>NC_136057.1:105574748-106286434 GCF_964261635.1 Lissotriton helveticus | reverse complement strand
CATCACACACCTGCCCAAACTGCAACATGCAAATGTTATGTTATGTTAAAAAGATTTCTGTAGCTCATCGCTGCCCCCAGAATGGGGCTTCCTGGTGCCAGTCACAAGTAAGACGACAGCAGAAGAGAAAGGCAGGCTAGGCCAAGGAGGAGAACAACCAGGTTTTTAGTTGCTTCTGAAAACTTAAGTGGTTTTGAGTCTTTCTTAGCGAAGCCAGCAGAGAGTTCTATACGGCTGGAGCCAGGATGGAAAAGAATTTCAGCCACTCTGGCTCTTGTCTGAATGTGAACGAAGGCCAGATTCAAGTCTGCTGACCTTAAGACTCTCACAGAGGAATACAATTGCATCAGAGCAGCAAGACTTGGCAAATGCAGGTAACCATGGGGCTTGAAAACTATGTGAGAACAAAGACTGAACAGCAGACCGAAGTTTAAGAATAAATCCACAAAGAGAAAAGGGAACTGAACTGTGGAGTGCATTTGAATTGGGGTTGACTGAGTGAACAGAGCCTGTGCCTAATCAGTGCAGTCGCCAAGATTAGATGCCAGGGATTACTGACTCTGCCAACTCCATTAGTGAGGTTGGGAACAGAAAGGTGTAGTGTCCAAGATAGTAAACAAGATTTCCACCATGTATTGTATTCCTATAACTGTCCTGTGCATTATAAGTACCGCTTTGTGACTCCAGTCTGTAATGGTACAGACAAGCTGTAAAACAATGGATTGGAATGGCAGCTAGAGTAAATAACAGTGACTAAGATTAATTAAAGTATTCCCTTCCATCTGTATGCGCGGTTGTTTTGAGAACTTCCTAATGTGTGACAAGATTAGTTGAAATAAATGTTATCAAGTTTAGCAAATAAAATATGGCTTCAGAACAAAACTCTTGCACAAAAGAACCATGTTTCACGTGTCGAGCTGCAGCACGGCTCTGCAGGCTGCCAAGGCTTCCATTCTCAGTGCCCGAGCTGTTTCACTCCTTCTGCCCTTTTAACATGCAGCACGGGGGCAGGACCTTCATCTCTAAGGATGTCCTGAGATTGTCTTCAGCAGAGCCAGGAAGCAGAGTCAGCGCCCTGTCGTCATGGTTCATGCCAGTGCCTGAGGTCAAGGCATCGCTCGAACATCTGCAGATACTGTCTGTGCATCTGGTGCAACCGGCCCTTAGGGACAAGGAGACAAGATGCCAACGAGGGAGGGTGCCCTCTGCTGGGAACTCAAGCCTTCTGCGGGACCCCTGTCCTCCTTGTCACTGGGATGGGGCAAGTAGGGCAGAGGGTCTCAGAGTTCAGGCAGAAAGGAAAGTTCAGAGAAAGGCATGGGCAGTCCTCTGCTGTTGTGCTACCTGTGTTGCAAGTTCAGATGCCCAAGGCACACAACCTTTGGGTGTCTTTGTCTGGATTATGACCGGGGCGGGCAGGGCACCCCCTCGCTAGTGAGACCATCATGGGCAAATGTGAAAACTAGGCTTGGTCGTGTATCAACAGCCCCTGTGCTGAGCAGCATGGCATCCAAAAACCTGGTACATCCGGGCTCGGTTACTCAATTAAGGAATACGTCCACCCAGATATCTTTGGCCTTGTGGTCCTGGAAGGTCAACTCAGATTTTCATCTTTCCAAGGTCAATGCAATGAATAAGATTAAGTATGGAATCAATAAAAGTCTGTTATTCAATGCCAAGATGTCCAAGGGGTGAAAGCTTGCATTATCAATACTTATGTAAACATAGCCGAATTGTTGGAGTGCCTGCTGCTGAGGTAAACACACGAGCAGCTCACAGATTGGACTCTCACCATGGGAAGCTCTGCCTTGCATCTTCTGGGTACCAGTACATTTGGAAATATCAAAAAGGTGTTCTGAAAGTGCAAAGGGGTCGGTGTAACTAGACTGGTTGTGCGCCCGGGTAACTTTGCGCCAATTCTTTGCAATCGTATCACGAACCATGCAAATTAACACAAAGAGCTCTGGGATCTTGGATTGCGCTGGTGCATTTGTTCTCTGGGGTTTGGACTGAGCAATGAGTATAAAATGTTGGTTTCTACATATGATAAGGTGAATGACTTGGTGAAAAACGTCAACACCAGTACTGCAATCCAAGTGATAGGGGAACACCGGAACAAAAGTGCACCCGTGCAACCTGTCTGATTTCACCATAGAAACCCAGTCTGCTTGCGATGTGCATGATGCAGTAGTCTTAGATGGAGAAGTCACGTGGTTCTCTTGAGTCCTTTGTGGAAAAGTAAAATTTGCCATGTTCTGTGTCCCTACGTGTCCCCCATCTTATGTTATGTGTGCATGATTAATATGCATATGTATCCCCCATGTTCGATTAAAGACGCAATTACAGTTGTGTCCATCTCTAGTATGCTAGTTTCCAGTTCTCGTGAAAGCTACGAGTATCAGGCCTATGTAAAGTTACGTTGCCACGTTTCTCAGTGTGCACGTTATTTCATTGTAAAGTCCCCGTTTCTAGGCCTCAAAAGGGCCCGGACACCAGATTCAGCTCCTGTCTCCTGAGCCCTCGCTGAGGAGCGATACAGCCCCCACCTGTATCCTCGACCCTTCACTTACTTCCTGCCTCACAGTGCCCGGTTCAGCCTGGCTCTGCCTACGAGTCTGCCAAGAGTATGTTATGATTCTAGTTATCAGTTCAGCCCTCCTTCTCTGTATTCCTAAGCTACTGAATCGCATCAATAGTTTCAGTCATCGTCTAGCCTTTACGTCTCCATGTAAGAGAAATACTGTATTAATGGTCATTTCATATTCTTCAACACGCACTACATGTAGAATAATGCATGCTCCAGTCTTAGAGTCTGTTAGCCTTTACCCCGATAACTTCTGGATTCTATCAACATGTTCTCTAAACATTAGATACTAGATAGGGTTTAGGTACATGTCGCCCTGACTCTCCAGACTTCAGTCTCTGCTCCTAGCGCAGAAGTCATAGCCCCCAGCTTCTCCTAGTAACACGTCATTGTCAGTTTGCGCGCACCATTAGGTTAGAGGTCCCGGCTCCTTAGGTAGCCCCCTCCATGTTTCCGCCCCATTTATGACATATTCTGTTACGTTTACATCACATGTCTATGTAAACGCCTCCTGTTACACCTCTTTTCACCGTTATCTTTCGCGACTGCTATTGACCACACCCACTGCTCCGCCTATCATATGTATTGTAATGCAACTGTTTTAGTATATATGCTTGTGCATTGTTATTAAAAGTTATTCCTTTCCCTTGATCCTGCCCCCGGCAGCGCTGCCATCCTATTCCCGTGCAGGTTGTCCTGTTCCTGTCCTTTATGCTGTATTAAACCTGCAAACTCCTACTACCTCGAATCTTGACTCTTATTTATTGAGCTATCTGTTATTGCTATGTCCAGTCAAACCTAGATCCGGTATTATTTATTTATATACCACATAATGGCGCCCGAACAGGGACTTGCCCTTTCCCCACGCGCCGGTGAAGCCACGTATGCCCCCTGATCCTCTGCAGCCGTGACGGAACCATACCGTGCACGTGCAGATATTTCTGCTTCAAGTATCCCTCAGGCCCACGGAGGAGACGGAGGTTGCGGTCCAGCATCCAGACGAGGCGGTGGAGGAACGCGGCGAGTCCCGACCAGAGCCCAAGCCGAGAGTCCAAGGTCCGAGGTATCCGGAGGCCCACCCGTAACTGAAGTCCGAAGTTCGTCCGTCCGGCGTCGAAGCAGTCCAGTCCAGTCCGAGGCCTTCCGTTCTTGCTGCCCGGTGAGTACCGTTGCTGGGGTAGTATCTAGACAGGGTCAATCTAATTGACTCTGGTCCGTGGGTTTTGGTGGTACACAGACCCAAAACGAAGTGTCCACTTCGGTGGATGCGGGTCCTGACGTGTCTCTTTATGAGACCGGTAAGTTTCGTACTGTTTTAGCAGTGCATCTAGTTTCTGTTCTAGTCAGTTCTGTTCTCGAGAAGATTCATGTATTCTGTTTTCAGTATTCCAGGTAGTATTCTGTTCGAACTGTTATTTTAAAATGTCATTCATGTATTTTAATGTCGTGGTATGAAAGTGGTGTAATTATCGTGTTCATTGTGTATTGTATTGTGTCTAGATTACAGTCCAGTCATGCCGTTGTTTTCCAGACTACGTCAGTTAAGAACTAGAAAAGGTCTGTTAGAAGAAGCAGTTCCTGTCCCGCCTAGGGACAGATCCAGGTTATTTTATGTATCAGAAGCATGGCATAAGTGCCATATTGTATCTAGATTTATGGGTCGAATACACCAAGGAATTAGAAGAAAAGTATAGGTGGCCTGTATCAGGCACATGGGATGCCGAGTGCATCATGCGAGTAGAAGAAGCATTATGGAAAAAGAAAGCCAGACAGTCACAGAAAGATGCCATCGAGTTATGGCGCAAAGAATCTCATAAGAGAATCGAAAAAGAAATCAGAAAGTCAGAATTAAGTAGAGAATCCTTAGAACGAGCCCAAGAAAGGGAATTAATCGAGATAGGTGAGCGAGTTAAAACCGAACAGTCAGACAGACAGAGGAATGCCCTCATTAAGGGTATAAATCCTCTTCTTGCCGAGGGCTTGCCAAAAGCGACCCCGGAGGCATCCAGTAATTTTCCGCCACCATTAGTTCCGACCAAGCTATGTCACAAACAGACCGCAGCTGATATTTTCATCTCGTCCTACTTGGACGACACAGTCCCAGAATATGCAAATCCTGTTCCGTCAGTCCCTGTAAATCATGCAATTCCTGCTCCTCCAGACACCGGAGTACCTGCCACGGTACCCCCGGTCCAGCCTACATTACAATTTCCCGCCGCGCCAATACGAAGAGTGTCAGTCGACGATTCTAGTTTAGGGGCCGCAGGAGGAGGTCCTCCTGGTACCCCGCCGCCACACCAACGTGTAACGTTAATCGAGTTACATGAAAGTGCGTTACAGCGTACGCCCAAATATAAGTCCGTTGCAGATATCCGACGAGCTCTTACTGAATGCCGCTATGATCCAGTCGCAGGTGATGATAGTACGGTTATATATTCCATACGTGTAAGACGGGTGACCGGGTATTTGGACACCCTACCGAATATGAAAGAAGATCTAGACAGAATTTATCGTTTCATCCGTACAGGGGATGATCCAGAAAGTATTGGTGAAGCCATGTCTCAAAGGAAAGCTGAGATCCAGCTCATGTTATTAAAGTTTCTGATTAATTGTTTAATAAGAGAACAAGATTCTCCGACTAAAGATCCGGCCGAAATGAGAATCCTGACAAGGTGGAGTGATAATATAGCCGAGGGTAAGCACAGAACCATCAGTAGTATAGAGAGTATGTACAAGAAAATTCGTAAAGAAATAATAAGGTTACACGAGAAACGCAAAGAAGCACTAGTAAACGAGAAAGAAAATGACTCTTCTACTGAAGAGGTAGACGACGAGAATCCCGCCAGAATAGCGTATGTAGGAAAATCTAGATTTCCAGACCGCCATTTACGCCTAGAACACAAGAAAACTGTTCCTCATCCAGCACCAGAACAAGGTTCTCTAGAACAAGTATTTCAAGCTACCGATCACATTCTGAAATCACGAATCGGTTATAGTGAGTTAAGTACTATGCATGAACAAGAACTAGCCCGATCAGCAGTCCGATGGATTACTGATTCTACCACTTTTCCAGATGAAATAGTGGCTCAAATGTTTCTGAAACTGCCCCCAGCCGAGCAACGACTGGTGGGTATGTATATGATTCAGCACCTCATTACATTGTATGAGGGTCAACATTCTGATCCAGGTCCGTTACATGATGTCCTGAACGAGTTACTCCAGTATAGATGGAAAGGTTTAGGTACCGATTTAATTAGTGTCATTCTAGAACAGCGTCATAAATATAGAACGTTTTTGAACCCGCATTTTGTTCATGTCTCACCTCCAGAAAGTAAACCGTTTTACATAGATAGACAGAATCCGTTACGAGAAGTACACCCAGTTAGGACAGCAGATGGTGAAATGCAACGAGTATTTGTTTACACCCCAGTTACAAAGATGGAACTCTTAGAGATGAAGAAATTAATTCCTTGTCATGACAAAGATCCAGCAGGGTTCCACCGAGAATTAAAGGACATGCTCCGTATGGGAGAATATACGTATCCAGATATTATTAAAATGTTAAAAGTCCTGTTGCCCGCAGGGGTATATGAAAAACTCAAGGAAAAAGAATGGGAGGTGGGAGAGAAAAAGATCGATTGGGCAGTTCTAGAAGCTGAAGATAAGATACGAGTACCAGGTACCGGTCTTGGAGAGAAATGTAAAGAATTACCAGAATTGCTAATACAAGTTTTGCCCAGATTATTAGCCACTAAAAAGGAAGACTGGGATGCAATCTCAGCCTGTAAACAGAAACAAGACGAAGACACTAGTGATTTTTATTCTAGGTTCGAGAAATGTTTTATTATAAACAGTGGCTTGAAGACGAGTAGCGAGTCATACCCTCATCTTTTTGTTACTAAATTAGTCGAGAATTCAAGTCCACAAGTTAAGAATCGAGTTTTGAAAGTCGAAAGTACATGGCAAGCTAGTACCCCGTCCCAAATGTTACAGATGCTTCAGTATCACCAGAATAGAATCAGAGAAGAGCAAGATCATGAAAGGAAACGTATGAAAGACACGAAAATAAAAGTACTAGTTGCACAATCTGTTCCACAAGACAGTCAGAAGAGGGGTCCGAATCAAGCCAGTCATCCTGCAGCTCCCGTTAAAGGGACATGTAATTATTGTAAACAGCCAGGTCATTATATAAACGAGTGTGCAGTTCTGAAACACAATATAGCTACCGGTAAAACTAAAGAAAGACCACGTCCGTCTAGACAAGAACAAGTTTCACAGACTTCTCAGCCACAGAATGCACAACAGACAGTTCCAGCACTGCAGCCTATTGCTGCAACACAGCATGTTACACAGCAAATGTACCAGTATGCTCAGGCAGAGTATCCAGAGTATCAACAGTATTCATGAAACAGCCTAGAGAGGGAGGTAGGCTTGCCTCTCATCGAGATACCTGTAGATCAAGAGGGTCCCTATGTTCATAGTCAAGTACTAGGGAAAGACAGAAAGTTTCTGATTGATACAGGGGCAAGTAGGACGACCATCAGTCACGCCGAAGTTCCAGGGGCTCCGCTCTCAGGCTCTAGAAATGTTTCCCTTGGATTTTCAGGAAAGCCTATTGTAAACGAGATATCTAAGCCAGTTACTCTAGAAGTAGGTCCATTGTCCCGCACTACTGATCTGTTACTTACGAAGTCATGTCCAGAAAATTTGTTAGGTATTAAAACACTGAAAGAATTAGGTGCAGTCATATGTTGTTCCCCCGAGGGAATACGACTGTTCTTACGTGACTTCAAGGGTCACTATGTATTACGAGATTTTGATCCAAGATTGTCTAATGTTCCGCAGCATCTATGGGCGCAAGGTCCAACTGATGTAGGTTATATGCAAATCACACCCCATCGTGTGACTCTCAAGCCAGGTGTAGTGTTACCACGAATCAGACAGTACAGACTGCCACCTGAGGCTGTAACAGCCTTATCCAAAATTATTGACGAGCTCATCGCTCAAGGAGTAGTTGTAGAAACTGACTCCAATGTATGTAATTCTCCGATCATTCCAGTCATGAAACGTACTGATCCAAATGCACCCCCAGTATATCGATTAGTGATTGACCTTCGAGAACTCAATAAATGTATTATTCCTCAGTACCCAGTTGTCCCAGATATCTCTTCCCTACTGACAGCCATTGATTCCGAAGCCTCATTTTTTACAGTCATAGACCTCAAGAACGCGTTTTTCAGTGTCCCCATTCATCCAGACAGCCAGTTTCTTTTCGGATTTTGTTTAAATGGAAGGAGCTACCAATTTACACGAGCTCCTCAAGGTTTCACAGAAAGTCCTAGTATTTACAGTCAAGCACTTAAGAGACAACTAGACAATATTCACATGCCAACTGACACTGCCCTGCTCCAGTATGTCGATGATCTACTGATCACAGCCCGTTCTGAACGTGCTTGCGAGCGAGCATCCCTTACAGTCTTGTATTTCCTTGCCGAGATGGGGCACAAGGTGTCCCCTTCAAAGCTTCAATTCTGTGTCCAGCAAGTGATCTATTTAGGCCACTTACTGTCCAAGAGGGGTAGGCAGTTGACACCAGACCGTATCCAGTTAATAGCGAGTCTTCCTCAGCCCAAGACCCAGAAGGAGGTACGTGCTTTTATCGGCCTTACTTCTTATTGCAGACAATGGATTCCTCAGTATGCATTTCTAGCTAAACCACTGATACAGTTAACGACACAGGAGGCAGCCCTATCGACTGTCCTCCCTTGGACATCTGAACATACACTTAGTTTCAATGAGTTAAAGAAAGCTCTATGCCAAGCTCCTGTTCTAGCTACACCAAACTACAGTAAGCCTTTTACACTTTTTGTCACAGAACGTGATGGTACAGCATTATCTGTTCTTACACAAGATCAAGCAGGTCAATACAAGCCCTGTGCTTATTTTTCGAGCACACTAGATCCTATAGCCCAGGCTCTGCCTGCGTGCCTCAAGTCAGTTGCAGCCACAGCACTAGCTATCAGACAAATTGATTCCATAGTATTAGGACATTCCTTGACAGTACAAGTTCCACACTCCGTGGAAGTTCTTTTAAACCGAACACAGACTCAGCACTTGACAATTGCACGTTTAACAGGTTATGAACTGACACTGTTCCAGCCACACATAGAAATCAGACGCTGCAACGTTCTAAATCCTGCTACACTGTTACCGTCAGTTACTTCAAATCCTGCCACACACGACTGTGTGGAAGTAGTTAACACTATGACTAAGCCAAGACAAGATCTGACAGATATTCCATTACCAGATCCCGACCTGACACTTTATGTGGATGGTTCATGTATGAGAACAAGTACAGGAGAACTAGTAGCCGCGTATGCAGTGACTACTGACACTGAAGTTATAGAAACACACCGTATTGACACCCTGTCTGCTCAAGCAGCAGAGCTAGTTGCTCTGACCCAAGCCTGCATACACGCCAAGAACCTGAAAGTTAATGTTTACACAGATTCACGCTACGCATTCGGAGTCGTACACGACTTTGGAGTGCTCTGGCAGGAGAGAGGTTTCATGACTTCTCATGGAACCAAGATTCAGCATGGTCTCCTTATTCAAGCTCTGTTAGATGCAATACACTTACCAACATCTATTGCTATCATGAAATGCAAAGCACATACGAAAGTTACTGACACTATTTCTCAAGGTAATGATCTAGCAGATCGCACAGCCAAGCTTACAGCACAGACTCCAGACATTTCAGTTAATCCGACACAGACACATACTCCAGATCTGACTACCTGTATGACAGTTAAGGACCCTACTCAAGATGTCATAGATATCCAGTTACATGCTACTCCCGATGAAATCAAGAAATGGTCCAAACAAGGAGGGGTCCAGACAGATCAGGGATGGGTGACGAAGGGAAAAGCCACATGGTTTCTCCCCGACTCTATGGTTCAAGTCATTATCAATACCGCACATAGTCCAGCACACTTAGGAGAAAAAGCTATGTTAGACAGTATTCAGAACATTTGGTTCAACAAGCATTTACGAGCTGCAGCCAAACAGAAAGTCCGTACCTGTATGATATGTTGCCAGTTTAATCCAGGTAAAAGTGTCCCGGTGGAACAAGGTGGATTCCAGCCCCCTGACCACCCTTTTGAAGTCCTCCAGATGGATTATATTCAGATGGAGCGATGTCGAGGTTTCAAGTATGTCCTTGTAGTTGTATGCGCTTTGTCCAGGTGGACAGAAGCATATCCAGTCCCGGATTACACAGCCGCGACCACTGCCAAGCAGCTGGTTCGTGAATTCTTCCCCCGTTATGGACTCCCTAGGGTCGTATATTCTGATAACGGCCAGCCATTCTCATCTGAGCTTATGAAACACATCTCCCTTTTGTTAGGGTACCAGTGGAAGTTCCATTGTGTACGACATCCTGAAGCAGCCGGTCTCGTAGAGAGACATAATCAGACCCTGAAAATCCGCATCGCCAAAATATGTAAAGAGAAAGGTGTGGACTGGCTAGTAGCTCTGCCAGCCGCTTTGTTTTATATGCGCATGGTCGCACATTCCAGATCAGGTCTGTCCCCGTACGAGGTCGTATTCGGCCGCCCCCCTAACATGTGGGGTACACCTAGACCTCGAAGTATTACAGATGTTTCAAGTAATATGCTGACAGATTACCTAGCTTCCTTGATGTCTGCCCTACACTCTTGTCGTTCACAGGTTGCCGCCGCATTTCCAGACAATACCGAGGTGGCACCGCATGAAATCGTTCCTGGAAGTCTGGTTCTTGTAAGGAACTTTGATCGTTCAAGTCCGCTGGAGCCCCGCTGGAAGGAGCCCAAGCAAGTTCTCCTGGCCACCCGTACTGCCGTCAAGCTGGAAGGCAGGAAGGGCTGGGTGCATTTGTCTCACGTAAAGAAATTTTATGGACTAAAGACTGTTTCCAAGAACATTTCGGAGGATTCCGAGGATTTCAAAGACTGCCAAAGTACTAATCTCAAGGACTGTCCCGCAAAAGACAATGATACAGATTCCTCCCTGTTAGAGAAAACTCCGCAGCAGGAGTACAAGCTAAAATTAAGGTCTAGTAAAATAAGTCAGCCAGTTTGATTGTCTAAGTCCTCCCCTAGGTGAAACGGTTAGACCGGTTTCTGACATGTATAAAATAGACCCCCATAGAGAGAGAGTTAGTGAGAACTCTAAAAGTTGCATTATTATTTTATGTTTTCTGCTATATCTCAGCCTTATGATTACCTGCATAAGTTATGCATTGTATTTATATTTTCCACTTTCTCATGTAAATAAGTCTTCTAATACTACAGTAGAGCATATGTTTAGTGATCTGCCTCCTCATGAACTATCTTACCGTCTTGCTATGCGAAATAATTCCTTTATCCGCATGTTACATTATTCACACCAAACCAGCAATGCCACTAATTGTTGGGTGTGTGGTCGACTCCCCCCTTTCCAGACACCGAAGGGAGTTCTGCCACTGTTTCCTTATCCATTTTCACATAATGGTTCATGTGGAGCATGGTCCACGTTAACGTCATCCTCAACAGATATGTCTTTTCTTAACAGTACATGTTTCCCAGGCAAGCAAGGTCTTCCCCACAGAATAGGGTTAGATCTAGAAAATGAAGTTTATAATTTGGGTAATTATTCTTCGAATTTCATGGTCCTGAATGTTCAGTCTGATACTACTCCAGACTTACCTGCTATGTCAGTATTACCAGTCAAAGGTGAATTATGTGTCCGAAAGAATGGTTCCGTACATGTAGGCCATAGTGATTGTACTACTATTGTCAAGTATAGTGACAGTAGGAAATCTATTTTCAAAGCTTCACGTCATTCTTATTTTGTTTGTGGTCAGACCGCATATGTTCGTCTGCCCCTCGATTGGGAGGGAACCTGTTACATTGCCTTTCTACTGCCACCAGTTTTTCTAGCCCCACCTGACTATCATAGGAATTCCCACCTAGTACATACTAGACACAAAAGAGACCTCCCGATTGTCGATTATACTGAAACTGCTCTAGAACAATACATAGATATCAATAAAGGTGTCTTCCCTTATTTAGGTACTGTCGTGAATAGTAAACTGATACGTAGATTAACCAGATCACTCGAAGCAGTAGTGATTGAGACTACTTCTGCTCTAGGTAACTTAACCGAAGAGCAATCCTTTATGAGAATTGTCGTGCTCCAGAATCGTCTCGTCCTTGACGTCATACTGGCCGATAGGGGCGGGGCATGTAGAGTCATCGGATCTAGTTGCTGCATTTTCATTCCTAATAACGCGCCGTCTGTTTATTCAGCTATAACCAGACTCCATAAAATTGCCCATATGTTACACCAAAATCCAGGCACCTGGACATGGTCCGGTTGGTTCTGGAGTATAATTTCCGCCTGGGGATGGAAAGTATTGTCATTTCTGGGTATTGCAGTAGCGATCATATTCAGTTGCTGCCTCTATATACAATGTGGCCCTGCGATTTGTGGCATTTGTGCTACCTCTTGTATTCCTAGTCCCAAGTCCCGTTCTGAATTCCGTTCCAAGAAAATTCGAGACGAGCAAATGATCCTGTATGAAATGATAGAGGGTATCATGAATATTGATGTTTCCTGATGGAAACGTAGTGACAAGGAGGGAATGTGGAAAAGTAAAATTTGCCATGTTCTGTGTCCCTACGTGTCCCCCATCTTATGTTATGTGTGCATGATTAATATGCATATGTATCCCCCATGTTCGATTAAAGACGCAATTACAGTTGTGTCTATCTCTAGTATGCTAGTTTCCAGTTCTCGTGAAAGCTACGAGTATCAGGCCTATGTAAAGTTACGTTGCCACGTTTCTCAGTGTGCACGTTATTTCATTGTAAAGTCCCCGTTTCTAGGCCTCAAAAGGGCCCGGACACCAGATTCAGCTCCTGTCTCCTGAGCCCTCGCTGAGGAGCGATACAGCCCCCACCTGTATCCTCGACCCTTCACTTACTTCCTGCCTCACAGTGCCCGGTTCAGCCTGACTCTGCCTACGAGTCTGCCAAGAGTATGTTATGATTCTAGTTATCAGTTCAGCCCTCCTTCTCTGCATTCCTAAGCTACTGAATCGCATCAATAGTTTCAGTCATCGTCTAGCCTTTACGTCTCCATGTAAGAGAAATACTGTATTAATGGTCATTTCATATTCTTCAACACGCACTACATGTAGAATAATGCATGCTCCAGTCTTAGAGTCTGTTAGCCTTTACCCCGATAACTTCTGGATTCTATCAACATGTTCTCTAAACATTAGATACTAGATAGGGTTTAGGTACATGTCGCCCTGACTCTCCAGACTTCAGTCTCTGCTCCTAGCGCAGAAGTCATAGCCCCCAGCTTCTCCTAGTAACACGTCATTGTCAGTTTGCGCGCACCATTAGGTTAGAGGTCCCGGCTCCTTAGGTAGCCCCCTCCATGTTTCCGCCCCATTTATGACATATTCTGTTACGTTTACATCACATGTCTATGTAAACGCCTCCTGTTACACCTCTTTTCACCCTTATCTTTCGCGACTGCTATTGACCACACCCACTGCTCCGCCTATCATATGTATTGTAATGCAACTGTTTTAGTATATATGCTTGTGCATTGTATTAAAAGTTATTCCTTTCCCTTGATCCTGCCCCCGGCAGCGCTGCCATCCTATTCCCGTGCAGGTTGTCCTGTTCCTGTCCTTTATGCTGTATTAAACCTGCAAACTCCTACTACCTCGAATCTTGACTCTTATTTATTGAGCTATCTGTTATTGCTATGTCCAGTCAAACCTAGATCCGGTATTATTTATTTATATACCACACCTTCAATCCAAAGAGCTGAGCCTTGATGTTGTAGTGTAGTTCCTATTTCCCTAATAGGCTCTGCGCATTGGAATAATATACCCTATAGTTTTGGCATAGGACTGAGGTCAGTATGCCCCTATCGAGTATATTAAACTTAATTACTTTGTGTGCCGGCTAACTCAGAGGCCACTAGAAACTCCTTGTAAACAAGAAGGGAGTAGTTTCTGGCAACCACATAAACATGAGAACTTTGTTTCCCTTTAGAATCGGAATACTCTCGGAATCGTGGAAACAACAGATAACAGTTTCAGTCAGCTAATCGTGCATGCTTAGTTTTTTCAGAGTTACACAGAAAGAATAGACGGGCGTTTCAATAAAAGGATTTACTGAACAGTCTTGTTTCTCGTGTAAGAGATATGAGCTGTTACAATCGTAAGACAGTATGCGAGATATATTATGTACAGCGTAAGCAGTAGAAAGAAATAATACTGTGCTAGCATTATCTTTTAGCTATGACAAATATTCATATACATAAATAACACAAGCTAAAATGTGAGTACTCATAAGATGCTTCTCTAACTAGTTCTACCCCGGTGTACCTAACCTAAGTGTAGTACAAGGTAAGAAATAGGTGCTGTATTCTATAGCATGGTAAGCTATAGTTTGGTATGCTATAGTTTGGTATGCTATAGTTTGGTATGCTATAGTATGGTATGCCAAGAGCCCCTCTAGGTTTTAGTCAGCTCCATACCTTAGAATGAGAGAGGTGGGAATCTCTTTCCGGGTCTCGAACTCTAACGCCCCGCGAAGGGAGGCAGAACACTGGAAGCCGGATTCTCTGCGAGCAGGGATGACAGCGCCTTTTGTCAGTGCGTCAAGCCAGGACACGGGCTCCTCTAAACTCGAGGTTTCCTCCCACTTGCTTGGGCAAGGGAAGGTATGTTTATACCTGGTAGGTGCCTTGAAATGTTAGCATTGACGTAAAGTCGTGCACTGGAAGACGTCAGGAATGAACTCGTAAGGAATAGCGGTTCATGCATAATAAATGAGTTCTTGGAGAAATCAATAATCCTGAGCTAGGAGAACTCCCAAGAGCTTACGGGTCTGCTTTCCAAGAACTCGTGGGGTGCCTATGTGTTGGTTGCTTGTGTCCCTGTGCAAGTTCTCTAATTGTGCATTAGGTTTGTTCAGGTTTGATGTTGGCTGTGTGAACAGAGCACCTCTCTGCATTTCTTTTTCTATTCAGTGGCTATAGGGTTGCTGATAGACCACATTAACATCAGGTTGCACTTCTTTTGATCATGAGAAGTGGTCCAGGCAGTACAGTTGAGGTTTTAGAGTTTTATATGTTGGCATCGCCACCCACACATAGTTTTTGTTCATCAAAGTTGCTTTAGAAGTTATTGCAGCCTGATGGCTTTGTTAATAGTTTGTTTGAACTCGGAGTAGGCCCATACTGTGTGCCGAGCCTCTTCTAACTTTAGAGAGGAAAGTGATTGCAGTAGAACAAAGTGGCCTGAGTTCTTTTGTGTAGATTGTTTTTCGATTTCCTGCCAACAATGATGGGCGAGGGAGTTTGCCTCTTCTGCCCTCATTCTCCAGTAAATTTTTATGAGGGCATCTTGTCTTGCCTGAATCTGGATTTTTAATCCGAACTCCAGCCTGATGTGAGCTTGTTATGTGCATCGTGGGACCAAAAATTATTTCTTGAAAAAGCTAGATTGAGTGGCGTTCAAACCTGATGCATCATGAGTTTTAAGCAGTTCCGATCCGTACGATATTGAGGGCAAGAATTTAGCTGCTACGACCTTCAGCAAATGATTTCTTGAACAGTCTTTGAGTTTTTTGTAAGATTTTGAATGCAAATAGCAGCTGGTTTGCTTTTACTTTCCTTGATACTAAATATTGCTTATAGTTAAGGTGCTGATCAAGTAATATCCCCAGACGTCTTTGGATGTCACTAAATTTGAGGCCTTCCTGTGCTTGCTCCGGATACCTTTGTAATGAAACAAAAAATGTATACCAGGACTCCTAGGACTCTGGATATCTCACAGAGATATAGAGCTACCAAATGTTCTAAGTTAGAAAGGAAAATTAATAAAGCAACCAAAGACACAAAGGTATGATCTGATCTTTAGTCTGCGGTTTCTTCTTGTGATATGTGTAAATTCTGACTCATAATACCTAGAAGTTTGGGTAGAGCTCACCATCAAATCTCCAACTCCTATTGACGAAAATCTTTTATGCACTCATTTTTGTGCTCTGTACTCATCTTCTTCTTCCGTTATATCGGATTTGGGAATTGAAAAAATTGGAGGTGGTAAAAGTAAACACATATTTACGTGCAAACATCTCAAATAATGTTTCTTGGGTCCCATATAATACCTCTCAGGCTGCAAAGTCTACGAGAATTAGCCTTTTACGTGTTTTTATTGTACAAAGTAGGAGGGACATCTTTTTTACTGTTAAAGGTGAATATTGCTAGCATGGTTTCTGTTGCTTTATATTGAATAGAAGCAAGGGCGCTTTCTTCGTTTATCTCCAATATTGAATCTGTTTCATGGAAGAGCTACCTTGGTGTAAGCTCCTCCAGGTCTGTTGACATGATCTGTCTTGAGCTGGGCTTGATGGGTATTGCCTTCCGTGCCTACTGCCATATAATTTCATATTTTCAATAATTATTCAGAAGTCCTAAAAATGCATTGAAAAATGTAACTTTGTGGGAACTTATATGGGATAATAAAAAGATTTATACTTTTGGGTCTCTTCACTCCTATTGTATACCACAGTTTGCCTTAAATCATGATGGGGTGTAATTCTGTCTACATAGTAGCGCCTTAAAGTGTCACTTAAAAAAGCGTGCTAGAAATGAAAGTTTCCAGCTTGATTTGGAACATTGTCCAGAAATAAGAAGATTACAGCTGGGCTGTATGTTTGCACGAAGTGGTGAGATGGAATTGTATTTAAAGTCCATCATTTGTCCCCTTGGGCGTGGATGTTTCATGATATTCAGGTAACCACATGCTGTGGGGTGATAATGTGTGGATCTAGAAGGATGGGGTCTTCCCACATCCATGCTATCAATATTGTGGAGTTGTTGCACATCATTTGAATAATGTGCTTTTTTATTCTGTCCTGATCTTTTTTATCTGCAGAATTTTTTTTTATCCTATGATATTAAGGTATTCAGTAGTAACACAGAAACAAGCACTTAACTTTTTTTAAACCCTTCCTCTTTGAATATTTGTTATCATTTAATTCGGTTTTTGGGTGCTTTCTTAATATAAATTGACCTATTTGTATTCACTACAATGTATTTTGCTTGCTGTAATCAATTTTTGTATTGTTTTAATTACATGTATTTTCAATTCACTGTATTTATTTATGATTGATTGTCGTGGTATTTAAGTTTAATATGTGGATGCACTTTAGAGTCAATCATTTTTATTATGCGGAAAGACATATGGTACACAGCCCAGCTGCCTACATCAACTTGCCGCAGGGCGGAAACACAGTGCATCAACACGGCGTCTGGACCTACATCCCGGAGAACGGCCCCGTGAAATGCTATGAACCGAAGTGACCGCCCCGCCTGTGCTGAGGCCACCGCCTTTTCAGGAAATGAACTAATGAGAACGTAAACACCCTCTCCCACCTCCCACCCTCCCCCCCAGACACACACACACACCCGCCACCCTCCCTATCCCACCCGCACTCCGCATCAGCTTTAGCTATACAAGTACTACAAAATCCAGCAATGCACCAAGGGAGGGTTCAACCCCCCGGGTTAGCCCTGTCCGACTCTAAGGGAATGAGTTGTAGGATCTGAAGGTATTTCGGGCAAGTTACTTCTCGTAGGTCTTTGGACAGGAGTGCAAGATTGGGCCCCACAATTTAGCATACTCCGAGCCTTTCTCATCCATACCCATCAAGAGCCTTTCCATTGCTAATATGTGCCAGAGCCGTTGGAACCAATCTCGGGGATCCGGTACCGCCGGGGAACCCCAATTCGCCAGCAGGACCTGCCTCGCGGCCATTAGCGCCAGCGCGATCTGCCTACCCTTCAGCGAGCACAGAGGGAAGAACTTAGAATGGGGAAGCCCCAGCGGAGTATGCTCTGGAAGCCGGGGAAATGTAATCTGAAATGCCTCATCCAGCTCATCTAAGATCGTGGACCAGTACCTCCCTAACTTTGGGCAGTGCCATAACAAGTGTGCCAATGTCCCTGTTAACCCACACCCCCTCCAGCAGGGACCTGACTTAGTGACATCCCAAGCAATGAGGCGCGCCGGAGTGTAGTACCAGTAGGCCTCTACCTTATACCCTGATTCGGCACCCGCGGTATTGGAGGCCGTGTGCTGCGTGCGGTAAAACACATGCTCCCATTCTCTTTTCGATAGTGGGCATCCCAGCTCCGTCTCCCAGCAGACCTGCGCAGGGGTGCGTTGTCTCTTGGGAAGGCTGAGAATCATAGCATACAACTCCGAGATGAGCCTCCAGTCATCTATCTTACAGACCAACCATTTTTCAAACTTCGTCAGCAGGCGAGACATGTCAGCTACATTAGTGGGTTGGGTAACCCAATCCACCACTTGCAAGTAAGAAAAAGCGTCCGCCAGCGGCAACTGGAAGAACTCTGTTCACAGCCGGGGAAACGGAACCAATCCATCCAAGTCAAAAAGGGAACCCACCCTCTTACAGCCCTCCTCTCGCCAGCGATGGAAGACTGGGTACGCGTGGCCCGGCGGGAAGTCCAGATTGTCAACAATAGGAGTCATCGGAGAGGGAAACGTGGTCCACCCCTTTCGTTGCGCCAGCTGGTCCCATCACCGGGGAAGAGTAGAGGCCCTAGGCTCTATGCTTGCGGGGCAGCCACAGCTCCCGTCAGATATTGCAACCCACCACCGTCTGGTCCATAAAGTTCCAGGGCCTCATTTATGAAGCTATGCATCACTTTTACGCCGCTGGTGCGTCACTTTTTGAGACGCACCAGCAGCATAAAAAATTTGCCTTATTGCACCATATTTACAAAGTGACGCATCTAGGTAGATGCGTCACTTTGTAAACCCCTGCACCACATTATACCTGCGCCAGGTATAATGTATGCAGGGGGGCGTTCTGACGCAAGAAAGGGTCATAGAAGTGACGAAGTAAAATCTATAAGATTTCACTGCGCCACCTCTAGGACACAAATGCGTAAATTTCTTACGCCTGCCTCACAGCAGGCGTAAGATTGACGCAGGCCCTTTCACATGGGGCTTGCCACATGTGAAAGAACACATTGCTGGAGTTGTGTCACATTTGTGACACACTCCAGCAATGCGTCACTTTTGCGCCATACAGATAAGTCAGAAATACTGACGTATCTGTAACTCCTAGCGCAATGATGCGTCATACTGTAAATATGACGCATCATTGGTGTCGCAAGGAGGGCGCAATGAAAAGTGACGCACCGCTGTTTTCACGCAGCGATGCGTCACTGTTGGACTTGGTCCTCTTGGCAGGGTCATCGCTGAACTTTTTGCCTTCCTCCGAAATATTCTCTCTGACCTGTTTTTGTTGGTTTAATGACTCTGGGCACTTTACCACTGCTGACCAGTGCTAAGGTGCATATGCTCTCCCTGTGCAAAATGTATATGTGATTGATTTCCATGATTTGGCTAATTGGATTTACTGTCAGTCCCCAGTAAAGTGCACCAGGAGTGCCAGGGCTTGTAAATGCCAATACTGCTAGTGGGCCTGCAGCGCTGGTTGCGCCACCCACAGAAGCAGCCTTTTAAAATGTGTCTAGGGTCTGCCATTGCAGAACCTGCGTGCAGTCTGGTACTGTCATGCTGTGGTTCTGAAAAATCTGGATCCATATTAAGTTCTGGACCCGAGAATAAAAACTTTGTCGAAATAGGACGAATTTGGTATCAAAAGACCGAGAATGACAAGTACATCAAGTACATGTATTTTCGGCATATTCGAGTGACGATTTCACCTCGAAATCGTCATTTACCTTCTAAACCCTTAGCTGCATGTTGCCCTTTACATAGGCCTTAATCCAGTTGAATTTGATTCCACAAGGACACATACTCCTTAATCGACTTCTCCCTGACCCCAGTACAAGTTAGAACCATTGCCCCAGGCCGAACTCGTTAGGTCAGTTCCCTCCCAGTGGCCGAGCAAGATAGCATCTAGGCCCAACCAGCCATAAAACCATTTCAGCGCGCACACCTGCCATATCTCGCTCACATCTTTCTCCACTCCTTTTCTTCACTTGCTTTATGATGGGGAGGTGACCATTTTTATTAGGGGTCCAGCGATATCTGATGAAATGTTGGGCCTTGCCGGATGATTTGTTATGGGCAGCACGACGTGAAATATGTACATGTCATCATGACTCTGCTTTTCTTTTGTAATCAGTAACCATAAATGAAATACCACGAATCCAAGGAATGTTTTGCCCAAGACTGAATATTATGTATAAGAAGAGAAGCCTAACTTCGTGAAAGTGTGCAGTCTCCTGAATATACTCGTATTGTACTTCTAGGACCCTGTTACCTTGGTTGCAGCCAATAAACTAATCTTTGACTTCACCTGGAAGACTCCGCGTTTCTGTAGGTCTGACTCAGGAGAACCCGAGGTCTCTGGGTGTTGATCCCCTGGCACCGCTGGGTTACCGGTTCTGTGCCGGTTCTTAAAAACCCAGTACCTCAGTTGGCGCCCAGCGTTTGGGGCGATTCCAGTGGTACCAATCAGCCTGAAGATCGTGAGGAGCTTCGTGTGAAAATTCCGGAGGAGGGCCCACCACCTCATCGACCCCTGCATGTCGACGTGGTCCGAAGGTCTTTGCTGCGAGGTTCCCCGCTTCCCGACGGCTACAAGGACTGCTGCCCTGGCTATCGCCCTGATGTTGGACCCTTGAAATTTTCGGTAGAGCGAAACGCTGAGACGAGTCTTCTGGTGAAGCCATCGATATTTTCAGTTAAGTATAAGTGGAGCGTCTCCCAGTCCTTAGTTGGACTTACTTTGTGGTATCTTGGAGATACAAAAGGTTTTTATTGGTTCTTGCAAGCACCATAACCGAAGGACTCGTGTATTCACGAGAAATATCGTAATCGATAAATCCTTTGAAGTTTTGGAACTAGACTAGAGAGCGAGGATGCCTAGTCTTAGACTCGGGAATTGGTTTTGTCTTGGTAGTAATAATAGGGACTCCCGATTGGAGGACTCATGTCTGGTTCCTCCAGTTGGAACTCCGACTTACGAGCTATACGTTAAACATGGGGTAGGCCCCATCGTTTACAACGAGGTATGGATTAAATACATTAGGAAAGATGGTGTTTTAAAATGGCCCCAATATGGTAGCTTTGATTCCGAAATTTTAGACAACCTTGAAGTTAAACTCTTCAAAAAGAAAGCCCGGCCGGCGATGTTTGACTCTTTCCGCTTATGGCGCAAAGAAGCCAAACAAAAAGAAATTAAATTAGCTAAGAAAAATAAGAGAGAAGGGGGACTTTCAGTAATGCAAGCTGCCGTGCAGTTTAAAGATAATGAGGAAGAGCAGATAAATGAGCAGTTGCACAGGCAACGTAAAATGGCAATAGATAAATGTTATCCAGTTTTGCCGTCTCTTCAGCAAGGGACAGCAAAAGAGCGTGAAAAAGACCAATTAATGTCGCAATTATTAACTTCACCACCCCCTATGCACAGAATGCTACAGCACCCCCGCAACCTTTAGTTGCACAAGCTGCGCCTCCGGCTCTTCCACAGCACCCACCAGCTGTTCTTCAGCTGGCTCCTACTTCTTCGGTGCAGCCTCCTCCAGGCCCACCGACCACTTCTGTTTCACCTGTGTTTTCTACGATTTTGCCTACAGTGCTTTCTACATCTCCTAATGCCCCCTCTATGATTTTGCCTAGTACCACATCTATTATTCCTGATACCTCTTCTGCCATCTCTACCCCCGCCTTATCTCACCCCGTTTTTTCATCTGTTTGTCCTTCAGTTTCAACTTCCCTTCGGCAGAAAATGGCCAGCACTGTTACTAATCTTCTTTTACCTCTTTTTGGGTCGCCTGCTACGACCCCTAACATAGGACGAAGACAGTTGCGAAGTCAACTGCCTGATTATCAAGAGAGAGATTCCCTGAATAGTTTAGCTCGGAAATGGGTCATGGACACTGCAAAATATGATTTACAGTCTGTCATGGAAGTTTTCCATCAATGGGAAGCAGCGACACAGAGATATGTGTTCGAACAAATGTGTGTCTTTCTTGGCGAGGATTTAGAAGACAATGATCAAGAATCCCGCGAGAGATGTGTCGTATACGATTTAAGTTTGGAGAGGGTATGATTGTAGGTCCCGATGTGGAAAAAGCAGTTGAAATGCTATTATCATATCGAAGTAAGGGAAGCAGTTCTGGGTCACCATCGGAATCCAGTGCATCTAGTAGGAAAAAGGCACGACAATACCCTATGAGAGAAGTTCCTCCACAGTGGAGAGAGGGTGACGCGACAGCTGTCCCACCTGTCCTGCCCCACTTTCACCGTGTATGGGTACATGTCCCATGGAAGCGAGCTGAAGTTTTAGCACTCAAACAAACACTACCAGATCCGCGTAAAAATCCTGCAGGGTACTATAAAGAATTGTCGCAAACTGCTGGGTCATGTATAATGAATTTGGCCGATATCGATATGTTATTCGGGAAAGTTGTTCCACAGCCTTTATGGGGAAAAATTTGCCATGTAGATCATGACCAGGAATTAGGTGACACGTGGGTTAATATTACTGCTGCAGATGCACGACAAGTTGGTGGTGCCAAGCCTGAGCCTCTGATAGCGGAACTACCTGGTAGAATAGTAGATTACATGAAAACGATAATGCCTGCAATACGCGTAAATTGGGATAAGTTATCTGCATGCAAGCAAAAGAAAGAAGAAACTGTGTCAGATTTATTCACCAGATTTGAAGAAACATTCATTGACCACAGCGGTCAAGATATGACCACAGAAGGTGGTCAGAGATTGTTTGTCGATAAATTTGTGCACAATCTACTTCCAGACTTGTGTAGGAAATTGAAAGATTCGGAAAGTTCTTGGGCAGTCTCATCTTCAGCCCAGATATTAGCTACCACACAGTACTACGAGAATAGAGACAAAGATGAGAAAGATAAAGTAGAGAAGAAAACTAGAGAACTCAAAACGAAGGTTTTACTACAGCAAGCCTATCCGCCACGTGGTGGTGGTAATAAAAATAATAATGGTCAGAATAACTACCAGAACACTTTTCAGCAGCCTCAACAATATCAGAGAAACTTGCAAAGATTCGATTACAATCAAAACCGCGTAGGTCCCAATCAGTGTTTATACTGCAAACAAGAGGGTCATTACAAATATGACTGTCCTGCCCTACCACAACGTGCAAATGGAATTTCTGGCGTAAGAGGTCGTGGTAGTCAGCAAGCGCCTAGAGGTAGAGGGCGTGGAAACGCCCCTCAGGACGCACGTCCCCTTCCACCACAAAACTCTATGAACAGGTTTGACCAGCAAAATAACGTATCTGACAGGACAGCTCAATACTACGTTGACGAGTATTACACAGAAAATGAGCAGTGGGAGAGTAATGATTGCTAGGACAGCCTTAGACAAGGAGAGGGAGTTGTTTCAGTTCCAGTAGATCAGAGTGGACCTTACGTTGAGGTGATTACATCGGGTGTGTCAGAACCTTTTCTGTTGGATACTGGTGCTACAAAGAGTTCTATTATGCACTCCAAACTCCCTGGCGCACCTTTGTCTGGCGAAATGAACGTTTCCGTAGGTTTTTCTGGCGCCCCGGTTAGAAATCCGATTTCTGACCCTTTATCTCTTTCTGTTGGTCCTTGTGAATTCGAAGCACCCCTTATTTTGACAACAGGTTGTGGTGAAAATTTGCTAGGATTAGATTTGCTAAAAAGATTGTATGCGACTTTGTACTGTTCTCCCTCAGGAGTACAACTTACTTTAGGTAAGAAAGTGGTTTCTCCCATGTATTTGTCGAGAAATGCACTTCCAGCAGAATTGGCACTTCTACCAGATATTCTTTGGGCTACTGGTCCGAATGATGTAGGTCTTTTAGAAATTCCACCGTATGTTGTAACATTGAAGCCGAATGTCAAAATGCCACGAATTCCCCAATACAGAATATCCAATTAGGGCAAAAAAGCTTTGCTAGCGATTGTTTACGAGTTGATTGAAAAAGACGTAATTGAAGAAACACGAGGCAATGTTTGCAATAGTCCTGTTCTGCCTGTTTTAAAACGAACTGACCCTTCTCAGCCACCTGTGTATAGATTCGTGATTGATCTTAGAGAAGTAAATAAGATAGTGGTGCCACAATTCCCAGTTGTCCCCGACATTACAACATTATTGACTATGATTCCAGCCTCTGCCTCCTGGTTTTCGGTGATTGACCTGAAGAATGCTTTCTTCAGTATCCCGATTGCTGAGGAAAGCAGGGATATTTTTTCCTTTAGTTTAGGTGGTCGCAGCTTCCGCTTTAAACGCGCCCCTCAAGGCTACTGTGAAAGCCCCTCAATATATAGTCAAGCTCTGAAAAGTCAGCTTGACACAATGGTTTTGCCCAAAGGTTCCACTCTCGTACAGTACGTGGACGATTTGCTCATCGCTGCGGATACTGAGAAAATATGTAAAATGACCACGTTGGCATTACTGCGTCATCTATGTGATCTGCATCACAAGGTGTCACTTTCCAAGCTTCAATATTGCCGACAAGAAGTGACCTACTTAGGTCATCTCTTATCGAAGGAGGGAAGGAAACTGACCCCAGAAAGAATTCAGGCAATAGCAAAATTGCATGTGCCAAGAACGCAGAGAGAAGTACGCGCTTTCTTGGGCATTACATCGTACTGTAGACAGTGGATTCCAAATTTTTCGTTATTAGCCAAACCCTTATTGGCACTAACGTGTACAAATACACCCAATCCCATTCCTTGGTCTGATGAGTGTCAGAAAAGTTTTCTCGAATTACGCACAGCATTATGTTCGGCCCCTGTGTTAGGTAACCCCAACTACAGTAAACCTTTCACATTATATGTCCACGAGAAGGAGGGCTGTGCATTGTCTGTACTGACTCAGTTATACGGAGATAGACAGCGGCCATGCGCCTATTTTTCGTCAACTTTGGATCCGGTAGCACGAGCATTGCCAAGTTGTTTAAGGGCCACAGCAGCAGCAGCTGTTTCTATTCGACAGTCTGCAGGTCTAGTAATGAATAATACACTAATCGTGATGGTCCCGCATGCAGTAGACGCGTTGTTAAATAGGACCAAGACACAGCACTTAACTAGTGCTCGACTGTCCAGTTATGAATTGACGCTACTAGCGAGCCATGTGCACATAAAAAGGTGCAGTACTTTGAACATAGCCACATTGTTACCAATTACAGAGGAATCGGATGCTTCAGAACAGCACGATTGTTTCCTCAGAACAGAGGAAGAGACGAAAGGGAGAGTTGATTTGTTCGACACTCCTCTTGCTGAATGTGATGGTACATTATGGGTGGATGGTTCCTGCTTCAAACTCCCAAATGGTAACGTGACTACAGCATATGCTGTCACAACTTTGCACACAATCATTGAAACTGCGCGAATACCACATGGTTCAGCTCAAGCCGATGAACTCGTTATGTTATGTTATGTTATAACAATTTATTATGCGCACAGCGACCCCAGCGAAGGAGCATCCCGGCGCAGAGACAACGGAGCAACATAACATAACAGGGAAACAGTACTACGGAGAAGAGGCTAAAACAAGAAAGTCTTGATGGCTCTACGGAAGGACAACAGGTCCTCGAGCAGCCGGATTTCGACTGGAAGGGTATTCCAGACTGACGCTGCTTTCACCCTGAAAGAGCGACCCCCCATCCTGCTGAGCCTAAACCTAGGAACAACAGCAAGGGCCTGGCCTTGAGACCGGAGGTTGCGGGTGGGGACATAGAAGGAAATAGAGTTGGCCAGAATCTCAGGACCTATGCCTCTTAGAATTTTAAAGGTCAAACACAGGACCTTGAACAGAATACGCTTCCTGACCGGAAGCCAGTGCAGGGAGCGGAGGACATTGGTCACTGGGCAGAACCTAGGTAGGCCGACAATGGCTCTCGCCGCAGCGTTTTGCACCCGCTGCAGGCAGGTTAGCTCAGCCTGGTTAGCCCCAACCAGCAGGGAGCTAACGTAGTCCAGACGAGAGATGATAGTTGCCTGGACTACAAGCTGTCTGGTAGGGGCATCGAAGAACCTAAGCACTGGCCTTAAGCCTCTTAGGAGTCCAAAGCAGCAGGCTGCGATTTTTTTGGTGTGCCCTATGAATGTGAGACCGGCGTCTAACCAGACCCCTAGATTCTTCACCTCCGACACCGGGGTCGGAGTGGGGCCCAGCTCCGAAGGCCACCACTGATCGCCCCAAAGCTCCACTCCCTTCCCGACAACCATAACCTCTGTTTTTGTGGCATTAAGCTGAAGGCAGTTGCCTGTCAGCCAACTGGCCACCGCCTTCAGTCCAGACTGGAACCTGGGGGCATCCTGTTCCGCATCCCCGCTGAGGGTAACCGCCAGCTGTGTGTCGTCGGCATATGAGACCAAAGTTAGGCCCCACTGCCTTGCGACATCAGCCAGCGGTCTCACGTAAAGGTTGAACAACGTGGGACTCAGCGAGGAACCCTGCGGGACCCCCGAGGCCAGCGGCTGGAACCTGGACTTGAAGGGAGGGATGGCAACACAGAAGGAGCGGTTGTCTAGGAAGGAGCGGAACCATTGCAGCGCCTGGCCACCGATACCAATCTCCTCGAGCCGCTGGAGGAGGATGCTGTGTGATACAGTATCGAAGGCGGCGCTGAGATCTAACAAAATCAGCGCCGCCGTCTGACCAGCATCCAACCTCGCACGGAGATGTTCCACCATCACCAGTAAGGCAGTCTCCGTGCTGTGACCAGCACGGAAGCCATTCTGTGTGGGGTCGAGGGCGTTGGATCGGGCTAGATGATCAGACAGGGCCAGGTTGACATGGGCCTCTGTCAACTTGGCTGGCCAGGGTAGCAGCGAAATGGGACGGTAGTTTTCCGGTTTAGACGGGTCAAGAGTAGATTTTTTAATAATCGGAGACACCACCGCCTGCTTCCAGCTAGTGGGGACTACCCCCGTCTCAAGGGAGAGATTGACCAGGGACCGTATAGCCGTACGTCCCAAAAAAGTCTGGTCGCGGAAGAGAGCCGGCCTCACAGGATCAGATGGGGACCCGGTTTTAACTTGCACAGCAAGTTTGTCGAACCCTTCCTGAGTGAGGGGGGGGAATGAAAGCAGGGTAGTCTGGGGTAGTGTCTCCTTAAGGCTACCCCGCACACTACCCGTACTCGGGAATGTCCGATATATAGCCTGGACTTTTCCCACGAAATAGGAAGCGAGGGCTTCACAGTGTATGACAGAGCTCTCAGCCGTAACAGTTGACCGCTTAGACATAAGGTCTTTAACCGCCCTAAAGATGGCCTTCGACGGGTTAATGCTGTTCCGGAATTCCTCAGCGTAGAAAGCCGCTCGAGTGCGACAAATAGCCCGGTGGTAGAGCTTGACGGACGTGGCATATGCAGCTTTTAGCTCAGCCCCATAAGTCTTCCGCCAAGCCCTCTCCGCCCGTCTACAGGCTCCCTTCAGGGCGCGCAAAGCGTCATTATACCAGGGGCTCGACACACGAGGATTGATCTTCATCGTTACAACTGGTATTAAGGTGTCCAGAGCCCTAGTGAGCCAGGAACAGAAGAGATCGTACCCTTCTTCTACATTGTTTAAAGGGCCCAAAGGTGCCAAAGACAAAAGATGGTGAAAGTCTTCCAGCTTAAGTTTGCCCCAGGGTCTCCTGGGTACCCGTTTGGCTGGAGCAGTAGAGGTCGTGGCTGACATAGGACAGTAAATAGATACCAAAGAATGGTCAGACCACTCTACAGGAGCAATCGACGTGACTTTGGCCTCTGTCAGATTAGTAAAGACAGGGTCGAGAATATGTCCCCCGGAATGAGTAGGCTGGGAGACCAACTGAGATAATTGAAAGGCCTCTAAGTCCGTAAGAATACTACAAGCTGTCAGACAGGATGGGTCGTCAAAATGCAGATTTAAATCGCCCAGAATGGAAAAATTGGCGCAGTCAGTGACCAAAGTGGCAACGGTGTCCGGGAAAGCATTCCTGAACGCCACGTCACTGCCCGGCGGACGATACACCACCATCACAGAGAGTGTAAATTCTGGGCTGACAGAGACTTTGAAAGAGGCGCTTTCACAGCCCGCGGTCTTAAGGACGGTCCATACACAGGCAAAGCTGGATCTCACTATCAAGGCTATACCCCCCCCTCTGGATGGCCTATTCGCAACATACATCGAATAGCCAGGAGGGCATACAAGATTGGGGATGGCAGTGTCGGCTGCCTGAAGCCATGTTTCGGTTAAGGCGAAAATATCCGGGGCTTCATTCTCAATCAGATCATACACATTCTGCTGATGTTTCAAGAGCGACCTGACATGTAGTATACTTGTAAATGTAAATGTAGTATACTTGTAAAGCGCACAGCTGCCCCAGCAACGGGGCGTCCCGGCGCTGTATAACTCTGGGGAACCCGTCCTGGCTTTCCCTGTGGGATGGTCCCTGCTGGGAGTCCCCAAGGTGGAGCCAGGCATCCCCGGAATTGGTGGGGCCATTGTGGAGATTAGGCAAGCTAATGCCCAGAGTTGCCGAGTGTGATCCCTGATTAGAGTAAGCACCGAAGCGAGAATTATCGAGTCCGCTGACCAAGGTCCACGACCCTGCCGCGTCGGGAATCGAACCCTGGTCCCGGGCCGACTTCTGCTCTCGGGTCTGCCGCCTCTAACCAGTGAGCCACACTACTCCACATTGAGATGCAAAATCCGCAATGATGATGGCAAGCCTCTACTGCGCAGAGCGGTGGAAGGACTACGCCGAGAGAGAGAGGCAGCGGGGGACCGAGCACCAAACCATTGCATGGGCAACGGTAAGGACCACATAGGGGTGAAACGGGCTGTAAAGTGCAGTGACAACTCACCTTGCCGATGGAATACAACCGCTCCCTCGAGTATGTGATCATGGCGGTGGTGGGGGACGTAGGCGAGCCAGAGCCCGCCACGTCCAGCGCGTCCTTGGCGCGGACGGGCGCAGACGGGCAGGACTCTGGCACGACTCCGGCCACGCGAGGACACGCCCGCTGCGCGATCCCGCTGCGCTAGGGGAGGAGCTTTAAATACGCGATCCCCGGCTGGCGCATGCGCAGTGATGCGCTGTCCGATGTGACTGCCCACTCACCCCAAAGCAAGATGTCCGCCACCCCGGGAACCAGCCCGCCAAGCGGCGGTGTGGGACACAATTTAAGGTGCAGGTGGCACTGACGAGAGCATGTGTGTTATCTAAAGTAATGAAAGTGACTGTCTATACCGACAGTCAGTATGCTTTTGGAGTGGCTCACAGTTTTGGACGATTGTGGAGAGAACGTGGGTTCCTGACTTCGCATGGAGCTAAGATTCAGCATGGTCAGTTGGTGAATGAGCTTCTTGAATCACTGACGTTGCCCCTGAAAGTAGCGATCGTGAAATGTAGTGCACACAAGAAAGTGATTGATGATGTTGGTCGTGGAAATGCATTTGCTGATGAAACTGCTAAGGAAACTGCAAAGAATATGATGAGCCGAATGTATGTTACGAGCCCAGAAAGATGGACTGATGATGTTGGAATATGTGAAGACACGATAGAAAGTGTGAAGTCCATCCAAGCTGAGGCCACGGAGAAAGAGTTAAGCATGTGGAGAGAAAGTACAGGGAGAATGGATGCAAATGGTTGTTGGATTGAATCGACAGAGCAACAGAGATGGTTGTTACCCGATGCATATGTGCCTGCAGTGGTTACAATGGCTCATGGGATGGCCCATATCAGCGCGAAAAGGGATTTGCGAGTTGTTGGCCCCAGTGTGGAAGAATTCAGGGATTCCCAAGTGTGCAGAGAATGTTGTCAAGAATTGCATGGTATGTCTGAAGCACAATCCTGGTAGGGGAACCCCAACTCCAGCTGGTCATTTTGCACCTCCTACGTATCCGTTCGAGGTTTTGCAGCTAGATTTCATACACATGGAGAGGTGCAACAACTTAAAATATGTGCTCGTGGTTGTTTGTGCCTTCTCAAGATGGGTAGAAGCCTATCCCCTAAGGGACAATACTGCCTTGTCCACAGCGAAAGCCCTTGTGAAAGAGTTCTTCCCCAGGTTCGGAATGCCTAGAATGGTCTGGTCTGACAACGGAAGTGAATTTGTGGGTTGTGTGATGAAAAGAGTGTGTGAAGGGCTAGGCATTAGGCAGAAGTTCCACGCTGCAAATCACCCCCAATCAGCTGGATTAGTGGAATGTTACAATGGCACGCTTAAACTTAAATTGGCCAAAATCCAAGCGAGCACAGGTCTTAAATGGCCTGACGCTCTACCCTTAGCACTCCTATCCACCAGAATGACTGTGCATTCCCGAATGAAACTCAGCCCCTATGAAATAATCTTTGGTCGGCCAGCCAACATATGGGGAGTGCCTAGGCCCACGAAGTTTAGCGAGCTGCAACACCCCATTTTGCTTGACTATTTGTATGAATTGACGGCTAAATTGCGTGTTTTATATCAACAGGTCCACAACACCTTGCCTCCAGTCTCTGAGACACCGGGTCACTCCATTGACCCCGGTTCCTGGGTGCTTGTTAGAAACTTCCAAAGAACAAGAAACGACCAGCCCAGATGGACCGGGCCTCACCTCGTCCTCCTGTCTACAAGGTCGGCTGTTAGGGTGGAGGGGAAGGCCAATTGGGTCCACGGGATCCATTGTGAGAAAATACCCTTCCCTCTGCCACATGACCAATGGGTCCGAAAAGGAGGCACTGACTCAGAGCGCACAACGTGTAAGAGAAGCCAATCCTGATTGTGAAAGTGGGAACATTTTTCAAGAAACTGCGCCACCACCAGAACAATTGAACTTTGTGGAACCTGAGCTACTATTTCTGGACCAGACAGTACCCGGGAAAAGACGCTACAAATTGCGACCAAGAAAAACAGACTAAAGTAAAAGTGATTTATTTTATGATCCGAGAGAAAAACCTGTGGACTAATAAAAAAATGTGTTTTTCCCCAAATCCTATTTTTGAAAGTGCAGATTCTCCCATCTAGGTAACTTGCTTATTTTTGTTTTTCTCGAACCGCCATCCGGGTTCCGCTGCTAGGGTCGCGGTTGATTAAAGACTTTTGGGTGCAGCTGACGACGATAGGTCGCTGGTTCCAGTTGGTCCAAGGGAGCTGCCCTAGACTGACGGAAGCATCCTTTAGCAGAAACAACCTACCACCGCGGGCAGCACCTTAGAGCACCTTAGAGAGGATGGAGTTTCCTGATGTGGAGAGGCCTGCCAAACAAATGAACTTTAAGCAGAGACTTTTGAAAACAATGACGAAGAAAATGTTTATAATAATGTGTATTTTTATGCTATTTAGCGTAATGGTCTTTTTGATAAGCTATGTTTTTTTCTCTTTTCATGTGACATTTGCGCCCACTACATCACCCATACCTCCTCCTACTGTTTCCTCTCATTCTTTCCACCCTTTGCCTGACCACGAATCAAATAGGAGATTAGAGTTCATTAATAACTCCTTCGTTCAGTTATTACACCAACACCAACTTGTAATGAACACAACCAACTGTTGGGTGTGTGGTCTCATGCCCCACACCACGGATAGAGGTATCCCCTATTTGGTCCTGCCATTTAGTCGCAATGGGTCAGTATGGGCATATAGGACAGTGTTCATATATGCACGAGAAATCCAACCCCTACGTTCTGTAAAAGACAACCTCAAGACTAGCGCCCTAGTCAAGGGTATAGTTGACATGATCAAGGAAGTAACTTCTTACGAAGATACCCCGGATGATGAGATACTTGCATATGTAGGTTGGAATGTGACCAGATATGGCATTACATTAAGTGAGAAACAGCAAGCCAAGAGATCGTCCCCTATCTGGATCGTACCCCATCAAGGTCATCTGTGTCTGCAAGGTATTGGTAGGAATCCCAGAGCTCAGCTAGGGAAGAGTGTCTGTACAGAAACGTACGTTTTTGGATCTCAGACTTCCCCTGCCTTTTTAGCCGCTAAGGGTACTTATTTCATCTGCCATGATAGAGCCTATACATGGTTGCCCCCTGACTTCTCGGGCTCATGTTTTGTTTCATTCCTGTTACCTCCCACCTACACAGCAGCGGCGGATTACCATCGGACAAGGGTAGTTAGAGGTGTTTTGAGTAAAGAAGACACTGCAGGTCAAGAATTTGGTGACTTTGCAATGGGTGTTCTGCCGTTCTGGGGAGCCATGGCTAACAGCAGAAACATAAGGCAATTGACAAGGGTAGTTGAATCCACCGTGATTGAAACTGCTGGTGCCCTTAGTAACCTGACTGCTGAGCTCCAGTCGGATCGACTGATGACCCTTCAGAACCGGGTCGCTTTGGATGTAATACTTGCTGACCGAGGTGGAGTATGCAAATTGATCAAGTCCAGTTGTTGCATTTTTATTCCAGATAATGCTCCGACAGTGTACGGGGCCATCTCCAAACTACATAAGATTTCCGAATCTATTCATGTGGATAAAGGAGATTGGTCGTTAATGGGATGGTTCTGGGAACTGATATCTGCCTGGGGATGGAAAATTCTGATGGTCATTGGGATGGTCTTAGCCATTCTTTTCCTGTTCTGTCTATGCATACAGTGTGCTCCTGCAATATGTGGCCTCTGTGTTACATCATGTGTAAGGAAGCCTGTGTCAAGACATGAGCTCAGCACTAGAATGATGTTGCAGCAACATCTCAATGACTTTAGGAATATAGATCTGGACTCAGATTAACATGAGGATAGATTAATTGCCTATGTAAGGGCAAAAGGAGGGTCTGTGGTTCTGAAAAATCTGGATCCATATTAAGTTCTGGACCCGAGAATAAAAACTTTGTCGAAATAGGACGAATTTGGTATCAAAAGACCGAGAATGACGAGTACATCAAGTACATGTATTTTCGGCATATTCGAGTGACGATTTCACCTCGAAATCGTCATTTACCTTCTAAACCCTTAGCTGCATGTTGCCCTTTACATAGGCCTTAATCCAGTTGAATTTGATTCCACAAGGACACATACTCCTTAATCGACTTCTCCCTGACCCCAGTACAAGTTAGAACCATTGCCCCAGGCCGAACTCGTTAGGTCAGTTCCCTCCCAGTGGCCGAGCAAGATAGCATCTAGGCCCAACCAGCCATAAAACCATTTCAGCGCGCACACCTGCCATATCTTGCTCACATCTTTCTCCACTCCTTTTCTTCACTTGCTTTATGATGGGGAGGTGACCATTTTTATTAGGGGTCCAGCGATATCTGATGAAATGTTGGGCCTTGCCGGATGATTTGTTATAGGCAGCACGACGTGAAATATGTACATGTCATCATGACTCTGCTTTTCTTTTGTAATCAGTAACCATAAATGAAATACCACGAATCCAAGGAATGTTTTGCCCAAGGCTGAATATTATGTATAAGAAGAGAAGCCTAACTTCGTGAAAGTGTGCAGTCTCCTGAATATACTCGTATTGTACTTCTAGGACCCTGTTACCTTGGTTGCAGTCAATAAACTAATCTTTGACTTCACCTGGAAGACTCCGAGTTTCTGTAGGTCTGACTCAGGAGAACCCGAGGTCTCTGGGTGTTGATCCCCTGGCACCGCTGGGTTACCGGTTCTGTGCCGGTTCTTAAAAACCCAGTACCTCAATGCTGGCTGGGCAAGTGCACACACTTGCCAGCCTCTAAACCTTCCCTTAACTTCATATTAGTCACCCCTATGGTAGGCCCACGGGCAGGGTGCATTGTAAGTGTAAGGTAGGACATGCTCTGATGTATGTGGCATGTCCTAATAGTGAATTACAGCCAAATTAGTTTTTCACTATTGTAAGGCTACCTGTTCTCTTAGGCCAAGATGGGCTGCTGGAATTATTACACTCTATAATCCCAGCAGGCTCAGGGAACAAGGTAGAAAGTAAAGTTTAGTATGCCTGAACTCAAAATAATAAAATACTTCTTTTAGTAAAGTTTATTTTAATATCCTGTGTTTGCAAATGCTACTTTTAGAAAGCTAGCATTTGCTTGCCTAACCATTTCAGCCCACCTCTGCTAGAATGTGTATCTGACTGTCTGTGTTATGTGAGTGACAGGGCTGGGGGATGACAGGTGGTGAATGCAAGGATTACACCTTAGTGGGAGGTGGGAGTGCCCCTGGACTCTGAATAGGGCTGTGCTCTGCCACCACAATGCTGGCTCCGCCCCCTGGGAAGCGACTGATGACTCAGCAGACACCTGGCCCAGGAAGGGAGAAGCACTGTCAACAAGGTACTTCTGGCTGCCCCTGTCCACACAATGCTGGCTCCACCTCCTGTGGAGCGTCTGATGTGCCTGCCCCTCACACTGAAAGAAGAGAGCAGAATGCACCCAACAAAGTGCTCAGAGACTGAAAGAAGTTATGCAGAGGCCCCCCTGGCCTGTAAGAACAAAGAAAATGCTGTGTAAAAGTAGGAGCCCTGCTCCTTGTAAATCAGAATCCTGTTTCCCACAACGAACCTCTGCCCAACTAGAAGGAGAAGAAGAAGTTGGAAGGACTGGCCTGCTGTCTGCCTTGCTGAGGAAGGAGTGGAGAAGACTTTATGAAAAGACTTTGCTGACTTGTGCTAGAAACTTTCTCCAAGGGCTTGTTTGAGCTTGCCCCCTGATCTGAACCCCAGGACTAGTGGGTTCTTGGTGCCTTCGCTCGCTCTCATCTAATCCGTGAGCTTTCTCCTGCTGGAGCTGAGAGTTTGTGCCCCCTTCGCCCCCTCCTAGGGCCGTGACACCCAGGAGCCTGGCCGCCCGTGTCCTGTGAGAGCCCCGCTCATGCAGAGTCGCTCTCTTCCCCGTGGACCGGGCTGCCTGCTCCCCTGTCGCCTGCCTGTCACTGGAGCACGCTGTGTGCCCTCGCTCGCCCCTCCCGCTGGAATTTCCTTGTTGAGCGTGATCTATGCCCCGGGCAGCCGCCGTACGTCTCAAGCGTACCCGGCCGCCCGCTTCGCCCTCTCACCTGGAAAGAGGCCGTGCCGCCCCCTGAAGCGCCACCAGTACGACCCGTACTGGAGGACCTGGGCCGCACCTGCCTCACGAGAGCTGCCGCCACTGAGAGTCCGAAGGTTCCCCCCGCCGCGCACTGAAGGAGTGCGGGCCGTCTCTGCTTACCCGGATAAACTAAACTGTGCCAAGACATCTTCACCAGGATCGGGGCCCGCCACGTTTTATTTCCCCGTACTCCAACGTGAGATCAGCGCCTGTGCGCGTCGCATTGCCAGTAAGTGAGTGCGCGTCGCATTTCCAGTAAGTGAGTGTGCCTCGCATATTACCAACAAGTGATTGTGCGGTCCTGATTGCAAGTACCTGGGCGTCCCGTATCTCACCATAGAAACTGTATGCACCGCATCTGAACTGCCTTACTGTATGCCTCGTATCTCTTTGAAGTAAACGGACCGCTGAGTACGCTACTCACGCTAGATGCGTGGGTCGCGGAACGGTCTGGCATAATTTACCCGGGAATCGCGTGAAGCGCTACGAAGCATCCCGTGAGCCCCAGAGAGGTCTCCAGGGACTAAGAGCTTCTTCTAAAGAACTAATAGAACCATTTTTGAACTGTAATTAAGAAACGCTTGCCTAATTACAATCTTGTGGCCCAAACTAAATCGTTATATGTGATAAGTCTTACCTGCATATATATATTTTTATATAAAGAGAACGTATTTTTACATATCTACAGCCTGGTGTCCATTTGTGGGGGGATTGGTACATTTACTGTGTGTGTTATTACAAATGCTTAACTCAGAAAAACCTGGAGAATAGCCTTGGCTGCTCACGCCACGCACCTAGAGGGTGAGCAAGGGTCATTCTAAGGGGTTATCCATCGTCCTGACTTAGAGGAGAGGGTCCCTGCTTGTCACAAGTGAATACTTGCGCCAACCAGAGACCCCCAATTCTAACAGTCACTTTTCATAAATGAGGCCCCCAGTGTTTACTGGACATGGGCCTGTTCCATTCCACTATGTAACGCAGGGTGGATGCTTGGAAGTAGGCTGACAGTAGGGGAAAACCCAGTCCCCCAACCGCCTTCGGAGCAACCGCCACAGACAATGCCTGTCGCGGCCGCTTGTTGTCCCACAGGAATGTATTAAGGAGCCCCTGCTGTTTCCGCAGGATGCCCTGCGGCAGGGTCAGCGGCAGCATTTGGAACAAGTACAATATTTCAGGGGAGAACAGTCATTTTTAGAGCTGCCAGCCTTCCATACCAGGCCAGCTTGAGCCGGGACCAGTCCGAGAGAGCCTTGGTGACCTGCTCAACCAGCATCTTATAGTTCAGGGACACTGTTTTAGGGATCGAAGGTGCCAGGTGGACACCCAGATACTGAATATCAGATGGTGCCCACTGGAATTCAAAGTCCTGCTTCAGATCCAGGACATCCTCCTCAGGTACGGACAGATTGAGGATATGCGATTTGGTGAAGTTGACCTAGAAACCTGACAAAGTCGCACAGCACCTCAAGGCCCCGAAGGCTCCCACTCCGGCTGACAGGCCTCACCGTCCGCCGTATCGTGGACCCAAACGCTGTGTCTCCCCGGGGACCGCCCCCGCTCTTCTCACCTCTATCGCCGCTGTCTGCTTCGCGGCACTGCGTGGGAGCACTCACCCGCGATGCGGGCATCTCTACCACCGCGGCCGCACCGGGCCATCATATCGCCACCCTCACCGCCCCCGGCCCAGGCTCTGCCGCTCCGTCCGTCGTCGCCGCCTCCGTCTCAGGCCCTGCCGCAGCGCTGAAATCTCTCCCGGGTCGGACTGCACCTGGGGCTGGGCGGCCCCAACTCCGCCGTCTGTCTCCACTCCCGATTGTCAGGGAAAGGCCCGCTGTTCTCCGGCCTGCCTCGTGGTCTGCCCAGCTCCGAGTCAGGAAGGCCGTGCCGGGCTGCAGCGCTCTCGAGCCCCTTCATAGACAAAGGAGTTAGGCAGGCGCCGGGGGGACCGTAAAGCACGTCCTACTCCGCCGCCATCTTGGCCACGCCCCCTGTGGATGCACTTTAAAGATGAAATAAAGAAAGAAATTAAAATGTAAACATTTTTTGGATGTGGATAGCCACGTCATGTTGAAGGTGTGCATACCTCAAAAAGATTTTTTAGATATTTACTGAGTTGTATCAGTAACTAAAAAGAAATAAAAAAGCCCAGGGGGCAGAGGGGGGGTGCAGAAGCAAACAGGGGACCCAATGCAGAAGTGAAAATTGGGACGAGGGCAGGGCAAAGCAACCTGGGGGACGGAACCAACATGGAAGAGGCAGAGAAGCACATGATGAGACCAGGGAACATTGAGGGGAGCACTGAAGCACACGGGAAGACAGAGCAACACAGACACTGAGGAAGCACAAAAGCTCATAGAGAGATAGACTGACATGGAGACAGGGGAAGAAACAAGAGGGCAGACACAACATGGGAGGGGCAGAGAAAAACATGGCAAGACAAAGGGCCCGATTCACAGAACTAACTTAAGACAAAATCCTAAACTTACTACTTTTGGTATTCACAGAAGGCTTTTAGTAGTAGTAAAGTTAGGATTTTGTCTTAAGTCTGTCCTAAGTGTGTCTTAAGTCTGTCCTAAGTCTGTCTTAAGCCTCTCTTAAGTCTCTCATAAGTCTGTCTTAAGTCTGTCTTACGTCTGTCTTACATCTGTCTTAACACTGTATTACGTCTGTCTTAAGTCTGTCTTTAGTCTGTCTTAAGTCAAACTTAAGACAAAATCCGAACTTTACTACTACTAAATGCCTTCTGTGAATACCAAAAGTAGTAGGACAGACTTAAGACAGACTTAAGACAGCCTTAAGACAAACATAGGACAGACTTAAGACAGACTTAAGACACACTTAAGACAAACTTATGACAGACGTAAGACAGACTTAAGACAAACTTAAGACAAACTTAGGACAGACTTAAGACAGACTTAAGAAAAAATCCTAACTTTACTACTACTAAATGCCTTCTGTGAATACCAAAAGTAGTAAGTTTAGGATTTTGTCTTAAGTTAGTTCTGTGATTCGGGCCCAAAGTGTTGGAACTGGCCCCCCTCAGCAGTATCACTCCCAAACCTTTTGCCTTACTCCTCCATTTTGTTGATCGTGTTTTGCTGGCCTCAGGATTCTGTAAACTTTACACTGCTAACCAGTGCTAACGTGCTTGTGCTCTCCCTAGAACATGGTAAGACTGGCTTATACCCACCCAATTGGCATATTTAATTTACTTATAATTCCCTAGTAAAGTGATATTACAGGTATCCAGGTACACTTGAGTAGTTCTTCAAACCTGTCTCAGGCCTGCAATTACAGCTGTCTGAGCAGTTTTAGACTGCCATTTCGACCTGGTAAAATAAACTGCTTGCCAGGCCCAAACCTTCCTTCTCAATACATATGGGCCCGATTCACAGAATGAACTTAAGACTCAATCCTAAACTTACTACTATTTTGGTATTCACAGAATTCACTTATTACTTTTGGCATTCACAGAATGAACTTACTACCTTTGGTATTCACAGAAGTTAGGATTTTGTCTTAAGTCTGTCTTAAGTTTGTCTTAAGACAAACTTAAGACAAAATCCTAACTTCTGTGAATACCAAAAGTAGTAAGTTCATTCTGTGAATGGCAAAAGTAGTAAGTGCATTCTGTGAATACCAAAGTAGTAGGACATTTAGGATTGAGTCTTAAGTTCATTCTGTGAATTGGGCCCATAAGTCACCACTAGGATAGGTCCTGGAGAGCTCAGAGAGCAAGGTTAAGTATATTTCAAATTTGGACATGTACTTTTAAATGTTGCTTGTCCTGGTAGTAAAAAACTCTTAAATTCATTTTTCGGCGGTGCAAGGCCTACCTCTCCCATGGGAAAACATTGGTATTACCTTATTACATTTAATTATCTGTAACTTGGAGAAGCGTGGCTCAATGGTTAGAGCGGCAGACCCTGATGCAGAGGTCCGGCCCGGGACCATGGTTCAATTCCCGCCTCGGCGGGTCTTGGACTCAATTTCCCCGGACATGATAATTCTCGCCTCGGTGCCTAGTCTAATCATGGGTCCCACTCTGTGACTCTGGGCAATAGCTTGCTTAATCTCCACAACGGCCCCAACAGCGCTGGGATGCATGGCTTCACCTTGGGGGTGTCCAGAAGTGGACATTTCACAGGAAAGCCAGGATGGGTTCCACAGCGGTATGAATACAGTGCTACGAGGCCCTCGGGTAGAAGTGCGCTATATAAATACTCTACATTTACATTTACATAACTTCCAAATGGAAACAGGTATCCCGTTTATGTGTTGCATCTTTGAAATTGTAATGAAAAATCCTCTCTTACGTTAAGGTCAGCTTTTAAATTACAATTTTCAAAATGCCACTTTTAGAAAGTTGGCATTTTCCTGCCTTAACCATTTAGTTTGTGCAGCCTGTCTCTGGGTCACGGGTCTCGCCAACACGACCTTGTTGCACTGAATGAATTGTACATTTCATGAATGCAAAACTGTAGAATATAAGTGCACCGACTGTCCAGTGCCAATTACCACCTGGTCATGTTCCCTTCCATTAGGTCCCAGTCCGTGTGTACATCCCCACGGGAACTTAAACTGTTATCTCTCAATCCTAACCCTATGTCCATCAATCCTTCCCTCTCCAAGTCACTCAGGTTCTTAAGTGGGGACAAACATGTTTTAGACTTAAGTTTAAGCACAGACACCTCCCCAAATTCCTCCATCATGGTCAGTACGGTGGGGAGAGCTTGTTGTGTATCCTGGAGATAGAGAAGTGAAATATCCAAAATCGGATAAAATGTCCCTGGCACCATTGGTTGGTATTCACCAACGTGGGCTCTTGTCTGTTACAAGTGTTACAAATATTAAAGGTGCCAATGGCACCCCTGTCTGGTAGCTGGACCTATAGGGAAGCCTATGGAAATTTCTCTGCCTGTGTATACCTTAGCCATTGCAAACTACTGATTCCCGGGCCAAACCTCATGCACTCGAGCACTGGCTTCGGGTCTGGCCACCCCACTGTATCGAATGTTTTCTCAATGTTGAAAGACATCCCCATTGGTGCTGCATCATCTCCCGATGTCCTATCCATGATTGAAAAATAGCCACCGTAAATTGAGGAATGCATTGCTCCCCAGGATAAACCCATTTAAATTTGGTGTACAAGTGTACGCATCACCGGGGTCAGCCTATTTGCTAGCGCCTTGTCTGATATCTTGCAATCGGTATTGAAAAGCGAGATAGACCAGTATGATCACATATCTAAGGGATCACAACCCAGCTTGAGCAGAACAGTTAGCACGCCGAAGGTGACAGAGCTGGTCAACGTGTTGCATGGTGATGTCAGGCATCATACTCCCTGTAGTCTATCCACCCAAGCTGATTCGTCATAGACCTGTACTCTCGGCGCAGTTCAGTGTGTTTGCTCCCGTCTCCAACCCCAACTTCACCTGCCCTGATTCGACACTCCAACACATCAAATACACCCATTAACATGTGTTTTACACCATAGGAGGTATTGCTATCCCCTCCCCAGGCCCAGCTCACAATGGCGAGTCGACCAATACAACTCCAATCCAAGGTAAGTTTTCAGTCAGTCCATCCCAGTCTTGTGTGGTAGACCTAATCATATCAACTCGCAGCTCTGGCACCTCCCACTGTGACCTGCGAAAGTCCGTGTTCACCATGTCTCCCCTCCGTCTCAGTACCATAGTTTATTTGCTCCCCTCCCCTTTCTGCTGCCCCTGTGCATAAGTTAACCACACTATGCTCGATATACAAAGGAAATCAACAATTTAATTAAATGATGCGTTTGGAAGGCATCAGGGTAATGTCTGGTCCAGTTGCAGCTCCTGCATGTCCTCCTTTGTCAGGTTGTCAGCGACATTCATTGGGGTATCCTATAGTCTGGAGTGGAGTTATATTTACGCAGCTGTGCGGTTCAAGTTACGCCACCACCGTGGCTGTCTTTAGCGGCTATCACTTTTGAGGGCTTACCCCTTGCAACCGTATTTGATCTGTGCCATGCCTTATGCCACTCTCAGCCATCTTGTGTTGCGGGCGGTTGTCCACTTTTACCCCTTTTGCCCTCTCCAGCCAATCACATGTCTCTGATGGTGATGTAAAGAAGAAAGTTTCTCTGAATCCAGTACCCGGAGTTTAGCTGGGAACATAAGGGAGTATTGTATGCCAAGGTGGCAAAAGTTTTCACTTATTGTCCATGGAAGGACTCGCAGTGTTTCTGAACCTCCTTCGTGAAATCCAGGAATATATGCACAGTATCATGGTCCACCTGCCAAGGGCCTCTACTGCTCAAGACTTGTATGAAGTGGTCCCTGTCATGGCAGTTCAACTGCCCCTGGCAAGGTTTGTCTGGTAGGGACTCTATTTACCTGCTCCACCAAGGAAAAAAATGCAAATTTTTTTTTTTTTTTGTGTTTTTTTTTTTGTTGTCAATTTATAGGGCGCAACAGCTACCCAAAAAGGGTTTCCCGGCGCCTAGGCACAGCTAGTTTAGAGGGCAGAAAAAAAGAGAAGGGGGTGGCTGTTTAGTGTTTTATTGTTCAAACAGCCAGGTCTTAACAAGCTTTCTGAACCTAAAATAATTTTCTTCCTTTCGGATACAAGGGGGAAGTGTGTTCCAAAGGGAGGGTCCCAGATAAGCAAAGGATCTGCCACCTGTTCTTGCTCGTTTGAACCTTGGTATGCAGAAACAGGCTGCCGTCTGCGACCGGAGGTTTCTCTTGGGGGTATAGAGGTAGGCAAGAGTTTGGAGGTATTTAGGTGCTGTTCCTGCTTTTATTCTGAACATATAATTCAGGGCTTTAAAGCGTATTCTGCTTTCGATCCTGAGCCAGTGAAGATTCCGACGATGGATCGAAACTCCGGAGTTCTTCGGAATATTGCAGAGTAGCCTGACCGCTGCATTTTGCGCTACCTGTAGTCGTCCGATCACAGATTTGTTAGCGCCCAAGTACAGAATGTTGCCGTAGTCAAGCCTTGATGTAATTAGGGCATTGACTACGGTCTTTTGCGTTGATACAGGCAGCATCCAGAGGATCTTCCTCAGCCATTTAACTATGGTGAGACATAGGCTGGTTACTTTACTGACCTGTTTGTTCATGGATAAGGAGCTGTCCAGTATAAATCCCAGACTTCTCCCCCGTTCCCCTTCCCCCCAAGCACATGTTCGCTAACACGTTTTCAAGGTCCAGCTTCATGCTGGGTCTTTACACTCCCTACGACAGGCACATGATGCCCCTGAAGCGGCCTCCGCATCATCCACTTTTGCTTCCAGGAAAGTCACAATTTTACTCAGCTCTTGTATTTGAGTTTGCATGTCTGCTACGGTCAGTCACATAGTCACCAGGGCGGATTCCGTGCTGTCAACACAGCCAACCAGCTTCCTGTGATCGGCGTGCAAGAGACTCAACTCGATCGTTGGTGCATCTAGTTTGAGTGCCAGCGTTGATTTAACATCCTTAATGGCTGCAGGAGTATCTCAAACACCCCCCTTGAGTCTGGAGCAGCAATGGAGGCCTTGGGACTTTCCAGGAAGCTGTGGCCTTCAGAAGATGGAGGGGATGTTTGTATCCCAGAAAGTGCAAGTGTGTTGCTGACATGCATGAAAATTTTAAATGTCTAAGGGGGGGGGGGGGGGCTGACACTGTATAGGGAAAAAAGAAGACGGGGATCCTTTCCAAACTCGATGAGGTCCTTTTGCTGAAGCTGCTGTTGTTTCGGTAAATGGTCAAAATATCGATTCCAAAATATAGACAAACCAAAATATCGAGTCAAAAATGTAGAATGGACAAAATATTGAATGGACAGAATATAGACATCAAAAATATTGTTTTGAAGGTAAGTAATGTAATATCGATTTTAAAAATATAGACAGTCAAAATATCGAAGTACATAATATAGTTTATTAAAAATATCAAATTTTTAATAATATCGATTTTTTTAAAGTGTTTTTTATGTTAGTATATGTGTGAAAAGTGTATATATTTTTGTAATTTATTTTAAGTAATTAATTTTATGTTATTTAATTATTGTGCAATTTAATTCTGTAGCGGGTTGTGGGTTTATAGGGGAATAGGGTGGGAAGTAATTTAATTATAATTAATTAAATATGTTAATTAATTAATTGGTATTTATTTAGAATAAATTGTTAATTAATTTTTAATTGGTAATTAATTATTTCATAATTGATAATTATTTTTTATTATTTGATTAATTGATAATTATGTGAATTAAATTAATTTATTTTCTGTAGCGGGTTGTGGGTTTATAGGGGAATAGGGTGGGAAGTAATTTAATTATAATTAATTAAATATGTTAATTAATTAATTGGTATTTATTTTGATTAAATTGTTAATTAATTTTTAATTGGTAATTAATTAATTCTTAAATGATTATTTTTTATTAATTGATTAATTGATAATTATGTGAATAATATAAATTTATTTTCTGTAGCGGGTTGTAGGTTTATAGGGGAATAGGGTGGGAAGGAATTTAATTATAAATAATTAAATATGTTAATTAATTTATTGGTATTTATTTTGAACAAATTGTTAATTAATTTTTAATTGATAAATAATTAATTCTTAATTGATAATTAATTAGTATTAATTGATTAATTGATAATTATGTCAATTATATTAATTTATTTTCACTAGAGTGGGAATAGTAAAATGTACCCCTATGCTGTCCAACGCTTTCCCTACTGTTGCACTCTCTGGAGTAGGAATAGTAATTTTTACCCCTACGCTATCCAATGCTTTCCCTACTGTTGCACTCTCTGGAGTGGGAATAGTAATTTTTACTCCTACGCTATCCAATGCTTTCCCTATTGTTGCACTCTCTGGAGTGGGAATAGTAATTTTTACCCCTACGCTATCCTACGGTAATAAAATTGTGTATTTTTTATTAATATTATGTTAATATATATACATATGTTTTAACAGATATGATTGTATTTTATTTTATATAAGTTTAATTAGTTATTTAATAATTTTAAGGTAATTTAAGTATTTTTAAGTATATTTTAGCTATTTATTTTAGCTATTTTTTTATTTTATATTAATTTTAAGAAATTCTATATTTTTATAATGTATATATATATAAACGATATTTTGGGGTCGATATTTTGGTACTTACCTGTTTGTGGATTGGAATTCGATATTTTGTCTGTCTATATTTTGGAATCTATATTTTGGGTAGTCTATATTTTGTCCCTCGATATTTAGTCAGTGATCCGTTGTTTCATCGTCCTGAGCGCTGCTGTCTCTTTTGATCAGATGAGAAGGGCATGTTAATGTTAATGTTAATGTTAGTGAGATTTATAGAGCGCGCGAATACCCAGAGGTGTCTTGGCACTAAACCAGAGTAGTACCTGAGACCACGGAGAGCAGTGCGATTAGTTTGAAAAAAGCCAGGTTTTTAATTGTTTCCTACAGGAGGATAGGGAGTTCAGCCCTCTCAAAGATGCAGGGAGAGCATTCCAGAGTTTTGCTACACAATAGGCCGTACTCCGGCCTCCCCAGCTAGCAGTACGGATATTAGGTACCAACATTAATCTGGCATTTGTTGATCTTGACTGCCTACATGGGTGGTACCATGAGAAAATATGTTTCAAAGGTATCTGTCCTGCCCCATTCAAGGATTTATGGGCAAGGCAGAGTGCTTTAAATTTTGTACGTTGCACCATAGGCAGCCAGTGGAGATTCCGTATCTCTCCTTTGATCGATTGATACTTAGGGATTTTCAATAGTAGCCTGGCTGCAGCATTCTGTACCATCTGGAGCTTCTTAAGATGTTGTTTCTGTAACCCAAGATATAAACCGTTACAGTGGTCCAGCTTGGGCAACACCAAGGTAGTCACCACTGTTTTCCTAAGATCCTGAGGAATAAATGGTAGGACCTTATTAAGTTTCTTCAGCAGGTAAAAAGAGGCTGAAACTATGGCGTTAATTTGATGTGCGTAAGTGATACCTTTATCTATCAGAACTCCAAGATTTTTACCCTTCACCACTGGTTCAGGAGTTTGTCCCAGCTCAGCCGGCCACCATCTCCCATCCCATTTTGGCTGTAAGTTGCCGAAGGTAACTGTTGTAACTACATTTACAGCAGCTCAGCTAGTTTGCATGTGTCTGTGTGTATGGAACCTTAGAGTGCATGATGACAGCGTGGAATGTTGGTATGCCTGGGACTGGAGGAGTGACAGTTGGAATGAGTGGGTGAGCTATGAAGATCAGCTCCTGGTGGGGCCATGTACTAGCTTGGATTTACCTTATATCATCTGGAATTTATCCTGTAACTAACATGAATTGATCCTGTAATAAATTAATAAATCTCTACTTGGATCTACCTCGTGACTACCATTATACTTCATTTCAGTAACCACTTTGGTCTTACCCGAATTGAGCTTTAAACAGTGTGTTCCCATCCAGAGACTGATTTCCCTCATGCAGCGTTGAAACTGTACTGCTGGGGATACAGTATTTTAATAAACCATGACGACGACCTGAGTATCGTCGGCATAAGATGTCAGTTTGAAGCCAAACTGCTGTATTAGAGGTGCGCGTTCAGAGACATAGACGTTGAACAACGTGGGGCTCAACGACGAGCCCAGGGGGACCCCGCAAGCTTGTACATAGGGGGTAGCTTGATAGTGATCGAGGGAACTCTCTGCATTTTGTTCTTCAAAAAGGATGACAGTAATCAGAGGGCAAGGTCACTGATCCCCAGATGTTCAAGGCGCGCAAGTAAGATGTCATGATGCACGGTATCAAAGGCCGCTGATAGATCGAGGAGAATCAGAACAGCGGCACCACCCTTATCCATCACTGCCCTGATCTCCTCAGTGGCCTTGATGAGAGCTGTCTCCATACTATATCCCGAGCGGAAACCGAACTGGGAAGGGTCGAGTAATTCATTCTCCTGGATGAATTGCGTGAGTTGGCTGTTCATAATTTTCTCAACCATCTTGGCAGGAAAAGGAAGCTTTGCAATCGAGCGGTTTTTGCTAGTTGTGGACGGATCTAGATTAGCTTTTTTTAGCAAAGGAAGAATGACTGCGTCCTTCCAGACGGCGGGAAAAATTCCCGATAAAAACATATTGTTAAAAATGTTAGTTAAATTTGGGCTTACCTCCCCTGCAATGCTTTTCAGAACTGCCGGGAGACATGGATACAGTGGTGATCCAGATTTGATATCCTGAATGAGTTTTTCCACTTGCTCATTAGAAACCTGTGTAAATGTGCACAGCTCGTTTTTTCTGTGGGACCCTACTGCGGGATGCAGCTCAGCTACCTTATTGGAGATATTTGTGAAGATGCTGTATATATCGTTGACTTTTTTCCTAAAAGCGTTAGCTATACTGTCACATAGCGATTGACTATTCTCGGAAAGTGGGCTGTTGAGAGGAGTTGTAAGCTTCTTCACAACCTGGAACAGTTTTTTTGCTGAATTTTTAGATGACTCTATTTGTTTAGTGAAGTAGGTCTTCTTCTCCATAGTTAGCAGGTTTTTGTAATTAGCTAATGCACATTTACAACTCTCTTTTTCCTTGTCTTCGTAATTCTCTCTTCAGCGCCTTTCCAGTCTACGGCATCTTTGTTTCTCTAAAAGTAGAGCTTCAGTGAACCAAGGAGCCGAGGGCTGGTTACGTTTCCCAGTGCTTTTTGTAAATGTAATTTAAATGTAAATGTAAATGTGTGTATACTTGTAAAGCGCACTATCACCTGAAAGGTATCTTGGCGCTGTATACCGCTTTGGAACCCTTCCTGGCTTTCCCTGTGAGATGCCCCCTTACTGGGCACCTCCAAGGTGAGGCCAGGCATCCTAGCGCTGGGAGTGGGACCCATGATTCGAGAAGGCACCTAGGCGAGAATTATCGAGTTTGTGGACATTGAGCTCAAGACCCTGCCGCGTCGGGAATTGAACCCTGGTCCCGGGCCAGACCTCTGCATCAGGGTCTGCCGCTCTAATCGGTGAGCCACACTTCTCCTTTTTCCATTTGAGACTGTCGTGGCAAAGGCTTTACTCAACCAGTCATTATAATTCTCAACTGCTTGATCTACCTGTTGACTCATCTTTGGGCATGTCTGATTAAGTTGGAGTTCAAGTAGATTAGTATCTATTTTATTCCATGCTTTGAAAGTTTTTCCCTGATCTTTATTAAAACAGGCTTCCGCTATCATTTGGGCATGGTAGTCAAATAGAATCAGAGAATGATCTGACCAGGCCATAGGGACTATGGGGCATATTACCAATGAGGGTGATAGGCACTTTTCGCCGGTTTAGCTGCCGTTTTCTATCGCCCTAATATCAAGCTGTCGCTAACAGCATTTAGAGACAGCTTGAAGGCGATGGCGAGCGTTTTGGGGGCCGCTTTGCATGTTAGCAATATTTATCGCTAATGACATGCAAAGTGGGCGTACCCAACGCGTTAGCGACTGAAAGCAGTCGAAAACTTCGCTATCGCCTATTCACAAGGCTGGCGTAGCGATGGAAAAATACCCACTATCGTCTAAAACTAACGCCTGCTCAGACCAGTTCTTAGCCATGTTATCCAATGGGAGGTGGATAACATGGCTAAGAGCATTTCGTCGCTAATGCGAGAATATCGCTGTATACTCAGCGATATTCTCGCATTACGCCGCTATCGCTGGATATTTTAGCGCTATGGATTAAAAACGTTGCTAATAGCATGTTTTCTCCGCTAAAATATCCAGCGATAGCCAGCGGTAAAAGAAAGTCGCTAAGCGCATTTAGCGAAAATTTTCGCTAGTTGTTGGCAATATGCCCCTATGTTTTTTACTATCACTCCAGTGATTGAGGTAAAAATACCATCCAGGGTATGCCCTGCCTGATGTGTGGGTTTATGAACCAACTGGGTGAGCCCCATCGTGTCCATGCATTCAGTGAGCATCACTTTATCTTTATCTAACGTCAGGTCAAGGTGTACATTAAAGTGCCCCAAGATAGTAAACCCCCTTGTCGTAAAATGGGGTTCCAGCAATGTATCCAGATTCGCCCCAAAATTAGTCCTTGATCCGGGAGGGCGGTACAGTAAGGTTCCTTTAAAGGTATTTTTACAGTTTAGTTCTATCGCGAAATTCAATCCTTCGCAAAAAGGATTAACCACTGAGGAAAAAGTGGCTTTAAAGTGTTCGCGATAAATGATGGCAAGACCGCCCCCTCGTTTTAAGGGTCTGTCGAGTCTTGATACAACAAAGCCCTGAGGCACAGCGACCAAAAGGTCGGGGTCAGATGATGGATCTGTCCAAGTTTCAGTGAGAAACAGCATATCCAAATTATATTGCAAGATGGTGTCCGCAATTTCCACTCTGTGTCCTCACATTGATCATACCACAGTGACTCTCTGTTTGTCTAAGGGTCTGTGTAGGATTAGGTTTTGGTTTTGGGGCAGCTATCAAACTGAACTTGGTCTGATAGACGCCAGAAAAACAGAAACCACAAAGACAGGTGAATTGATAGGGCCTAGCATCCTTATCCAACCCACACCTGGTACAGCTTCGGTTAAGCTCATGTTTGTTAAGATTGTACAACTCTGAACTAGAGTATTGCAGGACACAGGGGCACAAACGTGCAGGGGGTAATGCGCGTCCTTACCATGTGTGATTTAAATATGGTGATGGCAGAGAGCTAGACCACGCCCCACCGGAAGTAGGGGGTCCTGACCCGGCTCTGTCCGCCGGAACGGACTTCGCGATCAAAATGCCCTTTGCACAAACAGCACACAGCTGCGGCGGACCGGGCGTGGCAAGATCACGACGATCACGGTGAGCTGTTATTAAGATGAAGCAGAAATAAAAATACGAACAGCAATATTAGCCCCCCCTCCCAATGTGCAACAACGCAGAGTGGCAGCACAAATGTTTAAAATGAAGCAAAATTAAAAAAATAGTAACAGAGGACCAAGCCTCCGAATGCCTGCAGGACTTACTCTTATATAAAAATATTCTTTATATTATCCATAAAAACACATTAGATCACAATCACTATATTACTGTGCCACCAGGCACTTGCCATGACTTCACAGGAATTACATCAATCCTTTGGCCAGTCAGGCACCATCATAAACATTACAGTTAGGATACCCAGTAACTACTGGCAGGATTGCGCTTCTCGTAAAGCATTATGTATAAACATCATCAGCAGTGCACTATAGCAGCCACTTGTACAGTGAACTTATCATAACCACGTCATGCCCACCTTCGGCATACCACCATTGCTGCAGATCGCCATCCTTGTACTGTACGTAGGGTGCAACCCTGACAATGGGTTACCACAACTAAGAGCGGCACCTGCGCTCCTGCTAACTGTACTGCAGTATTGCCTTTCCCTGCATAGGCTCTTGGGCTACCTACCCACCTACCACAGGGAATGCGGTAATGTCATACTCGGGGCCTTCCTTCGCCAGTGAACTGGGGCCTTCGTCCAGGGCTCTCAGCGAACGGTTAACACCAGGACAAGTGCTGCCCTCAAGCGATATGTCACCAAGAGGCCGGAGGGAGAACACCCACTTTCCACCGCTGCGAGGAGATGTCACTCGTCCCCCACTCATTGGAAATGCCCAGGAGCAGCTGCCTCCAACACACGAAGCTGCTACAAAAACAAAACAGGAACCCAATGCAGCAATGATGGGTTCCCCCGTAGCAGCCTCCTCAGGTCCGGACAAGCACTGTGGCGCGTCACCCACAAGCCTACCTCGAGTCATGCAGGCTCCTGCCGGGTTTCAGTGCTTGAAGGTAACTTCCTTCGGGTGCGGCACGGAGGGCAGGGCACAGGCAGGCCGGCACATTGGGGCCCCTTAGCAGAGGGCAGTACCTTCAGCCTCCCAGAGGGCAGGAGCTTAGTCTTAAACAGCGGTTCCTTCTGGCGCGACAGCGGTTCCTTCTGGCGCGCAGCAGTCAACGAAGTGTCTTCTCTCTCATCATGGCATCACAGCCCCTGTACTTATCCTGCAATGTGTTTGTTCTGGGGGGCACTTCCAACACTATTGAAGTGCACAACACCCCCTTTCACATTTGCAGCCCCAGCCCCAGACACACCACAGAAGGTTGAGCCAGCATTATGGAAGACAGGCACAGCCCTATTCAGGTGCAGCTACAACTCCTCCCACCACTCCAAATGCAGACCAGGCAAATTCAGGGTGCAGGGTAAAACTCCTCCTGCTACTCTGAATTCAGCCAACGTCTATTCAGCCTATAGCTGTGTCACTCAGGCAGGGCAGGACACACCTCAAACCACCAGGGACAAGCTGGAGTGAATGCACATCCCCTGTCTCATGTCACTGAGAACCAGACGGTCAATACATCCAGGCAGGGCACAAACACACCTAGCACACAATAATAATAATAATAATAATATCCACATTTGTAAAGCGCACAATCACCCGTTAGGGTCTCTAGGCGCTGGGGGCCGTCGGGAAGATTAAGCAAGCTATTGCCCAGAGTCACATGGTGCTGAGCTAATCTGCCACCGGTGGCGGGGATCGAACCGTGATCCCCAGATTCCGGAGTCAGTCGCCCTAGCCGCGGCGCCACACCTCTTCACACAGAACTTCATACTTCTAAAAGTGCCATTTCTAAAATAGTAATAATAAATTTGCTTTCACCAATAAGCAGGATTTATCTCTACTGTTCCAAACATACCAGACATGGCCATGCTACCCCTCTCAGATCAGAAATTACCACTGAAGCACATATCAGGGAATCCCCAATGTATCCATATGATAGGGCAACAGTAGAAAGAAAACAAATAGGCTGTTTGTCACTACCAGGACATTCCACACAGTTAAAGCACATGTCCTACCTTTTACTTACACAGCACCCTTCCTTAGGGCTAGCTAGGGCCTAACCTAGAGGTGACTTACAAGTAGTAAAAGGGAAGTTGCAGACGTGGTAACCCTTTTACGTGCCACGTCACAGCGGCAGTAAACTGCGCACGCAGGCCCTGCAGTCACAGAGGCCTGAGACAGGTTTGAAAGACTACTTCGGTAAGTGGTGCAAGCAGCTCTGCAAGCCCACCAATAGCATTTAATTTACAGTCCCTGAGTATATGGGATACCACTGTCCAAGTGACTTACAGGTACATTAAATATGCCAAACAGGTGTAGACCAATCTTACCAAGTTTACAAGAAAGAGCACATGCACTTTAGCACTGATCAGCAGAGATAAAGTGTCCAGAATCATAAAAACCACCAACAACAGGTCAGTAAAAACATACAGGAGGAAGGTAAAATGTTCTCGGATGACCCTGCAAACAGGGCCATGTCCAGCACAGCACTCGCACAGTACTAAAGTAAAAACACAAGAAAACTCCCACCTGAATTTAGAAAAAAATTGAGTAATATGTTTCTATTGATTTAACACCAAAATGATAATAATCCAACAGGAAGAACTGGAGATATGCAATTTCAAAGATTTATGGTAGGTACAGTGCCTCAAAGCACAAAGTGCCACTCGTGGGTATCTGGTTGTGCGAGACTGAGGGAAAGTCACAAATTCAGGCCAACCATGTTGGAGCACAGGCAGGATAGAGGGACCAGATTAGACCTACTGGAAAGGTTATCTTCTAAAGTTAAGCATTAAGAGTCCTGTTCATGATGGTAAAGGCCACAGGACAGCATTCCGCACAGTCATCATTGTAAGCAAAAACAAGGAGCCCGGGTGACACTGTAGCTGTTGGACGTCACAGATGGTCGTTGTTGTATCTTGGTGGTCACTGTGCGCTGTCGATGCTATAGCCGAAGTGCAGCTCTCACGTACCCAGTCATCAATGGCAGTCGCTGTAGCGTGATGAGTCTGGTTCACCGGAGCTTCATGTTGGTGGTTAGCAAGATCTTGGTCTCAAAATGCCCAAAACCTCAGTATTTCTCCTTTTCTACTAGGAAAACCTCAACCGATGCCACACCAAGGGGCCAGGACCTGGGAGGCAACTCTTGGGATAAGGAACTCACTCTAACAGAGGCCAGCAGGGTATGTAGGTGCAGTGCAACAGGACAGATGGGCAGTTGCAGGGAGACCACTGGAGCTTGTTGTGTTCCTGTAGCTCAGAACAGGCCGCCAACTAACTAGCTCTTAGAGTCACTCAGGTAGCCTGGGATAAAGGATGCAGGTCCAGTCTTGCTTCCCAGAGACCAGAGCAGGCCTCAAGCAGTCTTTCTTCTGTAGTATCCACAGGTCCAGGAGTGTACTGAAGAGTGGGTTTGAGGGTCCCTGTTTATACCTGGTTCCACTTAAAAGTGGGAGAAACTTCTGGAGCCTTCCCCACTGGAAGGTGTCTGGAAGTTATTTCCCCTTGCCCCTTGCCCTGGCCCCAGTCTGTCAGCAGGCAACATAGGCTAGTGCAAAGTTCCTTGGTTTTGAGCTGAGGCAGTGTCTTTGAATTGTAATTAGGGCTGTTCACAGCTCCGCCTCCCCATCCTGCCTTGGGTGGCCCAACCTGCCAACACCCAGGCCCCCTGTTGTGTCGCTGTCTGAGAGGAATACACAAAGGCCAACTGCCAAAAACACCTAGTCTAGTGATCCAGAAGAGACAACAAAATGGCAACTTTCTGAAAGTCCATGAATTCTAATGGGTAAACCCTGTATCCTGCTTAACCTGGGAGAATAGTGCTATACAACAGCAACTGGTTCTGTAGTGAAGAGAACAATTTCTTTTAAGCTAGAGCATTTGGGTCCTGATTAACCTCATGGCTGCTGGAGCGATTCCCCTGCAGTGCTGGGCCATAATAAAAACGGGTGTGGTCATGACGAGCTCAGCTCATCATGAGCACCTGAGAGGTATATGCCATGATGAGCTGAGCGCGTCATGAGCACCGAAGGGATTAACTAGGATGTGCCAACAATGGCATGGCATATGCAGGATTTGAAAACATAAATTTAGTTAATAAGCACCATAGACAAAGAAAAAAATGATTTTTTTTGCATAACATTCACATAATGCAGAAATGCAAAGTGCTACACATCACAGACACAGGACTGTTTATCAGAAGAAAAAATAATAATAATAATAATAAACAAATCAGTACCATACGAAAAATGTGTTGACATAAAAAGTAATACCACATAACAAACATTTAACAACATACAAGAAACAAAAATCACTTAATGCGGTGTCCGTTTAGAACTCTTTAGTCTGTTCAAACATATCCTAATCTCTTGGCAGTACATATGTAAGATATTGGTATGGAAAACCTATTTGTATCATTGACGTTTCGACCACTTCGAATAGGTTTGTTCATAAACATCACAACTGGTCATCCTAAGGACTAGAAAACTTGAATACAGCCTGGTTAAAGTACGAACATCATGCTGCTTGATGTTCTCATCAAAGTATAAACTGGGAAGTACTCCTCCACTTAGTGAAGAGGTGGACAAAGGATCAAGTGTATCCAAGTTCTGTAAGGCTCCTAAAAAGGAACCATTGAAGAAGAAAACGCATGAGGTCAGATTTATGGAGAGAACACATTTTTCTAAGTGTGTGGTGCTTATTAATTTAATTTGCTGAGTTTAAAAATCATTTATGTTTCACACCGTTCATTGACACGTCCTAGTTAATCAGGACTAGACTCCTCTAGCTTAAAATAAATTGTTTTCTTCCCTTAATAGCCAGTTGTTGTTGCATAGCAACTTTTTAAAAGTGGCATTTCTAGAATTGTGTCTTGTAATCTGACTTTACCACTACAGAGGGTTTTAAATTAAAATTCTTCACACACCAAACATGACATCACTACCCTCTCCCATACAAACTTTATCTCTTATTAAAGGTAAAAAGGTAATCCAATGTTAGCCTTTGGAAGAGGTAGGCGTCACAGTGGTGAAAAATGAATTTGTGGGGTTTTTACTATCAGGAAATGTAAAACTTTAAAGTACATCTCGAACTATTTAAATACACTGTGCCCTGCCCCATGTTCTGTTCATGATGAGTTCGGCAAGATAATACTGTATTGAGGTATTCCAATGGAATTAAGAGGTAACTGGATTGCATCTCATATCAACATTCCAAAAGAGTTAGCGTTAGACAGTTAGTGTAAGAGTTAGTATTAGATAGTTGGAGTAAGTGTTAGCGTTAGATAGTTAGTGTAAGTGTTAGGGTTAGATAGCTAGTGTAAGAGGTAGCGTTAGATAGTGTTAGATATTTTAAGAGATAGGGTTAGATAGTGTTAGGGTTAGATAGTTAGTGTAAGAGTTAGGGTTAGATAGTAAGTGTAAAAGTTAACAATAGATAGTGTAAGAGTTAGGGTTAGCTAGTGTAAGAGTTAGGGTTAAATAGTTAGTGTACAAGTTAGGGTTAGATAGTTAGTGTAAGGATTAGCATTAGATACATAGTGTAAGAGTTACCATTAGATAGTTAGTGTAAGAGTTTACGTTAGATATTTACTGTAAGTGTTCACGTTAGATAGTTAGTGTAAGTGCGTTAGATAGTTAGTGTAAGAGTTAGGGTTAGAAAGTTAATGTAAGAGTTAGGGTTAGATAGTTAGTGTAAGAGTTATGGTTAGACAGTTAGTGTAAGAGTTAGCATTACATACTTAGTGTAAAAATTAGCGTTAGTTACTGTAAGAGTTTGCGTTAGCGTTAGTGTAAGAGTTAGGGTTAGAAAGATAATGTAAGAGGTAGTGTCAGATAGAGTAAGTTAGCTTTAGATAGTTAGTGTAAGAGTTAGAGTTAGATAGTGTAAGAGTTAGGGTTAGATAGTTAGTGTAAGTTAGCGTTAATCAATCAATCAGGGTTTTGTAAAGCGTGCTACTCACCCGCGAGCGTCTCAAGGCGCTGGGAGCAGGGTGCATCTCCGGATCAGTTGAAAAGCCAGGTTTTGAGGCTCTTCCTGAAGGTGTGCAGAGTAGGGGACCGTCTGATGTTGACTGGGAGCTTGTTCCAGGTCTTTGCAGCTTCGTAGAAGGCTCTTCTACCTGCTTGGGTTCTTCGGATGCGTGGGGTTACTGTCAGGGCAAGGTTAGCGGAGCGGAGGTTCCTTTTGGGTACGTGAAAGGCGACTCTCTCGTTGAGGTATTTGGTCCGATGTTGTGGAGGGATTTGTAAGCGTGGGTGAGTAGTTTTGTAAAAAACTATTTAATATTTTTATTTGCAGTTTTATGAAACATAAACAAAACAGGCATGTCACATACAATCACCCTCCACTTCCCTCCCACCATCCACCCTCCTTCCCCCTCCCACCTGCACACGATCTCCTCTTCATCTTGACAGGACTATACCTTGTTTGTGCACAAATCCCTAAAGTGTGGAAATAAAAACCCCCTTCCAATTCCGCCCGTCCTCAGCCAGTGCAGCCGGGTGCCTCTCCCAGCTTAGTTGACAGACCCCCATCCAGCCCATGGTATCGGCGCCATTTCCCCCAAACTCTGTTGAATTTCTTGGGGATTGTACGTGACTCTCTCCGCCGCCATGTACAGATCCATGGCCCTTCTCCAGTCATCTAGACTCGGCGGCGTGGCGGCCCTCATGCCCGGGCCACATCCCTCTTAGCCACCACTAATGCCAAAACTACAAATATGAGAAGGGGCGACCCAAGTCCACGTCATTTGTTCCTCCCAGCAGCACCAATTTGGGGTTCAACGGCAAATCGACCTCCAGCACTTCTCCCAGCTCCCCCAGAACCTCGGCCCAGTATGCCTGTATTATGGGACGGTGCACAGAGATAATATCGACTCCAAAATATCGTTTGGACAGAATATCGAGTTTTAAATATCGTTTGGAGAAAATATCGACAGGACAGAATATCGACAGCCAAAATATCGTTTTTAAGGTAATTGAAGTAATATCGACTGTAAATAATATTGAAAGTGAAAATATCCAAGTATATAATCTAGATAGTAAAAAATATCGTTTTTTAAATAATATTTAATTATTTATAGTGTTTTTATGTTATAATATGTGTGAAAAGTGTCATTTTATGTTATAATTATTTTTAATTAATGATTTTTTTTAATTATTGTGTAATTTTATTCTGTAGCGGGTTGTGGGTTTATAGGGGAATAGGGTGGGAAGTAATTTAATTATAATTAATTAAATATGTAAATTTATTAATTGGTAGTAATAATTAACTAATTGGTAATTAAATAATATTTCTTAATTATTTAAAATTTAATTGGCAATTAATTTAATTTAATTGATTAATTGCCAATTATGTAAATTAAAATAATTTATTTCCTGTAGCGGGTTGTGGGTTTATAGGGGAATAGGGTGGGAAGTAATTTAATTATAATTAATTAAATATGTAAATTTATTAATTGGTAGTAATAATTAATTAATTGGTAATTAAATAATATTTCTTAATTATTTAAAATTTAATTGGCAATTAATTTAATTTAATTGATTAATTGCCAATTATGTAAATTAAAATAATTTCTTTCCTGTAGAGGGTTGTGGGTTTATAGGGGAATAGGGTGGGAAGTAATTTAATTATAATTAATTAAATATGTAAATGTATTAATTGGTAGTAATATTTAATTAATTGGTAATTAAATAATATTAGTTAATTAATTAAAATGTAATTGGTAATTAATTTAATTTAATTGATTAATTGATAATTATGTTAAATTAAAGGGGTATTTTTAGGGTTCAGGGTCAGTTTTGGGTTTTGGGGTAAAGGGGTATTTTTAGGGTTCAGGGTCAGTTTTGGGTTTTTGGGTAAAGGGGTATTTTTAGGGTTCAGGGTCAGTTTTCAGTTTTTGGGTAAAGGGGTATTTTTAGGGTTCAGGGTCAGTTTTCAGTTTTTGGTTAAAGGGGTATTTATAGGGTTCTGGGTCAGTTTTCAGTTTTTGGGTGAAGGGGTATTTTTAGGGTTCAGGGTCAGTTTTCAGTTTTTGGGTAAAGGGGTATTTTTAGGGTTCAGGGTCAGTTTTCAGTTTTTGGTTAAAGGGGTATTTTTTGGGTTCAGGGTCAGTTTTCAGTTTTTGGTTAAAGGGGTATTTTTAGGGTTCAGGGTCAGCTTTCAGTTTTTGGGTAAAGGGGTATTTTTAGGGTTGAGGGTCAGTTTTCAGTTTTTGGGTAAAGGGGTATTTTTAGGGTTCAGGGTCAGTTTTCAGTTTTTGGTTAAAGGGGTATTTTTAGGGTTCAGGGTCAGTTTTCAGTTTTTGGGTAAAGGGGTATTTTTAGGGTTTAGGGTCAGTTTTCAGTTTTTGGGTAAAGGGGTATTTTTAGGGTTCAGGGTCAGTTTTCAGTTTTTGGGTAAAGGGGTATTTTTAGGGTTTAGGGTCAGTTTTCAGTTTTTGGGTAAAGGGGTATTTTTAGGGTTCAGGGTCAGTTTTGGGTTTTTGGGTAAAGGGGTATTTTTAGGGTTCAGGGTCAGTTTTCAGTTTTTGGGTATTATTTTATTATATTTTGTTACTATATATATATGTTTTAATACATATGAAATAAAAAAATATTTATTTATATTTCATTAATTATTTAATTATTATAAGTTAATTTAGGTAATTTTAAGTATATTTTAGTAATTAATTATTAATATTAATTTAATTTAACACTGTTTTAGTAAATACGATATTTTTTACAACTATATTTTTGTAAACGATATTTTTGATTCGATATTTTTGTACTTACCTGTTTGAAGATAGCCAGTCGATATTTTATCCGTCGATATTTTCTCATCGATATTTTTGTATGTCGATATTTATGTGGTCGATATATTTTCAGTGATCCTTATGGGACATGTCCAAACAGTATGGTAGAAGTCTCCCTGCCCCGAGCACATCTTAGACAGTTCGTGTCTCTAGCCCGGCCCATGCGATGTAGCCGCACCCTGTCATAGTACATCCTGTGTAGGATTTTGTGGGTGAGTAGTTTTTAGGTTATTCTCTTCTCGACGGGGAGACAGTGAAGGTCTCGTAAGTGCTGGGTCATGTGCTTGTGTCAAGGGGTTCAGAGGACGAGTCTGGATGTGGTGTTTAGATGGTTTGGAGCTTGTGAAGCAGGGTTCTGTTTATTCCAGCATAGAGGGAATTGCTAAAGTTCAGTCTGCTAGTTACAAGTTCATTGGTGATGGTCTTTCTGCTTTCGGGGAGGGATCCACTTGAAGGTCTTGCAGAGTATGCGGAGGGAGTTGAAGCAGATGGAGGTGACTGCATTGATCTGGTGGGTCATGGAGAGGGAGGAGACTAGGATGATGCAGAGGTTACGGGCATGGTCTGACGGAGTGGGTGGGTTTCTCAGGGTGGGAGGCCACCAGGTGTTGTCCCAGGCGGTGGAGGAGGGTCCAAGGACAAGGACCTCTGTCTTCTCCGAGTTGAGCTTTAGGCAGCTGTTGTTCATCCAGGCTGCGATGTCTTTCATTCCTTCCTGGAGTATGAGTTTGGTGTCTTAGGGGTTCTTCGTGAGGGAGAGGATTAGCTGGATATCATCGGCGTAGGATACTATGCTGAGTCCATGCTGTCTGATGATGGAGGCGTGGAGGGCCATGTAGATATTGAAGACTGTAGGGATGAGCGAGGATCCTTGTGGTACTCTGCAGTTGATCTCTGTGGGTTCAGAGAGGAAGGGTGGGAGTCTGATCGTTGGGTTCTACTGGAGAGAAAGGAGCGGATCCAGTTGAGGGCGGTTCGTTGTATACCGGCGTCGTGGAGTCTGGTTGCGAGAGTGCGGTGAGAGATGGTGTCAAAGCCTGTGGAGAGGTCTAGTAGGATGAGGGCCGCAGTGTGGCCTTGGTCGAGTAGCATGCGGAAGTTGCCGGTGGCGGCAAAGAGGGCAGTCTCGTGCTGTGGTTGCTGCAAAAACCGGACTGGGAGGAGTCGGCGATGGCGTTCTCTTCGATTAAGGTGGTCAGTTGGGCATTGATGAATATCTCTGTGATTTTGGCTGTGAAGGGAATGAGATAGATGGGCCAGTAGTTCATTAGGTCCGCCGGGTCGGCGAGGGTTTCTTGAGGAGGGGCTTGTCCTCTGCCTGCTTCCAGATGTTGGGGAAGATGCCAGATTCAAAGGAGGCACTAAAGGTCCGGCCTAGCTCGGGGGCTATGGTGGCGGCGGCTCTGTGGTAGCTATTCAATAGGTAGGGGAAGTCGGGGCTCCTGAGTAGGTGTTCTTCATGGTCATGGAGGTGTCTTCGGTGATGGCAGGTGTTCAGGTGGTGATGGTGGGCTGGTTGTTGGTGGTGGGGAGGGGGTTGGTGTCTGGAGTGTGTTCGCTGATGTTGTCATATAGGGTCTTGATTTTCAGGTTTAAGTAGGAGCTGAGCTTGTTGCAGAGGTCCTGGGATGGTGCGAAGTCCATGGCTTCGCTGGAGGGTTTGGTGAATTGCTGTATGATGTTGAAGAGTTCTTTGGAGTTACTGGTGTTGGTGTGGATTTTGTTCTTGATGAAGGTCCATTTGGTGGCTCTTATGCACTGGTGGTATTCAGTCCTGGCATTCCTGTAGGTGTTCTGATCTTGGTGGTTTTCCTGTTCCTCCATAGGTTCTCGAGGCATCTGCAGGAGCGCCTGGCTTTTTGGAGGTGGAAGGTGAACCAGGCGGCTTTCAGGGGGCGTTGTTTGACAGGGTGGCGGAGGAGTGTGAGCTTGACTGCGCAGCTGGTAATCCAGCTGTGTAGTTCTTTGGCTGCGGAGTTGGCGTCGGTTGTGACAGAGGGGGTTCATGGAGGAGGGTGTGCTGGGGTGTTCCTCTGTGATCTTACTCCAGTTCCTTCATGGCAGGCACGGGGCGGGTTTGGGTACGGTGATGGTGCTTAAGTTTAAGTATACACAGTGGTGGTCTGCCTGGAGGGGTTGTGTGGCGTGGCTGAAGTGGATGTTTGTCCCTGCTGCGAAGATGGGGTTGAGGATGTGTCCATCTCTGTGGGTGGGGGTGGTGACAAGCTGTTTCAGTTTGAGGTTGACAAGGTTGTCAAGGAGGGTGGTGGAATCAAGGTTGCTGTGGTTGTCGAGGTGGAAGTTTCGGATGTCCGATGAGCATGTATTCCGTGTAGGCCATGGCGTGGGGTGCAACAAGGTCGGCAATGGTGGTGGCGGAGAAGGCGCGAGGCCCGGGGGTCTGTAGATGAGGGTCCCGTGCAGTGTGGTTCTGGGGCTGGTCTGGAAGTGGAGGTGCTCTTTTTTGGAGAGGGGGGTGCTTGTGCTGGAGATGAAGAGTCAGAGGGAGCTCTTGTGCTCGAGGGCGAGTCCTCCTCCTGGGCGGTGGTGGAGGTCCTTATTCTGGATTTTGTATCCGTCTGGGATGGCAGTGGCAATGTTAGTTTCAGAGGAGACATTGGTCAATGTTTCGGTGAAGAAGGCGATATCTGGCGAGAGGGTGTTGAGCAGGTTCCAGTTCTCTATGGCGTGTCTGTGTATGGAGTGCAGTTAGTGTAAGAGTTAGGGTTAGAGAGTTAGTGTAAGAGTTAGGGTTAGATAGTTAGTGCAAGAGATAGGTTAGATAGTTAGTGTAAGTAAGCGGTATATAGTGTAAGAGTTTGGGTTATATAGTTAGTGTAAGAGTTAGTGTTTGAAATGTTCTAAAATGATCATTTGGAACCTCAGAGCAATATTGTATGTGAGGCCCGGAGGCTCAGATTTTGCTTCTCTACCAAAGAGTTATTCTGTATCGTGAAGGAACTCTCCAACCCCAGCGCCAACACCAACGACATCCCACCCTCACAAGATCTGTGCGACTCACTGGACACCTTCTTCCATCGCAAGATCACTGACATCCACGACAGCTTCAACCCCACGACCGCCCCGACCACATCAGACCTGGCCCCCCCCACCCACGAACACCACCTGCACCAACCGCCTGACCTCCTGGTCCCACGTCAACGACGACGAGACACGCAAGATCATGAACTCTATCCACTCAGGATCACCGTCTGACCCCTGCCCACACCACGTATTCAACAAAGCCGACACAACCATCACACCCCAACTACGGTAGATCATCAACATCTCCTTCGAGGCAGCGACATTCCCAGAAAGCAGGAAACATGCATGAATCAAAGCCCTCCTCAAGAACCCCAAGGCGGACCCCAAGGACCTCAAGAACTTCCGGCCCATCTCTCTGCTCCCCTTCCCAGTGAAGGTCATCGAGAAAATCGCCAACATGAAACTAGCCCACCATCTCGAGCACAAAAATATCTTATACCCGTCCCAGTCCGGATTCAGACATAACCACAGCACCAAAACCGTGCTCATCGCCACCACAGACGACATCAAGCACCAACTAGACAACGGCGAAACATCAGACCTCATCCTCCTGGACCTATCAGCCGCCTTCGACATGGTCTGCCACCGCACACCAAAGACACACCTCCAAGAAGCCGGAATCCAGGAAAAGGCCCTGGACTGGACCACATCCTTTCTCTCCGGCAGAACACAGAGAGTCCGCCTTCCACCCTTCTGATCCAAAGCCACCAACATCATCTGCGGCGTACCCCAGGGCTCATCCCTCAGCCCGACCCTGTTCAACGTCTACATGACCCCGTCGCGCAAGTAGCCCGCCAGCATGACCTGAACATCATCTCCTACGCCGACGACACCCAGCTCATCCTCTCCCTTACCAATGACCCGCACACCGCCAAAACAAACCTCCACGCGGGAATGACGGCTGTTGCCGAATGGATGAAGAGCAGCCGTCTGAAACTCAACTCGGACAAGACGGAGGTCCTCATCCTTGAACTAACCCTCTCTGCCTGGGACGAATTCTGGTGGCCGACCACACTGGGAATGGCACCGTCACCCACAGACCACGCACGAAACCTAGGATTCATCCTCGACTCCTCCCTCTCCATGTCGTAGCAGGTCAACGCCATCTCCTCCTCCTGCTACAATACCCTCCACATGCTCCGCAGGGTCTACAAGTGGATCCCATCCGAAACCAGAACAGTGACCCAAGCCCTCATCAGCAGCAGGCTAGACTACGGCAAAACGCAGGAATCCCGGCCAAACACCTACAATGACTGCAACGCATCCAAAACGCAATCGCCCGCCTGATCCACAAAATCCCTCGTCGCAGCCACATCACCCCCACCTACGAAACCTGCACTGGCTCCCCATCGACAAAAGAATCACCTTCAAGTTCCTCACCAACGCACACAAAGCACTCCACAACACCGGACTAGCCTACCTGAACAGCAGACTCAGCTTCTACACCCCCACCCGCCAGCCTCGCCCTCGCCGCCGTCCACCCGCATCCAACAAACAACTTCTGGTGGCAGATCCTTCTCCTTCCTCGCCACCAAGACCTAGAACACCCTCCTGGCCCAGCTGCGGTAGACCCAAGACCTGCTCACCTTCAGAAAGCTCCTCAAGACCTGGCTATTCAAGCAGTAGCGGCACCCTCCCCTCAGCGCCTTGAGACCCTCATGGGTAAGTAGTGCGCTTTACAAGTATTCTGATTGATTGATTGATCTTTTTCTTTTTTTTTACTGAATTTTCACAGGTGACAATCATAATGCAGTAATCTCAAAAGTCAGATTTATATACTATATATTAGTAACCATTTTTTTTTTTGCGATTCCTTATTTTGCACCAGATTTTCCTTTATACGTACCATTTTGCAAATTCGCATTTGCAAACACCGAAATTTGGCGTTGGTCAATTCCATTACTGCCAGTAAAAGTGAATAGGGAAGCTGTTTTAAGTACATGTGCAGAACACTGGTGAAAACAAGTTCCCCAACTACGTGATGGTATCAAACATCTCGTATTAATACGCCCACGCTGATTCCAGTGGTGATTTATTAATACATGCACCCAGAGGGCACCTTAGAAACCTACCAACTACCAGTGTGGTATGCTGACTGGTCCTAGCCAGCCTGCCACCACAGACCAGGTTCTGGCACCCAAGGGTGAGGGGCTTTCTCTCAGTTGGTCCAAAACAAAGCCCGCTCAGGCAGAGGGTGTTTACAACCCCTCCCACAGGATGACATGTGAATTAGCATTCCAAGGCAGGGAGCTTCCAAGAGCCCACCGCCTTTGGGAACCTGGCTTCGCTCACAGGAGAGGATGCTGATCCCTCTTGGCGAGGGTCTGCTCGGCGCCTGGTCAAGGAGGGAAAATCTGTAGTCAGACAGGTGTGTTCACCTTCAGGATAGTTCCGTCCCTAAGATGGGCTACCTGAGTGAACGTGAAATCTCAGAGTCATCTTTGTGATGAAAGAATTAGGAATTCTGGGACAGAGTTATGCCCACTTCTCTCAGGACTCTTTGGCTACTACACTTCACTCCCCTAAATCCAGTATTTAGGGGAGCCCCTGGCACCATGAAATGAGATCCTGATGACCTGAAACAAGAAGACGGTTGTGAAGAATTGCAAGAAGGAACAGAAGACACTAACTGACTTGGTGCCAAACGGATTGCTGTCCTTGACACCTGCGACAAAGACAACTTGTCCTGCAGCTGCCGTGTCTGCAGAAGCATGAGAGAAGTGCCACCACTTCACCCACGAACCAGGATCGCCCATGGAGCAGCAGAGCTGCTTCCCTGCATCCTGCAGGCACCCAAACAGGACTGAGAGGACTCCGGACCGATCCCCGTAGATTAACATTGGGCACCAGATGCTGTATTGCACCACTGCACCCGGCCGCCCTAGAACCCCTGGGGGTGACCTGTTGATGCTGCCTTGGACCTTGCCGCATACTCACCTTAAGACCAAGAGAGTGATCCGGTGAGGCGCTGTCAAGAACTTGTATGCAGCATTTGTTTATCCTCCATAATTTAATTTTAATTTTTTAATTTTTTTAATTTTTAATTTTAATTAGGATAGGATAGCATTGACACTTATGAAAATTGCACTGTTACCTGACCGTATTGATTCTGGTGCCTAAATATATATCAAGTTATGTGTTATTTTTATAAATTGGCGTGGCTCTCCTTATTGAGTCGTCTGTACCATTTATTGACTCTGTGTGTATCGCAGATGTCTGACACTCCTCTCTGATAAGCCTAAAGCTGCTCGACCTCACTACTCCGTAGAAGAGCAACTTGAGATTGCTAAAGCAAACCCTGTCCACTCATAAGGGAACCCCTGGGCTCCATGCACAGTATACCTCTTTTTGGTATACTATATAAAGAGCCAGTTTTCCACAGTTATCATTCATATATCTGGTTGTGGTCAGATATACGCTTATGTACGGTGTATTTGCTTCTTGATTGATTCTTTTATTTGATTGTTAATGTAATTGAAAGAGAAGCTGCTACACTTGTCTGCCGAGCGATGCGATTGGTGGGAAATTGCCACAGCGTTTTCATCTGTGGAGCAGTTGATTTGGGTCAAACTGCACCCTCTCTGATCGGAGGACCGCAGTCTTCTACTGCCTGCTTTGATGCACACGCCCCAGTGTGCCCACTCTGCTTTGCACGACCGATAAGCCCATGGCCGAGCTGTGATAATCAGACCAACAAGACACGTTCAATATCACCTCATACACTGAACGGGATACACTGAGGGCCTCATTTACCAAGAATTGGCATACAGCAGCATTGCAAGTCTTTTTTGGTGCACTGCTCTGCGTCAATCGAAAGGCCAGGAAGGCACCGTACAGGACACAGTGCATTACTGTCCTTTCATGCGCACATTTTACAGCCGAGCACCAACACAGACACACTTGCACCATGGTGCACTGGGGTCTATGTCTGCTGAAGAACGTGGCACACAAGGAAAGAGGAATAAAAGAGGAGAAATGAAAACATTTCTCCTCGTTATGCCTGCTTTGGGGAGGTGTAAGGTTTTGGCGCTGCCCCAGGTTTGCTTGAGTGTCTAAATCTGGGGCAGTGTCAAAATAAATGGGTGTTTCGTGGGAAAACCCACAGCAACACCCATGGAACGCCTCCTTGATGCAGAGTAAGCCAATGCAGCACTTTGCGCTGCCTAGCCTTACTCCATATCTATGAAGCCTTTTGCGTCGCCTTGTAGATATGATTCAGAGGCCTGCACCACACGAGCTTTAAAAGAAAAGTGACGCTCCAGCTGGGCAGGCCTCTTGTAAATGAGGCCAGAGTTTGCAACAGCAAGATCAAAACTATTTCTCTACAGAGAGTAGCTGTCAAGTACTAGGGTACTCAGCCCCTGATGCCCTTACCACTGAGAAGGACTACAATAATTCAATTAAGGGGGACCGCCCAGAGCGAGACATCCCTCCATGCTTATTTTTCGGAGTATAGATAATTCCATGTCAAACATGTGGGGGGGAGGCAGAGTGAGATTTTTCTTTAACAAATGGGACATGTTGTTTCAAGTCACCTGGCTACTAGACAAGGTAACAGACTTCAAGTTGGAGTTTTACAGCATCCAACTTCAAGTTAGCAGACCTCACCCTCTCGGGTTTTCACAAACGGAGCAGAATTTTATAGATTCAGGAATTCTGCATCTTTTGGGAAAAGATATCTCAGTCTCGCCAACACTCCAGAGGGTTTTGTAGTTACATTTTCTTGATGAAAAAGAAGGGTCAGGTTATTGTTTAGTCTTGAACTTTTGGGAGTTCAATTATTTCATAGTCTACAGGCACTTCAAAATGGAAGGGATACACTTGTTGCGAGATCACCTTCAGGCTGGTAACTTGATGGGCGTACTGGATTTAAAAGATGCATATCGGATTATTCCAGTCTTCATCTCACACCATCGTTTTCTTCAGTTTCGATAGGGAAATGAGTGATTTGAATTCAAACTTCTTCCTTTTGGGATCATTGGTGTTTCACAAAAAACCAAGGCTATGTGGAACGTCTAGGGTTACACAGAGTGTATCCTATTGTATATCTAGATGACATTATCATACTGACTTGGTAGCCAATCAAAGTGATGCAACATTTGTCTTGGGTGATTTGCTTGTTTCAGTACTTAGTGTTTGTCATAAACTCAGATAAATTGATTCTGTCCGCAGTACAATTCACAGGGGCAGATTTACAAGCCCCTTGCGCCTCTTTTCCCGGCCGTTGAGTCACTTTTGTGACGCAGCGGCGGCGCAAAAGATGCACCATGGTGCGGGGTATTTACAACGTGATGTATCTGGGAGATGTGTCAAGGTGGAAAGCCCTGCACCAGAAGTAGGCGTTCCTGCGCAGGGGAGGAGGGGGGAGGGGGTGGCGGGGGCTTGAGGCCAGGTAAGGAACGCCTCCTAAAAGTGGCTGAGTGAAATCTACAAGATTTCACTCAGTCACTTTTGGGCCCATGCTGCTTCAAAACCCTGCACCTGCTTGAAGCAGGGGAAGGATTGACGCAGCATTCTTCAGATAGGGCCCCCCCCCAGAGTATTCCTGGAGCTGCGGCGCGCATCTTTACGGCACAGATGCGTCACGCATCTGTGCCGTTTTTGCCCCATGGTACGCTGCATTGTAAATGCGGCGCATCCATGGTGGCGGAGCTGGGGCGCACAATAACTGGCGCATCCCTGCTGATATGCAGGGATGCGCCAGATATTGTAAGGTTGCCCCACAGAGTTTTGGGGCTTTTATGTGGTTTCACTGATGGCCCAATTACCCCTTCACACCCACAAACTAAAATCTAAGAGGGAACTTCAGTTTGCACTGAGCAGACAGACAATATCCCTGCCTTTAGTGGCCAGGCATACTCCAATCGTGTCCCATTATTGATTGAATCTAGGACGAAACTGACATAGTTGCGTGGGCACATGGAGTCGTGGTTTGGCAGGGAGATAATTGGATGCCTTCCAAAGGTAAAGATAGAGTCTGATGTCAGATGCTGGGGAACAGGAGCCCAATGTGGGACGCTATCCACAGGGGGCTGGTGGACAACAGAGGAATTGAAAATGCATATCAGTTCCCTGGTACTGTTGGCGGGCTCCTTTGCGATCAAGAAGTTGCACCAAACAAAGTGAGTTGCTACATTTTATTGAGGATGGACGACGTTTCAGCTTTCCATTATATCAACTAATTATGTTATGGTGCTTCTGCCTTTAGCAAAGCATTTAAGTGATAGAGGAACATCTGGACGCACCACCAGAAGACAGTGGGTGCTTGGCATTCCAGACATCTGCGACTGGAAGTTGGATGCCCGAATTTTCCAGGAGCTCCATTACCACCGACAACTGCTTGGAAGACTTCGGTATCTTTCCCATTCCTTCTACAGCTGTCCTGCTAGTTGTTCTTCCCCTTTGTCCGATGTTGCTCCAGGACCCATTAGGCTCTTTCCCATCCACTGGCGCAGTCCATTCGTCTGTAGCTCGTGGTTTGGAGAATTTCAGGACTAGATTGCAAGTGGCAGGACATTCTGAACCGCCTTTTATCTTCATCCAGTGTGCCCAGAAGATATCCTTCAGCCTAGTCTAGACAGTTAAATGGTGTGTCGAGTGGAAGCACCTATAACCATGGTGGTAAATTTCCTACCTGAACTGGCGACTTGTGGTCTCCCTTATCAGACCGTTAGCACCTCTCAGTCTGTCGTTTCTGCCGGAGGAGGGTCATCCGGTGGGGAAAATCCTTCGGTCAATAAACTGTTAAGGGTAATTAGATTTCCAATCCCTCTTGACCACCATATTAATGTATGTGGGATGTGAACGTGGTTTTAAAGTTCTTGGAACATTATTCTGACAACTCTGATCTTTCAGGCAAACAAGTACTGGCCGAGTTGTCCATGTTGTTATGTCTCATCTCATGCAAGAAGGGGTAGAATGTTTGAAAATTGGATATTACAAGTAGAGTGATTTTTCGAATGTCTGAACTTAATAAGACTAATATCTGAACTATTAATTATCCTGCATTTCCTAGCAACTAGAAATTGTGTGTGGTTGGTTGTTTCAAGTAATATATGAAGATATTGCCAGAACGAATAGACAGGATTCTGCAGGGCAGCTGCTGATTGCATTTCAGAGACCCTTTTGACCCAACTCTTCCACCAGGTTGCCAGATTGCAGAAGTGGCTACATTTGGACTCTGGAATAGATGTTTCTGTGTTTGGAGCTCCTTCAGTGCCAGGAGCTACGGCTTCTTTAGGTTCACGATTGTAAGAGATCACAAAAGCGGCAGATTTGTCTGCGGAGTCTACTTTTTGTACCTTTTATCATGAGCATGTTGTTGATGTGGCTTCTGAAACAGTGGGACAGCTTTGAGCAAGCATAATCTCAGCCTCTGGTCCCGATATAGGATGAAAAACCTTTTAACTATTGCGTCAAGAATTTTAAGTTCTATTAAGGACATGGAGGCGAGGATTATCCCACTTGATAAGGTACATTTCATATATTACGTAGTGTATTTTGCCCTCTTGATTGTGTTTGCACACTTGCTGTTGACGGATAGTAATATTTTACTCCCTTGCTTTATCTTCGGGAGACAGAGTTTACCAAATGTTTTTCTTTTCTATCTGGAGAACAGAAGCAAGAGTGAGAAGTCTTACTTCTGGTGGAATCGTATTTTCTGGAATGCAATTCTGTTCATCTGAGTGACGTTTTATACAACTAATGCAGTGTTCCAGGTTAAACAAAGAAGGTAATCCCATCTAGGACCCGGATATTGTGGATGAACTGTTTGAAACTGAGCATACTCAAAGACGAGGCAGTAAGATGGTGCTGGCCATACTTGAGGAGCAATGATTGGTGGATTGTGGTTACTGACATCATGGGAAATGTAGTTTTTAAGTGTTCTGTTGATTGGTTGCTGTGCAAATTCAGTAAAAGAAAAAGAAGCATTATTCTCACCTATATGTGCTTAATAAAATTTAAAATTCTTGATGTGATAGCTCAAAAAAAAATTCTCTCAACAGTTATATGCAGATACATAAACATTAGGCCTGGGCGGTGAACTCAGCTCCGTTCGTGGACTTTGTGGAGTTTTCCACACTCCACAGAGCACTCGAGTTCTGAATAACTTTCCTCGCTCGAGCTCACCAACGTTAAATTGGCTAGTGCGAGCAAGGAAAATCCAGCACTAGACCATCTCCCAGCCAGATTTCTCAATGCAGGTGCTCAGGGATAGGCACTAGCAATCATGTTGAGAAACCTTCCATTCGCGTTGAGGAAGCTGCCGCTCTAGTAGAACTTCTAGCTCATCAACGTTAAATTGGCTAGTGCGAGCAAGGAAAAATTATTTATTTATTTATTTATTTATTTATTTATTTGATTTGTATAGCGCACTATAACCCAGAGGTCTCTAAGCGCTTTGACAGGATCCACAGGCAATTCGAAGGCTACAGCAAATTTATCATTTAGGAACAACCCCATGCTTGCTGAAACAGCACGGTTTTTAATTTCTTTCTAAAAGACATTAACTTAGTGTCCTTCCGCAGATCCTGAGGCAGTTTATTCCATAGAGCTGGTAGGGTGTGTGAGAAAGCACGACCTCCCACCGTGACCAACCTACAACGTGGCTGGACAAGGAGGGAGGCTTCAGCAGATCTAATCTCCCTAGCTGGTCTATAGGGAAGCAAACGGGCCTTCACATAATGGGGTGCCCTTCCATACAGAGCCTTATGAACAATGCATAGCCCCTTGAACATTAGCCTCTGCTTGACTGGCAGCCAATGTAATTCACGCAAAAGGGGGGAGGCATGTGTATGCCTTGGTTTTTTAAAAATGAGTCTCGCAGCATCGTTCATAACAATCTGCATTCTTTTTAAGAGTCTTTGTGGTAGTCCTATGTACAACGAGTTGCCATAGTCCGGCCTGGCTAAAATCATAGCGGAAACCGCACTCCTCAAAGAGGAGAAGGATAACACAGATGAAACCTTCCTCAATTGTCGGAGAAGGCCGACCCAGGTGCCTATCACAGCTGTGACTTGTTTTTCCATGGACAGTTTATCGTCCACACGGATGCCCAGGCTTTTGACCACTGTCGCCGGTTCCGGGGGAAAACCCAGCTCCCTGGGCCAGAATTGATCACTCCATGGGTTGCCAGCTAAAGTGATTGGCAACACCTCGGTTTTATCCGGATTGATTTTTAGGGAGTTCTCGGACATCCAATTAGCTGTGCTTCTCAAGATGTCTCAAGAAAATCCAGCACTAGACCATCTCCCAGCCAGATTTCTCAACGCGGGTGCTCGGGGATGGGCACTAGCACTCATGTTGAGAAACCTTCCATTCGCGTTGAGGAAGCTGCCGCTCTAGTAGAACTTCTACTCAAGCGGCGGTAAGAAGCAGCGCCCTCTTGAACTGTGCGTGGTGCCGTTCACACTGATTTTACTGCGCGGGACAAACATCTGGCGCAAAACAATCAGTGCCAAAGGCGTAACGTGTTGCACTCCACCACTTGCGGAATTCCGCACAGCGCTGTGGAGATTTTGTCACTTCTCAGAGTCCTGCATAGCAGAACTCGCCGAACTCCGCCCAGGCCAAATATACATTAGGCAATACATCAATAAAAATGTAAAATGTAGACATGGACATCCCTGGGATGATCTGCAATGAAATCCTCACTTACATCAGCACAATAAAAGTAAATAACTGAAGCGGCCGCCAATCCCTAAATGCACCGCAGCTACCACCACTATGTAAATAAGTTATGCCTTCAATAAAGGCCTATAAGTTAATTTGCTTCAAAAGAAATTGGATTTCCCAAGGGGAGGCACTTGCACTATCCTGACACTTCTTTATGTGGATGACGCCATTCTAGTCCCAGCCCCTGGATACCCTCACGGGTGATAAGCCGTGCTCTGAAAATCTGAGAATTATTATTCATATTATTAACTAGGACAGAAATGAGCCTTCTAAAAGCCCTGGATACCTTTGTGGAGTCTCTGTCATCCCAAGATTTGCATTTAATCAGCAGAAGTCATTTGTAATGCTCTGTGGGGCAAGGAAATGTATATTTAAAACTGTTATCATTGAGGGAACGCCAGTTGCCAAAGTATAGAGTTTTTAGGTCGAGACTAGAGTCAGCGTACAAGCACAGCTCTGGGGAAGATCTGTGGTAGTTCAGTACAGGAGAGACACCCCGCCCATATTTGTTATTGGCTTGTGTCTTTGTCCTTTGTAAATGCTGTCTCCTGATTCATTATGAGGCTTGTTAGTCCCTCCTTAGTACGGCCATGTCGTCATTTATAACCTCCCATGGCTACTGGCCCCTTTACATAGTTGTTACATAGTATGTGTACTTTTTTATTTATTGTGTTTCTTCTACATTAGACGCCATGACCTGCTTGCTTACATTCAGCGGGCCATGCCCGCTTTCACTTTTGCAGTAGCCAGCCTGGCCCGCCCCTCTTTCCTGGACTTGGAGCTAGAGCTGTAGCCTCTGGAGACGGCCAGGAGTCGGGACTGCAGGTGGGCAGGATCAGGCCACGCTGCCGCAACACTTTGCCCGGATATCTCCTGTTTTCTTTCCCTGGCTCCGGCTGGGGGCTCGGGCTAGGCTCACAGGCTGGTGCCCGGGTTGCGTGCAATGGTAAGTCGTGGCATAAAAGTGACTTTGTGCTTCGGGAGGACCTGGGTGGTGGTGCCCTGCGGGGGTGGTAACCTACAGGTCTCCAGCCTCATCCAGCAGGCGGTGACCCACTACAGGAAGGCCATTGCAAAGGTGAGTCCGGGAGCGCTGGGGAGTACAACATGGCGCTGCCCAGGGGTAGGTGAGGGAGAGGGCGGGCAGATCACTTCGGGGAGGGCAGCGAAGCCCCAGGACATGCTCTCTGCTACTGTCCTGGTATTCAAGGAGAGGCAGGGGCGCTTGGAAGCCCCCACAATGTTTACTTTATGATAGAGGTCAACAAAAACACACAATAAAAGGTCAATACTGTTGATCAGTATTTGATAAGACTTTAGAATAACGTTAATTTATTTTCCCGTAGAGCACATATGGAAGGAGATACAGGATCCCAGTATATTTATACTTCGAATATACACGTGCACTTTATGTGCCATTTAATCTGCCCACACTGGGAAGCAGTGGGTTATCTGGGGAAAGAGGTAATCAAAGTTGCTGAAAACCTACACAATTGCTTGCTTGTTGGTATTCACAAATGTTTGCAAGGAACATTCTCACCTTCTATATAACAGTAGAAATACGTGCACGGGGCTGCCAATTCATGGTTGCAGTGTTTAAAAGTTAATATACTAACTGCGATCACGAGTGTAATGGGGCAGTGTCAAAGGCATGGCTACAAACATCACAACATCCTGTAAATATTTTGTAGACCTCTCATCTACAGGTAACTGGAGATAAAATATTTCTTCCAACTACACACTTAAAGATCATATCTTATGTGATTTCTAAAGAATAGACGGTTGACATTCAAAGGGAATATTTTAGGTGATTGCTAAAGAATAGATTGTTGATGTTGAAAGGCATCCTCAATAAGGGTGAAGGTAGAAATTTTTGTTCACCTGTCACAGTTTGTTCGGCTGTCGGGTCTCTGCTGTGAGAGTTATCGTAGCAGGATCGGAATTTGTGACCTAGTGGTAAGGCAAACATCTCTGCTCTTTGTGCGTGTCCCAATTAATCTGTCTCTCTATGATTGGAGCCTGAGGCCGATATGCAGGGGCGATGGAATTATGTGGCAGGAGAGCACCACACTATGCAGAGGTGTTGAGTAAATTATGCAGCAAGAAAAGGCAAATTATGGTGCATCATTGTTTCCTAATTTTTAGATCGAGCCTGAGCAGCGCATGCGCTTCTCTGCGGCATCCTGTATTAGGGCATGGAATTGAAGCCCTGCCCATATTTGTCATTGGCTTGTGTCATTGCCCTTCGTAAATGCTGGCTTATGATTCGTTAATAGGCTTGTTAGTCCCTCCTTAGTACGACCTTGTCTTCATTTGTAACCTCTCAGGGGAACATGCCCTTTTGCTTTGGTTGTTACATGGTACGTCTTTTTTTAGTCTGTATGCACTATTTTTCTTTAATGAGTTTCTCCTACTGCAGGCACAACATGCTTTCCTGCAACATTCAGTGTGCCATGCACGCTTTCACTTTCCAAGCAGCCCGGGACAATGGCTGCCGCTTCTTTGAAATGAAATAGGTGTCGCATTTACAAGAGTTTGAGCTATTGGCATCATAAATGACAATGTCTTTTATTTCTGTGTTAATTAGCAAAACAAATAAATAAAATGCATTGTCATTTACGATGCCAATAGCTTAAACCCTAGCGAATGTGAGACCTATTGCATTGCAAATGCTTGTTGTTATTTGGGGTTGCCTTTCAATCGACAAGCTAACTGGGAGCTCTTGATGGTGTTGACGGTACAACAAACTAACAGAACACTGGAAGCAACTTTTCACTTCTCAGCACAGTTAGGTCATAGGCCAGGGAGGGAAATGATCACTTTATATAAAGCAAAGTGTCTTTCAATAGCCTCGTATGAGGCCGGTGTTTGGGGGATGTGTGGTAACTCATGACTCAAAACAGCAGAGAACAGTTTTCTCCAAAGACTTAACTAGGGTATTTTAAGCACTCTTTTAGTAGGCTGGGATCTTTAGAGCTTTTTAATAACCCCAACCAATTTGCCCGCTCAGCTAGAGATCAGATAAAGCGGGCATTTTATAACTAGGCAAGCCGCTCAGCTTCCCTCTGTGGCAAAGTACCTTGTTTTAACATCTGGCAACAAGCTGGAATTTTTCTTCTCTTGTATTGAAAGGTCCAACATAGGTTTTATTTGAGCAGGCTTTGATTGTGGTCCCTGCATTTTCTCTTTGCTTTCCCACATCAAGAGGCTTGGTTTGAGAACCTTCCTCCTGCCCTTAGTTACGGCAACGTTTCAAAAAGACAAGGGAACCCGCAAGGTAGGTATTATACTAACGAACAATAAATATAGACCAGAATCAGTGCTATATTGGTTCATTCATGTCCAGCCGGACATGGTATGATTTAATAGATACAAACAATCACTGCTAAAGTTCGAGATATAGAGTGGGACACAATCCTGTATCCTTCAAGGTTCAAAACAAAGAGACAATAACACTTACACAAAACATTTTCAGGCACGAAGTCAAGTCAAGTCACAGAATTTATATAACGAAAAAGAGCTTATCGCCAATACATGAATCATGAGGGCAAGCTTTGTAAAGACATAGACAAAAATTCACAAGTTTTAACGAATGTGTTTAACATGCAATCAGTCTAAAAGAGTCGACAACGTTTTGATCTATAACGAGGTACATAGATCATCATCAGGACGGAAATTTACATACGCCTGAAAATTAACAATGCCTTGAGGGTGAATACGAGGGCTGATGTCGCCAAGGTCTAGGGAATCCAGGCGGATTTGCTATAAGGATACCGCTCGGTCAATACACAATGATTGAGGATTAATAGGATTCCAATTGGTCATGACTGCATGAGCTGGACGGGTCGGGGGTTGAGATAAGCCGGCCACGAGGGAATCATGAGACGTGCGCTGGACCGCTAATGCCCGGATCGGCAGGTTGAGGAGCGGAAGGTCGGCTGCCAGGATCGGGAAAGCACATCGCCCTTTCTGCTTTTCTGAGCACTTTATAAATCAGTGAGAACCCGTTTGTATATTTCCCCATGGTTTTAATTCTTTTCAGGGAGGTTTTAGATTTCTGCAGCACCTCGACGCACCTGAGATTTGCTTTGCTGAGATCAGTTTCATTAGAGGGTCACTTATAATTAGGAACAGATACTGCTAATGGTTGGGCTTTGGTCTTGGTCGTGGGATTTAAGTTATCGACATTTTATTCCATGTTTATATTTTTTGAGATCTTGAATGTGTTTATATATGTGTTTTATTAAATGAATTTTGAGTCTAATAGGCTGGTAACTTGTACTTTTATGGCCTATGTAAGCAGAATTAAGTTTTATGTCAGGCTGATATGCCGTAATTGTGCAAACGCAGCTGTAACAATCTTGTGACCCACTGACTTGCTCGTGACAATAATCCAGTATCACAGCTTCAGCTGAGGCCCCCAATTCCTACTCTCATCATTCACTTAACACCCATGGCATCTCACCATTGCACACACATGCATACATGCCACCGTTACCACTTTGTTCATTCCTGGAGACCTACACATGTCACTGCAGATCCAGGGCTTGCTACCAACCACAGCAAGCTCCGAGCACTCACCCAAATGTGGGTGGCAACCTGGGCACTGGAATCTGAGTGACTCCATAGGAGCCTCGCACAAAACCTAGCACCAGGCATCAGTCTGTCTCTTGCTCCATGGTCACATGCAGTGTGGCTAAAAGGAGGGAGAGCTCATGGTCACAGATGACCACGGGTGGATCTTGTGGGGGAGACAGCGTTCACAAGGATGCTTCAGACTCCATACACTAGTGCTGTTGCTTCGATATAATGGTTTGGAGGCAAGCCTTGTGCGCTCACAGATGGCAGAGAGTCCAGAGTTATCAGACTATTTTAAACCAACCAATACGCTCAGTGAAGGAAAAGGTCCAAGAGACAAAGGTGTTCCCAAAGCAATTACACTATTAAATGTCAAAAGTTGTCTTTGGAAACATCAACAATGCAAATTGTACTTGCATTACTCTAATAAACACAGTGATGGAGTGAACTACACACTGGAATACCTCACATCTGAGGGGCTGGTGGTGGGAGGGCTGCAGGGCAGCGTAAGTTCCTGCCCACCCTCTTCCAGGACAGACTAATCACCAGGCTAGAAATAGACACTCTGAACGCCCTGATGAGTTTGAAGTATTTCCCGTCTCATCGCCACATGAAACGGGCAGGCAGACTAGTTTATTAGCAAAGTTTTATTGGCAAACAGCTCACTGTGGCAGTGTCCTTTGTCTAGTTGTCAATCTCACCCCTCACACTAGAACAGGACACAACTGACCTCACAAAACACATCACAGCATGCAATGAAATACTCCTTACAGTGTCTTTATCTGACAATCTGCTTTATTTTGTATTGTATGTGAAAGTTAGTTTTTGGGTATTTAATTTTCACCAATATAGTGGCCAAACCCTGGCCGACTTCTACCATATGGTCTGCTTTGCCCAGGTCTTGACCCATTCTGGTCCGAGGTGGAATCTGAGCTCACACAGACCTTGGGTTGGCAGGTTCCACACGATCCCTTACGTCTTCTCCTGCGTGTATTTGATGGTTTGGACGGCTCTAGAGCAGACAAACATTTTCTGGGAACGGCGGTCGCTGTGGCTAAATGAAATATTGCAGCGGCCTGGGCCCAGCCCAACCCCCCTACCCTGTGAAAGTGGCGCCAGGAGTGGACTGGTGCGGGCCCAGGAGGAACCCCTCTTTCAGAGACATGGTTCTCCAGAAAGGTTCCATAGGGTTTGGGGCAAATGGCTGAACCTACTGTTTTAAATTGCCAGCTTTGGCTCTCCCGTGTAACGGGGTGTTTCTTTCCTGTTTGGGTGGCTTGCATAAATACTCCTGCCCTAACACTGTTTTTTATTTACTGTCTGTTGGAGATGGAATTGGCTTTACTGTGTAAGATGTATGCTGTCTTTTTGTTTGTTTTACAAAATGATAATAAAATTGATTATCCCCCAAAAAAAAATTCTCACCAGAATAAACCATCTCAAAACAATACAAATTGTGTAACGGTCTCGGCAGTTGAAACTGCAGAATTATATGGTTGGTGCCACCTTTGTAAGTTGTTAGAATCTGGACAGCCATGAATCCTCTTTGATCTCTCGGCCTGGATGAGTTGTACAGAATATTTACACAGCCGGTCTGAAGATACTGATAGGGAGTAGATGTTCCTGCATTAGTGATGAAAGGAGTTTATATTTTTTTTGTCCTCAAGTGGTTTTTGATTCCTATTTCTTCTCCTAGTTTCTTTTTCCCATGTACTCCGGTCTTTCAATAATTGTTTGTTGAATCCTAGAAGTTATGTCTATCAGGATAGTTTATGATCCACTCTTGGTAACATGTCCTCAACACTGCACACATTTCATGAGAGTCGGACAGGTTTAATTCGCAGTGAATCAGCCTCTGTGAAGTTCGTTGCTTGGTGAAGTGACGTTAGTGACGTTGAAGAACCTACATTCTGTTTGGAGGCACTGCGAACGTTAGAGTTTGTCCTTTAACTCAAAGCTCTTCTGACATTCAGAGAAAAGGGAGGAACTCAGCCCGGAAGGATCATTAGATGTCATAGGAGGTCTAACTTCAGCTGTAGATTCTTAGATGATGTAAAAGATCACATTTCTTTTTTTTAAATGAAGGTTTTTTGGAAGTGCTTCGAGAAGGCTTCCATCTTGTATGTGTTACTTGAGGTTGCTGAGCACCACCTTTTGTTTACAGCAGCTTCCATATCCCGTGCGGCGTCATGGCCGTCGCCTGTGTGCTCTTTGATGGCGTACAAGGCTTGCCTTAAGATCAAAGCTCTTGCTACACACAGTGCAGTGATAAAGCCTCTGTCCTGTGTGTGTGACTTGATGGCATACAAGGGTCGCCTTCTGAGAAAACCTCTTGGAACACACAGTGCAGTTATAAAGCCTCTCTCCTGTGTGTACGCTTTGATGGCGTACAAGCGTTGCCTTAAGATCAAAGCTCTTGCTACACACAGTGCAGGGATAAAGCCTCTGTCCTGTGTGTATGCTTTGATGCCGTACAAGTGTCGCCTTCCGACAAAACCTCTTCTCACACACAGTGCAGTGATAAGGCCGCTCTCCTGTGTGAGTTCTTTGATGCAGCACAAGGTTTGTCTGACGAGCAAAGCACTTGGAACACACAGTGCAGTGATAAGGCCTCTCTCCTGTGTGAGTTCTTTGATGTAGTACAAGGTATGTCTTCTGAGAAAAGGGTTTGGAACACACAGTGCAGTGATAAGGCCTCTCTCCTGTGTGCACGCTTTGATGCCGTACAAGGGTCCCCTTCCGAGAAAAACTCTTGGAACACAGAGTGCAGTGATAAGGTCTCCCTCCTGTGTGTATTCTTTGATGTTTTAGAAGATGTCCCTTCTGAGTAAAACTTTTCTCACAGATATTGCAGTGAAAGGGCCGCTCTCCACTGTGAGTTTTTTCATGTGTTGCCTTATCAGCAAACCTCATTTCATGCTCAGTGTAGGGATACCGATCTGTGTGTGTTTGTTCATGCAGTAAAAGACGCGTCTTTCCAGTAAATGTCTTCTCACACTCAGCACAGGCAAAAGCTCTTAGGCTGGTGCTTATTCTTTTCTGCCTTGCAAGTAGTGTTTTATTGTTAAAATTCTCCCTCATGTGTATTCCTTGGTGTTTTCTATCATTCATTTTATAAGCAAAATTCTTCCTTCCTCCAGATGCTTTAAGCTTCTCTTTCCCATTCATACTTTCTGTCTGCGACTGCTGTGCTGCAGAATGAAAAGAACACTGAAAATTATACATGGGAAATATTTCTTGAAAGAAATGCACGGTTATAATATGAGAAATGTGGACAGTAATATCTAGGAAGGAAAGAAAATGTTACTACCTGTAAACAATCATTTGTTGCTTGTAGTACTACAGTTCACATGTGGTGATCTCTCATGGGTAGGGTTCTGACTACTAAAAAAAAATTATTTAAAGATTGAGTTTTGATCTGGAGAACGACTTGTAATCCCATACAAGAAAGGCCTACTGCATCAGCGCGCAGACTCCAATTAAAATCATTGTGTTATGTTCTCCATCGGAGTACAACTGCTTATATGTGTACAATAAAAAAAATAAACTGCTTAATCTGAGCAACCTATATACTTTCCAACCATACAGCAAGTGGGTGATGCATGTGAGCCGTCAACATGACAAATTGACAGTATTTGCAAGAGAGTAACATTTTCCATTTGCAGCATCTGTGGCACATCACAGGTTGTGCAATAACTTAAAAGAATCTGTACGGTCAAGAACGCCGCAGCCAGGCTCATTCTAGGGACACCACGCCACGAACATATGACCCAACACCTATGAAGCCTCCACTTGCTCCCCGTCGAGAAGAGGATAATCTTCAAACTCCTCACCCACGCCTACAAATCACTCAACAACATCAGACCCACATTCCTCAACGACCGAGTGTGTCTCCAGGTACCGAAGAGGAACCTCTGCTCCACTGACCGCGTCCTGGCAGAGGTCCCCCGCATCCGCAGAAACAGAACCAGCGAGAGAGTCTTCTCCTACATCGCAGCAAAATCCTGGAACGAGCTCCCGGTCAACATCAGACGCTCCCCAAGGCTCCACATGTTCAGGAAGTACCTCAAGACCTGGCTTTTCGACTGACCCGGAGCTGCTCCCTCCCACCCCCGTTCCCCCAGCGCCTTGAGACCCTCGCGGGTGAGTAGCGTGCTCTATAAACCGCTGATTGATTGATTGTTTGAAAGGAAAGAATGGCTAATTGAGTTACTAATATGCTTAGAACAATTAAGCACTTCTGGGCTTCTTCCTTGCATTGATGTCACCAGAGAAATATTTTATGAAAGGATGCACAGAACCACATGTTTCTGCTTTACAAATATCTACTAGAGCTATGTTGGGTAAAAAAGCCACGGTTGCATCTTTGTCACACGTGGACTCAGCCTATGATATTTCTATGTGGTGTCTCCACTAGGACTGGGCGGAAAATTCAGTTCCGCTTGCGGAATTTGTGGAATTTGGGTATTTTCGAGTTCCGTGTAAAACGTGGAATTGCCAAAACTTCCGTGATCTGCGGCTTCGTGGTATTTTTTGCTTGTTCGCGCTTTCAAAATGTGTGTTCGCGAGATATTTCCCCCCGAGCACGCAGTCAGCGTTCGCGAACAGGAAAAAAGCATTGTGAACGGGCAGAAGAAGCAACTCCGCGTGTTCGCAGATCTCTGTGTGCTCAAGGAGATTTTTTTTGCTGAGTTTTGTGTAACAAAACTACACAAATTCCGCCCACCACTAGTCTCCGCACGAGTAGAAAACCATATGCCAAATTGTGCTGGTAAAAAAACGTCTTATTTTTCATACATTTTCAATTCTGATAATGTAGAGCATGAGTGCATGTTTAACACTGGATGCATATTTAACTTTGACTTTGTAAACTTGCAGGAACTGCTCATCTACCTATGGGGTGTGGAGTTTGCTAACTGTTTGAGGAAGTGACTGCTACTAGGTACACAACTATCTACATTAAGGCTTGCAGTGATGTGGTGACTTAAAAGGTGGAATTGTTACACTTGATAAGACAACATTAAAATCTTAACTGGATGCCAGGGGTGCTCTCGTGGGATAACCATTCTCAACTCTCCCATGAACATTTTCACAAGAGTTTTTTCAAAAGTATTCAAACGTTAGTGTAGGCTAGGCCAGCTTCTTTATGTATGTATCTATATGTTATTTCTATACTTCAAACCTAGCCTGAAGCGAGAGCCAAAGATGAGCATAATTATTTTTAAAGACGGGAGTCCTCAAATCTTTCCTAAACGGGAGCAATGTCGGGCGGTCCTGATGGATACAAGGATGTTGTTCCAGATCATGAGTTCATAGATGGAAAAGGCCTGCTAACTTGTTTTTTTTTTGTTACAGTTCTAAGTCTGCAGTCTGATGGAGTTCTCCAACCTTGCATTTGTTGCACTTGAAACTAAGAGCTGAACTTAAGGACAACGAGAATGATGAACAAGTGATAAGAAAGAGGTAACAGCTACAAAAGAGGACATTTTAAAAGGAAAAGCAAGACTACTGTCCTGGAAGAGTCTTAAACTTTGTAAGATGATACGAATAAGTAAGGAGAGCAGTCAAAATTCCATTGACACAAAGACGACATGAACTGCTGACAGAGGAATTTGGATTTGGATTTGGATTTGGATTTGGATAGGGATTTGTAGAGCGCGTAGCTACCCTAGGGCGTCCCAACGCTAACAGAGGACCTATCTTGCCAAGGAAGAGATGGGAACTATGGGAAGAGCCATGTTTTTAGATGCCTACGGAAGGCAAGAAGGTTGTGTTCTTTCCGGATAAAAATTGGTAGGGAGTTCCACAACTTTGGGGCATTATAGGAAAACAGTCGCCCCCCTGAACGAGACTTTTGTATTCTGGGGGCGCTGGCCAGTGAGAGGGAATCCGATCTGAGCTGCCTGTTTGACTGGTGGGGTTTGATGATGGAACTCAGAATCGGTGGCCCTTTCCCCTGCATTATTTTATGTGAGATGCATAGGGTCTTGAAGTTGATTCTTTCTTTGACCGGTAGCCAGTGTAGGCTTTTGAGCGCTGGTTTGGCTGAGCATCTGGATTTGGTTCCTGTCAAGAATCTTGCCGCGGCATTTTGTGCACATTGTAGTCTGTGAATGACCGAGGCGGGGGCCCCTAAGTATAGAGCGTTTCCGTAGTCCAGCCTGGAGTTCACTAAACCCTGCATGAGTAGTTTCCTGGATTGGAAGGGGACTAGGTGAAGGACCTTTCGTGCTGTTTTAATGAGGCCAAGGCAGGTCCCGGAGGTTTTTCTTGCCTGAGATTTGAAATTCAGGTCCTGGTCTAACCAAATGCCAAGACTTTTAACTTCTGCTTTGGGTGGGGGGGGTGGGCCCATACAGCTTGGCCAAACGAGGGATGAGGGGAGTTTGCGTGGATTTCCCAGGAGGAGGATTTCAGACTTCTCGCCGTTTAATTTCAGCCATGATTCAGTCATCCATTTATAGATATTCTCTAGACAGGCTGCTAGGTTGTCTAGGCTTTTTCTTGACTGGCTTATTGACACCACCAGCTGTGTGTCATCGGCGTACATTACTGACTTAACGCCGAACGGGGAGATAATGTCTTCCAGGGGAGACATGTAAACGTTAAAAAGTGTGGGGCTCAGGGAGGAGCCCTGTGGGACCCCACACTGTAATGGAAGCGCTTTGGACGTGCTCGTACCGTCTGACACCTGGAAGGTTCTATCTTCCAAGAAGGATTTGATCCAGGACAGGGCGGCACCAGATATTCCTACCACGCTAAGTCGATGGATAAGGATAGCGTGATCCACCGTGTCGAAGGCGGCGCTTAGATCAAGGAGGATCACTGCCACTGATCCCCCTTGATCTATGATGGATCTTGCCTCCTCGACCACAGCTAGTAATGCGGTGTCTGTCCCCTGTCCTGGTCTGAACCCCGTCTGTGAGTTGCGTAGAAGTTTATTTTTTTCCAGGTAAGAAGAGAGTTGTTGGTTGACGATTCGTTCGGCCACCTTACTGATCACCGGGAGGAGAGAGATGGGTCGGAAGTTGGATAAGTCTGCGGGGTCTAAGTGGGGTTTTTTAAGAAGTGACCTGACTGTGGCCTTTTTCCAATTGGTTGGAACGGTACCCATTTCCAGGGACGCATTGATAAGGTTGGTGAAGGAGGGACCCACCGTTGTGGCGACTAATTGAAGTTTGCTGGTTGGCACTGGGTCCGAAGGTGCCCCGCTCTTTACTGATTGGAGCGTGGTTAGGAAAAGATCCGTGGTCACCTGGACGTAAGTATGGAGACCGGGAGCTTCCGTGCAGGAAGGGACGGAAAGGGAGGGAAGGGGGGTGGTCGGGGGAGGGAGGGTAGTGAGGATGGTATGGATTTTCGCTGAAAAAAACTCCGCAAGCTGATTGCATCTAGTGCCCGAAGGGTCTAGTAGGGGTGGGGGGTCAGGGGCTTTAGTGAGAATCCGTATTATACGATACGTTTCTTTAGCTGAATTAGCTGCGGCTTGAATTTTTAGCTCGAAAAATCTTGCCTGAGTTTTTTTTATACAAGTTTTGTATTGCTTTAAGGCGGCCCTATATTCGTTTTTATTTGCTATGGCCCCGTCCTTTCTCCATATGCGCTCGCGCTTTTTACAATTTTTCCTAAGTTCACGCAATTCCTGCGTGTACCAGGGGGACTTGAGAGTTCTCTTTTTTACTGGGAAGGGGTATGGCGGGGAGGATGGCGTCGAGGGACTGCTCGATCCAGCCACAGAGTTGCGTATCGGCTCTGGAAGGATCTGGGTCGAGCTCCGGGGTGGAGGCAGCAAGGGTTTCAGTCCATAAAGCAGTATTCAGTTTCTGCCATGGGCGAGAGGGTGCTTGAGGAGGGGCTCTTGCCGGGGTTTCAGACAGCAGTTGGAGTTTAAAAGGAATAAGGAAATGGTCTGACCACGGAAGGGGAAGGGGGTTGCTCACCGTTAGATTAGTGAGGTTTGAAAAAATGGGGTCTAGCAGGTGGCCCTTGGAATGGGTGGGTTGGTTGCCTTTCAGGTGGAGATTGAGTGAGACTAGGTCTTTTTTTAGGTCTTCGGCGATGTTGTTTGTGAGGTCGTCGAAGTGGAGATTTAAATCTCCTAAGACCGTGAAGTTCGGGGACAAACAGGACAATGAGGATGTGCTTTCCACCAGAGAATCGCAGAAGGATCGCTGCTGTCCTGGCGGACGGTACACTAGAATACCCGAGAGAGTGGTGGATGGGGGTAAGTGGATAGAGAACAAGACATTTTCACAATCCTGAACAGGGCTGTCCTTGAGGTGACAGACCAGGTAATCTCTATAAATGATGGCTATACCACCTCCCGTCCCAGAGGGTCTGTCCAGATGCTTTATAAGATAGCCCGGAGGGAGGGTTTGAATTATGTCCGGGTCAGAATTGGGGTTGATCCAAGTTTCTGTTAAAAAGAGAATCTCAATCACAGAGTCTTGTAGAAGAGAGTTGATTTCAATTTGATGTTGGAATCAAGCTCAGAAGGTGAATCAGACGACTCTGCTAGCAACTACCTAGAAAAAAACCTACTTGCCACTTTTTTCGCTGAGTACGGGTTACTGAGACAAGGACGGACAATGGAATATCATAAAAAAGGAAAAACAAAAGCAAGAGGCACAAACAGAGGAAGAGAAAGACAGGAAATAGCAAATGGAAGACAAAAAGATAACTCACCACATAGGAAGAGAAAGGTGATAGAGCAAGGCGAGATATGATTATTAAATCATCACAACATTAACTGCCAATGGATGAACTAAATATCCACAACCTTGGCTTATAATTTTGCCCCAGGAGGGACTTAGATTACAGTTCATGTAGAATTGACATATTTCCGTTTCTAAGATATCAACATAAAGTCAGACCCAAGCCAATGAACATGAGAATAGGGGAGCCCAATACAGAAAACATGACTTGTGTTCAAGAGACGCAGATACTTCATGACATTGGCTGATCTGGATAATGGAAATATATGTGCTACGAAAGAGCGGGAAGCATTGCTGGGAAAGGAGGCACAGATAGATCAGGGAAGCCTAACTCGCTTCAAAAAGCAAGCTACATATAACTCCTCATTGCCGCATGATAATCGGGATGTCTTTAGTGACTCGGCCGCCAAAGACGTGTTCAAATAAATTGTTCACAAGTCAGGGCAAGAAGGGAAGAACAATTGTTACTTTCCTGTAAACAGGTGGTTCTCCAGTATTGGTGTCTTTCATAGATTCACATGCTTGAATATTCCCCGTTGTCGAAGTGGGAGTCCCACGGTACATAAAAATAGCAATAATGCTAATATAACATAAGTGATAACATAATACATAATAAAATAGAGATAATACATACTGTAAAAACCTCTACAATGGTACTTCCATAGGAATACATTATAAAGAGAAAAACTCATTTGTAACATATCAGTGTCATTATGTTAGTCCAAACTGCAGCCAATCAGGCTCAAGCACCCTCTAGAACCTTCTCCTCAGAAGCTCAAGCCCTCAGATTTTCGTAGCACTAGTAATAATAGCGCATGAGGAGAAGAGAGCCTCTGAGGGGAGGATGGGTGGGTCGCATGTGAATCTATGAAAGACACCAATACTGGAGAACCACCTGTTTACCGGTAAGTAAAAATTGTTCTTCTCCAGTATTAGGGGTGTCTTTCATAGATTCACATGCTTGAATAGAATAGATAGCAGTAACTCCTTAGAACTGGGATTGCTAACAGATTCTCAAAGTTGAAGGCAAAACATATAGCTTAAAAGCATATAGCAATCACAGAAAGAAAAGGAGGCGGGAACAGAGGCTCACCTTATTTAAAGAGATGACGAAGCACTGCTTGCCCCACTGCGGTATCCGCATCGTTGATGGAATCCAAACAGTAATGTCTGGTAAAGGTGTGCCTACTTGACCATGTTGCCGCCCGGCAAATCTGGTGTAGAGGCACTCCAGCAAACAAGGCGGTGGAGGAAGCCATCGCCCTCGTCGAATGCGCCTTTACTGGACACTGTAAAGGCTTGCCAGCTTATTGGTGACAGAAGGATATAGCTGCTGAGAGCCATCTTGCAATTGTTTGTTTTGTCACTGAGTGTCCCCTCCGCATCCTTCCATATGCTACAAACAGTTGATCGGATTTGCGGAAAGGGGTAGTCCTTGAAATGTAAAACTTTAGACAACGTTTGATGTCTAAAGAATGTAGTCGTTGTTCTGCCGGTGATCTTGGATCCGGGAAAAAAGTCTTTAAGAAGACAGGTTAGTTCAAATGGAAATCAGTAGGTACTTCGGCAAAAACGAGGGATTGGTACGAAGAGACACTCCATCGGGCTTAAATTGCAAATACGGAGGCTTGATCGTGAAAGCGTGAAGATCGCTTACACGATGAGAAGATGTTAAGGCCAAAAGCAATGCAACCTTCCAGGTAAGAAACTTGATGTCTGCCCTGTGAATTGGCTCAAAAGGAGGCTTCATAAGCTGTGACAACACCACGTTGAGGTGCCATGCCGGAGGAGGGCGCCTAATAGGAGGAAACTTCCTGAAGAGACCTTTAAAGAACTGTCGGATTATTCTGGATGAGCAGAGAGACATTGAACCATCGTGTCGAAAACGCGAAATAGCTGCTAGAAAGACTCTCAAGGTGGTATGAGAGAGACCAGACTGAGCGAGGCTCAAAAAGAAAGGCAAAAGTTGCTCCGGAGTGGAGTTGACTGGATGGATATCGGATGCAGCGCACCAATGACAAAAACGCTTCCACTTTAGCTTGTACGTTTTGATGGTTGATGGAGCTCTAGCAGAAGCTAGAATGTCTCTGCATTCCTGGGGCATATCTAAATTTGCGAATTCGATGTATTCAGGTTCCATGCCCATAACTGAAGCGTGGTTGGGTCTGGATGGCAAATTTGACCTTCGTCCATCGGAGGTCTGGACGTGGATGCATATGAATGGGAGCGCATTGGGATAACAGAAGAAGTTCTGAGAACAAAGCCTGTCTGGGCCAACGAGGGGCGATCAGTATCAAGTGGCAGGATTGCCTGCGCATCTTCCACAATGTTCTCGGCACCAACGGGATTGGAGGAAATGCATAAGCAAACAGGCCGCTCCAATCCATGAGAAGGGCATTTCCACTGGACTCTGGATGGGGATGCCAGCTCGCAAAGGCGGGGCACTTCCGATTTAGTGGGGTTGCAAAAAGGTCTATCATGGGATGACCCCAACGGCGGAACACCATGTCCAGAGTAGGCTGATGTAATTCCCACTCGTGAGTGGATGACGTGGACCTGCTCAGAGAATCCGCTAGGATGTTTGATACCCCGGCAGATGGACCGCCGTTAAAGAAATTTGATGACGAAGAGCCCAATCCGAGATCCTTTGAGCTAGCCGAGACAGTGGCTGAGATCTTGCGCCGCCCTGTTTGTTCATGTAGTGCATGCTGGTGGTGTTGTCCGTTTGAACCAGCACGGACTCCCCCTGCACTACTGGCAAAAAGGATCTGAGCGCTAGGAAGATCGCCATCAACTCCAGCCTGTTGATATGCCAGGTTCATTGGGCCGTCGTCCACTTGCCCTTGATTGAAAGGTCCAGGAGATGAGCGCCCCAACCCTCCATGGACGCATCTGTGGTCAGCGTTAGATCCGGAGACTGGGCTAGAAACGAAGTTCCTTCGTCTAGATTGGATGGTTGTTCCCACCAAAGCAGACTGTCCTTCATGCGGGACGAGACTCGCACTAGGTCGTTGAAAGACCCTGACACTTGGCGCCATTGCAGGTCCAATTCCTCCTGTATAGGGCGAGTGCGCAACCTGCAATTCGGGATCAGAGCGATACAGGACGATGCCATCCCCAGAAATGACTTCAACGTCCGCACAGAAACGGACTGCTTTGAACGGATGAGGGTGACCAGACGGACTATCTTTTGTTGTCGTTCTTGGGAGATGAAGGCTTTTGACAGGTCCGTGTCTAGAATTGCTCCAAGGAAGTTTCTTCTTTGCAACGGTGCAAAGTGTGACTTCTCCATGTTGATGGTCAACCCCAGTGACTCGAATGTCTGCAGGCAGAGACATGTGTCGTGAGCCAGCTGTTGAGGGGATGGGGATTTTAGAAGGCAATCGTCCAGATAAGGAAAGATTTGCACTCCCTGAAGACTCAGATGAGCCATGACCGGAGCCAAAACCTTCGTGAAGACACGAGGTGCCGATGGTAGGCCAAAAGGTAGCACCTTGAACTGGTAGTGCATGTGCCCCACTTTGAACCTCAGAAATTGGCGATGCTGATGGAGATTCGGCACATGAATATAGGCGTCTTGCAGGTCTATTGTTGTTAGGAAATCTCCGCTGCAGAGAAGTCGCAAGACTTCCGATAGCGTCAGCATGCGGAAAGATTGTTGTTTTAGAAAGAAATTGAGTGCTCTTAAATCCAGAATGGGCCGCCACTCTCCCGTCTTCTTGATAATGAGGAAAAACTGTGAGTAGAAACCTTTCCCTCGCTGAGATATAGGAACCACTTCGACTTCACCCTTTTGTATCAGAAGACGAACTTGATGTTGCAATTCCTCGAAATGGGGAGGTGGCGGGCCTGATGGAGGAGAATTTGGAGGAAACTCTGTGAACTCCAAGGCATGACCCTGGCGTACAATGTCTAATACCCATTGGTCCGATGTTATCAGAGACCATTGGGAATAAAACTGCGAGATTCTCCCTCCAACTCCTTGCGCAACCTGAAAGTCATTGACGTTTGTTGGTGGAGCCCCTATAATTAGGTTTTCCTCTATAGGGCTTTGACTGTGGCTGACGATGAGACTGCTGGTTGGAGTAGCACTGGTTTCCTTGATTGTACTGGCGGTACTGAGATTGTCCTCCTCGAAAAGTGCTTGAAGACGAGCCTTGTCCACGTGCACCACGAAAGGGCTGCTTTTTGAATTGCAAGGATCCAAGCGACTTTGCCGTATCGGTGTCTTTCTTTATTGATTCAAGTGCCTCATCGATGTGAGAGCCGAAGAGAGACTCACCGTCATATGGCATGTCGAGTATCTTCGACTGGACCTCTTGTCGAAATGATGTGGATTTAAGCCAACCCTGACGTCGGAGCACCGCAGCACTGGCAAGGATACGAAAACCAGTACTCGCCACATCAATCGCACAGTCGATCATCTCTTCTGATGCCCTCATGCCATCTTGAAGGATCTGTTGCGCCTCTGCTCTGGACGCCTCCGGTATCAGCGAAACTAGCGCAGAAAAATCCGACCACATTTGCCGGTCGAAACGACCTAAAATGGCCAACGCATTTGCGGCATGGACTGATGTAGACGCCATGGATGAAAATGTTTTCCCAATCGCATCCAAACGTCGACCCTCTCTATCAGGTGGAGCAGTGATAGGAGTTGCAGGGTTACGTGATCATCGTTGCGCTGCCTGGGTTACCACTGAATCCGGCTTAGGATGCGAGAGCAAACAAGTGGGGGAACCAGCTGGAGCCTTATATTTCTTCTCCAGGCGAGGGAGTTGAGCAGGCAAGGAGTTAGGAGCATGCATGATCTTTATACCCTCTTTCCATACAAATTCGATAATAGGTATGGTGTGGACTTGTTTATAAGGTTGGTTTTTAAAATCATAGAGAAAACAGTCTTCCTGTCGCTGTGCTCTTGGTAATTTAAAGTGGTCCGCCGCTTTATTCATCAAAACATGGAAGCTAGCGATGTCAACCGGAGGTGAATCACCGGCGTCTGCCTGCTGAGGAGAGGGCGTCTGTATTCGATAATCATCGAATTCCGCCATATTTGGGTCCTGGTCCTCATCAGTATCCTGGGGAACTTCCCCTTCCTCTCTGTCCGACTCTGCCTCATCTTCCGCAACTTGTTGAGAATTTGCGGGGATAGCAGGACGGGGCAGTCTGCTCTGAAGAGTGCTGAAGGTGAGTAGGCCCTGGTGTCTCTGATGTAGCATGGCCTGGTGTACCCTGAGGTGTCGGAGTAAATCTTCTATTGTAATCGTCCAGCATATGCTGGAGGTTGGAAAATAAAGATACCGGAAATGTTGCCATAGGAACTTGTACATATTGTTCCTCTTGTTGGTCAACGTCCTCCTCCTCATCGTCCTCCGAACTCGTGTCCTGACATTTAATAATCAAGTCCGATGGACTATGGGCATCACCAAGGACATCGTCGTCCCCAATAGATTCCGTCTCGTGGTCAGTAGCCATCATTGGTGAGGGTGGCTGGAGAGTAGGAGGTGGCAATTGGAGAGTAGACTCCTTGCAACTGTCCATAGAAGGCAAAGGCACTAGGGGCATAGTGGCGAAAGAACCCATTCCTGACGTGGATCCTGTGTGTTCCTGCTGTGATCCTGAAGGTAAAGGCAAAACTGCCGTCGACGAGCCGTTGTTCCTACGGCGGCCGTCGACGATGTAGCTGTCAGAGACGGTGTCTTTTCAAAAGTAGTCGTCGACGACGAGCGTTTTGCCTCAGCCGTCGACGGTGCCTTCGTCGACGGAATCTTCGTCGACGAATCCTTGGATGTCATCTTCTTCGTCGACGAAGCCTTCGTCAACGGTAAGAGAGTCGTCGACGAGCTGGTCGATGGAGCTTTCAGCGTCGACAGGACCTGGAACTCATCGTCGGAACCTTCGACGTCGACGATGATTTCTTCGTCGACGGCAGTTTCTTCGCCGACGAGACAATCGGGATCGTCGACGAGACTGTGGAGATTGAAGCTCTCGTCGACGTGCAAGACGTCGACGAAACAATCGTCGACGCCGAGGAAGCAGACGTCGTCGTCACTGTAATTGTCGACGAAGACACCGCAGCCAACCTCGTTGATGGAATGGTCGTCGACGAGCCCGTCGACGACCGCGGTGTTAGAAGTGTAACAACACTTATAGAGGCTGGAAATGATGCGTGAGAGCCAGGTCTCGTGGGCGTAGACACAGAACCCACAGGAGCAGTAGGTTTTACTTGTGCCACTGTCAAAGCCATCTTTTTCTTCTTCAAAAAAGGAGAAGGTAACTCCTGAACACTGCCACGCTTGGAAGCAACAGTAGAACAGCCTGACTGGAAACTCTCTGCGTCTGATAAAACTTCCTCTTTATCCTGAAGGCGCTTCAACCACAGAAGAAGACGACCTTCCCTGTCTCTGAGAGTCTTTGCTGGAAAAGCTCTACAGAATTTACAGTCAGCCACCTTGTGTTCTGGATATAAACAGTAAATACACTTTTGGTGGGGGTCCTTTTCAAACAAACGTAGTTTCCTACAGGAAGAGCAAGGTCTAAACAAAGACTTCTTACTTGACATCTTGGAGAAAAAACCACTGAAGTAATAGAACTTGAAGAAAACTGAGCAGAGCTCAGGGAGACTCGTTTCACACGACGTGCGGTAGAAAATCTGAGGGCTTGAGCTTCTGAGAAGAAGGTTCTAGAGGGTGCTTGAGCCTGATTGGCTGCAGTTTGGACTAACATAATGACACTGATATGTTACAAATGAGTTTTTCTCTTTATAATGTATTCCTATGGAAGTACCATTGTAGAGGTTTTTACAGTATGTATTATCTCTATTTTATTATGTATTATGTTATCACTTATGTTATATTAGCATTATTGCTATTTTTATGTACCGTGGGACTCCCACTTCGACGACGGGGAATATTCAAGCATGTGAATCTATGAAAGACACCCCTAATACTGGAGAAGAATCAGATCCAACTTGAGTAATGGACATAGAGAGGCCATTAACACATTACGTAATGACAACATAAGAACCAATGTAATCCGATAAGGGGCAAGAATGTGGTTTTAATGATTGTTTGCAATTATGAACAAAAGGCTTTTCAATAATTATTAAATACGGATTTTTGTGAAATGGGAATGGCAACATTTTCATTGGTGTAAAACACTACCCTCTACTGTCCCATGCTTTTACCTTCTAACAAATGTATGCAAGAACAAGGGGGCGTATAGTGCCCTCCAACAATAGCTCACTGGAAAGCACAGCAATAAACTAAAACCATGTATTGCTGATTTATTTATTTATTTATTTTATTTTATATTCTTCTATAGCGCCTGAATAGACCCCCGAAGGGGTATCTCCGCGCTTTGCCAGAAAGAACGTAGCTTCAAATGGTCTGTGGTCAGATAAGATGGTACAGTTTAACAGGGAGAGATCAATTACTGGAGAATAGGTGCGTTTTTAAGATCTTTCGAAATGTCAGATGACTGGTGAGTGATCTCATCTCGAGGGGTAAAGAATTCCAGAGCTTTGGTCCCATATGGGCTAGTGCTCGACCTCCTTGTCTGGACTTTTTTATTCTAGGCACCTGCAGAAGCTGCAGGTTACCAGAGCGCAGGGTTCGCCCAGGGGCATATGGCTGGAAGATTTTGGCCAGATATTTTGGACCTTCTCCTATCGCACTTTTATGAATAGTGCACAAGGTCTTAAACTGCACTCGCTTCTTCACTGGTAGCCAGTGGAGCCTAGTCAGCAGCGGGAGAGAGGGAGTCCTGGGGGGAGCATTAAGGACTACCCTTGCTGCCGTGTTTTGGATCACCTGTAACTTTTTGAACTGCCCTTCATTTGCTCCTAGTAGAAGGCCGTTACAGTAATCCACTCTGCTGATGACTAATGCCTGCACAAGTGTTTTCCTGTGACAGTCTGGCAGATAGGGGAACACTCTCCTTAGCATCCCAATTGCCCGAAAGCAGGTACTAGCCACCTGATTTACGTGGTCCTTAAAAGTGAGTGTCTGGTCTAGTAACACGCCAAGATTTTTAACCGTGCTTTTAGGGCTGGGGACAGGGCCTAACTCTAAAGACCACCATTCTGGTGACCAGTGGGTTGCCGCTTGTCCAAACAGCATGACCTCCGTTTTCCCTATGTTACATTGGAGACAGTTTGATGACATCCATGCAGATATTGCTCTCATGCCATCTGCAAAAGATCTTTTTATTGCAGGTGTCAGATCTTTAAAAGGAAAGAGAAGTTGGGTGTCGTCGGCGTACGACACCGGGGTAAACCCAAATGATCTTGCTAAGTTGGCTAAGGGAGCTACATACACGTTAAATAGTGTCGGGCTTAAGCAAGAGCCCTGTGGCACTCCCTTATTGAGCTCCCTATAGATGGATTTGTGGGAGCCCAGCCTAACTTCTTGGGAGCGACCAGATAGAAAGCTTTCCATCCATGACAGAGCCACTCCTTCCAAACCTACGTCCTTTAGTCGCTCAAGAAGTACCTTGTGAGACACCGTATCAAAAGCGGCGGAGAGGTCCAACAGCACCAGAATCATAGAGCTGCCCTCATCCAGTGCCATTTTGATGTTATTTGTCACTGTTTGAAGGGCTGATTCGGTGCTGTGGCTCGGCCTGAAACCAGATTGTGAATAGTCCAGGCCCTCCGTCGCTTCAAGATGTTGTGATAGATAGGTGTTTACGTGCTTCTCAGCTATCTTGCCGATGTATGGCAGGAGTGAAATAGGACGCAGGTTGGAGAGGTCGGTCCATGGGGAAGCCGCTTTTTTCCGTATTGGGTTTACCACCGCTCTTTTCCAATCTGCTGGGACCTGTCCTTTGATGAGGGAGATGTTAATAACACTCTGTATGGAGGGCCCCAGGAGAGAAATCAGAGGAGGAACCATCTTGGCAGGGAGGAGGTCATTTGGAGATCCAGACTTGATATGAGTGATAAGAGGTAGGAGCTCTGTACTATCAATTAGTGGAAAGGATAATAGTAGATGTACGTTATCCTTTCGCAGAGTTGGGGGTATAAGCTTATTAGTGTCACTCATACTGTTACTATTACTGGCCGCCACTATTTTTTCATAAATAGTGTTTATTTTGTTCTCGAAGAAAGATGATATTTCGTCGCATAAAGTCTGTGAGAACTCATCTGAGCTCTCACATGCGGCAGGTTTAACAAAATTTTGCAGGATTTTAAAAAGCTCCTTGGGACAGTTACCCGCTTCTACTAGCTGTTGCAGTAGGCGGTTTTTCCTAGCCTGCTTAATGTTTTTATAGTATTTTAGTTGAGCATGAAGAAAAACCGCTCGAGTCTCCTCAGTCTTATTTTTCCTCCATTTTTTCTCTGCTCGCCTACATTTCTGCTTTTCTTCCCTTAGCTCCTGTGTGTACCAGCTTTCTTACTTAGAAGAGGGATGCTCTTTATATAATTTTAAAGGGGCCAAAATATCAATGGCTCGCTTGATTGAGTCAGTGAGTTTGGCCAATGCTATGTCTACTGTATCTGCTGTTAGTATGGTGGGTTGTACCCAAATTTCCTGTAGATTATTTAAGGACATTTTATGCCATTGACGGCGCCAGGTGGGAGGAGATGGCGCTTTATTGGTGGGTCTCTTGAGAGTCAAAAGTTAAAATTCTAAAAGGAAGTGGTCTGTCCATAGAATCTCTCTTGCTGGGAAACAGGTGAGCTTGGTACAGTAGGAAAGGACTAGGTCCAACGTATGGCCACCCCTATGTGTGGGTCCGTTGTTTTGTAATTCTAGACCTAGGTTTGATAAGTCCATGATAAGGGAATGGGATTCAGGTAATGTTGGTTGGTCTACATGGATATTAAAATCCCCTAAGAGGATAAAATCTTTGTTGGATTTAAGTCGGGGAGCTAGCAGCTCTTGAAGAATGAGTGGGAACTCAGGGTTCGGTCCTGGAGGACGATAAACCAGAGCACCTTTCCAGGAGGTGTGGCTGGTTAGGTCAAATTTAAAAAACATGATTTCTAGTTGTAAACTTTGATGTTGTGCAAGTATAGTGACCTTTATATCGTCTTTGTGTATTATCGCTAGGCCACCGCCTATCTTCACTTCTCTGGCTAAGTGTTTGAACTTATATCCTATTGGGATCCCCATTGTTACAGCTGTAATTGTATGGGGCTTCATCCATGTTTCGGTGACAAAACATATGTCCGGCTGGATAGTATTTACTAGATCCCAGACTTGATGCTGATGTTTGGGCAGGGAACGCACATTTAGAAGGAAACACTTCAGCCCATCTATAGGAGTTCCTACTTCAGACTGAGTGTTACTGCTGAGTGTTCGACGACGACACTCTAGACATGAGAAGCCTCCCTCAACTGTATGCCATGGTATTTTAGTGCTGCATACAGAAGACGGCTTTAAGTCTAATAGGGATTGAGCAGAATATGTAATATGTTGTTTCCGCGTACCTGTTAGAGAAGAGGCAGTGTCCATGGCCCCTGTGCCCCGTCCTGTCGGGGATGGGCGCAGACGGGCAGCTCTTTGGCGGGTCTTAGGAGGGGCTGCGCGCGATCGCTGCGCGCACGGGAAGGCGCGAGGGCTATATAGCCCTGTGTGGATCCACTAGAGCGCTAACCACTCCTAGTGGAACCGGAAGTGTGTCAAATGCCTACCACCCCCTTGCTACCATGGGAGGTGGGAGGCGACAACCAGCGCTATGACCAACCGTGGGACACACGAGTATGGCTGGAGGCAGGTACTGCTGTTAAGTGAGTGCGAGAAATGCGCTTCAATTTTAAAAATACACACTTTAAGTTACAATGCAAATCCTTTTAAAATGATACCACAATTCCTTTTAAAATGATACCATTAGTATCACGATCTTTAAGAACCTTGTGAGGCGAGGCAAACCGGCAAGCGGGTTGGAGACACTGCCACCGTCTCCTTCCCGCAGCGAGCTCCCCCGGCGCTCTGCCTATATAGCCCTGTGTGGATCCACTAGAGCGCTAACCGCTCCTAGTGGAACCGGAAGTGTGTGAAATGCCTACCACCCCCTTGCTACCATGGGAGGTGGGAGGCGACAACCAGCGCTATGACCAACCGTGGGACACACGAGTATGGCTGGAGGCAGGTACTGCTGTTAAATTCTTGTGGAGAGCCTCCAATCATATTGTATAGATAGAGAGAATTATTTTCTACAAAAGATATACACAGGAGACAATTATATTTGACAATTACCTAGGATGTGATCTTGCTAATTATGTATACAACACACGCAAGGTCTAAGAGCCTACGAACATGCTTTTTACAATAGACCAATATCTCCATATGACTATACATGGATGCTTAGGACCATGACTTTTGCCTAAATAACAATATTCTCATATTTAACAATAGATATTACAGAAAATCTCAGGGACAGCAATCGGCACCTGTTTTTCAAGCTATGCAAATGTATTTGTGGTATGGTGGAAGGAACAGGTGTGTCGTGTAGTTCCCACTAATACGTAGGACTTGCGCATTTGTTGGACAACATAAACTTTGGATTAGTGCCTAGACTGGCTCTGGGCGCCTCCGCAGGATGAGTTGGCCTAGAGACCAGCTAGCTCTTAGTGCCAACATAAGACTCCCTAACCTTACCAGGAAGCGAGTGGTTTCTGGCAACCTCTGAACGGGTCAACCCTGACCCCTCAGGGATCGTGGAAACAGAACAGAACCTTTCGCTCAGTCACTCAAGCTTACTTGCTCTCAGAGAAATATACAGAGAAAACACAGAGGGACGTTTTTAATATATTTATTGAACCAACGTTACTCTTGTATAGAATACATAAGCTGCAATAATCAGTAGACTGAAGCAGCTGAAAGCGATTACAAGCACGTAAATAGTAGATATAGTTCTACCATGGTGTTAAAACAGTGTATATATGCAGGCATATAAACAAGGCAGTAATCAGGCGGACTCCTACTATGCACCCCCTACTCTGCGTGCATCTAGAGTGTGTGTGGGTGTGAAGCCAAGAATCCCCACTAAGGGACATGACAGGAGAGAATGCAGACCACAAATTGGTTACAAACTGAACTCCCCTCACGGAGATGCCAGCCCGCTGCATAGTGAAGTCTCAGCCTGTATGTCAGCTGTAGCGCCTCCTCTACTAATCTATTGGGATGCTCATTATTTATAATAGAAACCATCTTTGTGATGTACGTATTGGTTAGACAATGTTATAGATATGTAGATATCCCTCTCACCCTGTGGATGAAGATACGATATTTGTACATAGTGCGTCAAGAGGCCTTATACTTAGCATTTGAGGCCTCGTGATAATGTTGTGCGAAGCTAGATGTGTAAACAAAGTAGTGTCAGAGAAACCAATCCAAAATTGTTGTGCATGCAAATATGTGCAAAAGGTCACAGCAGAAATGTTACTGTAAAAAATAGGCACAATATATGAAATGAGACACTGCGCTACATGGGCCTAACCCGGGCACATAACAGGTGGTCTGGACATCACAGAATGAAAACATGACAAACCATGCGCTGATTTGGATCCGGTATATAGATGACCTTTCCCTGCTGTGGGACGGAAGTAGGGAAAAGTCTAAAAGATTACTCCGGAGACAGACAAAAACTGATCTCAACCGAAAATTCACTCATTAGATAAGAAATAAATCTATAAATTATCTGGCTATCCATACGGAGCTACAGAAGCACACATGGTCACAAACCAACATAGAAAGGAAAAAGCAGGGAGTTGTGAATAGCGTGCATCCACAGAAACTGATAGAAAGTATCCCCTATGGTGAAATGCTACGGATCCATAGAAACTGTGATAGCCTAGAAGTGTATGAGAAGGAAGAAAAAAGTAAGCGGCCAGCAGCCAAGCGAGAACCCAGAACATGAATAAACTACTTTTAAATCAGAGACACCAAAGGAGAGACCTGATATTACCGTAAGGTTCATCACTACATACAATACGAGGTACACAGCAGCAAGACAAATTCTAAACATTGGAAAATATTAAAAGCTGATCAGGTGATTGGACACGATATTACCTCACATCCCTCCATCACATACCGTAAAGCCCGATCCTTAAATGACCAACAAGCCCATAGCTATATAGATAGTCCAATGAAAGAAAGGGGTCATCTAATCTAAAAGGTTTCAAAAATGAGGGAAATGTATGGCTTGCAAATCTGGTGTCAAAATAAAGGAGGTTATTCTGCATAACAGGAAGGAAAAGCAATCAATTCATAACCTGTAGCACAGATTTCTGTGTATATTTATGTGAAAGAATGCACACACAGAAAACAATATGCGGCCAACTTGATGTTCCCCATTGGCAAGTGATGGAGCACATGAGAGGCATCAAACAGGCAGACTTAAATTCATCAGTGTCTGGAGATTTTGTAAAATGCCATGATATCATTGTAGACGCGCTCGGTTTCTTTGGCCTTATATCAGAGGAGGTGATCAAGAGAAGAAATTGAAAAGAATCAATTTAAGATCTAATACAGAGCTGGGTACCGAGGAAGTCAAGGGCCTGAATAAAGATTGGGAATTACACGGGCACATAGGATGAATACTGATGTCGAATCTGCAAACTTTCCCACTACTGACACTCTCTGGAACACATGTTAAAAAAAGCCATAATTTCCTTGCAAGATTAAAAATATTGAATTTCTTTACATTTCTCAGTGCACTACTTAGGGTAAAGGGGGTATACCTCACAATCATACTTTATTGATAATGCCCACTGAAGGCACAAAAAGTTGGACTTAAAAATCAGTGATGCCACTGCGATCCCCTGCGGCTACAAAATCACCCGCAAATACAGCGTCAACCGAGCAGGAGAAGGCAAAGCCATCATCTGCAAGAACACCCACCAACTGACCACTTACTCGAATGACTCAATGACTACCATGGAACACCTCCCCTTCCAGATCCAGAGAAACCCCAACACCACCCTCCGTGGCTCCCTAATCTACAAGACCCCCAGCCCCCACCCGACCTTCAACGAAGCCATCGTAGACCTCATCTCACACCAGGCTCTAGCATCCACCGATTACATCCTACTCGGAGACCTCCACTTTCACTTGGACAACCCCAGTGACCAAAACACCGACTCCCTACTGGAGAACCTCGCCAACATCGGACTCAAGCAGCTAGTCACTACATAGACCCATACAGCCAGACACACGCTAGACCTCATCTTCTCCATCAGTGGGAACCACACCTACAGCCACACCACCAAACTCTTCCTGATCAACCCGCACTGTGTGCACTTAGCCATTCCCACTGTTCACCAACACCCTCACCCCCCTCTGCCCCATCTGTTGTAGCTGAAACAAGGCCACCGAAGAACTTCTTGTCAACTTTCTCAGCATGACCGCACCACCAGCAGATGCCAACACTGCAGCACACAACCGTCATCAATGGATCTCCAACTGAGCCGACACACCAGCACCCCTGAAGAAGACACCAGGCAGGCAAAACTTCAAGAAAGCCACCTGGTTCACTTCAGCCCTCCACAAGTCCAAACGTACCAGCAGACAACTCGAGAAGAGATAGAGGCACAACAAATTGCCAGAAACCCAAGCAAACCGATGTAAACGCACACCACCTTCTCCTTAAAACCACAAAGAAAACGGCCATCAAAGACAGAATCAACGCCTATGCACACAACAACACAGAAGTCTTTGCCATCGTCAAGGAGTTCTTCAGGCCCAACAGCGAGACCACAGATGTTTCACCCTCCCTAAGACCTCTGCAACAAACTCAGCACATTCTTCACCACAAGATCAGGCAGAACTACGACAGCTTTGACACCCAATACCCTGCTACAATGCCTGCCACCACCGCATACAACAAGGCCTTACCCCAACATATCATGCTCAACTGGACTCCACTCACCACAGATGACACACTCAAGCATCCACTCCAGAGCCCCACTGGATCCTTCCCCGTATCACATCTTCCATTGAGCAGCCGCAGCACCATCAACTGCGCCATCAAAACGGCCACCTTCCCTGCCGCCTGAAAACACGCCAAGATCAACCCCCCTACTGAATAAGCCATTTGCAGACCCGACAGACCTCCAGTACCTCAGACCTATCTCCCTCCTCCCCTCCCCTCCCTTGCCAAGGTCATCGAAAAGGCCCTCAACATCCAACTCTCCAAGTTCATCTAAGCGAACCATGTCCTGAACAACTCCCAATCTGGCTTCCAAAGCAATTATATAAATCCTCGACAATGGTGAGCAAGATGCGGGCACACAGCGGCGGCAGCTCCTCCTTAGCTGCAACGGCCCACAGGACAAGTCACGATGAGGCAACGTTGGCAAAGGTGCGGGCGCTCAGCAGCAGCAGCTCTCTCTCAAATGCGGCGGCCCACAGGACAGATCCCAATGATGCAAAGTTGGCAAAATTGCGGGCACTCAGCGGCAGTAGCTCTCTCTTAGCTGCAGCGGCCCTCAGGACGAATCATGATGATGCAAAGTTGGCAAAGGTGAGGGCACTCAGCGGCAGCAGCTCTGTCTTAGCTGCGGCGGCGCACAGGAAGAATCACGATGATGCAAAGTTGGCAACGGTGTGGGCACTCAGCTGCAGCAGCTCTCTCTTAGCTGCGGCGACACATAGGACGAATCACAGTGATACAAAATTGGCAAAGGTGCGGTCACTCAGCGGCAGCAGCTCTCTGTTAGCTGCGGAGGCCCACAGGAGGAATCACGATGATACAAAGCTGGCAAAGGTGCGGACACTCAGCGACAGCAGCTCTCTCTTAGCTGCGGCGGCCCACAGGACGAATCACGGTGATACAAAGTTGGCAAAGGTGCGGGCATTCAGCGGCAGCAGCTCTCTCTTAGCTGCGGTGGCCCACAGGACGAATCACAGTAATACAAAGTTGCCAAAGGTGAGGGCACTCAGCGGCAGCAGCTCCCTCTTAGCTACGGCGGCCCACAGGATGAAGGATGGTCTCGACCAGGCTGGCACAACGGTGGGCACTCAGCGGCTACAGCTCTCTGTTAGCTGCAGCGGCCCACACAGATTCAGCGAAGGTTCCGAAGGTTCATATTCAGGCAGGCTCTCAGCGGTGACAGCTCTCTCTAAGCTGCAGCGGCCCACATAGATTTAGCAAAGGTTCCGGAGGTTCAAATTCAGGCAGGCTCTCAGTTGCGGCAGCTCTCGCTTAGCTGCAGTGCCCCACACTGATTCAGCAAAGGTTCCCAGTCCGCGTTCCTCACAGTAGAACTAGAGACTCCGGATTGCAAGCAGAATTCCTCACACAGGAATTCCGACGGCTGACGGGGTGAAGTCTAATGTCCCTGAGACTTCGGCAGGAGGCGCCCTCGATTCAGGCCCTGGAGTATTTTCTTCAGCAAGCTTGGTGAAAGTTTCAAAAGCCCTTTCCTCTGTTCACTCGGACAGAGTTTCGTCTTGACATCCAGAAGGAACACACCTGGACAAGGTTCCGGGGCAGTGTTTTATACCTAAAAAGTCTTTGTTTTCTAAAGCCACAAATCACTCAATCCAGTCAGAACCAGTTCGGTGGGGTCGGGGAGAACTTGGTTTATGAGGCGACATCTTGCCCTTTCAGAATGCGGGGGTCTCCTATCAGACGCACAGTGTGGGGGGGGGAGGTGGAGCCATCAATTCACCTTGCAGGCACGGCCTTGCTCAGATCAAAGAGTCACCCCTCCCCATGCTCTGAATACCGATCTCTCTCTCAGAGAGTCTTACCAGAGAGTCCGCCTCCCCCCATTCAAATCAGAGGCCACCGAAGTCATCTGCGGCGTACCACAAGGATCATCACTCAGTCCCACCCTCTTCAACGTTTACATGAGTCCCCTCGCATCCATCGCGCGACAACACATCATCAACACCATCTCCTACGCAGACGACACCCAGCTGATCCTCTCCCTCACCAAAGACCCAAACACCGCCAAAACCAATTTACACGAAGGAATGAAAGAAGTAGCCGAATGGATGAAGAACAGCCGTTTAAAACTAAACTCAGACAAAACGGAAGTCCTCATCTTAGGATCCTCACCCTCTGCCTTTGACGACTCATGGTGGCCACCGGCCTTGGTACAGCACCCATACCTACAGATCACGCACGTAACCTGGGCTTCATCCTAGACTCCTCCCTCTCGATGACCAGACAAGTCAACGCCGTCTCATCATCGTGCTTCAACATCCTACGCATGCTCAAAAAAATCTTCAGTTGGATCCCCACCAAAACAAGAAAGACAGTCACCCACGCACTGGTCACAAGCCGACTGGATTACGGAAATACCCTTTATGCCGGAACCACAGCCAAACTACAGAAAAAACTCCAACGCATCCAAAACGTCTCAGCCAGACTCATACTGGACATCCCCCGTCAAGCTCACATTTCCGGTCACCTGAAAGACCTCCACTGGCTCCCCATCAACAAGAGAATAATGTTCCGTCTCCTCACCCACGCACACAAGGCCCTCTACGACCTAGGACCGAATGCCTCAACACACGACTGTCCTTCTACACACCCACCCGCCAACTATGATCGTCCAATCAAGCCCTCGCCTCAATTCCGCGCATCCATAGATCCACCATGGGGGGAAGATCCTTCTCCTACTTAGCGGCCAAAACCTGGAATTCTCTCCCCACCCACCTCCGCCTCACACAGAACCACCTCTCCTTCAGAAAGCAACTAAAAACCTGGCTATTCGATAAGTAAATCACCCACCCTCCCTCAAGCGCCTTGAGACCCTCTGGGTGAGTAGTGCGCTATACAAATCTCTGAACTTGAACTTGAACTCTCCAGCCAGGTCTGACCCAGCTGGCCCTGCTGCTCCAAAACCAGATGGCCAATACATATACTAGCAAAGCCTACAGGAAAGCTTAGGCAAGAAAACACCAACATTTCCAGAAGAGCCATTTTCGAACATGGGATATATAAATGGTTCTTACGAAAAGGTGTATCTCAATGTCCTGAGCATAAACATATCAAACTTGAAGTTCCTATCAGGTTCTGGGGGTTAGATAGGATTACAGAAGGTAATCGTCAACCTGCCCATTCTGGCCTATGAGAACGATGGTAACAGTGAAATGGAGGGTAACTCGCTATTAGAACATGCTACACAGACCTAGGCATTATGGTTATCCTAATTCATACAGTCATCTTTACACAGGGAGCATTTGTGCTGTGGCACAAGTGATTAGCAGTGGTACGGTGCCCAGAGCATCTAAATCCAGCCAACATAAAAGATAGGAAGCGAAAAGAGGAAGGGAGACCCACACCAATGATGCTAGGTCTAACAAAACATAATTGAAGCAGCTGTTTAAAGCAACACATGGAATGTTGATTTTCTTTCTTCTGCTCTATTTTGCTAGCTTACTGTGACAAGCAGAGAGAACAAGCTTATTTATTCAACTCCTTAGATAGAGGAAAGGTAAAGTACCACCTGGCGCACATTATAAGATTACTGGAAGTCACCTCGGAGTCACATAACCTTATAAATTACTCTGCCTTCGGCCTCGTTCCTCTATATAGTTATGGAACTCCTCGCTGACATGCAATATTCTTATAATGTGTGGCCGGAGGTACTTTATCCCTAATATATTTTCACTGAATAAGGTTAAAGTGAAATTATAGTTGGTTTTGTTATAACACCTTAATGGATCTTTAAAAAAATAAAAAATAAATTTGCTTAAAAAACAAGGGTGAAGTGCATTTATAGTTAAAACTTAAAACTGATCAAACCACTGCAATATGCAAGTTCTAGTTAGAACCACAATCCATAACTCGCACTACGGGTGTGCAAACCCTACCTCATGATGCGATGAGATTTTACATACTTAAAGAGTTTGCTAAAGGCAGGATGTTGCTGTAGGGAGATCATCGCTACTTTTGTCTGCGCATAAAACAATTCATAACACACTTGGGACTGAGCTAGAGGTTGGGAGGGTGAACTCACCAGTGACACATAACAAATCACTTTGTGTATCTGTCTATCATGAGAAGTTGTGCACTCCTGGAGAACCCTGCTGTGACAACAACATCCCTGGTGGGCTCTGCTGTTGAGGCTGAATAAAGGCTAGCATTTTTATATCAGGAACTGGAGATGACTGCGTTTTACCCACTGTAATTGTGCAACAGGAAACAGTTCCCTCTCTAGACTGCGCATGTCTGCTATTCTCAATGAACACCCCATCACTTGCATCAGACTATTAAGTTTGATTTCAGCCAGTAATTCCTCCCATGAATAGCGCTATTTCCAATTCCTCAGCCTGGAATAAGGGCCGAATAAGGAAGGACGAGAGGTACTGGCCTATTTGTCACATGCAGAGTCACATTACCAGGCCTCTTTCTGCACAGGAAGGATGCAGTCCTGTGTGGAACCAGAGAAGAGTGCAGGGACACATCTGCACCCTCTGTACTCTGGGGGTCAGTATCTCTCAGGGGGTTCCACCCACCCAAACCATATTAATCCCCTCGGAGACTTACTAAAATCTGCCCATATGCATTCTAAAGAGGTTACATGTGTTAGTTTTCCTTCCGCGTGTCCATTTATAGTGAAACACATACCTGGGGTGGCTCTGGACGGCAATAAAGGTGACTGTGATGGTCCTGTCTCCATTGAGTCTGAGGAGGCGTCTTCATCTGCAGTAATTGTGTCCAGTTCTAGGCATGATGGGGGCACAGGCTGACCCCGCTCTTCAGGACAGAGCAGTTCTGCCTTGCAATTCTGATGTTGATGCTGTGATTCAGGATGGAGTGGTTGGAGTATGTAGCTCGGATCTGAACCTTGTGCATCAGTACAAGCTGGTTCTAGCTTGCAGTTCTGATTTGAATCCTGCTCCTCAGTGTGCAGTGGTTCCACCGTGTTGTTCTGATTGTTTTTTTGTGCTTCAGGAAACACTGATTCTCTCTCTTGATCCAGTGCAGCAGTGTGTAGTGGTTCCACTGTGTTGTTCTGATCTGTTTTTTGTGCTTCAGGAAGCACCGATTCTCTCTCTCGAACCAGTGCAGCAGTGTGCAGTTGTTCCACCGTGTTGTTCTGATCTGTTTTTTGTGCTTCAGGAAGCACCGATTCTCTCTCTCGATCCCGTGCAGCAGTGTGCAGTGGTTCCACCGTGTTGTTCTGATCTGTTTTTTCTGCTTCAGGAAGCACCGATTCTCTCTCTCGAACCAGTGTAGCAGTGTGCAGTTGTTCCACCGTGTTGTTCTGATCTGTTTTTTGTGCTTCAGGAAGCACCAATTCTCTCTCTCGATCCAGTGCAGCAGTGTGCAGTGGTTCCACCGTGTTGTTCTGATCTGTTTTTTGTGCTTCAGGAAGCACCAAATCTCTCTCTCGATCCAGTGCAGCAGTGTGCAGTGGTTCCACCGTGTTGTTCTGATCAGATTTTTGTGCTTCAGGAAGCACTGAATCTCTCTCTCGATCCAGTGCAGCAGTGTGCAGTGGTTCCACCGTGTTCTGATCTGAACCCGGTGCATCTGCACAGGTCTGTTCTAGCTCGTCTTTCTGCTCTCGTTTCCGTGCTTCAGGGTGCATAGATTCCAGCTCGTAGTTCATGTTTGAATCCTGCACATAAGCACGTTCCTGCTTCAAGCATAGGTGTTGCTGTAGGCGCTGGGTTTGTTGTGACCCCAACTCATCCAATGACAATAGCCCAGACTCTATGTGTTCGTCTGATGACATCCCATCAGGTGACACAGGTTGTAGGCTGCGGTTCTCCTGGGGATCTTGGAAATCAAAACACATCAATCCTTCCTCTAAGGGATCATCATGTTCCTTCCCATCTGGCAGCGCGGGTTGTATACGGTGGTTTTGCTGTGGTTCGTGTCCTTCAGGAAATACTGGGTGTGGGCAGAGGTTTGGTTGCTGGTCCCAGCTATTAGCAGACAATGGGGATGGTTCTTGCTTCAGGTGCCCATCTGGTTCTCTCTCTTCTGGGAACGCTGACTGTATGCTCTGGTCTTGCTCTGGTGCCTGGCCAAGAACAAATTCTGAGTGAAGACACAGGTTTGCCTCCAGTGATCTGCCTGGAGGATCCATCTGAGAGCATCTGGCTAGAGTACAATCCAGCTGTAGTACATTTCCATCTGGAAACCCAGATTGCATGCACTGTTCCTGCTCCAACTCGTGTACATCTGGAAACCCAGGCTGCATGCACTGATCCTGCTGTGACTCGTGTACATCTGGAAACCCAGGCTGCATGCACTGTTCCTGCTCCAACTCGTGTACATCTGGAAACCCAGGCTGCATGTGCTGGTTTCGCTTCGACTCGTGTACATCTGGAAACCCAGGTTGCAAGCACTTGTCCTCCCATGGGTCACGTCGATCTGGAAACACTGGCTGTAGACAAAGGTTTGGCTCATATGGACGCACTTGAACATCAGTCGGAGAAGAGAGCGTACACTCCTGCTTTGGTGCATGCCCATCAGAAAACACTGTCTGAAGACACAAGCTCGGATCCCCTGGCCTGTCCAGTTGAGGTGTCACAGGAGAGCGGCTAACAGTACAATCTCTAATGCTCACTGGACAGACCATCTCCAAAGACACTCCAGCATTATCTAGGGAACCTTGATCCTTTTCTATCCAGATTTTCTTAATCAGCCCAGCGACTCTAGAAGGAACGTCCTCCACAGCATTCAGCAAGTTATCCAGTTTGGCTTCCAACTCCTCCAGCATGGATAAAAGGATAATGTGGGGGAGGTCATCCAGAAGCAGTTCCAGCTCCTGGTCCCTCTCAGCACCATTACGGGATCCTGAAGTTGAGATGTCATGGAGAGATTCACGTGAACACTGCGCTGTCACTTTCTTTCCTGGAGCCCGTCTTCTGCCCATTCTGGTACTCTGATTTTCAAGTCTCAAGTGTCTACAGAGGAGAGGAAAAGAGAAAAGACAACAAGTTATCACAGGACCACTAGGCCAAAATATTCCTTCCTATCTCACCAACCCCAGTGTGATCAGAGGAAATTGCGAATTTCTAAAGCCAGAAAAAAATCAATCATTAAAATTCAACAATATCCATAACCTAGTTCACATATTATGAAAGGCACTGATTTGAAATGCATTTCCAACACTATGTGTGTTCCTTGGTCTGCTCAAATTGCACACTTTTGTAAAAATAATTTATACTGTAACAGCCTTGCAGCAATGAAAGGCTTATAATACCCTAGCAGACAAGACTGCTCTATCATTCTCACTTGCACTGTACAGCTCTCTTTTGCAATATTCAGTTCAGTGACGGAAGCACGCACCAACATACCAAACCTCTACAGGATCTACAAAACGCTTGTTATGTCATTACATATAAAGAGAGCATATTCAACCAGGGGTTTCTTGGAATTGAATAAGAAATATGCAAAATAGAAGACAACGAATCAGACCAGGGAAGAATGTGGTATGAGTAGGCTTGTGGACTGTTAGATTTCTGGGAAAACACTTGAAGTTAGATTCAAATGGATTTAGCCGGGAGAGAGCCCCGTATGGAAGGAGCTTGTACCACAAAGCTGCGTCCACCTGATCTGATCTTCTGTAATTTCGGAATAGCAAGTAAATTCAAGTGCGATCGTAAGTTTTTTGCGGGTGTATCTTGCAATGAAGTGAGGGGCTAGACCTCTCAACCCATTAGGGCTCAGACAGAGGGTCTTAGACTGGATTTGTTATTTCAATATAGGTGTGACGTGTGCCCACCTCGGTATGTGATGTAATAAACAAGCTGCGTCGCTGTGAATTACTTGTAGTCTATGAATGGTGTTATTGGGTAATCTTACATATACTCGGTTGGCATAATGCGATCTAGATAGGACTGAAGCCACCACTATTGCTTTTCTTGTCTAAAGTGGGAGGAGTGGGGTTAGTTTCTGAAGCAGTTTCAGCATAAATCTGCATTTAGATCCTACTGCTCCAGCAGCTGGATCTTGCTAAGATTACTATCAATTATCAGTCAGAGGCTTTTAGCTGTGGGTTTAGGCTCCGGCAACAATCTCATTTTTGTTGGTGAGTAAAGTTGTTTCCAAACGTTGGTCTTATTCTTTTGAATTACAATCTCAGTTTTGTCCACATACGGTTTTAGCTTATTCAACCTCATCAAGTAATCATCAAATTGCATCATATTTTGAGACTGGAGTGGTGAGGCTGACATTCCATTGATAAGATTTATCTGAGAGCTGGTGTAGTTATAAAGCCTGGAACCTCTTGAAGATAGTTCTCTGACCAATAGTTGTTGCAGGTTAAGGGAGCAGAGGTATTGCCCTATAATTCTTGGTTATATCCGGGACTTCTCCCTGGTTTTTCAGTATCGTGAGCTCCACAGAATTTTGAAACACATTTGGAACGAAAGCTTGAGCTGCTGAATTGATGAAAACGCTCTGCAGGGGATTGCTCAAGACCTCGCTTTTTGACGGAGACACAGTAGCCTCAGCGTCCAGATACCATTAGGGGTGCACTTTACAAATGCTGATTGATTGATTGCTGAAGTCAGAGATTCCATGACTGCTGGAGGGCAAGGGTCAGTAGTGACCCGGATTTAACCTTGATCACAAATTCATGAAGCTTGTTTATTTCTTCAAACAAGGATAAGGTGGTGGAGTTCTTTTAGACTTGACATCAGAAAAAAAAGCCTTACATAAGAAAGTAAGAGATAAGGAGGAAAATAGGAAATGTAGGAAGCTGTACAATGAAGCTAGAAAAACTAGGATAAATGAAGTGAAAGAGAAGGCTTGGGAGAACATTAAAGAAGCTTCAACGAGTAAAAACAGGTCCCTATTTTGGCAGGGCGTGAACGCACCTTTTTTTACTAACAAGCCCAATGTGCCTTCTATTGAGGTAGCAATTGATGAAAAAACTTGGGTGGACTTCTTTTTAAATGTTTACTCCCTACTGAATGCCACAGAGAGGGAAACAGACTGCATGCTAGTGCTCAGGGGGGCTAGGGGGGAGGGCAGAGGGCTGGGGACCACCAGGGGTTTCTGCCTATTGACTTTTATATCATGCTGGAAGATGTAACCATGGCCACAAATGCAAGCAAGAGTGGCAAGGCCCCAGGCCTGGATGGGGTACCAATTAATGTATTTAGGTCAATTCCGCAGCTGTGGTCCCCAATATTAACACAGGTTTATGATCATGCTGTGCAAAAGGATTTATAGATACATGTTGCGAATCGATCATTGTCCCACAATTTTAAGAAGGAGGAATCGGGAAAATCGCGCCTGCTACCGCCCGATATCCTTCTTAGAGTCACTTATGAAGGTAGCAGGAAGGATTGTTTTAGATCGGTTGCAAACACGGGCAGAAGAAAATAATATTTTAAGTGATGTACACTATGGTTTTAGATTTGGTTTCAGAATCAACGAGCAGGCTCTTAATCTTAGTATTTTAATTGGAAAGTACACTCAGGCTAAATCAGGGACATTTTATTTGGCATTCGTCGACCTTACAGCCGCATTTGACTGCATTATACACAGCAAACTGTGGGGCATTCTTAGTGATCTCAAGGTCGACCCAATACTAATCCAGTTTCTAAAACAGTAATACTCTGGTACCACAGCTAAAGTTTGTTATGGACTTAAGGGAGAGTGTACCGCACTCTTCAAAGTGGAGAGGGGAGTGAGGCAAGGATGCGTTTTGGCACCACTCCTGTTCACTCTTTATACCAACGCATTGGAACAGGAGTAGGTGTCAAACGCTAGGGACCCGTCATATGTAAATAAGCGTCCGATAGTCTCCCTTCTCCACACTGATGATGCGTTACTTATGGCATGTACACAGATTGGTTTACATGGGGGTCTTACTTTTTATACTAGTGTTATGGACAACCTGGGTTTGAAAATGAATGCAAAGAAAAGCTTTATAATGACTTGTGGGAGAGGGAGACAAAAGTGTAGAAGCTTTCAAGCTTCAGGGAGCAGGGTGGAACCTATTAACTATTTTACATATCTGGGTGTCCTATTTAACTGTACTGGGTCTTGGGCTCAAGTGATCAAGACTAGGAGCCTTTTGTTTATGAAGTCTACTGCGGCCTGAATTCATTTTACGAAAAACTGTGCAAAAGGCCGCCCGAAATTCTCCTGAAAATCTACCAGGCTAAATGCATGAGCATAGCAACCTTTGGGCGCGGGTATATGGGAATTTCATGATTGTGCACCAATCCAACATGTCGAAAACGCTTTAAGATTTATATTGACAGTTCCCACCAGCACCCCAGTTTTTATCTGCCACAGCGAGTTAGGTGTATCATACATCTCAGACTTAATCAAGGTACAACCTGTGCTGCTCTGGCATAGAATTTAGAACTCCACCAGCACATGCCTAAATAAGGAAATCATAACTCACGCAATGAAATTAGACCATGCCAGCAAGATTACTTGGCTAAAATACGTAAAAAACTTTATGCAAGATATTGAGAATCCAGAATATTTTTGCCTACCTGAAGCAATGAATTCCATACATCGGAAGGAATTCAAAAAAGCTTGTATGACTTTCCTGGAAGAGAACAGGTTAGCTCTGGAAATGAATAAACGTATGGTGGTTCAGCACCAAATAATTACTATAACGTATAACATCCAACCGTATCTATTGTGCTGTATAGGGGGATACCATAGGAACGTGATAACATGTTTTAGATTTGGGACCTCCCATCGTTTGAATAGTCACCCAGACATGAACAATTGGTCAAGGGAATAATGCCCGTGCCCCTGCGATAATATCTCTCCATAAACAACTATCCATGTAACCCTATTCTGTAAATTTTATGTAAATGAACGACGTAGATGGATTAAAACTCTATTAAAACAGGGGGGATGGAGACAATGCCATCCAGCTCATTTGTATTTACAGATGTTGGATAACTATTATCGCATTGGAACGATGGTGGGTAAAAAGCATACTGAGCGCAAGGAACATTTTAGATGCTTAGAGGTTTAACAGAAAATATATGGGATGTGTTATTTTTATGTTGACTAACTAGAAATAGCTACAGTAAATGAACTGTTTTATGAACTTGTACATATTTATGTTTACCATTGTATTTTTAGAAGTGAGAGGAGATGTTTTTAATTGACTGCTTTTATGATTGTACATGCCTAAAATCGAATAAAGCTTGTTTTGATTTGATTTGACTACAGAATTACTGCTGTTGTATTTGTTTATGCAATCTTTGAAGAATTTTTTTGTTAAGTATTTAGATTGTCACAGAATGCCTCTAATAGGAGTCAGGGAAGTTCTCATTTCATCTGGGGGCGACAAATCATTCAGGATATAAAAAAATAATTTTTATTATTTTCCTATTAAGAGGAATTTGCATGCATGATTTTGCCTTTATATTCTGCAAACTCAATTTTCAATGTGATTTTTTTCTCTTTATCATCCCTTTCCCGCCAGTGTCGAAGCAATGCAGGTTTCGCCTTCTTGTACCAGGGTACTGGTCTGGTGCGGTTTATAACTAGCCTGTCTGAGCCACAGAGTGGATTATTTTTCTTTGGAGAGAATGTTTTCAATTGATGGGAAGAGTGGTGGGGGTGGAATTGTGAGAGAGTTGATAACACTGGCTCTGTATTAATGTGTCGCCATGTGTGTATGGTTTTATTTGCTGCTTGTGGATCAAGTTAGAAAAATCTACTGGAATACAAACGCTGATCAAATACTGATTGGACCATATGCAAGGAGGGATGATTATATTGGATTGATCCAAATTATACGCCCAGATCAGATCTAAGGGATTTTGTTTTATTGGGAGATGAGCATGTAATGTGTTGGTGTAAACTCAACATTATTCATTCAGCAAATGCATTATCTTTAGGGACCGAGTTGAAGTCATCAATAAAATTGAGATGAGGAAGCAGATCTACCACTTCAATTTGAGTTATTTGTTTCAGAGATGTGCGGATCCACTGGTGAATAATTGCTGCTATCTCACCTCCTTTCTCTGAGCTCGTTCTCTTTTGGTTATCTTCGGGTATGGCTTCTGGAGATCTGGAGTAGATTCCTCTGACAACCAGGTTTCAGTTAAGAACAGGATATCCGGCTTAGGAGATTCTAATAATTTTAGTATTTCGACCTTATCTTTGCCTAGGGAGGGTGGGTTTAGTTAAGCCGCTTTTAACGACTCCTCAATCTGAGGATGTAGAAGAGTCTTATTGTTTGTTTGTCCGCAGTGAGGGCTGTTGAGTACCAGATTACTCTATATGTGTGGCTGGCATACACGCCATTCGCTTCTAAAGTTGAGACAAGCATGGGGGAGATACTAAAATCTCTGTACCTGAAAGACAATAGATCTCATGCTGAATATGCAACATTTTGAGTATACTACCTGACTCCTGGTCCGAGGGGATGCGGCTAGGCATGCCTGGGAGCAGACAGGCTTGTCTTTGGCAAAATGCTTGCAACACACACACAAAATGTTTGCAACACACACGCATACAAAACAAAATTGCTCTTTAAAAACTCCATTCAACTGTATACTCACAGATGTGACACAAACTCCAACTCTTCTTGTACAGCCTCACACCTCATTTATAAATGGATTAATGTAACACACCAGATGTCTCTCAAACACATCAAAAATCTTCAGTTCCACACAATGCTGCACAAAGACACACAATTACACAGGCATTCAGCTCTGCTGTGCACACACATTTCATGAAACACAATTCATACACAGATTGTACTCCAGGCACAAACACGTACACATTAGAAAGAAACAAATGTTTTTATCAGACTGATCAGTCGCTTTCAGACTCATATATAATTTATCCACCCAAGACGACCAGTCACACAAACAATCACATACACACACACAAATCACTTCCATACATTTAGTCACAGAACATTAGGCTCATTTAAGCCATTCACAGCCATCACCTACTCCCAGAGTTCTATAAACAGGGCGAGCAGAAGGCGGGTACAGATCTGCACAATGACATGCAACTCCCCAAATAATCACGGCTCACTCTTCACACAAAGTTCTTGCAGCCTCTGCAACAGAGCTGTGACATCCCAGAGTCTCTGAGGCAACACCCAATGTGGAATGCTGCTGAGGGAGTTGGAAGGTGTCAGTATCTCAGGAGGAAGCAGATCTGTGGGTGGAGCATTCTGTAAGGAAATAAACTCCTCCTTTCTATCACCTCCATGGACACGCGATACTTCATATATTAGCAACGCGCGGAAATATGGAAAAATGTACAAGGCTTCAATATCACATTGTGAGAGTACTGAGGATCTGTGAATTTTATGTTAAAAAAGCCACCGAAGCGGGTGATAACAAAGAGAAACTTTGTCACTTCTTCAAACACTCCACCCATTGCATGTGCGCTGCATTTCACAGCACAAACACAACCTGTGGAGTGTGTAAGGATTACTTTATGTATAGGATTTTGTACTGGAATGGTGTGTTCCCAGTATGAATCCTATGCTGGACAGCACACACACCTCTGTCCTACGTTGAAAAGGTTTTGCGTGGCACTAGGTAGACTGTGTACTTGTGCTGGGGCAGTGAGCAGCAGCGTGCAGTGTTTCATAAATCTGGCTCAGGGCTGCTTTCTCCCCCTCGCACATCATCGTGCTCCAACTAATTGGTGCACTGTGTTGCACTAAAAAATAATAAATCTGCTCAGTAGCGTGCATGCTTGGTCTGCTCAGCCTTAACCCTCACATTCTCTTGTACATGCGTGGTCTTCCCAGCCTCAACCCTCACATTCTCTTGTGCATGCTTGGTCTGCCCAGCCTCAACCCTCACATTCTCTAGTGCATGCTTGGTGTGCCCAGCCCTAACCCTCACATTTTCTTGTGCATGCTTAGTCTGCCCAGCTTCAACCCTCATATTCTCCTGTGCATGCGTGGTCTACGCAGCCTCAAACCTCACATTCCCTTGTGCATGCTTGGTCTGCCCAGACTTAAACCTCCCATTCTCTAGTGCATGCTTGGTCCGCCAAGCCTCAACCCTCACATTCTCTTGTGCATGCGTGGTATGCCCGGCCTCAACCCTCACATTCTCTTGTGCATGGTTGATCTGCCCAGCCTCAACCCTCACATTCTCTGGTGCATGCTTGGTCTGCCAAGCCTCAATCCTCACATTCTCTTGTGCATGCGTGGTATGCCCGGCCTCAACCCTCACATTCTCTTGTGCATGGTTGATCTGCCCAGCCTCAGCCCTCACATTCTCTTGTGCATGCGTGGTCTGCCCAGACTTAACCCTCACATTTTCTTGTGCATGCTTGGTCTGCCCAGCATTAAACCTCACATTCTCTTTTGCATGTTTCATCTGCCTAGTCTTAACCCTCACAATATCCAGCAGCTAGTGACAATTACAGTGAAATGAGTGTGTTTTATCACTCTCTCCGTACTTCACCTCACCGTCCTGCTTAACATATCTATACTTCTCTGTGTACCTCCACCCTCTCTTTTATCTCTGAAATCTTTAGCTCAGCTTCATCTACCTCACCTCACCTACCTCACCTCTCATCCAATATATGTCACTCTTTTCACCCTTTGTATACCTCTCTCTCATGCCCTTGCCTCTCTCTCTCTTTAGTCTCTGTACCTACAGCTATATCACTCTTAATCCCCGCTCTCTTACTCAACTCCCTCTACCTCATCCCTATCTCTGTACCACACTTATTTTGTTTCTCTATTACATCCCTGTTTCTCTCCTCCTTCCATTTCACTTCTCACTCAAACTCATCTCCAGCTTTACGTCACTTCCATCCTCTCTCCATGTCCTACTAAATTACCTCCCTCGCCTTCTCTCTCATCCCTTTCCATGCCTCACCTTCTCCACTGCTCTCTAGCTCATTTCTCTCTCGCCCCACCAACCCCTCACTCACTGAATATATTTTAGACTTAACTAATTATTAATTTACTACCTAATCTCTCAAACTCCCTTTCTCACCCTCTACCTCTGTTCCCTTTCCTTCACATCTCGAAATATCTTACTACTTGCTGGCTACCTCAATTGCTCTACCTCAACCATTAACTATTCTCTCTTTCTCTCTCCATCACTCGCTCTTTCACTCAAACACACATCATTCTCTGGACCTCACCCCCTCCATCTCAACTATCTCTCTCAAACTTTATCTGTCCGGATCGCTCTACCTAACTGTCTTTTCCTCTTTAATTTTCCCACAACTCGATATCTCCATTTTAACATCATCTATCTTTCTCCAGTTCATATATGTTTTCAAATTCCTTGTTTCGCTCTACAGTGGATTCCTCTTTCTACACTTCACCCCTCTCTACTCTTGTAACCTAAAATGTTGTGCTCTATCCCTTCTCATTTTGCACTCTCTATTGTGCATCGTCTACTTCTTGCTGCTTGTACCTCTCTCTAATTCACCTTTTATCTACATTGCCTCTCTCTTCACCCCCCCTTGGAAAACCGTCCTCTTCTGTCTCTCTACATTACCTTCTCCCTAAACTCTACCTATTTCTCTACCTCTCTTTTACATCTTCCTCTTTCTACCACTCTTCATCTTTCCATCCGGCTACCTCACATTTTTCTATATTCTTTTCCTCTCTCCACCTCCCATATCTTTGTACATAATTTCCGTCTCTCGCTTCCACCTCTACTTCATGTCTTTCGCTCTACTGTTCTCTTTAAGTCTCTGTACATCTCCTGTGTCCTGGCCGGTCCCATTATCTTATTCAGCAGGGTCACAGGTAACTGTCTAGCTGGAGAGGTTTACACATATATAGAATTGATGATGGACAAGGCAGAGGAAGACAAATAAAGGGATAGTTATTAGATCGGACTGTGAAAATCCTCAAAGCAGTGCTTTGATTTTTCGTTGCTATAGCAGGAATGCCAATGGTGAAAGGGGCTATATTTACGGTAACAAATGTTCTGCAACTAAAGCTACAATTTCCTGTGCTATATGCATATGTCTTTTTATTGTAATATTATGCACTAGTCCACTAAACATAGCAGGTTTCCCTGCAATGGGAATAACAAGCTGGCTGGATATCCACTTAAAATGTTTTTGCAAGTAAAAGATCTAGACCCAAACTCAAAAATAAATATCTTTATCAATGTTTGTGCAAGCTTTTTTGACATGGGGCAACCGAAAGAGACGCACCCCTGGGAACCGAAAGAGAAGCACCCCGGGGGACCGAAAGAGAATCAACCTGGAGAACCAAAAGAGAAGCATCCAGGGAAACCAAAAGAGAAGAAAAGAGAAGCACCCTGGGAACCAAAAGAGAAGCACCCTGGGGAACCAAAAGAGAAGCACCAAGGGGAACCGAAAGAGAAGCACCTGGGGAACTGAAAGAGATGCACCCGGGAGAAACAAAAGAGAAGCACCGGGGGAACCAAAAGAGAAGCACCAAGGGGAACCGAAAGAGAAGCACCTGGGGAACTGAAAGAGATGCACTTGGGGGAACAGTACGAGAAGCACCCAGGGGAAATGAAAGAGAAGCACCTGGGGAAACAAAAGAGAAGCACCAAGGGGAAACAAAAGAGAAGCACCAAGAGGAACCGAAAGAGAAGCACCTGGGGAACTGAAAGAGATGCACCCGGGGGAAACAAAAGAGAAGCACCGGGGGAACCAAAAGAGAAGCACCAAGGGGAACCGAAAGAGAAGCACCTGTGGAACTGAAAGAGATGCACTTGGGTGAACAGTACGAGAAGCACCCAGGGGAAATGAAAGAGAAGCACCCGGGAAATCGAAAGAGAAGCAACCAGGGGAACTGAAAGAGAAGGACCAAGGGGAACTGAAAGAGAAGCACCTGTGGAACTGAAAGAGATGCACTTGGGTGAAAGAGAAGCACCTGGGGAAACAAAAGAGAAGCACCAAGGGGAAACAAAAGAGAAGCACCAAGGGGAACCGAAAGAGAAGCACCCTGGGGAACCAAAAGAGAAGCACCCGGGGGAACCAAAAGAGAAGCACCAAGGGGAACCGAAAGAGAAGCACCTGTGGAACTGAAAGAGATGCACTTGGGTGAACAGTACGAAAGGCACCCAGGGGAACCGAAAGAAAAGCCCCCCGGGGAACCGAAAGAGAAGCAACCAGGGGAACAGAAAGAAAAGCATGCCAGCTCCCAACCTTATCATGGTAGTGCAGGCCTCCCGCTGATAGAGGTGAGGGAACCTACTGGGACCATGATGGATCCTCCAAGTCACATCCTGGAGCAGCGGAGATTGATGCGGGAGGAGCTGATGAGCTATGACCAGAGCAGACAAGACTGTGAAGGCGGGAGGGATGTGCCTGGAGTGATGAACTGGCTAGTCCTCGCCTGGTTTTGTAAAACTATAGAGTTCTGTCCGACCCAACTGTTCTGACCTGTGGCCCCCCTGATGTATGTTCAACCTCCGCCAGTGAGCTTTGGATGAGACACCCCTAAATGAACGGAGGGAGGGGCAGGAGGAGGGAGACTGAGTGCATTTGACCCCAAGATACTCCAAGGGCCGATAACCCCTCAGTAAATACCCCTTCAGAGAGGAATACTATGAGAGCTGGCACTACAAGAACTGCATTCACACTTCCTGGATTGCACGATGAGTGTGAGAGGCTCATGCATGCACACTGCATCCAACGCCTAACTTACCCCACTGTGGGTCGTACAACTGTGTGAGCATTTAGTGCTGCCCCCTGCATCTGACCCCAAGTCATATGCACTTCACAACTGTATGAGCTCATGTGCTGCACCATGCAGTGCTACCACTGCTGCAAACAAGGACTGCAGGAGGCTTGGTGCTGCTCAACTCTCTGCACCCACTGGTTTTTGTTTTTTAGTTTTATATCGCGCCAACTAGGCCCTCCCCCTCTGCCTTCCTCTGCTCGGGCCCCACCTCCCCCCATCTCTGCCTCCGGCCCTCCTCATCGCTCTTCCCAGCCCCCCTCCCACCTACTCTGCCCTGGGCCCTCCCCCCTCTACCCGGGACTCTCCCCCTACTCTGCCCTGGGACCTCCCCCCTTTGCCAGGGCCCTCCTCCCTCCTCTGCCTGGGTCCCTCCTCCCTCCTCTGCCCCGGCCCCTCCTCCCTGGGCCCCTCCCCCTTCTGCCCCAGGCCCTCCTACCCCCTTCTGCCCCAGGCCCCTCCTCCCCCTCTGCCTGGGCCCCTCCACCCCTTCTGCCTGGGACCCTCCTCTGCCCAGGGCCCTCCTCCCCCTCTGCCTGGGCCCCTCCACCCCCTCTGCCTGGGACCCTCCTCTGCCCAGGGCCCTCCTCCCCCTCTGCCTGGGCCCCTCCACCCCCTCTGCCTGGGACCCTCCTCTGCCCAGGGCCCTCCTCCCCCTCTTCTGCCCCAGCCACTCCTCCCCCCTCTTCCCCACCTCTGCCCAGCCCACCTTAGTCTCACCCTCTCCCCTTCCCCTCTCCTTTGCCCTGGCCCCTCCCCATTCTGCCCCAGCCCTTCTTCTGCCCCGGCTCCTCCCCCCTCTTCTGCCTCAGCCCGCCTCCCTCCTCTTGTCCCCACCTCTGCCCAGGTCCACCCAAGTCTCATCCTCTCTCCTCTGCCCTGGGCCCTCCTCCCCCCCTCCCCAATCCTCTGCCTCTGGCCCTGCTCCCCCCTCTTCTGCTCCAGCCCCTCCTCCCCCTCCGTCCTGGGCCCTTCTCCCCCCTCTTCTGCCCCGGCCCCTCCTCCCCAGGCCCTCCTCCTCCCTCTGCCCTGGCCCCTCCTCTTCCCTCTGCACTAAATGTAAAAATGTAAATTGATACTTGTATAGCGCACTACTCACCCGCAAGGGTCTCAAGGCGCTTGTACGAATACCGCTGTGGAACCCATCCTGGCTTTCCCTGTGAGGTGTCCACTCCTGGGCACCCCCATGGTGGAGGCCAGGCATCCTTAGCGTTGTGGGGGCCGTTGTGGAGATTAAGCAAGCTATTGCCCAGAGTTGCAGAGTGGAACTCCATGATTGGAATAGGCACCGAGGCGAGAATTATCAGGTCCGTGGAATTTTGAGCCCAAGACCTGCAGAGGCGGGGAATTGAACCCTGGTCCCGGGCTAGACCTCTGCATCAGGGTCTGCCGCTCTAAACATTGAGCCACACTTCTCCACTGGCCCCCTCCTCCCCCTCTTCTGCCCTAGCCCCTCCCCCTTCCCTGCCCCAGCCCCACTCCCCTGCCCCCGCATCTGCCCCAGCGCCCCTCCCCCCTCCTGTCCCTCACCTCCTCCCACTCCTTCCTCCTCTGCTCCAGCCCCTCCTCCCTCCTCTGTTCTGGGCTCTCCTCCCACCTCTGCCCTGGGCCCTTCCTCCTTCCTCCACACTCCTTTGCCCCTCCTCCCAATCCTCCCCCTCCTCTACCCCCTTCCCCCTTTTCCCCCCTCATCTGCCCCCCTCCTCTGTTCCCCCCCTCCCTCGGGCCCTCCTCTCCTCACCTTCCTCTGCCCCGCCCCCATCTGCCCCCTCCTCCTCCCTCTGCCCCCTCCTCCTTCCACATCTGCCCCTCCCCCTCTACCCCCTCTCTGCCCCCTCCTCCCCCATCTCTGTTCCCCCTCCCCCTCTGGCCCCCTCCTTCCTCCTCCCCCTCCTCGCCCCCTCCTCTCTCTCCTCCTCCCTCTGCCCCCCCTCCTTCCCCCTCTATCCTCCTCCCTCTGCCCCCCCTCCTTCCCCCTCTATCCTCCTCCCTCTGCCCCCCCCCTTCCCCCTCTATCCTCCTCCTCCCTCCACCTCTGCCCCTCTCCCCTCTGCCCCCTATTCTCCCCCCTATTGGCAACCCTCCTCCCCACTCTACTCCCCTCCTCCCTGCACCACTGCCAATCCCCCCTCTGCCCCTACCTCATTTCCCCCTCTCCCTCTATCCCCACTCCCCTTCCTCACCCCCTCCTCGCCCCCTCCTCTTTCTCCTCCTCCTCTGTCCCTCCCCCCTCTGCCCCCCTCCTCTGTTCCCCCTCCCTCGGGCCCTCCTCTCCTCACCTTCCTCTGCTGTAAGAACCTGAACAGTTTCACTTCCGGGTCAGCACGCGCTGCTTCTCCCTGGCCTGTGAGTGCAGTAATCACTCCAGGCTTGTTGAGATGTTTAAAGAGTATTTATTGTAGAACAAGAGTACATCAGTAATACAGCCCCACCAGGAGCAGCCAGCAAGGCCCTCAGACCTTCTCCAACTGCGGTTTTCATACAACAACATTCCATGTTACATCATCCTTACAGGGTTCCGCTGGTGGAGAGATGGATGATACAAACTACAACATCACTAAAATATAATCCATGTGACATCATCCTTACAGGGTTCCACTGGTGGAGAGATGGATGATACAACCTACACCATAGCTAAAATATAATCCATGTGACATCATCCTTACAGGGTTCCGCTGGTGGAGAGATGGACGATACAATCTACAACATAGCTAAAATATAATCCATGTGACATCATCCTTACAGGGTTCCGCTGGTGGAGAGATGGATGATACAATCTACAACATAGCTAAAATATAATCCATGTGACATCATCCTTACAGGGTTCCACTGGTGGAGAGATGGACGATACAATCTACAACATAGCTAAAATATAATCCATGTGACATCATCCTTACAGGGTTCCGCTGGTGGAGAGATGGACGATACAATCTACAACATAGCTAAAATATAATCCATGTGACATCATCCTTACAGGGTTCCGCTGGTGGAGAGATGGACGATACAATCTACAACATAGCTAAAATATAATCCATGTGACATCATCCTTACAGGGTTCCACTGGTGGATAGATGGATGACTCAAACTACAACATAGCTAAAATATAATCCATGTGACATCATCCTTACAGGGTTCCACTGGTGGATAGATGGATGACACAAACTACAACATAGCTAAAATATAATCCATGTGACATCATCCTTACAGGGTTCCACTGGTGGATAGATGGATGACACAAACTACAACATAGCTAAAATATAATCCATGTGACATCATACTTACAGGGTTCCACTGGTGGAGAGATGGATGATACAAACTACAACAAAGCTCAGATATAATCCATGTTCATCATCCTTACAGGATTCCACTGGTGGAGAGATGGATGATACAAACTACAACATAGCTAAAATATAATCCATGTTCATCATCCTTACAGGGTTCCACTGGAGGAGAGATGGATGATACAAACTACAACATAGCTAAAATATAATCCATGTTACATCATCCTTACAGGGCTCCACTGGTGGAGAGATGGATGATACAAATTACAACATAGCTAAAATATAATCCATGTTCATCATCCTTACAGGGTTCCGCTGGTGGAGAGATGGATGACACAAATTACAACATTGCTAAGACATAACAGAGAGTAATAAAGACAGTCAGCAAATGAAGAATTTCACTTCCGGGTCAGCGGCGGCAGCGACAGATGAGCTCTCCTCAGGTCTGTGGGTGTGATAGTGTGGGGTCATTTGTGGCAGAGTCAGCACCAGCAGCAGAGGCTGAGCTCCTCTATTCAAGTCAGTGTGAACGTTTCCGGGTCAGCGGGGGCAGAGTCAGAACCAGCAGTGAGTCCTGTCCAGTCCCGGCCTCCTGCAGGGGGAGCGGCCCCTGAGGGTCTATGCCTCCTGCAGGGGGAGGGGGCCCTGCGGGTCTGTGCCTCCTGCAGGGGGAGGGGCCCCTGAGGGTCTGTGCCTCCTGCAGGGAGGAGAGGGGCCCCTGAGGGTCTGTGCCTCCTGCAAGGGGGAGGAGCCTCTGAGGGTCTGTGCCTCCTGCAGGAGGAGGGGCCCCTGAGGGTCTGTGCCTCCTGCAGAGGGGAGAAGGGCCCTTTAGGGTCTGTGCCTCCTGCAGGGGGAGGGGCCCATGAGGGTCTGTGCCTCCTGCCGGGGGGAGAGGGGCCTCGGAGGGTCTGTGCCTCCGTCTGTGCCTCCTGCAAGGGGAGGGGCCCCTGGGGGTCTGTGCCTCCTGCAGCGGAGAGGGGCCCCTGAGGGTCTGTGCCTCCTGCAGGGGGAGGGGCCCTGAAAGTCTGTGCCTCCTGTAGGGGGAGGGGCCCCTGAGGGTCTGTGCCTCCTGCAGGGGGAGAAGGGCCCTTTAGGGTCTGTGCCTCCTGCAGGGGGAGGGGCCCATGAGGGTCTGTGCCTCCTGCCGGGGGGAGAGGGGCCTCGGAGGGTCTGTGCCTCCGTCTGTGCCTCCTGCAAGGAGAGGGGCCCCTGGGGGTCTGTGCCTCCTGCAGCGGAGAGGGGCCCCTGAGGGTCTGTGCCTCCTGCAGGGGGAGGGGCCCTGAAAGTCTGTGCCTCCTGTAGGGGGAGGGGCCCCTGAGGGTCTGTGCTTCCTGCAGGGGAGAGAGGTCCCTGAGGGTCTGTGCCTCCTGCAGGGGGAAGAGGGGCCCCTGAGGGTCTGTGCCTCCTGCAGGGGGAGGGGCCCTGAAAGTCTGTGCCTCCTGTAGGGGGAGGGGTCCCTGAGGGTCTGTTCCTCCTGCAGGGGAGAGAGGTCCCTGAGGGTCTGTGCCTCCTGCAGGGGGAAGAGGGGCCCCTGAGGGTCGGTGCCACCTGCAGGAGGAGGGGCCACTGAGGGTCCTTGCACTCATCCTCATTTTCAGACCCTCACAGACCTCAGACCGCAGGGGGAGGAAAGGGTCTGTCAATGTCTGCTCAGGGAGGAGACTGTCAGCCCCTCCTCCTGAGTTTAAAGAAAAGACTGATTAATCCTTGAGCAAATCTATGAGTGCTGACCCCTGACCTCATGCCTTTGACCCCTAACATCATGCCTTTGACCCCTGACCTCATGTCTTTGACCCCACTCTCTGTTGAACTGTGCTTAAAATGGCCGCTGAGACTCCATTTTGTGTTGCCATGCTCTCGGCAACCTGGTGAAGGATTGATTTCTGTGTCCCTGTTAGAACTTGCTTAGACCTCCCCGCTCCTTGCGGTTCAGCCGATTCCGAGAAGCTGCTTGTGTACCTCTCCCCCGGTTGTGCCAGAGACTTAGCCACATCCTGTGCACTGTCAGTAGTTCAGCCTCCCACAACCAACGGCTGTGCTCCGTGACCACGACATCTGGGCACGGAAGCCAGAGGCTGTGTAAATTGTGCAATCAGAGACAGATGCTCCCTGGCCACGATTACGCCACTCGAGACAGATAAGGAACTTGTATTCTGATTGGATATGTAAAGGGTGTGGCTAGTGCTATAATTGTGTGTGCGCTGCGGAGTGAAGCAGCAGTGTCCGTAGAATTGTGTTTGTACCATTCTCCGAACCTGTCCTTAGCTCAAGCTAATAAAGTAACTGACTTTCCCCCACAGCTAAGTTGTCCTGGTCTCTTTGGTAATGAATGAGTAAGGAAGGTGAACCCGTAGATTCGAGGTGTCCCCTGCACCACTGGCTTTGACCCTCCAGTGGGGAGGGGTCTCCAAAAGCCGGTATCTCCACAACTTGCCTCTCTTTCACTTCACTGACTCAAAAGCATATGTATCTTTTTAATAAATGTTTAAACATATCTCCATATACAAGAACAAGAACAAGAGAAACTAAAGAGTGGCAGTTTCATTTATAAATGTAAATATAAGGAGTGACAACCAAAGTGGTAAGAAAGATATCCAACTTTCCATCACACTTAATAGATATGTCAGTTTCCCAAGTCAGCCTGCAGTATCAGGTTGGTAGTTTTCTTCTTTATGGACAGGTGTGGTGCAGCGGCCAGGGCAGCTGACTCCGGCGCACAGGGCTCACTGCTTGAGCCCCAGCATTGGCCGCAGCTCAGCATCATGTGACTCTGGGCAACCAGACAGCCCCAGCACCTGGATACCCTTAGGGGTGATCAGTCACACTTTACAAATCTGCAATTTAGGGACATGCTTGAGTAAAAGGAGGAATTTGCTGAATTCTTTCATGCTTACGTGCATTTATTTAATCTAGAGGGAAATAGCTTCTGTATTTAATGTTACTGGTGTTTCATTTTCCTAGGCTGTTGTACTTTATAGGGAGTGGGTGCTGATGGCTTTTTCCACTTATCTTCTAGGGATCAGAGAGTCTGCCTTTCTGTATTTAAAATAGGTGAAAGATATTCTTTGTTGATTCTGTTTTTCACTTTCGTTTTGAATTTAGTTGCAAGAGTTTTCATGATGTTCCACCAGGGAGGAGGCATTTTCAGGTATCGGCCGTGCCAAGTGCCAAGCATCAGGGGTTAGTGTAACACATTGCAGTGCATCGCACCACATTCCTGCACTAAAGTACATTTATCACACCTTTTTAGTATTTCTTGAGGCGTTTTGCTTTCATGGAGGCTTGAGTGCAGCCACCCTGTATTTGTTTAATCTTATTGCAGTCTTGGCTGGGCCAAGAGAAGGGACCGGGTTGTCATGGAAACGTCTTCTGGGCTCAGCTTATTACAATATATGGGCATTGTTTCTAGCGCACACGTCCGGAAACAGTAATGAAAGCGTCTCTGATCCTGAGCACATGCTCTGTTCCTACCACCAGTCCAGGGATGAACCAGCCTATAGGACACTGTGGCTGTGCCAGGACTGGTCCCACAGGTCAGTATGAGAGCCATTGTGTTGGCCACTTGTGGGCCTGTTTCAATGTCTGGTGGGAAATGTATGTACTGTAGACTTTCCTGATATTATCACATGGACTGCAATTTGTATAGCAACCTAAAGTCTGGTCACCAGTACATTACCTGTTTCTTTACGAACAAAATTAACAAGCTCAAACTATCCTTCTCTTCCCTCCCACTCTCACTACAACCTACTCCCACCCTATACACCCTCCCCAACACTCCTAACTCTCCACCGTTCACTTTTTCCATACCTCTTGATTCCTCTCATCCCCTCCCTGCTCTCCCCCAACAAGATTCCTTTCCGAAAATAAGCCCCCCTGCTAAAAACAATGCTTCATGGAATGATTTTAGTACAGTATCTGAATCTATGATCACTAACATCATTCCAAACTAAAACCCTCCTCCCACTCCAAAGATCCTCTTCCTGCCCTTTGGGTTCAAGAACTTAAATTTATCATTGCCCCTATATGGACCAAAATCATCAACTCCTCTCTTTCCACAGGCTGTGTCCCCACCTCCCTTCAGCTTGGTCAAATCTCACCAATTCTCAAAAACACCACTGCTGACCCCAATGACCATAACAACCTTCGCCCTATCTCTAACCTTCCATTCCTCTCTAAAGCCCTCGAAAAATGTGTCCTATTGCAATTAGAGAAACATATCGCCTCCTTCAACCTCCTTGATGTTTTTCAATCCGGCTTTAGAAAGGGATGCTGTACAGAAACTGCTATGCTAAATATCACTGACGACATTCATCGCTCCCTAGACAAAGGGGAATCCTCATTACTAATCCTCCTCGACCTCTCATCTGCATTTGATACAGTCCACCACCCCACCCTTCTCAACACTCTTAAAGACCGGTTCGGATTAGATGGCAATGTATTCAAATGGTTCTCCTCATTCCTTCAAAACAGATCACAGAAAATCAAGCTCAGTCACTTTCTCTCCAAACCTCAACCTGTCTCACTCGGCGTCCCTCAAGGATCCATCCTCTCCCCAACCCTATTCAATCTGTTCATGGAAACACTCACCCTCATCCTCAAACAAGCTAATATCAATTACCATCTCTATGCCGATGACACCCAATTATATTACAAGATCAAATCCCACAAAGACATTCTCCACCTCAATGAGAGCTTGACCAGAATTCAAACGTGGTTCCATCGGAACCATCTCAAACTGAACCCAAATAAAACTGAAATCATCCTTTTCTCCCCCAAAAACAACCACATTCCCATTCAACTCTGGATAAAGGACATCAAAGCTCTTAACTGCCCACTCTCCACCTCTAAATCGGTCAAATCCCTAGGCATCAGTATCGACCAGAATCTAAATCTCATCCCCCACATTAAAAATGCATCCCAAAGAACGCCAGTGGAGGCGCAACTACTGCCCCTCCCTGAGAGATCGATACCGATCTCTCCTTAACAACTACAAGAGAGCTATTCTCTCAGCTAAATTAGACTATTTCTCTGGCAAGATTCTGTCAGCGGCAAATAAACTTAAGGAGATTTTCTCTATCGTCCATTCCTTGGCCGCATCTGATAGAGTCAACCCCTACCCAGTCCCATCCCAAGCCCTTTGCCTCTCCTTGAATGATTTCTTTCTTGAGAAGATTGCCAACATCAAACAGAACATCCCTCCGTCTTCTTCTTTCCTTCCCTCCCCTTCCCTCCCCTCTCTGTCTTCCTCTCTCAATCAATTTCCACCAATTTCTAAGGAATCTTTCCTTATTCTGCTCAGGAAAATTAAGTCAGGCTCTCCTGCCGACTATGGACTGGCTCGCATTTTAAGGGAGTTGTCCCCCCCTTTCCCTTCTCAATGCCTCCATTTCCCAGGGTACAGTTCCAGTTTTCTTTAAATCAGCCACAGTGATCCCCAATTTAAAGAAACCTGGCTCTGATCCTACTCTCCCTACCAATTTTAGACCCATTTCTCTGCTCCCTTACTTAGACAAGATTCTGGAGAACCATATTACTTCCTGCCTTTCGGCCTACATCGAGGACATTGTACTAGAAAGAAACCCTTTCAGTTAAAATGCTTTGCTGAGACTTGTTTTTTAAACTTTCCCACTTTGTATGTCTTCTGTTTGCACTAGCAAAAACAGAAGATTTTGTACCCAAAAACATATTTTCACCGACGTTGCCTCCTCCAGAGAGAGTCAGGACTAGGGCGGCTTGCGGTCTAGGGCCCGCCCCATCCTGTAGGCACATACGCCTGTTCCTGTGCGATCAACCTTTATGTGGTAAAAGTCATAGAGTAGCCCCTGGAGGATTGTGGTGGCGAAAATGTTTAAAGATGCATGTTCTTGTGTCCTAGTATGTTTGTTCTCTTTACTAACTTTTTCCCACTCAGGATGCGTGAGATTTGGCATCTCACGCATGCATGGGCGTGCCTACAATGACGTCAGCGGCAGCGCCCAGTTCCCCGTGCTCACTATTCAGCGTCTTTTGGTGAAGGAGGAAGAGGATCTTGGGGCCCTGTTTCTCGGTGAGGCCAGCCTTCTTCTTTTGATCGGTGGAGAGTTCTGGGTGCCTGAAGACTGCTACAAGTCTCGCTGAGCTGCAGGAGGAGTTTAGAATCTGCTGAGGCTTCTCTTCTTGATCGGCTCCCGGTGAGGCTAGCTTTAGGGGATTACCTGTCACTAACCCAGATTCAGAAGTAGAGTAGGTCGTACTTTACAGGTAAGATTGCGAATCTTGTTAAAACCATTTCAGTGAATTATTAAGAACATTCGTTTTGATTCTCAAGATCATTACCTTATTCACGAGTGTGATTCTTGTTCAGTAGAAATTCTATGCATGTTTTATCCAGCTCATTTCCATATTCACAAGTGTGATTCTTGTTCTATAAGTAGTTCCATGAATGTTTTTGGGAATACTTTTAAAGTCACATAAAATAAGGAAATATAAGACACTGATTGTTTAGGTGATTGAAAACCTAGTCATAGAAAGTCCTAAACCAAATTCTGCCGCTTATGCCTTTGAGCAGTTGATACTGAAGTGAAGTATTATCGCCACAATATAGCGGATCTAAGAAAGGTCAACTAAGAGTCTGATTGTCTGAATAAACGCAAGCCACAAAGCTCTTAAGCTAGTTCCTGATAGAAGGACAGAATCTGATGTCCTAATTTATGTCTTTGTGCAAAGGAAAGTGCGTGTATTTTTGTTTGTGAGTAACTTTTCCTTTTCCGATCTCCTTCCCAGCTGTTCCCTTCCTAATTCCCTTTCCCCCCGCTTAATCACTTCAATACCCTGTGTAATCATTACAATCAGAGTTGGAGGTATTGAGAGGTGGGCCCCTTATATCATCACTCCAGACCCTGAGGAAGAAGCAACCTGACAGAATAGTGAGTCCACGAATAATATTCCTCCCGGTCTGAGAATTTTGACATAATGGCCACCATGGATGATTTAATGAGGGTTATTGTTCAGATGCAAACAGATTTAACTGAAGCTAGGAATGCCACTGCAATGCTCTCTGATAAAGTAGATAGGATACAGCAATTAAGTACTCCGCTTCCTCCTGATACTCAGAATATAGAAACAAAGTCTTCCTCAAATATTTCTATAACTGTTCCACCTCAAATCCCTTTAGCACCACCTGAACGCTTTTCCGGAGACCCCTCCAAAGTGCAGTTTTTTGTAACTCAAATTGAGTTGTATTTTACTTGTAGACCAGCTGCCTTTCCTGACCCCCAATCCAGGATAGCCTTCTTAATCTCTTATCTTTCGGGGGATGCTGCCAATTGGGCAGTTCCGTTGGTTCAACAAGACAGTCCCCTGTTGTACAATTGGCGGCGATTTGTTGAAGAGTTTGAAAAAATCTTTGACAGGCGAACAGTGACTCTGTCCGCAGATCGCGAACTATTACAGCTACAACAAGGGAATAGAGACCTTATATCCTATTTGTCACATTTCAACAGGTTAATTGCAGAAAACTTGTGGCCTGAAGAAAAGAGGGCAGCACTCTTTTATCAAGGGTTAAAAGATGATCTGAAAGACGTTCTTGCGCAAATTGATCCTCAACCAACTACTTGTTCAGAGTTAGTCAATCTAACTTTACGTCTGGATCATAGACTGTCCGAAAGAAGAACTGACAAGAAAAAATATGATAAGTCAAGCTGGAAGTTCGACAGTAAACCCAGAAATCAACTTAGTAATTCAGAAACAACTACAGAACCAATGGAAATCGGGACTCTTAGGCAACCATTGTCTAAAGATGAAAAAGATAATAGACGTAAAAATGGCCAATGTCTTTATTGTGTTCGAAAGGGACATTTCGTGAAAGATTGCACAATAAAACCTAAAGGTAAAACTGTGATTGCTAACAAGTCTGTGGCTGTGACTACAACTGAGCAAACGTCGGGAAACTATTGTGCCCAAGATGTTTAGAAGGGGATCTCTTGGGAACCATCGCCTTCCCTTCAATAAATACCTGTGTATCCAACTACAAAGCTCACTTCCGTTTGGCACTACAAATTCAGTTGATGTCAAAAATATACCAAATGGAAGTCCTAATAGACTCAGGCGCAACAGGGAATTTCGTAGATTTTGAAACAACTCAACGGTTACAAATTGCTTGTGAGAAAAAGGTCACTCCAGAAATTGTGCAAGCAGTAGATGGCAAAATGTTGTCTGCAGGCCCTGTTACCATGCAAACCTCTAAAATTCATATGTTCTGCATAGATGCAAATAACCAACAGCATAAAGAGGAAGTTCATTTCGATGTAGTCCAAGCCCCACAATATAGCTTTATTTTGGGAATGCCTTGGCTTTGCTTGCATAACCCTTTAATAGATTGGCAAAAAAGGGAACTTGTTTTTCTTTCTCAATATTGTCACTCAACATGTTTAAAGACCAAAGAATCTACGATGGGACAAATTCCAACCGCGAAAGAGAAAGAAACCGTGCTACCAACTCCCTATGAGGAATTTAAAGAAGTCTTCAGTGAAGCAAAAGCAGCGACCCTCCCTCCTCATCGGTCATACGACTGTCAAATTGATCTTGTGCCTGGTTCATGTGTGCCTAACTGTCGGATATATGCATTATCAGAAAAAGAAAACCAACATTTGAGACAATATCTTGAGCAGTACTTGGAAAACGGATTTATACGCCCATCTAAGTCACCTGCGGCCTCTCTGTTGTTTTTTATTCCTAAAGCAAATGGGGAATTAAGAACATGTATTGATTATAGAGCATTGAATAAGATCACAATAAAGAACAAGTACCCCCTTCCATTGATCCCAGTTCTTTTGGACCAGGTGAAGACCGCTGTGATCTACACCAAATTAGATCTTCGAGGTGCGTATCATTTGGTGCGCATTCGTAATGGTGACAAATGGAAAACGGCGTTTAAAACCAGATATGGCCTGTTTGAGTATTTGGTCATGCCTTTCGGGCTTTGTAACGCTCCAGCTGCGGTCCAGTTTTTTTTAAACGACGTATTACGGGAATATCTAGACCTTTTCGTCATCGTTTATATAGATGGCATTTTGATCTATTCCGATTCCATAGCTAGTCATGAAGGTCACGTTAAGAAGGTGTTGGGTACATAACAAACATATAACCTTTATTGCAAATTGTCTAAATGCGATTTTCATGTTTTTGAAGTCGAATTTTTGGGAGTTCTTCTTACACCTACTGGCATGAAAATGACTGACAGAAAGATACAAGCAGTTGCAGAATGGCCTATTCCAAACTCAGTTTGTGATGTACAATGTTTTTTAGGATTTGCAAATTTTTATCGTCGCTTCATAGACCATTTCTCTGCTGTAGTGGCACCAATCACTCGGTTGCTACGAAAGAAGGTAAAATTTGAGTGGACTCCTGAAGCCAATAACGCATTTCACACATTGAAGCAAGCCTTTACAGCAGCTCCGATTTTGATGCATCCAGATGTTCGTGAACCCTTTATATCGAAGCCAATGCCTCAGATGTAGCTATTGGTGCCATCCTCTCTCAAAGAAAACAAAACATTGGTCAAATGCATCCTGTGACGTACATGTCAAGAAAGCTAAATCCAGCTGAGCTGAACTATACTATAGCTGAAAAGGAACTGCTTGCCATACATGACGCTTTCAAAGAATGGAGGCATTATCTTTTGGGGGCACGATTCACAGTGACTGTTTACACAGACCACAGAAACTTTCAATTTATGAGTTCTGCAAGAATATTAACTCCACGTCAATTACGGTGGATGATGATCTTCGCCGAATATGACTTTATTGTGACCTATCGTCCAGGACAAGATAATAAAAAAGCTGATGCGCTTTCCCGAAAAGATTCCTCATTACACAGATGTGAAGGGATTCCTCAAGCCATAATCAATCCCGACAAAGTAATCTGTGTTTTGACAGCAGATCAGTTCCTTGATGATCTCCATGAACATTTTCCTCCTTCGTTATGGGCACAATGGTTAAAACAAGATACAACCCAATCCATCAAGGAAGGAATACCATTCCATGGAAAACAAGTGTATCTACCCACTAAGAAATTACAAGAAACAGCGTTCAGTTGGTAACACTCCCTCCCATTTGCAGGACATCCTGGACCAAAAAAGACTATGGAAAAACTTCAAAAATTATTTTGGTGGCCAACAATTAAACAAGACGTCTACGATATGGCTCGAGACTGTGAAACCTGTGCACGGTTTAAAACCGACCATAGCAAACCAAAAGGTCTGTTACAAGTTCTTCCTACGCCCTCTAAACCATGGGATCATATTTCGTTGGATTTTATTGTAGGACTGCCACAAGTAAATCAACATTCAGTTATTTTGGTAGTCATAGACAGTTTAACAAAATATGCTCATTTTATCGCATGCAAACATTTGCCAAATGCAGGACACTTAGCACCGATATTCTTACAAAACATTGTCCGTTTGCATGGGTTACCATCTGTACTGCTGTCTGATCGTGGATCTCAGTTTTCATCTAAGTTCTGGCAACAATGGTGTCGCAGTTTACAAATTTCATCAAACATGTCAACTACTTACCATCCACAAACGGACGGTCAAACTGAACATTTAAATCAAACTTTGAAACAATATCTAAGATGTTATGTCTCTGACACCAAGAGGTCTTGGTTGGATTTGTTATGGATGGCAGAAGTGGCTTACAACACATCACCTCATTCGTCTACTGGGTCCACTCCCTTTGAAGGGTTGTATGGTTACGTGCCTAACACCATTCCTTTAACTCTACCCAATATACAGTGTAATACACCAGCTGTTCAGGACACTGTTCAATTCATGCAGAACGTTCATCAACAGATCCACAAACGACTTTTGCAAAGTAAAGAACAATACAAAGAACAATTTGATAAGCATCATCGATCTGGTCCCCAGTATGGTCCTGGAGACAAAGTGTGGCTATCCACAAAAAACTTTGTCTTTAAACAAAGAAACATGTTCCATCCAAAGTTCATAGGTCCATATTCAGTGATTCGTCAGGTTAATCCAGTAACGTACAAATTACTTTTACCCACGACTTTGCGAATTCACCCTGTATTTCATACCTCTCTTTTAAAACCTGCTGGACAAACTACGTCTAAAAGAGCAGCACCTCTTCTTGTTCATGGGAACTGGGAGGATGAAGTACAAAGAATTTTGGATTCCAAACACAGAGGTGCTAAATTATGGTATCTCATTTCCTGGAAGGGATATGGGCCTGAAAATGATTCTTGGGAACCAGCTGAAAATGTGCATGCTTCTCGTTTGATATGACACTTCCACCTTCAAAATCCTTTGAAGCCGGGTCCTAGACCGCTCCGGGGAGGGGGAAGTACTGTCAGGACTAGGTCAGCTTGCGGTCTAGGGCCCGCCCCATCCTGTAGGCACATACGCCTGTTCCTGTGTGATCAACCTTTATGTGGAAAAAGTCATAGAGTAGCCCCTGGAGGATTGTGGTGGCGAAAATGTTTAAAGATGCATGTTCTTGTGTCCTAGTATGTTTGTTCTCTTTACTAACTTTTTCCCACTCAGGATGCGTGAGATTTGGCATCTCACGCATGCATGGGCGTGCCTTCGATGACGTCAGCGGCCGCGCCCAGTTCCCCGTGCTAACTATTCAGCGTCTTTTGGTGAAGGAGGAAGAGGATCTTGGGGCCCTGTTTCTCGGTGAGGCCAGCTTTCTTCTTTTGATCGGTGGAGAGTTCTGGGTGCCTGAAGACTGCTACAACTCTCGCTGAGCTGCAGGAGGAGTTTAGAATCTGCTGAGGCTTCTCTTCTTGATCGGCTCCCGGTGAGGCTAGCTTTTGGGGGATTACCTGTCACTAACCCAGATTCAAAAGTAGAGTAGGTAGTACTCTACAGGTAAGATTGAGAATCTTGTTAAAACCATTTCAGTGAATTATTAAGAACATTCGTTTTGATTCTCAAGATCATTACCTTATTCACGAGTGTGATTCTTGTTCAGTAGAAATTCTATGCATGTTTTCTCCAGCTCATTTCCATATTCACGAGTGTGATTCTTGTTCTATAAGTAGTTCCATGAATGTTTTTGGGAATACTTTTAAAGTCACATAAAATAAGGAAATATAAGGCACTAATTGTTTAGGTGATTGAAAACCTAGTCATAGAAAGTCCTAAATCAAATTCTGCCGCTTATGCCTTTAAGCAGTTGATACTGAAGTAAAGTATTATAGCCACAATATAGCGGATCTAAGAAAGGTCAACTAAGAGTCTGATTGTCTGAATAAACGCAAGCCACGAAGCTCTTAAGCTAGTTCCTGATAAAAGCACAGAATCTGATGTCCTAATTTACGTCTTTGTGCAAAGGAAAGTGCGTGTATTTTTGTTTAACTGTGTGATGTGCGGTTTAAATTAAGCAAAACCCATTCTTTCTATGTGTATTTTTGTTTGTGAGTAACCTTTCCTTTTCAGATCTCCTTCCCAGCTGTTCCCTTCCTAATTCCCTTTCCCCCCGCTTAATCACTTCAATACTCTGTGTAATCATTACAATCAGAGTTGCAGGTACTGAGAGGTGGGCCCCTTATATCATCACTCCAGACCTTGAGGAAGAAGCAACCTGACAGAGAGAAGCTATAATTTTTTGGTGCATCAGCCTGTCTACCCTTTATAGTATACAGGACTTTGTCTCAAACTCCATTTGTGGTTTCACGGGAATGCCCATGTATCATCCTTGGAATCCCCCTTGGCGCAATTAAATCTTTGCGCTCAAAAGTACCTTATCAGAACTACGCACTGATGCACATTTCTTTTAGTGACTTGCACTGGACAAAGGCTTGATAAATCTGCCTCTACATTCTTATTTCATTTAACATACACTGATGTCACTTCCATTCACATTGCTTTATGTAACTACTTTACACATACTTAGTGACAAACATTAATGTTTATTTGTTTAGTTAAGCACTCAACATGATGGATTCATACAGAATGAGAGTTACTGCATGACTTTCACATTGTTTTTAATTGTATTGGTAAGTGACTGTACAAGTGTGGAGGGAGGATATCGCAAAGTGAGGGCCTACACCTCAGTTTCTACCGTGGGCTCCAGAGGTTTAGGCAAGAGTACTAAACATGAAGAAGGCTTGCGCTGCACAGAGTATCTCCTTTTCGAAGGCGTCAACAGCAGCCGTCCTTAGCCTGGTCCTCCCTGAAGCCTTCTTTTGTCAGATAAGTCCTTTACTGTGTATGCTTATTGAGCTACATATTTGGAACACTATCGCATATCCAGCGCTTGTTCCAGTTTCTTCGTTTCCATCGCAAGAGGCTTTCCAGAATATCATTTTACTGATTTTAACATTTAGCGGGACCAGGTCTCTTTTCCAATACACCTATCTGAGGCTTGTTTGACAACCAGACATCCGACCTTTTCGTGAAACCATTGATTTTAAAATTAATAAGACATTGTTGCACATTCGGTGCACTGCATTTTTATCAGCCATTTATTAGAATCAAGAACATCCAGCAACTATGGAGTTGCTGGTTTTAACCACTAGGAACTAATCGCATTGAAACAGAATTATAATTGTGTGGTTTTCCTGAAGAAGGCATTGTATATTGCCTCTTTTTAACCCTTTATTTATACAGATTGATTAAATGTGATGTGTTACATATTGTGTTTCATTTTTTTAAATATTTTGTATAAATATCATTTGTTTAGATAATTTGAGAAGAACTTATTGAAATAGTAACAACTTTGAATATATTTTTTCTGTCTTCCTTGGTTTTTGTATTGTCATAGATATTGTGTAATTTGTTTTCTTTATTGACATTGCCTAGGAGTTTTTGTCATTACTGTTCATACTCTTACTGTCAGTTTTAATAAAAGTGAAAGCACTGGAAATTGAAGTTGAGATTTTGAGGAACATTTACGAATAAACAAAGTGTTGTGCTTCCATTATGCCTGATCTTAGATTGGAATAAGGTCCAAATGCTGGACGTAGGTCCCTGTCCCAACTAAGATGGTGTACATAGTGCACAAACTCTGCTATCAGAACAGAAGTGGGTACAGTTTCTTGTTCTATAAGTAGTTCCATGAATGTTTTTGGGAATACTTTTAAAGTCACATAAAATAAGGAAATATAAGGCACTAATTGTTTAGGTGATTGAAAACCTAGTCATAGAAAGTCCTAAATCAAATTCTGGTGTACATAGTGCACAAACTCTGCTATCAGAACAGAAGTGGGTACAGTGATTCTTGTTCTATAAGTAGTTCCATGAATGTTTTTGGGAATACTTTTAAAGTCACATAAAATAAGGATGGATATGTGCAGCGAGCGGCTGCCATGAGCGACTTCTTCATGTGTAGTACTCTTGCCTAAACACTGCTAACAAGCACCTGCACCAGACGATTTATTGATACCAGACATGTCAGAGGTTTTTGTGATGGCTGGGTAAGCAACATGAAGAGAAGCCCTAAGGACGCAGGGCCTGTTTTAGAGTTTGGTGCATCGGGGTTACCCCGTGACAGGCTTGGTGGATATCCCATCCGCATATTACAATGCCATTATATCCAGTCAAACTTATAATACGGTGGACGGGGCATCCCTCACGTTTGTGGCATAGTGACCTGTCCGCCAAGCTCTAAATCTACTCCTTAGTTTCACTTGTTTACAAAATGTGCTGCGGAGAAAAAGCAAACTTGGCACGCCCAGCAGATGCTGAGCTAGTGGTATTAGCCGGGTTTGCTGCCTCATCATTAGTAAGCATTGGCAAAAATAATAGGCTTTACCTTTATAAAATGAGTGCTGAGCGACAGGCTTTGTGAAAGCGTAGTTAGAAAAGTTGAAGAGATAAACTGATATATTGAAGGAAAAGCAAATTCTTTTCTTAAAGTATCTTGAAATTGAACATCGAGTTCAATATTGTCAATCTTTATAAATAACATAGTTTATTTTTTTTAATTCACACAGAAAACTCAGACCACAATTTAAGTAGCGTATTGCATGAGGCCCAGCTTCAAAATAACAATGAGGACTAGTTGCATGTAGTGAAAATAACAACAGCTGCCTGAGGAAGTGTCAGAATTAAAGAGTGTCATTAACTTTCCATCCAATGAGGAACGGAAACAAATACTCAAGTCTTTTTTTTTCTATGCAATGTCCTAAGAAAGAGATTCGTGGGACTTTGGGAAAAGACATTTCTATAGTTTCCCAAGAGCCTAAAACACTGCTGAAAGAGTGCAATAGCCTGACCCTCCCCCAGCACCATAAATGCTGCCTTTGTTTATAATGACCTGGGCTTTGATTAAACATATGAAGGCGAGCGATTAAACAAAACCAACATTACAAGGTTGCCATTTAGTCATGCCAGGCAAAAATAGACCTGCGGCTGTTTTTTATGGATTGGGGGAGGGGTGGAAAGCAACCTCGCCAATACTCGAAGGCAGGGATGTGAGAGGAAAGCAGAACATGGGGAGACATGAAGTAATGTAAGCTTTGTATTTTTCTGCTCATGTGCCCCAAATTGCATTTCATGTGTTCATTCTTGTATAAATGCACACATCATAAATGCAGATTCATTTAGTATCATTTATATATGTTTATCATATAATGTGCTGCTTTATTATTGGTTGATAGAGGACTTTGGAGCTCTATATAACTGAGCTGCATTTGGAGATAAGTCTGCAAAAATGCTGATCTTAGTGCCGTTGGATGGATGATTTATCTCTGATCCCTTTAGTATATTGTTGCAGTTGTAACATGGAGTGGTGCCTTTGTGTTCGTTAGTGAAAATAACCTCCTGGTGAGGAACCAAGGTTCCAAAATGCTTTGAGGGTTTTCGTTTGAACTTATTTTTTTGGAAGTGAATTCATAAATATATAAATGTTGAACAAATGGAAAGTTAGTTGAAAGAAAGAAAGAAATTCAATAAACTTTGAATTTTATGGCATGACACAGAGGCCAACATTATACAAATCTCCTTTATTGCGCAGATCACAGCAGCAACAATGAAGAGATGTAGAACTTCAGTGTGGAGAAGCGTGGCACAGTGGTTAGAGGCGGCAGACCCGGAAGCTGAGATTGGCCGTGGACCAGGGTTCGATTCCCCGCCTCGGCGGGTCTCGGGCTCAAAAAAATTCCACGGACTCAACAATTCTCGCTCCGGTGCCTACTCGACTCACGGGGTCACACTCTGCGACTCTGGGCAATAGCTTGCTTAATCTCCACTACGGCCCCTCGCGGCGGGATGCCTGGCTTTCACCTTGTGGATACCCTGCCGGGGTATCTCACAGGGGAATACCAGGACGGGTTCCCTAAGCAAGCGCCTTGATACCTTCGGGTGATACGTGCGCTATATAAGTCGCAATACAATACAATACATACAGAAACATTCTAAGATAGTATATAGTTCATGAGCATGTAGTCCTCTCCCTTCTTTGTTGCTGCTGCTCACAAGATAAGTACATATATTTTGTCTGTCCCTGATCTATACTTGTTTGAGCATGTTTGTTGTTTGATATGGGTGGCTAGTGACTGGGTAAATGTACCCCCTTCTCCCCCCAACCCCTATGCAGCACTAAAATTGTTTATTTCCTTTTATTCTTAGCGATTCTTCTTTGCTGTAGTTACTGGCTATTTCATATTCCTGCTACAAGCGCCGTTACTGGCTATTTCATATTCCTGCTACAAGCGCCTTTGTCGGGACTCGCGATCCTTCTATCCATCCTTTTTAGGAGTTTCCGGGACTTTTTCTTATCTTTTCCCCGCATTTCACACCCGAGCTGCCTCTCTTCCGAGACCGCGTCTCTCAGGCTCTAAGTATTCCCCCACCGGCCGGACGAAGGTATTCTCACTTCCGTTCGACCCCTTTTTTTCATCACTTTCAGGCCGAGGAAAGCTCTTCTCGCACGAGAGCAGCGTCTTTCAAATGCCGATCGCATGCTGAACGTCGCGCTGCTGCTGTTGTTGTCTCTGTGGTGACCCGGCGGCCTCATCCGGAACTCGGGGAGGCCGTGCAAGGTTACCACAGTGCCGCAAGACAACAGAGATCTCCGATAGAGATCCCGGCGACGTCTGAAATTTATTTCAAGCGCCGCTTTGACAAAACACATCTGAAGGGTTTAAAGGAGAGCTTTTCTTACCAAATACTCTCTAACCCTCCACTCCCCTCAATGTTTCTTTTCCGCTTGCCATTACAATTAAAAAAAAGAGAGAGAAAAGAAGGACAAGTTATGGTCATGCAAATAGAGGAAGGACTTACATTATAACCCATGAATACACCAATTAAAGGAAAGTTCCTTAGCATACCAGCTTAAGCCCTCAATTAGAGGAAATGCCCTTAAACAGGGGTGACATTTGAGCAATTGTTAGTGCAATTTAAGCATTAAACATGCAACATTTAAAGGAAAACCCCTTAGCAACTTAGGCATCCATTTTGAAGGCCCCTATCAATCACCACGACAACCAGACAGCCATTTTATGCCCCTAACATTCAAACTGTTCTGTCAGTTGTGCCCTCACTACCTATTTGCCAAATCTCAGTGCTATGTCCGAAGATCCCTCAACCAGCTCAATGGAGGGTAAAATAGAGGGACTAATTACAAAAGCCCTGGATAAAGTAATGGGGTCTCTAGACGACACCATTAATAAAAAACTTGAGAGCGTGCCATCTAAGGGCTGGACAGGCCCAACCTCTCAGGGTTAGCCAAAAGAGACGCTACAAAGAAAAAGGGCAATTGTTGACAACCCTCCCAAGGGTGCCATGAAGGCTAAGCATGTTAACCCTACAATTTTCACTTCACGTGCTGGCGGTGACTATTGATAGGCAGGTTAGAGGCCCTGATTTACCCATCCCCATTGAGAGTGATGATGAACAGGTGGATGACATTGATCTTTCCTATTCCTCAGACTTTGATTCTGAGGAGGCAGGGGAAATTGTGGACACACCAGGAGAGGCATCCAAGGCCTCAGGGTCTACTGTGGGAATCCTTGACCCCTTTGGGTAATACATGTTCGACCCGCTCCTTATTAAACACCCCCTCTACCCCGAGTGAGTCCCTTCTCACCACATAGGGGAATACATTTCCTTCTGGCTCCGTAAGGAGATCCCTAAAGAAGTCAGGTCACGTCTTAGATCTGAATGCCCTCGCCCCTCACTCCCTGACAAGGTAGTCCTAACACCTGACTTGGATAGCAAAGTGGTGGCATTCATTGCCAAGACAGGGAGAGACCCGAGAAAAGGTCTTGACAAGGGGCATAAGTCCTGTCAGGATAGACTACTCGACATTACCGGCCCCCTGACTAAGATGTTCGAACTGGCCGAGAAAGCCTACCTCAATAACACTCCCATAGACCCAAAAGAACTGCGCCAGTGGGCGCAAAGAGAAATTTGCCTACTAGGCAATGCGAATACTGTGAGAGATGGAAAAGTGTGCTCCTAAAGATTGATCCAAAGCTTGTTGAGCTCGCTACCAAGGAAGGGGGACCGTCCTCCCAAAGCCTTCTCTTTGGAGAAGAATTTATTAAAGAAATGGCCAAGTATGTGGGAGTATTCAACTCCATCCAAAAGTCTCAAAAAGACATTTAAAAAGTATTCAATAACAGAGGGTTTTTTACCAGGGCTTGGAGGATGCGGGGTCGATTCCCCAGCTGAGGAAATTTCTCATCAAGACCCTTCGTGGGACGGGGAGGAAGATTCCCCAATCAGGTTTGGCAGGCCGGTCCTCATTTTACCCCCAGAGACAAAGGTTCCGCTCGAGAGGCTTCAGGGGTGAAAGACGACAAAGAAGCTTTTCAACAGGTAAGTCTGATCAAAGATACCCCTATGAAGATGAGAGAGAGACTGCCCCTGTTTTGTGGGAACTGGAATATGCTGAGTCAGGACCCATAGGTGTTAAGATACAGTCAAGGGCTACAAAATAGAATTCATAGATTCACCCATTCCGTGGAGAAGCGTGGCTCAGTGGTTAGAGGCGGCAGACCCGGAAGCTGAGATCAGCCGTGGACCAGGGTTCGATTCCCCGCCTCGGCGGGTCTCGGGCTCAAAAATTCCACGGACTCGACAATTCTCGCTCCGGTGCCTACTCGACTCACGGGGTCACACTCTGCGACTCTGGGCAATAGCTTGCTTAATCTCCACTACGGCCCCTCGCGGCGGGATGCCTGGCTTTCACCTTGTGAATACCCTGCTGGGGTATCTCACAGGGGAATACCAGGACGGGTTCCCTAAGCAAGCGCCTTGAGACCCCTGGGTGATTAGTGCGCTATATAAATCGAAATACATTTACATTTACATTTACATTCAAGAGAGACTCCTCAGAGAAATTCGATTTTCAAGAGAGGACTCCGATCTAGTGTCTCAGGAGGGAAAGGACCTCTTCGCCAAAGGCACGATCCGAGAGGGGAAAGAGATTGGCTTTTTCAGCAATGTCTTTCTAGTAGAAAAGAAGGACAAAAAGATGAGGCCTGTGATAAATCTAAAAGAGCTAAATCAATGGGTGATTTACCGCCACTTCAAAATGGAGGGAGTCCACCTCCTCAGGGATATCCTAAGAAAAGGAGACTGGCTCACTCGTCTAGATCTAAAGGATGCTTATCTAACCATCCCCATATGGCCCCCACACCAAAAATTCCTCCAATTCTTTTGGGAAGGCAAACTATGGCAGTTTTCCAGCCTTCCTTTCGGGCGGTCGTCAGCCACTTGGTGCTTTACCACGATTATACGCCCAGTGGCGGCCTGGTTAAGAAGCAAGGGAATAAGACAAATTTTATATCTGGACGACATCTTAATAATGGCACAATCCAAGGAGGTTGCCTCTCGACACACAGATCTGACGATAAAGATTTTGGAACACTTGGGTTTCGTCATAAACTCCCAAAAATTATCAACAATGTCAGCCCAGGGAGGAGCCAAGATGGCGATCGGAACAGTCGCATGAACGCTTCGCTCTGAGATCCTTTCCTCCCCGCTTACCTATCCTGTCGATAATCCTGTTCGAGGCTTTCTGATTTCTACTACTAGAGAAAATTGCTAACTTACCGTCTGATTTTGGGGCTCCAGCGTGCGGTGGTCCCTGCGATCTGCCATTGTCTGCTGGCTGGCTTTCCCGGCCCTGACGCCGGGGCCTCGATTGCTGCGCCTGCCCGGCGGTGTTCGGAGTGTTGGTGGCCCTGGTCCGGATGAGAAGCCTGTTGGTGGGAACCTGAGAGCCGAGAGCCGGGAGAGATGGAGCGGACCACGCCCAATAGTGGGTCGCCCCGTATGCCCGAGCAGTTGGTGAACCGGAGTGAGGCCGTGTGGTCCGGTTCCCCTCGGGTGGGACGCCCACTCCTGTTTATAGTCCCATCTGGGAACCGGTGCCTGGCCCCCGGAGAGCTGCTGGGAGCGCACCCGGCCTTCTGGTGACTCTCCTTTCTTCGCCGGGCGCCGACCGCCACTGATCGGCTGTGGGTCCTGTTGCCTCCGGCGGTCATGATGGACTCGGAGGTGGAGGGGATAATGGCGGCGAACGATGTGCTCAAGATGGCGGATGACCCCTTGGAGTGTGTCCCTCCCGGAGACGGTGACAATGCTACATTTGGGACCCCCAAACCACGGTTACTTGGGGCGGCGCTTACACGAAGTCATGTGCTGATTGCGCTGTATACTCTGCGGACCGATCTGCGCTGGCAGTCCCGGGACTTGGAGTTACGGATCGCTGCCATTGTTGGTCCGCCATTTTGTGGCGTAGTGCCTTCTCCCCGAGTTGGTCCCGTTGATTCTCCTCCGGTTGTTGAGCCGGGGTCCCCGGATGTGTCTCAGATTTTGAGGGAACAAATGGACCTGGCGCCGGTGCTGCAATGTTTCCCACATCTTGTGAACTTCACTCCGTGCTGGGCAGACCTGACTTTGGACTTGGCCGCGTTGGTGATTTGCGTACTGTTGCATTCTGGCTGCCGCCATGTATCGTTGGCTACTTCTTGGTGGCTGGGGCGGTGTTGTGTGAAGATACCGCCTGCCTTACCTGACTGGTATGGACTTTTTGTGTCGTACTGTCTCCTGATTGCACGGATGTTTGGCAGTTCTACTATTCACAGAAGTGGCCAGGGGTGACCTTGCTTAGGTCCTGGTGGGACTTTCTCTTAGTCAATGGCGTATCCGGGACTCGTCTTGTGGACTGTTACTGATTGCACCCTGTGCGTTGGCTTTTCTCTGTATTCTTTCTGGCCTCGATCTGTAACTTTTGTTGCGGGGATGGGGGGGACCGAGTGTTTCCATCGCCGGCTCCTCTCCTCACTCTTTCTTTTTCTCCCTTTCCTTACTTTTCTTTTTTCCTCCTTTATTTCCTTTCTGTTGGGTGATTCTGGGGCGACAGACACGCTGTTAGTGGGGTAGGCCATAGCCATTACGGTGATGTAGGGTGGCGGGTGATGGGGGGGGGGTTTATTTTAATTTGTTTTGTTCTATGGTCCCTTTTTCTCCCCTTTCCAGGGGGTTGGCTTTGTCTTCTTTTTCTTTCCTTTATTTATCCCGGGGCGGGTGGGCTTTCTACACGACGTCTTGCTACATTGCTTGCTATGGCTTGACCTTTCCTTCTGGCCCACCTTTGGTGGGCTAAGGGTATATTTGGTCCCATTACTTATTATTGCTTTGATTGCATGGGGGGATATACCCCTCCCGTCTCCTTTTCCTTGATTGTGTTGCATGACGCCTTGGTTGATATAGCCGCTGCCTCCTCTTAATATTATAAAAATGAAACCTCTTTTATCCTTGCGCGTTCCTGTGTTACGACCACATCTTGCGGCTGTACTGTACTTGCCTCTTATCGTACACGTATAAACTGCTCTGTTTTTTGATCTCCTGATTTTGCGGCCGGCCCTTGTGGTTGTAGGCCTGCGCTTGTATGGCTCTGCTTATATGAATAAAGGTTTTAAAAAATAAAAAAAATAAAAATAATATAAAAAACAATGCCAGCCCAGGACACACAGTTCCTGGGTTTTACGATGGATACAGTCCGAGCAGAGTTAAAATTACCCAGGGAGAAACTCAGGAAAGTCAGGAAAGAGCTGAGGAAAATTCTAAGGAAGCAATGCTTCCCTCTAAGGTCTTTAGACAGAGTACTGGGCCTCCTGTCCTCCACTATCCAGGTCATATATCCGGGCTCTCTTTATTACCGGGCCATTCAGAGACTCAAGGCGTCAGCCGTGAGGAACAATCCTTCTTACTCTCAGACTGTGTGCCTGGACCCAGATTCCAGGAAAGAGATACTCTGGTGGTTGAGGAATGCAGAAGCCTGGAACGGCAGAGCCATCTTTGGCGAGGAACCAGGCCTCATAATAGATTTGGATGCGAGCCTAGACGGATGGGTTGTCACGTGCGGAGACTCTTCAACAGGGGGGTCTTTGGACTTCTCAAGAGAAAGAGTTACATATCAACTGCCTAGAACTACTGGTAGGATCCTTTGCATCCGGAGCTTTACCAAGAATATGATCAAATGTTCAGTCATGCTTCGCATGGACAACTTTTCCACTGTGACAAACGTGAACAAGATGGGGGGTCCTCACTCCAAAGGTCTCTCCGACCTGGCCAAGAATTTCTGGGACTACTGCCTCAACAAGGGCATCTCAGTGGTTGCGGAATACATTCCGGGTCTGAGCAACGGGTAGCAGACTGGTTCTCCAGGAATTTCAAAGATTCGAGCAACTGGAAACTGGACAGACAGGTTTTCTAATCCATTCAATCCTTATGGGGACCTTTTGGAATAGATCATTTGCAGACAGACTCAACACTCAACCGCCAAAATTCTTCAGCTGGATGCTGGACCCTCAGGCCTTGGGGGTGGATGCCTTCCTGCAGGACTGGCTTGGTCTGAACCCTTATGCCTTCCCTCCTTTTGCCATGCTCCCACGTTTTCTTCTCCAGGTTCGGAGAAACAAGGATGCAGTAGTAGTAATAAACCCCCTTTGGAGATCCCAGGCTTGGTTTCCCATTCTTTTGGAAATGAGCGTAGACTTCCCATTCCTCATTCCTACCTTCGGGCTGGTATTGATGGGTCCTCACGGAGAACTCCACCCCCTTGTATCTCAGGGCCTCCGGTCTCTGATGGCTTGAAGGATTTCAGGAGACAGTGGCACCACCCAGGACTTTCAGAGAACGCTTTCAGACTCATATGAGAGTCTTGGGCACCCGGCACAAGGAAAGCTTATAGACTGGCTTGGCGTAAATGGGTTTGTTGGTGTGTTCGGCGGAATTACGAACCCATTTCCGTCGGTCTAATTCAAGTTATTATTTCTTGCCTAAAATCTTCGCTTCAGGCCTGGCTTATCGGACTGTTAATGTCTATAGATCGGCAATCGCTGCGGGTCACTGCCTGGTAGACGGTACCTCGGTAGGCCAGAGCTTGTTAACAAAGAAGCTAATGCGAAGTATGCGTGTTTTAAACCCTCCTTTACCTAAATATTCTGCCTTATGGGATGTGAGGGATGTCCTTAGATTAATCATCGGTTGGGGTGAAAATTCTTCCCTCTCTTTAAAAAGACTCTCCTATAAACTCACAGTCTTATTGTGTCTTGTATCCTTCAGACGAACATCGGACGTTAAAGCCTTAGATGTGTCTAGTAGGGTTTATCAACCTGAGGGGGTTTGTTTCTTCCTAAATAAAAGGACTAAAACTATGTCATCTTCTGTCTTCTATCCCTCGTTTCCGCAGAACGAAAGCTTATGTGTTGTGAAGTGTTTGTTGGAATACAAAAAGAGAACATTGGGATTAAGAGGTTCTGTTGATCAGTTACTGATATCTCACAGATCCCCTCAGAGCGGTTTCCTCCCCCACCTTGGCTAGATGGGTTAAGGATGTTATGAAAGAAGCTGGAATTGATGTCTCCATATTTGGTGCTCATTTTCTTAGAGGGTGTTCTGCTTCAAAAGCCTTTGTTTTGGGTGGTAGCCTTCAGGATATCCTTAGGGCCGCAGACTGGTCGAATGAATACATTTTCAAAAGTTATTTTAAACCTGTAGCAAATGTTATCGATAATGTGTTGAACACACTTTGAACTTGCATAATGTTCGCCTCCGTGTCATGCAATAAAATTTTGATTTTTCACAGCCTGGTGGGCAGAAAATCTGGATTTTATTAAAGACACGGAGACCAGGATTATCCCTCCACATTGATCCACCCTGGGAATATAATATTGTTCTTCTTTCTTTCAGATTAATTGGTTTTAGAGACCTTTCAGATGTCTTCTCTAAAGAAAGTTGTTTGAAAAGGATTTTAAAGTTATCTTGTTCGAAAAGGATTTTTAAGTTATCTTGTTCGCTGCACAAAGAGGGGAGAGGAGTACGTGCTCATGGACTATATACTATCTTAGAATGTTCCTGAAGTTCTAGATCTCTTCATTGTTGCTGCTGTGAGCTGCGCAATAAAGGAGATTTGCATAATCCTGGCCTCCCTGTCTTTAATAAAATCCAGATTTTCTGCCCACCAGGCTGTGAAAAATCTAAACTATCTACCCACACAGCGGTTTTATCCAAGAATATTTTTTGATAAGATGGGTTTATAAAACATTGTAACCCAAGTCTGTCACAGGGCATTTATTAGCACTAATTTCATACCATGGGTCAGTGGATGATACGCACCAGTACCCTTCATATTTGAGGGATTGATCGCACATCGTTGAATGGAGGAGTGCATTAAGTTAATCAGCATTCATTATAACTTTATAAAAGTGGCATTTTCAAAATTGTAACTTAAAATCCTACTTAACCAATAAAGAGTATTTTATATTCCAATTTCTCAGATAACAAACATGACATCTCTACCTTTTCCCACCCAACAATGAATTTGGGAGTTTTTCACTACCTGGACATGTAGAACTTAAAAGTCTAACCTTTTAATTACAATGCACCCTGCCTATGAGCATATCTTCGGGGTGGCTGATATGCAATAACGGGTGACTTTAAGGTTTGGCAAGGGGTTTATTTTGCCAAGTCAAATTGTCAGTTTAAAATTGCATTCGGGCTGCAGTGGTGGACCTGGGAGATGATTAGAAGGGCTGCTTCAGTTGGTGGCACAATAAATGCTGCAGGCCCACTAGTAGCATTTAATTTACCGGTCCTTGGTATATGGTATACCACTTTACTAGGAACGTATAGTAAATATGCCAATTAGTTGTAGGCCAATTCTACCATGTTTTATGTAGTGAGCACAAGTACTTTAGCACTGGTAGCAGTTGTAAAGTGACCAGTCCTATGGTCAACAAAAACAAACTACAAAAATAAGAGGCTGAGGGCAAATGTTTTGGGTGTGACCCTGCAGAGAGGGCCCAGTTTAACAGTCTTTAACAAGAGACGGGTAAATGTAGTCAGTAGCTGATACCTTAAAAGGGTAGCTTTTCTGTAAAATCTATAAATAGCTTGCAGCATGAGTATGGGGCCCTGAGGAATTGCAGGTCCTATGCAGTGTCTTATTTGTAAAAGCATGAATGCAGGTGCCCCAAGGTTTCATAGGATGGTGCTGTCCTCTTCCTCCACTGGCACTGCCCACTTGTACCTCTGACACCACCCCGGCATGTAAGGACAATGTTAAAAGGTGACTTTCAACAAACGAGCAAAGTGTGCAAGACAGCCTTCCTATAACTGCCAGTAGGTTATATTCATATATACATGCTTACATATATAAATATATATTCAGTGAAAAAAACAAAGATTACAGCCTTTGTTATATTTATATATTCTTTCTATGCAAACAAAATTTAAAATACATACACATTACTAAGTTAAATTAGTATAACTTTATTCTTTAGATGCAAACCAAACTTAAACTACTCTAAAATTAGATATTCTAAAGGTATACTTACACCTTTAAAGTATAACTTACACACCACCTTCAAGTTATAACTCATGCACCTGCATACTGATTGTATTCATCTTAGCAGCTACACTATATTAACTATAACTCGCACCTGCTCCATGCACTGCTTATACCCTTCTATACTATATAACTTAAATCATATAAATTAATCGTTTTTACAATAACTCTTATTGCATCTCAAAACACATAATTTTATGCATCCTTTGCTTTAACTCCCCTCCCGCAGTGCGTCTCACCCCTCCATGTCCTCCCTCCCATGCCTCCTTTCTCCCTTTGGCCCCCTCTAGATCCTGCCCTTCTCCCGCTCACAGTCACCCCGGGATCTTTTCCTCCCTAGCCCACAGCCCAAAAATAATGCATCTTGCCTTTATTTTAGGCCAGTTACTGAGCAAGACGTCCTCAACATTATCACTAAGCTCAAAACCTCCTCTCATACCTTGGACCCACTCCCGGCCAACCTCGTTCAAGACTTAAAGCATATCATCACTCCTTATTGGACCACCATCATGTTATGTTATGTTATGTTATGTTAAAAGAAGTTTTATAAAGCGCTCAGCTACTCGAGCAGAGGGTCCCAGGGTGCGATCAGACCTAGAGGACAGAAGCAAAGAGCCAGCGGGTTTATTGTCCAAATAGCCATGTTTTGAGTTCCTTCCTAAAGGTGAGAAGGCTATCGGTCTTCCTGAGAGACACAGACAGGTTGTTCCAGAGTTGGGGTGCCAGGAGTTTAAAAGAGCTGTAGCGTAGTTCCTATGATCCCAATAGGCTCTGCGCATTGGAATAATATCTTCAATAGTATAGACGTAGGACAGAGGTTAACTAGGTCTTCTACTGACGATATTAGACTTAAAGTTTTGTGTGCCAGCTAGCTCAGAGTTCACTAGAAACTTTCTCGAATAGGCAAGGAGGAGTTTAACCTCCCTGGATAGACAAGAAGGGATTTAGTTTCTGACAACCATAGAACATGACAACTTTGCTCTCCCTAATCAAGAGTATATCTCTAGAGTCGTGTGAAAACAAAAGACAACTATTTTACTCAGTCAGTACGTGCATACTTAGTTCCACCAGATTGTAGAGAAAAGGAAGAGACGGGCGTGTTCAATAAAAGGTGTTATTTATTGATCAGTCTCTTTTCTCATACAAGAGAAATGAATCGCTATTATTTCAATACTTATAGTTAAGTAAAGAGCATACAGTAAAAGCAGGATTATAAAATAATACTGTAAAAGCATTGATATGGTTTCTTAGCCATATGATACTTTAAAATGGATAAAAGTTATACATACATACATACATTGACTAATCGTACTCAACTGGTGCTTCTAACTACGCCTACCCCGGTGTACCTGACCTAAGCCTAATACGTGGGCGGGAGTAAATAAGTAGCAGTTTAAGTTAAGTTTGCTTTGCCAAGAATCTGACTCAAGAATTCTCTGTAAGGGGTTAGTCAGTTTAGTACCTGGGATTTAGAAGGCAGGAGGGCTGGTATCTCTCTCTCAGGACTCGGTATCCCAGTTACCCGCGAGGGCAAGCCGGAAACGCCGGAGGCTGGATTTCTCGGCAGGAGAAAAGACAGCGTCTCTCTCAGCGCGTCAAAAGGGAGGGGCAGCGTCCGTGGGCTTCCTGCATCAGCTGGGCTCTCCGGCAAGTAGCGCTGCTCCAAGCTCATCACCACCGTGTCTTTGCTTAGGGCAGCGTCGGTATATTTATACCTGAAAGGTGCCGAGTTTGATGTAAGGATGGACATAAGACGTCAGTAAGGATGTCATAAGAACTGGTCGTTCTTACATTCTTTACAGGAGTTCTCGAACGAAATCAAAACAATAGCTGCGGGGGATTTCCCAGGTCTGCTGGTGGTTTGGTTTGTTTTGAGAACTCGGTGTGCTTTCTAGGGGGCTGGAGGAATAGTGCTTGCTTAATGTGACAGCATGCGCTATGACTTAATCTGAAAACGGGTTTCTGTGCCTTGGTATGGATACTAGTTATTTATTAACCGGACAAGGGTCAGAAAATAGGAGTATCGATATAGGTCCCTAGATAAACATACTACACCCACTCCACGCATTAATGTACATATTTACTAACCTAAGCAATAGTAAACATAACTAATAGTGCATGTGTATACCGAACTACCCCAAAATACCTTTTTTGCATTTGAAAAATGGCTTATGCCAAATACACGAAATGAGTATAGGTACTGTATGCATTCAAGCAGTATAATCATTCAAAAAGGAGATGCACATTTTATATCAGCATGAATGATTCGCGAAATGCCAAAAAGGAAAATATTTTGGATTGGGAAAAAAGTTTTCGCTTTTCAGGGGAGAAGAGAGAAAAAATAGTTCACAGTTGCTTTGTTTTTTCAAAGCCGAAGGCCAAATTCAGAGTTCAGGGAACGCTGTGTGCAATTTTGTTTAAAGTCATTCTCTCTGTTCTGGTGAAAACATCATTTCAGACAGACTCTCGAAAAAACAGTCTACCGCTTCTGGTGAAAGTTCGACCAAGTTGGAAAATGTCGCTACCATGCAGTCATGAGCATGTTCGCTTTCAGTGATGGTGTGATCAGCATAGCTTACAGAAGGTCGTACCTGATCGATGCTGCTTTCATCTTGTACTTCACTACCCTTCAATCGTAGTGGGGAAGTCTCCACGAATGCCGTCATCAGGATAGGTAGCCGCTGGGGACAGCACAATGCATGAGCCTTTACTGGACTCAACAAAGTATCTGCATCCAATGGTACTTCTGATTGTAGTGTAAGACAGGTGTCCAACACGCATTCTTCGCCGCATAGCATGCACCTTAATACAGGCATAACACAATTCTGCCATATGGGTCTGAACGAAAGAAACCAGGTCATATTCGGATCTCGTAGCCGGGCTAATCCAAGGACTTTAGTTATGCGGTCCCGGTAGCGTATAGCTAGGATTGTTTCTTCCATTGTTGCTGGAGTCTTGTCTGTGACATGGCTTGCCATAACAAAGCAAGAGTAGCAAAAATAGGATGCCTGCTACGAGTCCCAACAGGAGTGGAAGTCCGCCAAAGATGGAATGGACGAAATTAGGAAAAATACCCAGGACTGCTTTGAATGGGGTTAACAGTCCAGAAAAAACGGTCTTAAATACACTCGCGATACCACTTGTATCAGAAATATTTAAGATTTCGTTTAGCATTTCTGCAAAGTGTAGGGGGCAATTTGTTGATAACAATGCATTTATCTCACCCGTTGTCCTTGCAACTTGGAGATCATACGTTTCTTTTGATGACGTCAAATGGGTTGGCGTCTGTAGGAGCACAGTCTTCATTCTGCTTAAAGTATCAATTCGAATAGAAGAGATTTTCAAACTGGGCCAAATTCTTCCCTCCCTGTCTGGAGTGTCATTCGGGAACAATACTCGCTCACAGCAAATGACCATGGAGCTTACGCTTATGAGATAAGGTTTTCCTGGCATTAAGCCACAACATCTGTGATCTACAATTAGAATGTAACTCCCGTTAGAAAGTCTTTTAAAGAATGGTTCTATTTGTGTTGCAGGTGTGCCGAGTTGGTGACATGAAATGTTATTTTAAGTTCCTTCACAGGCCCCATGTAAACTTATACCCTGACACAGAAGTATACCACTTAGTGATTTTTCACAATTATTACCACTAAGAAATACATTCTGTCCTTTATTACTGTAACATGTGTGTGTATAAGGTAGGTCCCATGTTGACTTAATGTATCCTTTACCCAACCTTTCATACTGGGCTGCCTGTATATATTTTTGGCAGTATCGAAACTGGAAAGTTGTTATTGGAATAGTTATGATCCCATGTATTATCCATTCAATGACAGGTCGTTCTGACATTGTCAATGGTAATCTCTCAAGTTTTTCAATGCTCAGAATTGTATAATCTGCACCCTTTTGTGCCAAGCTGATTTGTGTATCAGTAAGGTTAAAGATACTGAATAATGACGTTGTGTTGATTAAACGCCAAGGCACGTAGCCTGAACGCAGATTTTGTAACGTCCAGCCAAGCTGTACAATAGAACGCAATTGGGACTGACCGTGTTGCAACATCAGTAAGTCTTGCTCTATTATATCGATTGCAGATGACACAATACTATCCAGTGAATATATTCTGGAAGACAGAGTCATTAACCCATTGTCCACAACAGAAAGTGATTTTTCCAAATTAACACGGTCAATTTCCCGTATTTTCCCTGCTGTCTCAATTTGAGTTTCTTTCCAAGCTTCGTTGTAAGCTGCATATATAGAGGCCGCTATGAAACGTTTTTGACTCTGTTTGCGTGGTCCCATAATGAAATCACGCAAGTCAGCACCTTCTTTAAGTAAAGTCAAGTGTTGCTTAATTTCAACCAGTGTGGATGTATGTAGCCATTCGAGGCAGAGTTTCCCGACACTGTAAGTAGTTACAATCCCTGGATGTTGTCTCTGGGAGTATCTAGGGTCTGGCCTGGTCAATGTGAACCCCTGTATTTTGTTCAGGAATCTATCTTGACAGTTATTTGTGTCTGTGGGCCAGATCAACCATATTTTCCAATCAGGATGTGTTCTGTTTTGGTTCAAAATATGGGATACGTCTATTTCAACATCCGTAGTGCTATTACTCTCAGGAGTTGGTTTTGGAATAGACGGTTTGTTCAAGTCTTTAATTTTGGCTAGGCCAAGACATGTTGTCTGTTAAATTGTATCATTCAAAAATATAATTTGTTCTGGGATCATGCAGGCTCTAAATAATGATTCTATACCTTGCACTTGCCAATCTTTTGTACCCCAGATCGTCTTCGTTTCAATATTTTTGTTCCAGAAATCAAAACCGAATGTTTTCATTTTTTCAAAAAATGTCTCTGAATAGATTAATTTTGTGTTTGTAAGCATGGTTTTCATTCCTGTCTTATTTAACAATTTAAAAAAATGTTTCTGCATCACTTGTGTTAAACCCTGAGAAATAAGAACATTTTTCATAAAATGTTCTTGAACTGCCTTTTGGTGGAGTTGCACAATGTTCCCATTGATTATAATTTAAAACATTTCTAGGTTGAGCAGTTTTATGCAGATAATGGTGACCATAGTGGTTATAACAATACATCTGGTCATAATTAGATGAACCCTGTAAATAATCATGTTCTGTAAATTTAGCTGAAATCACTAGATCTGACATCATATCATTAATACTTTCAAAGTCCCAATCATCAGCGAATGTGCTTGGTTTTACAAAGTCACTCAATGAAATCTTGAATTGATGAGGATACTTCAGGAGCTCAACCGGACCATAGATTTCGTAATCAGTTTTGTCCCATGCTACCCCACCGGGTATAGGATTGGCTGTGAAGTTTGCTGAAGAAAGTTCTCTTTTCTCGATGTGTGAAGACTTGTGTGGTTTCAGGACCAAGTTGATTTTCTGACTTGCTGTGTCCATTGTAACATATTTTCCTTCAATAAAATGTCCCAAGCATAGTACCATGATGCGCCAAAGTATGAGGATGAATACACCTAGTGCCACCCAAATTTCAATCCATGGAGATATCAGATAGGTTTCTTTTAGTTGATGAAAGAGTTCCTGTGCTTTGTCTTTAAAGGTTTTTGTTGTTGGCTGTTCCCCAGGTTCGCTTGGATCCTCAGAAAAATCATCGAAGTTGATGAAGCAGCCAGATGCTGTTCTGTCAATTGTTTCAGTTGCTTCAGGATTCCTTTTTGCTTTTGGAATTTGCTTTGTTTCATTAGCATAGTCAGCAGTTACAACATTGTAGATTGGTGTTTCTTGATGTAAGATTTTGATTTGGGTTTCCAGAGGTTTAAGTTCCATGGCTTTGTTGCATAGTCCTTGTTGATTCACTGTAGGTTTATCAAATGTGATTAGTCTCTCAGTTTGAACCTCTGTATTTGTAGCAAACTTTGGTGTTCTACTACTTATTGGGAGTCCACTTGGCCTACTACTTGTTATCGGCCACATGATTGTGGTTTAACCAGGTCGATGGATACAACTCGGTTCTCCTTTTTACCAGCAAGGGGCGGTAATACTACTGATCTTGTCCCGTTGACAGACAAGACAGGTACTGCTTTCCTGTAAGAAGGCCCAAATTCCTTCTTTACCGCGATCTTCTCTCTGACCAGATCCCCGATTATTGGAATCCAGACAGGCCTTGCTGGGACAGGTGGTTTCTCTTCAGTGGTTGTTGGCTGTTGTTTCAATTTTATGTTGCTCAGGTCTTTTCTTTTTTCATTTAAGTCCTGTAAAATAGCCAAACGATCTTTGATATCAAAGCATTTTTCTTTCACCACTGAAGTTTGACTATCGAGGTCCTGGATTAACATTCTAGTCCCAAACAATAATTCGTACGGACTGAGACCTCTTAGAGAATTTCTTGGCAGATTATTAAGACTACGTTGGACACTTATTAAATGTTTGACCCACCCAGCTCCCGAACCTAATACCTTTGCCGTTATAGATTGCTCTATGCCTTGGTTTTTTCTTTACACCATCCCATTTCCCTCAGGAAGGAAGTGAGAAGAGTCCCGCAATGTAATGCCCATTCCGGCCATGCCCCCCCTCCCAGCTCGAGAGCTAAAGGCAGGACATTGGTCAGAATGTAGCATGCTCCTAGCGTATATGCCATTATAGACTCGCCAGGGGTGTGTCCTGGCACCTACCCTTTTTATCTTATTTATGGGTCAGTTAGTTAAATTCTTTGCGGACACTCCTACCGATGCCCCTATGTTGGCAGGGACTAGGTTCCCAATGCTTATCTTCGCTGATGACACCCTACTCCTCTCTAGAACACAAAGCAGGCTTCAGCGGGCGCTGGACCGCTTTGAGGAGTTTTGTGACATTAGCGACCTTAAGGTAAACGTGGACAAGACCAAGTTCATGGTCCTCACAAGGAACCATCCTGTCCGGAGCTCTGTAAGCATGCGTGGAGTAAATCTGGAACAAGTTGAGACCATGACATACCTGGGGGTTACCCTAGATCGCTGTCTGAAATGGAAAGACCAAGTTGGTGCTCAGCAGCTTAAGTTCGCCCGTCTTGCTGGGTGTCTTTTGAAGGAACAAAAGAAATCAATAACTAAACGGGTCATCCCAGTTCTTAAGATCTACGTCACTAAAATAAATTCAGCAATCTTATATGGTGCCGATCTTTGGGGCTATATGGATCTTTCCAATCTTTTTAAAACTCAGTGTAAGTTTCTACGAAACTTGATTGGATTACCGCAATCGACCCCTTCCATTCCCCTTTGTTTGGATCTGGGGTGCCTTCCTATCGATGAGATGGCCAGATTTAGGCAGGTGGCCTTTTGGAGGCGTATATGGACCTCTCAGGATCTTGCTCTTTTCGCGAAGGAATTGGCGGAAGTAAGGTCAATTGGGGGTTCTGGGAGAATTCCCTGGCTCCGAATGGTAAAAAAGATCCTAGTTGACATGGGGTTGGAACAGTTATGGACATCTCCCAGTATCAGTGCCTTTCCTTCCAAACAGGAATTTAAGGCACTCTACTGGGCCTCACTCCGCAGAACACGTGTTCTTGCCTCCGGTACCACTAGTCTCACCGGACGGTTCCTGACCTTCAAGTTGGATCCCCTTCGGGAGTTATATTGGGATATAATTACCAAACCACTAGACAAGAAACTCTACCACCAGTTTCGGGTGGGAGCCTTGCCATTAAACACCTTTACGAACAAGTGGACTAACGGTGCTACCGAATTTTGTAGCTGGTGCCCATCCCACAAGGAAACCGAGGGCCATTTCTTGTTCGCCTGTCCTGCCTACTCTGCACCGCGAACCAAATGGCTAAAACCCCTGTTCCAGCACCTTCCTTTCAGAAAGTCAGCAGAGGCCGTCATGGTTCTTAGATCTAACACCTTAGAGGTGTTCGTGGTGAGTCTAGCTAAATTCCTAGGTTGGGCCTGGATTATTAGGTTAAAATGAAGTTAAAATTGCTAAATAGATCCTCCGATATTCTCACTCTGTGGTTACCTGCTTCCACCCCCTTTTAGCATAGGATATTACATAACATATGCTGTTTCTGGAATGGTTTTGCTAAATCCTTAATCCTATTTTTTATAAATTCATGGTATCTGAGAGTTTTTTTATATGTTTTCGACAGGTTTGTCTTTATATTCCGAGTTGTTTAATAACATCTTAACTTTAATCTGTTTTTTTCTGTTCTGCTTATTTTTTTTGCCCAGTTTTCTTTTATTATCTTTGTACTAGGTTGATACTGTTACGTTTTAAACTCATAAATTTTATAAATGTACATTGTTAATATAACTATATAGCATGAAAGATTTCTTTTAATATGTTATAATGTGTCTTTTATGATTTGTTATAAATCGAAATAAAGACTTTAAAACCTGAACCTGACTCGCAAATCTTTTTATAACAGGTCAGACGTCAGCCGAGTGCTGGGGTCTACATCTATAAGTGAAAATAGTCTCTTTATGTTAATATGACGCATTATTCAAACTGGGTTTTATTATTTTAATCCAATCTGGAGCGAAACGCCATGGTAATATACCGTCTCGGTCGCCACTGCGATCTCTGTTGCAGTCTGGGCAGTTTTTTACAAATATGTGATGTTCCAGGCTCATTCCTGGCCACCAGTATATTGATTGTAATTCTTCCAGAGAATCCTTAAGCTTAAGGTGTCTAAGACCCTCACCCATATGTGCGTCTGATATTAACAAGACTCTCCTGTTCGTGTTTGGAATTACTCTATCCCCCACTCCAGGGATTTCAGCAAAAGGAACGGAGTTTGCATCGATTATGTATGTATAATTGAGTGGATAGTTGATGGGTAGTGCTGAGCAGTCCATAGAAATAATTTAGGGGGGGTCAAAAGGGAATGTTTAGTGACCTAACATTGCTATCATCCCTTAGCAATATGCAAACCAACAAATAGGATAGCAATGGGTCAGACTAACCTCAAATTGTACTCTGTATGTGACACAGGGTACCACCGCGAAACCTACCAGAGGTGAATCGTGGTGATACAAATATTCCCATCAGAACCCCAACCTGTACCGCCCTGCATCATTTGGGATTCTTCACCATGAAGACAAGTGGTTTCACCCACAGTAGATAAGGTTTCACCCACATTTCATTACCGCTCGCTCACGGTCCCACACAAGAGTTAGACGCGAGCGCCGAGAGCGAAGCCCACAAGACTGTGTGTTTCTTCGACATGACGCTGAGTTTAAATACCACGTCTGGTTGACCATCCGGCCCTAAAAAACAAAAAAACTAAAAAACTAAGATTGTCACTGGACGACATGGCGTAATTAACAGTCTAGAGCTAATCGATGTATATTTATTGCATCTATATAACACATCTATTGTACTGTAGGAGATAGACTACAACTTTAGAGCTTACACAACATGATATGACTTTGATTTACACTGTACGATATGTAGCTTCTAGCCCTTCCCTGATTTTACCCTTTTTATTCCAATTCATAGAGCGGTGCTCCTTTCTACCTGAGCTGTAGCCAGGTGAGGTGGGGCTTACATTCCCTAAAAATTAGGTGAGTGGTATTAATAAAACATAACGTTTTTATGTTTCAATAGCAACAAGGGCATTCAAATGGTCACTTAGTCAGAACCATTGATCAGAATTAATTTGACAATAGTAATAAGAGACATATGTGTAGATGTATAATAACTACCTCAATTCTCTCTGTTTTCTTTTTTTCAACACTGATACCTGGGTGACTGGTGGACCCAAACAGGTGAATCTCAGGTGATATCGTTTATTTTTCATTTCTCACCTTTATTCATTTCATGCAGTAGCATATAATATGGTCCTGATGAAGCAGTAAGAGACCACTAGGCTCGATATTCACTGCAGAAACATGTCGACTAAACAACAACTCAAGTAGTTATTTGATTACACTACTATGCACTGTTTATAGCTTTGAGAGTGGATAGGACTCCAATAAAGTTTCTTGTCCATTTCCACTACCCAATTTTAAACTTTTTGCACATAGCACGTTTATTATTATTATTTTTTGCACTGCTAGTTTTCCCACCACCTGATACTATACAAAACACCATACGCACATTTGAGACATTTTGCTAGATTAGGCTACCACCTGCCTTATCTACTGTGGGTGAAACCACTTGTCTTCATGGTGAAGAATCCCAAATGATGCAGGGCGGTACAGGTTGGGGTTCTGATGGGAATATTTGTATCACCACGATTCACCTCTGGTAGGTTTCGCGGTGGTACCCTGTGTCACATACAGAGTACAATTTGAGGTTAGTCTGACCCATTGCTATCCTATTTGTTGGTTTGCATAGTGCTGAGCAGTCGCCTTTTGATGACGTTTTTACCGCCAGCATTGTTTCCCCGTCAATGTATTTTTCTGAACGCTTTTTTGTAGCTACGGAAGCCGATTTAGTTGTTTCCGCTGTGGCTGTCTCAGCCAATGAATTCCCTGCAACGTGAACGCCATCACGCTGATGACTCAGTGAGTGTATCACGTGAGTCTTTGGTAGTTCTTTCTGTAAAAAAACTACTTGTTCCCAAAGTGATTTTTGCTTGATTGTGGCACCTGTGTCATCTTTGTAACCGTTTTGAATCCATTTCTGTAAATCGTTATTGTATGATTTGACGCAGTAATACGAATCGCACACTATTAGTGTCGGGAATTCGCGATCGGCATTATCTAGCGCCATTTTTAACGCTATTATTTCAGTTTGTTGTTCTGAATTATTTTCTACTGAGTGTGTTTATGTAAACAGAGGTCTCAATTTACCTCCGCGCCACACGTCTTTTACAATCTCACATGTGGCGTTGTATGCTTGCTCTCCCCAAACTGAGGGTTGAGCATGTCCGTCTGTATATATTACACAGGCGTACTGTCGTATGGGCAGAATGTCGATTGGCAGAGGATATTCTCTTTCATATTCTAGATTTTTTAATTTTTTCATGTTCGGGCCAAAGTAGTAATTTATTTTGTCTGTAGCAAGGGAATTTTCCCATTGTATCCATTCTGGATTTAATGCCACGGTAGTTAGATTACACGGGCTTGTTAATGCCTCAAAGGCTGATTCTGCTGTTATAACAGTAATCCTTCTGCCTTGGGCCAGGGCTCTTTCCTTTGCTATAGCTGTTTGGACCGCATGTACAATGTTTTCCTTCATACTGAATGTTTTCTCAGCTTCTGTGTACAAATGTGATTTGTATGCTATTGGTACCGTTTTTCCCTCATTAGAGGTTAGGTATGTGAATCCGCATCTTCCAGGGATAACTCGAATCACAAGGTTGCGTGTGTTATCACGTGTTTGCAGTTTTGTTTAGTTAACATGTCTGTTTGTAATGATCTCAAAATTACTGTGTGTTTTTTAGTCCAATTGATTCTTTTAAAATCTGGTCTTATTAAGTCATAGAGAAGTTTAACCCTCTCTGCGTAATTTATAATGTAAGTTCTTCCGAAATTCAGGAAACCTAGATTTGATTGTAAGTTTTTCAGCGTTCTTGGTGCTTGGATTACAGCACATTTCTCTAGGAAATTGTCAGCCAGGCTTTTGCCTTCACTTGATAATTCATATCCTAAAAACAGGACAGTTAGATGGGCAATTCTTGACTTTTTGAAGTTGAATTTGTAACCCTCTGCTGCGAACCCAAGTATTATGGTGTTCACTCTTTTCAAGTGAGTATCCAAGTCATCATCTGTTAGATAGATGTCATCGACATAAGATAATGCCTCATCATCATATATTTGTAGTAACTCTGTTACTCTCGCTGAGAATAATCCTGGACTATCTTGAACCCCTGTGGCAAACGACAGAAATTTCTGCGAGCCGTTTATTGAGAACGCGGTCAAATATCTGCTTTCTGGTGCTATATTTTGACAAAAGAATCCATTAGAAATGTCTAATGTTGTTTTGTATTTTTTGCGCACTATGCTATTCATTAGTGCTGCACTGTGTGAGTTTTGTACTGCAAAGGTCTTGCAACATGAGTTTAAGTGTCTGTAGTCCAAAACTAGACGATATGAATCATCTGGTTTGGAGACAGGAAACAAAGGATTGTTCATTTGTGAGGTGCAAGTTTCAATCACCCCCTGGTATTCAAGTTGATCTAAGATCTCCCTGACCTGTTTTTTAGCTTCTTGCTTAATTGGGTACTGCCTCTGTGCAGTCGGTTGAGATTTTAACTGGATTTTGTGAGGAGGAGAGTCCTCATCCCATCCCACATGATTTTTATATAGTGCAGGAGCCTGGGCCACTGCCCACTTTCTTGCAAGTGTATATTTTTTATGAATTGGAATATGATTTGAGAAGGCAGGCATAATCATTTCTTCGCCATGAGGGCACTCCCTGACAAACTCTGGTGGCCAGTCTTTTTTAGCTAGAAGGATGTCATAGCCTTTGGAGAGATTATCCCAAAATAGACCCCTTATTTTCCTAGTCTTATCTCCCTCTATACGCAATGTTATTTCATATATTTTATGAGGTTTGCTAACTCTGGTATCTGCAGTTTCCACTTGAATGTATTCATTCGTGTCCACTGTCTCCAGATGATTCATCAGGATCTTGCGAGCTATGCTCACTTCTGCTGCGCTGTCTAGCATTGTCTGAGCCCATTCTCCGTTTTTCAGCTGTGTCCTCAGTATCCTCGGCATGTTTGATTACTTTAATACTGGCTACCTTCTTCTTTGGAAATTGTAACTTTTTACTTTGATGAGCAGGTTCTTTGTCTTTGGACTTGACGTGCTCTTCCCTGTGTTCTGACCGTCCTCTTCTTTCCGATTTCTGCGAGGAAGTCTGAAAAGATCGAGAGGGATGTGTATCAATATCTTGATATCTATCAGGTTTCTTCAAATTATCCCTATTTCTAAGGTTGTATTTTTTCTCAGAGGGCTCCCTCTGGGGAGACTTGTGTCCTTGGTCCGGAGATCTTTCTCTCCGCCGAGGATACCTTCCTCTGGACTGGAATCTTTTTTCTTTGGGAGTGGATTGTTTATTTCCATCCCAGCTCTTTTTTGGAGTGTTTAGATTATTTTTAATAAATACCTTTTCAGGATTTTCAGTTAGTTGGGGTTTCACTGGTTTCCCACCCAAACTATCTCTTCCTAGTTCTTCACAGGATTTTTCTATGATTCTGGCAAGTTCAAATGGTTGGTCTGCTATATCTGTTTTTTTCAACCTTTGGCGGATCGCCACAGTTGCTGCTTCCCCCTTTATGTTAGCTAGTAATATTGCCGAGACCTGCTTGAAGTCTTTCAGTAGTTTCATACCCAGAGTTAAAGCAGGTTCTGGACCGTATTCACTTTGAATCTGTTTTAGCACTTCTGGTATTACCGACGTGGACGGAACACCATGTGTTTTTGTGTAAATGGAAGCAAAGACTGTGCCCCAAGTGTAACAGTCTTCCACATGTGGTGCGATCCCCATGGGAAGACAGATAGTCAGAATTCTGTGTTTCTCAACAGGGGTGGTATCCGGAAATACCGCCTCTATTTGAGTGATTTTTTGTGCTAACCAGAATGGAATTTGTTCCCTTTTAATGGGTACTTTACCTAGACAGACTGTATGTTCTGTGGTGTGATTTTATTTGTGTTACCCTGATGAGGGGTCAGCTGTGGAATTTTAATAGCTGTTTGGACTGTTGAAGTCCGCATTACATATTGGACTAATTGTCTGTGTATTTTAATCAGTTGTTTTAGCTGTGCTAAAAGATCTGGTATTGACATTTTTTCAATGTCTGTATGTGGTGTGTATCCGGCTAGAACCGGCCACGTTGCTCCTGGTCTACCTAGTGGACCGAGCCTCGTGATGTGATCATTATGTTTTAGGGCGCCTTTAAACCAGAGCAGGTGCTCTTGGTATTTTAGTGGTATTTCCACCTCCTCGAAAGGAGTGTACTCATCCGGAGGTTCCTCTATCTTGTAAAAGTGGAATTCCTTTGTTACAGGGTTTGCTGCTGGAAAGTTTATCCATGAATAGAATACCTCTGTCTGCCGATATTCATGTGCCTCAATTACGAATATGACTGTACCACCGCTTGATGTCAGTCCATTTTCTATAAGTTTTAAAGTTATAGTTTTTCTTATGCTGACCGGGATGAGTATTGCGTCCGGGTCAGTTTGCAGGAGACTTGTGTCATCTGCTAGGAGTTGAGCTGCTATTCTAGCTGCCTCCCTTTCTCCCTCGCTGTCTGACATTTTACTGACAGCAAGGTTTTTTGTTTTTGTTGCAGATCAGGTTTCCACGGAAACAAAGATTAGGTGCACAATATTTTGGAACAGTGTATCCTTCAACGTTGAATAAACCAAAAACTATACATAGGAGTCTCCTCCTACTAAGTTTGGCGGATTTAACCTTTGACCCACTCCAGACGTCTTTGGAGTATTTATGGGAGAAAGGGTCTGTGTGAAAAAGCACGACTGAGTTACTCTAATGCCTTGCGTTAGATTTATCGCCTTATCAAACCATTGGGCGCCATGTAGTGTAGTTCCTATTATCCCAATAGGCTCTGCGCATTGGAATAATATCTTCAATAGTATAGACGTAGGACAGAGGTTAACTAGGTCTTCTACTGACGATATTAGACTTAAAGTTTTGTGTGCCAGCTAGCTCAGAGTTCACTAGAAACTTTCTCGAATAGGCAAGGAGGAGTTTAACCTCCCTGGATAGACAAGAAGGGATTTAGTTTCTGACAACCATAGAACATGACAACTTTGATCTTCCTAATCAAGAGTATATCTCTAGAGTTGTGTGAAAACAAAAGACAACTATTTTACTCAGTCAATACGTGCATACTTAGTTCCACCAGATTGTAGAGAAAAGGAAGAGACGGGCGTGTTCAATAAAAGGTGTTATTTATTGATAAGTCTCTTTTCTCATACAAGAGAAATGAATCGCTATTATTTCAATACTTATAGTTAAGTAAAGAGCATACAGTAAAAGCAGGATTATAAAATAACCACTGTAAAAGCATTGATATGGTTTCTTAGCCATATGATACTTTAAAATGGATAAAAGTTATACATACATATATACATTGACTAATCGTACTCAACTGGTGCTTCTAACTACGCCTACCCTGGTGTACCTGACCTAAGCCTAATACGTCGGCGGGAGTAAATAAGTAGCAGTTTAAGTTAAGTTTGCTTTGCCAAAAATCTGACTCAAGAATTCTCTGTAAGGGGTTAGTCAGTTCAGTACCTGGGATTGTAGTGTAGTTCCTATTATCCCAATAGGCTCTGCGCATTGGAATAATACCTTCAATAGTATAGGCCTAGACCAGACGTTAACTAGGTCTTCTACTGTCGATATTAGACTTAAAGTTTTGGGTTTGCCAACTAGCTCAGAGTTCACTAGAAACTTTCTCGAATAGGCAAGGAGGAGTTGAACCTCCCTGGATAGACAAGAAGGGATTTAGTTTCTGACAACCATAGAACATGACAACTTTGCTCTCCCCTAATCAAGAGTGTATCTCTAGAGTCGTGTGAAAACAAAAGACAACTTATTTTACTCAGTCAGTACGTGCATTCTTAGTTTCACCAGATTGTAGAGAAAAGGAAGAGACGGGCGTGTTCAATAAAAGATGGTTTTTATTGATCAGTCTCTTTTCTCATACAAGAGAAATGGATCGATATTATCGCAATACTTATGGTTAAGTAAAGTGCATACAATAAAAGCAGAAGTATAAAATAATACTGTAAAAACATTTATATGGTTTCTAAGCCATAAGGTGGTTTAAAATGAATAAAATAGATACATACATATATACATTTGACTAATCGTACTCAACTGGTGCTTCTAACTACGCCTACCCCAGTGTACCTGACCTAAGCCTAATACGTGGGCGGGAATAGAAAGTAGCAGTTTAAGTTAAGTTTGTTTTGCCAAGTGACTGACTCAAGAATTCTCTGCAAGGGGTTATTCAGTTCTGTACCTGGAGTCTAGGATGAATGAGGGATGGTATCTCTCGTCTCTGGTCTCGATATTCCAGGCTGCCTGCGAGGGCTACCCGGAAGCGCCGGAGCTGGATTTCTCGGCAGGAGAAAGCAGCTTCTCGTTCTCAGCGCGTCAGGAAGGCGGGGCTGCGCCAGCGGGGTCTGCTCTGCTCTGGGCTTCGGCAAGTCTGGCTGCTCCGATCTCGTCACCACCGCGTGTGTTTGCTTAAGGCAATACCGGTAATATTTATACCTATAAGGTGCCGAGATTGACGTAAGGATGGACATAGATACGTCAATAAGGATGTCATACGACTTGGTCGTTAGCACATTCTTTTGCTGAAGTTCTCGGTGAAATCAAAACAATGGCCGCAGGGTTTTTCCCAGGTTGTCATAGGTTTGATTTGTTTTGAGAACTCCGTATGCCTTATCAGGGGATGGAGGGATATCGCTTGTCTAATTAGATGGCAAGCGTTATGACCTAATCAGATAACACGTTCCTGTGCCGTAGTTCGGCCTCATCAGATAACGGTTTCTGCATCATGGGATGGCTGCTAGTTAACTTGTTAACCAGAACAGGGTCAGGAATAGGGGGATCGATACAGAACCTATAGGAATACATCACACCCACTCCACGCTAACTATGGCCATGTTTATGAATCTAGGCATAGTAAAACATACTGTAGAGTATCGTGTATACCTTACCACCCCAAAATACATAAAATGCATTTTGAAATGCTCTAATATACGGTAAAAACAGTCACATGTATTATATGCACTCAAGCTGTAGAATAATGCTAAAGTAATCACGCATATGTATACATTATTGCTAATTGGTATATGAGAATTTACACATGAAATGGCTCTTAATACAGAAAAAAAGTTCGAGACCATTCCATCACAGAATAAAATAATTATGAACATACCAGCGGGCAGCTAATGTCTATAAAGTTTCTAAAAATAGAAATCTTAGTTCTCTAAGAATAGTTCTTACTTTAAGCAGAAGATAAGTGTCCCGAAAAAATCGAAAAAATATTTTGGGGCTGCTGAAAAAATCGCTGTCCGTGAACTGGAGGAAGATTTGTTCATGTTATTTTGTTATTCTAGTTGAAGGCCAAATTCAGGGAACGCCGTGTTCTAGCTTGCTAAAAAGTCTCTATTTCTGCTCTGGTGAGAACATCATATCATTTAGACTTTCGAAAAAGCTGTCAACAGCTTCCTGGGAGAGTTCCACTAACTCGGAAAAAGGTGTAACCATGCATTCGTGCGCATGATTGTCTCCATTGGCGTTTTGATTAGTATTGCTGACAGAAGGTCGTACCTGATCGATGCTGCTTTCATTTTGAACTTCACTACCCCTTAATCGCAGTGGTGAAGTTTCCACGAATGCCGTCATCAGGATTGGTAGCCGTTGAGGGCAGCACAAAGCATGAGCCTTTATTGGACTCAACAATGTTTCTGCATCCATAGGCGCATCCGATTGTAGCGTCAGACAGGTGTCCAACACGCATTCTTCTCCGCACAGCAGGCACCTTAATACAGGTAAAACACATCGATGCCACATTGGTCGAAATGAAAGAAACCAAGTCATGTTCAGGTCTCTAAGCCGGGAAAGTCCCAGGATTTTTGATATCCGGTCCCGGTATCCAATGGCTCGGATTGTTTCTTCCCTTGTCGCAGGTGTTTTGTCTGTGACACGGTTTGTTATAACGAAATATTAGGACCAGGAAAAGGATTCCTGCAATTAGTCCCAAAATGAAGGGAAGTCCGCCAAAAATCGAATGGACGAAATCTGGAAAAATACCCAGTATGGCTTTGAATGGTGTTAATGCCATCGAAAATACTGTCTTAAATACTTTTGAGACTCCACTGGTATCAGAAATATTTAAGATTTCATTCAGGATTTCTGCGAAATGTATGGGGGAATTAGTTGATAACAATGAGTGAATCTCTGCAGTCGTCCTTGCGACTAGGAGATCATACGTTTCTTTTGATGACGTGAGCCTGGTCGGCGTCTGAAGAAGCACTGTTTTCATTCTGCTTAAAGTATCTATTCGAATAGAAGTAATTTTCAAGTTGGGCCATGCCCTTGCCTCCCTGTCTGGAAAGGAGCTGGGGAACAATGAGTGTCCACAGCACATGACCTTCGCAGTCGTAGTTACGAGATAAGGAATCCCGGGCATAAGACTACAACATCTGCGATCCACAATTAGAATGTAACTCTCATTATAGAGTCTTTGAAAGAATGGTTCTATCTCTGTTGCAGGTGCGCCTAGCTGGTGACATGAAAGGTTATTTGAGTTCCCTTCACAGGCTCCATGCAAACTAATTCCGTTACACAGAAGTGTACCGCTTAGTGACATCGCACAATTATTGCCACTAAGAAACACTTTCTGTCCTTTATTACTGACACATGCATGTGAATAGGGCAAGTTCCATGTTGTCTTAATGTACCCTTTTCCCAATTTTTCGTACATGCCAGCCTGTATATATTTTTGGCAGTATTGAAACCTGAAGGTTGATATTGGAATATTAATTATCTCATGTATTATCCATTCACTGACAGGTCGTTCTGACATTGTCACTGGTAATCTCTCAAGTTTCTCAATGCTCAGGATTGTATAATCAGCACCCTTTTGTGCCATACTGATTTGTTTATCAGTAAGGTTAAAGATATTGAAAAGTGACGTTGTGTTGATTAAACGCCAAGGCACATAGCCTGAACGCAGATTTTGTAACGTCCAGCCAAGCTGTACAATAGAACGCAATTGAGACTGACCGTGTTGTAACAACAGTAAGTCTTGCGATATTATGTCGATTGCTGAAGACACAATGCTGTCCAAAGAAAAAATTCTGGAGGACAGAGTCATTAACCCATTGTCCACTACAGAAAGTGATTTTTCCAAATTAATACGGTCAATTTCCCGTATACTTTCTGCTGTCTCAATTTGAGTCACCTTCCAGGCCTCGTTGTAAGCTGCATATACAGAGGCTGCTATGAAGCGTTTTTGACGCTGTTTGCGCGGTCCCATAATGAAATCACGCAAGTCAGCACCATCAGTAAGTAAGGTTAGGTGTTGCTTAATTTCTGCCAGTGTGGAAGTTTGTAGCCATTGAAGGCATAATTCGCCCACACTGTAGGTGGTTATTATCCCTGGGTGTTGTCTTTGGGAATATCTAGGGTCTGGCCTGGTCAATTTGAACCCCTGTATTTTGTTCAGGAATCTGTCTTGACAGTTATTAGTATCTGTGGGCCAGATCAACCACTGTTTCCAATCAGGATGTGTTCTGTTTTGGTTTAATACATAGTTTACGTCTATCTCTTCATCTGTAGAGCTATTGCTGTTCATAGTTGGCTTTGGAATAGACGGTTTATTTAAGTCTTTGATTTTGGCTAAGCCAAGACAGGTGGTTTGTTGAACAGTGTCATTTAAAAATATAATTTGTTCTGGGATCATGCAGGCTCTAAACAATGATTCTATACCTTGTACTTGCCATTCTTTTGTACCCCAAACACTTTTTACTTCAACATTTTTGTCCCAATAATCGAAACCAAAAGTATTCATTTGTTCAAAAAATGAGTCTGAATATATCAACTTTGTGTTCGTTAGCATGGTCTTTGTCCCTGTCTTATTTGATAATTTGAAATAAAATGTTTCAGCATTACTTGTGTTGAAACCTGAAAAGTATGAATATTTGTCATAAAAGGTTCTTGAGCTTCCTTTTGGAGGGGTTGCACAATGTTCCCATTGATTATAATTTAAAACATTTCTAGGTTGTGCAGATTTATGTAGAAAATGGTTACCATAGTGGTTGTAACAGTACATACTATCATAATTTGTCGAACCCTGCAAATAATCATGTTTGGTAAATTTAGCAGACATCACTAGGTCAGACATCATATTATTTATACTTTCAAAGTCCCAATCATCAGCAAATGAGCTTGGTTTTACAAAGTCACTCAATGAGATCTTAATTTGGTGTGGATATTTCAGGATTTCGACTGGACCATAAATTTCATAGTCAGTGTTGTCCTATGCTACCCCACCCGGTATAGGATTGGCTGTGAAGTTGACTGAAGAAAGTTCTCTTTTCTCGACGTGTGAAGATGTGTGTGGTTTGAGGATCAAGTTGATTTTCTGACTTGCTGTAAATATTTTAGCATATTTTCACTTAATGAAGCGTCCCAAAGTTAGTACCATGATGAGCCAAAGTATGAGGATAAATGCACCAAAACCCACCCAAAATTCAATCCATGGAGAAATTAGATATGTTTCTTTCAGTTGTTTCAAAAGTTCTTTAGCTTTATCTTTAAAGGTTTTTGTTGATGGCTGTGTCTTTGATTCACTGAGGTCTTCAGAGGAATCATCGAAGTTTATGAAGTAGCCGGATGCAGTTCTGTCAATTGTTCCAATTGCTTCAGGATTATTGTTTCTTGCATATTCGTTTGTTACTTCATTGTAGGTTGGTGTGTCTCTACTAAATGTTTTTATTTGGGTTTTTAGAGGTCTGAGTTCAAATGCATTGTTGCACAGTCCTTGTTGTTCTTCTGTAGGCGTTTCGAATGTGATTAGCCTCTTAGCTTGGACCTCTGTATTTGTAGCAAACCTTGGTGTTCTACTACTTATCGGGAGTCCACTTGGCCTACTGTTTGTTATCGGCCACATGATTGTGGTTTTACCAGGTCGATGGATACAACTCGGTTCTCCTTTTTACCAGCAAGCGGCGGTAGTACAACTGATCTTGTCCCGTTGATAGACAGGACAGGAACTGCTTTTCTGTAAGAAGGCCCAAATTCCTTCTTTACCGCGATCTTTTCTCTGACTAGATCCCCGACTTTTGGAATCCAGACAGGTCTTGCTGGGACAGGTGGTGGTTCTTCAGTGGTTGTTGGCTGCTGTTTCAACTTTATGTTGCTCAGGTCTTTTCTTGTTTCGTTTAAGTCCTGCAAAATAGCCAAACGATCTTTGATATCAAAGCTTTTTTCCTTCACCACTGAAGTCTGACTGTCGAGGTCTAAGACTAACATCCTAGTTCCAAATAATAATTCGTATGGACTGAATCCCCTCAGAGAATTTCTTGGCAGGTTATTTAGACTACGTTGGACACTTATTAGATGTTTGACCCACCCAGCTCCCGAACCTAATATCCTTTCCGTTATAGATAGCTTTATGCCTTGGTTTTTTCTTTACACCATCCCGTATCCCTCAGGAAGGAAGTGAAAAGAGTCCCGCTATGCTATGCTCATTTGGCCATGTTTCCCCACAGGCTTAAGGCTAAAGTGAAAACAATGGTGAAACGTAGCATGCTCCTAGCGTATATGCCATTTAGACTCGCAAATCTTTGTATAACAGTCCAGACGTCAGCCGAGTGCTGGGGATCTACATTATAAGTGGAAACTAGCCTGTATATGTTAATCGGACGCTTTGCTTTTTACTGTTGATCCTTCCTGGAGTGAAACGCCACGGTATTATACCGTTTCTCTCACCACTGCGATTTCTGTTACAGTTTGGGCAGTTTTTTACAAAAATGGTATGATGCAGGCTCATGCCTGGCCACCAGTACCTTGATTGTAATTCTTCCAGAGAATCTTTTAGTTTGAGGTGTCCGAGACCCTCACCCATATGTGCGTCTGCAATTAACAAGGTTCTCCTGTCCATGTTTGGAATTACTCTGTCCCCCACTCCAGGGATTCGAGCAAAAGGGACGGAGTTTGCATCGATTATGTATGTATAATTGAGTGGATAGTTGATCGGTAGCGCTGAGCAGTCGCCTTTTGATGACGTTCTCACCGCCAGCACTGTTTCACCGTCAATGTATTTTATTGTACGCTTTTTTCTAGCTACGGAAGCCGATTTAGTTGCTACCGCTGTGGCTGTCTCAGCCAATGAATTCCCTGCAACGTGAACGCCATCACGCTGATGACTCAGTGAGTGTGTCACGTGAGTCTTTGGTAGTTCTTTTTGTAACAGAACTATTTGTTCCCAAAGCAGTTTTTGCTTTATTGTTGCACCTGTGTCATCTTTGTAACCGTTTTGAATCCATGTCTGCAAATCGTTGTTATATGATTTGACGCAGTAATATGAATCGGACACTATTAGTGTCGGGAATTCGCGATCTGCATTATCTAGCGCCATTTTCAATGCTATTATTTCAGTCTGTTGTTCTGAATTAGTTTCTACTGAGTGTGTTTTTGTTAATAGAGGTCTTAGTTTACCTCCGCGCCACACTTCTTTTGTAATCTCACATGTGGGGTTGTATGCTTGTTCTCACCAAACGGAGGGTTGAGCCTGTCCGTCTGTATAGATTACACATGCGTATTGTCGTAAGGGCAGAATGTCGATTGGCAGAGGGAATGTTCTTTCATATTCTAAATTTTTTAGTTCCTCTAGTTCTGGATCAAAGTAGTAGTTTACTTTGTCCATTGTAATGGAATTCACCCATTGTATCCATTCCGGATTCAATGTTGTTGTTGGTAAATTACATGGTGTTGTTAATGCCTCAAAGGCTGATTCTGCTGTTCTGACTGTGATACGTCTACCGTCAGCTTTATTTTTTTCTCTAGCTATTGCGGTTTGAACTGCATGAACAATGTTTTCTTTAATGCTGAACTTCTTTTCAGCTTCTGTGTACAAGTGTGATTTGAAAGCAATTGGTACCTTTTCTCCCTCATTAGAGGTCAGGTATGTGAATCCGCATCTTCCTGGGATGACTCGAATCACAAGATTGCGTGTGTTATCACGTGTTTCCAATTTTGTTTTAATTAACATGTCAGTTTGTAAGGATCTCAGAATTTCTGTGTGTATTTGAGTCCAATTGGTTCTTTTAAAATCTGGTTTTATTAGATCATAAAGGGGCTTGACCCTTTCTGCGTAATTTGCAATGTATGTTCTTCCGAAATTTAGAAAGCCTAGAATTGACTGTAGGTTTTTTAGTGTTCTAGGTGCTTGGAGTACGGCACATTTCTCTAGGAAATTGTCTGCCAGGCTTTTGCCTTCACTTGATAATTCATATCCTAAGAACAGGACTGTTAGATGGGCAATTCGAGATTTTTTAAAGTTGAATTTGTAACCCTCTGCTGCGAACCCAAGTATTATGGTGTTCACTCTCTTCAAGTGAGTATCCAAGTCATCATCTGTTAGGTAAATGTCGTCGACATATGATAATGCCTCGTCATCGTATGTTTGTAGTAATTCTGTTACTCTCGCTGAGAATACTCCAGGGCTGTTCTTGTATCCCTGGGCTAACCGACAGAATTGTTTTTGAGTGCCATTTATTGAGAACGCAGACAAATATCTGCTCTCTGGTGCTATATTTTGACAAAAGAATCCATTAGAGATGTCTAATGTTGTTTTGTATTTTTTGCGCACTATGTTATTCATTAGTGCAGCACTATGCGAGTTTTGTAAAAGTTTTGCAACATGAGTTAAGGTGTCTGTAATCCAAAACTAGAAGATATGAATTGTCTGGTTTGGAGACCGGAAACAAAGGGTTGTTCATTTGTGAGGTGCATGTCTCAATCACCCCCTGGTATTCTAGTTGATCTAGGATTTCTTTTACCTGTTTTTTAGCTTCTTGCTTAATTGGGTACTGTCTTTGTGCAGTAGGTTGTGATTTTAACTGGATTTTGTGAGGAGGAGAGTCCTCATCCCATCCTACGTGATTTTTATATAAAGCAGGAGCTTGAGCTACTGCCCACTTTCTAGCAAGTGTGTATTTTTTATGAATTGGGATATGATTTGAGAAGGCAGGCATAATTATTTCTTCGCCATGAGGGCAGTCCCTGACAAACTCTGGTGGCCAGTCTTTTTCAGCTAGAAGGATGTCATAGCCCTTGGAGAGATTATCCCAAAAGAGTCCCCTTATTTTTCTAGTCTTATCCCCTTCTATACGTAAAGTTATTTCATATATTTTGTGAGGTTTGCTAACGCTGGTGTCTGCAGTTTCCACTTGAAGATATTCATTCGTGTCCACTGTCTCCAGAAGATTCATAAGGACTTTGCGAGCTATGCTCACTTCTGCTGCGCTGTCTAGCATTGTCTGAGCCCATTCTCCGTTTTTCAGTTGTGTCCTCAGTATTCTCGGCATTGTTAACTACTTTAATACTGGCTACCTTCTTTTTTGGAAATTGTAATTTCTTTTTTAGATGAGCAGGTTCCTTGTCTTTGGACTTGGCGTGCTCTTCTCTTTGTTCTGATCGTCCTCTTCTTTCCGATTTCTGCGAGGAAGTCTGAAAAGATTGAGAGGGGCGTGTATCAAAATCTTGATATCTGTCAGGCTTCTTTATATTATCCCTATTTCTAAGGTTATATCTTTTCCCAGAGGGATCACTTTGGGGAGACCTATGTCTTTGGTTCGGAGATTTTTCTCTTCGCCGAGGAGACCTTCCTCTGGACTGGAATTTCTTTTCTTTAGGATTGGATTGTTTGTTTCCATCCCAGCTCTTTTTTTGTGATGTTAAATTATTATTAAAAAATACTTTTTCAGGACTTTCAATCAGTTGCGGTTTTACTGGTATTCCACCTAAACTATCTCTGCCTAGTTCCTCATAGGATTTTTCTATAATTCTGGCAATTTCAGCTGGTTGGTCTGCTATATCTGTTTCTTTTAACCTCTGGCGGATCGCCACGTTTGCTGCTTCTCCCTTTATGTTGGCTAATAGTATTGCCGAGACCTGCTTGAAGTCTTTTAGTAATTTCATACCAAGAGTTAAAGCGGGTTCTGGACCGTATTCATCTTGAATTTGTTTTAGCACATCTGGTATTACCGAGATGGATGGAACACCATGCGTTTTTGTGTAAATGGAAGCAAAGACTGTACCCCAAGTGTCACAGTTCTCCACTTGTGGTGCGATTCCCATTGGAAGACAGATAGTCAGAATCCTGTGTTTTTCTAACGGGGTGGTGTTTGGAAACACCGCCTCTATTTGGGTGATTTTTTGTGCTAACCAGAATGGTATTTGTTCCCGTTTAGCTGGTACTTTACCCAGGCAGGATTGTATGTTCTGTGGTGTAATTTTATTTGTGTTCCCCTGATGAGGGGTCAGCTGTGGAATTTTAATTGCTGGTTGGATTGTTGAAGTCCGCATTACATATTGGACTAATTGTCTATGTACTTTTATTAATTGTTTTAGTTGTATTAAAAGATCTGCTGCAGACATTCTTTCGATGTCTGGATGTGGTGTGTATCCGGCTAGGACCGGCCACGTTGCTCCTGGTCTACCTAATGGACCGAGCCTGGTGATGTGATTATTATGTTTTAGGGCGCCATTAAACAAGAGCAGGTGCTCTTGAAATTTAAGTGGTACTTCCACCTCCTCGAAAGGAGTGTACTCTTCAGGAGGTTCCTCTGTTTTGTAATAGTGGAAGACCTTTGTTACAGCATTTGCTGCTGGAAAGTTTATCCATGTATAGAATACCTCTGTCTGCCGATATTCGTGTGCCTCTATTACGAATATGACTGTGCCACCTCTAGGTGTCAGTCCATTTTCTATAAGTTTTAAAGTTATAGATTTCCTTGTGTTGGCCGGGATGATTATTATACCCGGGTCTGCTTCTTGCAGTGCATTATCAGCTGCTACGAGTTCAGCAGTTATTCTAGCTGCCTCTCTATCTCCTTCATTGTCTGACATTGTACTGTCCAGAAGGTTATTCCGTTTGTTTGCAGATCAGGTTTCTTATGGAAACAAAGATTAGATGCACAATATTTTGGAACAGTGTATCCTTCAACGTTGACTAAACCAAGAACCATACATAGGAGTTTCCTCCTGCGAGGTTTGGCGGATATAACCTTTCACCCACTCCAGACGTCTTTGGAGTATTATGGGAAAAAAAGGGGTCTGAGTGAAATAGCACGACTGAGTTACTCTAATGTCTTACGTTAGTTTTATCGCCTTTGCCAAACGCGTTGGGCGCCATGTAGTGTAGTTCCTATTATCCCAATAGGCTCTGCGCATTGGAATAATACCTTCAATAGTATAGGCCTAGACCAGACGTTAACTAGGTCTTCTACTGTCGATATTAGACTTAAAGTTTTGGGTTTGCCAGCTAGCTCAGAGTTCACTAGAAACTTTCTCGAATAGGCAAGGAGGAGTTGAACCTCCCTGGATAGACAAGAAGGGATTTAGTTTCTGACAACCATAGAACATGACAACTTTGCTCTCCCCTAATCAAGAGTGTATCTCTAGAGTCGTGTGAAAACAAAAGACAACTTATTTTACTCAGTCAGTACGTGCATTCTTAGTTTCACCAGATTGTAGAGAAAAGGAAGAGACGGGCGTGTTCAATAAAAGATGGTATTTATTGATCAGTCTCTTTTCTCATACAAGAGAAATGGATCGATATTATCGCAATACTTATGGTTAAGTAAAGTGCATACAATAAAAGCAGAAGTATAAAATAATACTGTAAAAACATTTATATGGTTTCTAAGCCATAAGGTGGTTTAAAATGAATAAAATAGATACATACATATATACATTTGACTAATCGTACTCAACTGGTGCTTCTAACTACGCCTACCCCAGTGTACCTGACCTAAGCCTAATACGTGGGCGGGAATAGAAAGTAGCAGTTTAAGTTAAGTTTGTTTTGCCAAGTGACTGACTCAAGAATTCTCTGCAAGGGGTTATTCAGTTCTGTACCTGGAGTCTAGGATGAATGAGGGATGGTATCTCTCGTCTCTGGTCTCGATATTCCAGGCTGCCTGCGAGGGCTACCCGGAAGCGCCGGAGCTGGATTTCTCGGCAGGAGAAAGCAGCTTCTCGTTCTCAGCGCGTCAGGAAGGCGGGGCTGCGCCAGCGGGGTCTGCTCTGCTCTGGGCTTCGGCAAGTCTGGCTGCTCCGATCTCGTCACCACCGCGTGTGTTTGCTTAAGGCAATACCGGTAATATTTATACCTATAAGGTGCCGAGATTGACGTAAGGATGGACATAGATACGTCAATAAGGATGTCATACGACTTGGTCGTTAGCACATTCTTTTGCTGAAGTTCTCGGTGAAATCAAAACAATGGCCGCAGGGTTTTTCCCAGGTTGTCATAGGTTTGATTTGTTTTGAGAACTCCGTATGCCTTATCAGGGGCTGGAGGGATATCGCTTGTCTAATTAGATGGCAAGCGTTATGACCTAATCAGATAACACGTTCCTGTGCCGTAGTTCAGCCTCATCAGATAACGGTTTCTGCATCATGGGATGGCTTCTAGTTAACTTGTTAACCAGAACAGGGTCAGGAATAGGGGGATCGATACAGAACCTATAGGAATACATCACAGGATTTAGAAGGCAGGAGGGCTGGTATCTCTCTCTCAGGACTCGGTATCCCAGTTACCCGCGAGGGCAAGCCGGAAACGCCGGAGGCTGTATTTCTCGGCAGGAGAAAAGACAGCGTCTCTCTCAGCGCGTCAAAAGGGAGGGGCAGCGTCCGTGGGCTTCCTGCATCAGCTGGGCTCTCCGGCAAGTAGCGCTGCTCCAAGCTCATCACCACCGTGTCTTTGCTTAGGGCAGCGTCGGTATATTTATACCTGAAAGGTGCCGAATTTGACGTAAGGATGGACATAAGACGTCAGTAAGGATGTCATAGGAACTGGTCGTTCTTACATTCTTTACAGGAGTTCTCGAACGAAATCAAAACAATAGCTGCGGGGGATTTCCCAGGTCTGCTGGTGGTTTGGTTTGTTTTGAGAACTCGGTGTGCTTTCTAGGGGGCTGGAGGAATAGTGCTTGCTTAATGTGACAGCATGCGCTATGACTTAATCTGAAAACGGGTTTCTGTGCCTTGGTATGGATACTAGTAATTTATTAACCGGACAAGGGTCAGAAAATAGGAGTATCGATATAGGTCCCTAGATAAACATACTACAGAGCGACCCCCGATACGAGCTCGCTTTATTACCGGAACAATGGCCAGTGATAACGTAGCAGATCGGAGGGCTCTCGACGGAGAGTAGAAGCCTATTCTTTTCCTTAGATAGCGAGCGCCCATGCCGTGGAGAGCTTTAAACGCCATGGTCAGGGTCTTGAATGAAATGCATTTACGAACTGGCAGCCAGTGGAGTGATTTAAGTAGGGCAGAAGTTTGAGACCTATGGCTAAGGCCGAAGATTGCTCGAGCGGCAGAATTTTGAACCGTTTGAAGACGCGAGAGAAGATACTCTGGAAGGCCCAGGTATAACACGTTGGCATAATCAAGCCGTGAGCCAATCAAGGCCTGCACCGTGAGTCTCCTGTGGGAAAGGGATAGAAAGGAAGAAATTTCCTCAATGTTTTTAAGAGGCCAAAACACAGCCCAACTAAGCCCAAGATCTGAGATTTAATGGTGAGCCCACTCTCCACTTTTACTCCTAGAAGTGGCAGTGGAAGGAGGGAACATGTCCGCACACCACCATGACTTCCAACAGAGGTCCGGGGGGCAGCCAAAAAAGAGAACCTCTGATTTATCCGAGTTGCATTTTAGATGATTCGCTTGAAACCAAGAGAAGACGGCCCCTAGACAGCCCTTGATGTTCTCTCCATTAAAATCAGCGTTCTCTCCGCAGGTGAAAAGAAGCTGTGTGTCGTCGGCATACGATACAATCTGGGCACCATAAGACTCAGCCAGAACAGCCAAGGGGGCCATATAAACATTGAGGAGGGTGGGGCTCAGGATTGACCCCTGAGGAACTCCCACCTCCAACGTGGGCACTAAGGCTGAGTAAGGAGTGTCCCAGATTGTTTGTTAGCGGTCGGATAGAAAAGACTCAAACCAACTAAAAGCCGTCCCCCTTAAACCAATCTCCTGGAGTCTTAAAAGAAGACGGTTGTGGGGGACAATATCGAAAGCTGCCGATAAATCCGGCAGCACCAGTATCGCCTTACCACCTGCATCCAAGACCTCCTTGATGGACTCCGTAACCTCCAACAAAGCTGTTTCCGTGCTTATATTAGAACGGAACCCGGCCTGAGTGCGATGGAGGATGTCATGCGTCTCCAAAAAATTGGAGAGGGAGGAGTGGACATGTTTTTCCACAACTTTAGCAAAGGCCGGAAGAAGAGAAATTGGTCTATAATTTGCATGGATGCGGGGGTCCAAATTAGGTTTTTTTAGAAGAGGAAGGATAAGGGCCTGTTTCCAGGCACGGGGAACAATACCCGTATTAAGGGATTGATTAAGAACCGGGTTGATAATAGGATTGATGAGGTGCGCTATTTTGGCGAGAAACTTCGCCGGACAGGGATCCTTTGGTGAGCCCGATTTTTGTTTGGATAGAAGATCCAATGAGGCTTGTGGGGAAAGGGGAGGAAAGTTCGTGAGCACAGGAGGCTCGAGAACGGTGGGAAAGGGGCTGGAATTGGGGAACCAAGCATGCCCTGACCGCGAAAATGAGGCCTGAATGATTTTAATTTTACTAGCAAAAAAGTTAGCCATTTGATTGACCCATGATTCAGAAGGGGAACACTTAGATGTTGTGGATGAAGGAGAAGTGAATTCCTTTACTATGGAGAAAATTTCCTTGCTAGTATTGGCCGCAGCTTCGATTCTCTTGGCAAAATAGGATTTTTTCTCCATGATAATATCTTTGTGATAGATCTTAATACACTCCTCATACATCATCAACTCCTCCCTGGCCACGGGTTGTGTCCCTGTTTCCCTCCAGGTTTGCCAAATCTCACCCATCCTCAAAAATACTACTGCTGATCCTAACTACCGTAACAATCTACGCCCCTCTAAAATCGACCTCTTCTTTCCAACGCCCTAAAAAAATGTGTCCTGCTCTAACGGGACAAACACATTGACTCATTCTGCCTTCTTGATGTATTACAGTGAGGCTTCCGAAAGGGTTGTTGCACTGAAGCTGCAATGCTCAACATTGTTGATGATATTCATCACTCCCTCGACAAGGGGAGGCTTCCCTTCTCATCCTTCTTGACCTCTCTGCTGCCTTCGATACTGTCAACCACTCTGCCCTACTTAATACCCTCAATGTTCGGTTTGGCCTCAATGGTCCTGTTCTCGATTGGTTCACTTCCTTCTTCCAGCACAGAACCCAACTAATCAAAATCAGCAGTTGCCTCTCTAAACCTATGCCTGTCACCCTGGGTGTTCCCCAATGGTCTATTCTCTCTCCTTCTCTATTTAACCTCTTCATGGAGCCCCTCACCCTCATTCTAAGAAAGCAGGTATCAATTACCACCTCTATGCAGACGACGCCCAACTTTACTTTAAAATTAAATCCCATGCAGACATTTTGCACCTCAATGATACCCAGACTAAGATCCAACAATGGTTCCATCCCAATCACCTGAAACTCAACTCTAAAAAAACTGAAGTCATTATAACTGAAGTCATTATCTTCGCCCCTAAAAACAACCGGCTCCCCATTCAACACTGGTTTTCTGACCTCAATGGTCTCAACTGCTCCCTAGCCACCTCTAGCTGAGTCAAATCTCTCGGAATTAGCATTGACAAAAACATCAGCTTTCTCCGCGCATAAAAAACGCAGCTGAAGGCGCTCTCTTTTTACTACTACACCTAAAAAAAATCAAACCCTTCATCCCAGTTGATGACTTCAATCGGTTGTTCAATCATTAGTACTCTCCAGATTAGACTATGGTAACGCTTTGCTCGTAGGCACACCTAACGTCCACCTAGCCCCAAACAAGTTGGTCCTTCACCTTGCGCCCAGGCTTATCTCCGATTCCCAAGAGGTGGGATCACATCTCCCCCATCCTTAACCCCTTCGGCGCTGATGACAGAACCGCTCCGTCATCAGCTGCGGTTGCGCTGTGCTGATGACGGAGCGGTTCCGTCATGGCCCGCCCCGCTCGATAGAACGCTCATGCGCGGCGCGAATTCCACGCCTGCGCTGAGTGGTTCTATTGAGCTGGGGCAGGCCGTTGATGGAACCGCTCCGTCACCAGCACAGCTCAACGCTGGTGACGGAGCGGTTCCATCACCAGCATGCGGCCGCCGTGCGGCCGCCCCGCCCCCTTAGAACTGCGGCGGAATAGCCGCCGCAGTGAAGTGGTTAAAGATCTCCAATGGCATCCCTTGGATGGCAGATCCATCTACAAGAACACATGCATTATGCATAAAGCCTTGCATCCTCAAACCGCACTGTATCTCTCCTCAAAAACGGTCACAAAGCGGGCTGCTCCAGAGAGTTGAGGAGCACCAAAGCCGTCATTCTGGTTCCTCCCTTGGTTAACAAGAAATATACCCAATCACGCTCTTTCTCCTGTAATGCACCCACCATTTGGAACTCTCTCCCCAAAGATCTATGTTGCAACCCCTGATACTTCAGCTTAAAAAAAGAATCTCAAACGACACCTTCTCCTCAAACACTGGGGTCCTTAATCCCGTCACCTCCCAGGTGTTTCACAACCTGCCCCTTATGGTACCATGTTGCTCTCTGCATTATACCCGACCTCCCTCCCCCGCCTATCTCCCCCACATATACCTCTATCCTGCTTCCACCTGTTTACTTATATTCACCTCTTACACCTACGTGTTATCTTCTCTTTCTCCCTCCCTGGCCCCACCGTACCCCCATACCTTCTCCCACTACCCCTGGCCAACCCTGCTTGCACAGATATCCAATTTCTAGTTTGATACTAAATGTTACTGCCTATTTCTGTGATATTGTATTTATTGCTCTTTATATTTTTGCTCATATATTTTGCTTTTCCTTTTTGTTCGAATGTATTATTGTATTGTTCACTCTTGTCCTTCTCCTGTAAAGCGCTCTGACACCTTTGGGTCTAGCCAGGGTTATATAAAACAGTTTAAATAAATAAATACAAATTCATCTTAGCAGCTACACTACACTAACTATAACTCGCACCTGCTCCATGCACTGCTTATACCCTTTTACACTATATAACTTAAATCATATAAATTAATAGTTTTTACAATAACCCTTATTGCATCTCAAATCACATCATTTTTGAGAACACACTGCATGGGGGAATGCTGCGTGATAATTTTTGCTTATGTGTGGGATCAATGGGGCGACTCAAATTTCCTACCACCAAGCGATCCCCAGGTCCCCCCCCCATTTGTGTGGGTGGGCCAAGCATATTGGGAGACATCAACATTATGTACCATGAAACAACGTGGTTTTGCAAGGGAGCACCTGCTTTTTTGGTCCCGGGTTAGGCATCCATTTAAGGAAACCTACCAAACCACGACATTTCTCAAAACTAGACACCCGGGGGAGTACAGTGAGGGGTGACTTGCGTTGATCCTCCAATGTTTTCTTACCCATACAAAGGTCCTTTTCTTTATAGTTACCCAGTCCTTCATGCTAACATTGTGAGTGTATTATGTGCTGTTTATGTGCCCAGTGTGGCCTTGAATGCTGAGCGTGAGTGAACCAGAGAAATGGAGGGCAGTGATATCCATCTTGAATGCTCCTGGTCTTGCACAAGATGGAATTGTGAGGTCTCTGTCCCAGACAGTAGACGTGTATTGCTTACACCCCTGTATCTTGGGTGAGGAGACTGTAGTATCCAGTGTTCTGCCTTTCCCTGTGTGTCTGAACTGGTATCTGGAAAGCTAAGAGTGGAATACTGAGACTGTCGTAGTGGAATGTTGGTGTGTGGTCTGCAGTGGCAGCTAGGGGATAGGCACAGTTGGTGATGGATGGAGCCCTAACTGGACCTGCCAGGTAGTCAAAACCTAGTTGTCTTGTTTCCTTGTAAGGTACGAGGTGTGTTGAGCCTCATGTCTTAGTCTGTCACTTATTGTTGTGGAATCCATTTTGATTTGGTTAGGAGTCCATTTTGCTAATGACTTGCTCTGTGATGCTCAATGATGGCAGGGCATGCAGAACGTGTGCAAAATGCAAGTGACCTTCAGTGAACCCATGTACCCTTTTGTTATAAACGGCTTCTACGCAAGGCTAGCTTGGAAAATGAAACCTTTTAAACACCGCAATTAGACAGCCTAGCAACAGCTATCAGAGTCGCACCATATATAGACTATGTGTAACATTCCTCCGTGATGGGATAAAAGAATGTGGCACAGTATGCTATTTTTAAAATACTTTGGAAAGTACATGTCTGAATCATTGGGCATGTGGGAATCACGAAGGCCACCATCTTGTAGCATGCCGGTGGCACAAGCAATTGCCTTTCTCTGATTGGTTATGTTCTTGATAATCATGCTGAACTATTCTCCTGATCAACAGCATAAGATGCAATTGTGCATGATATGTCGAAATGCTCCTTGTGACTGTATGTTCATTGGATGTATATTAAAAGGCCCTTTGTGGTTTACAACAATAAAAGACCGCACTGGATTTCTCCCAACTGAGTTGCTTAGCCTATGGTCCCCGTGTACACATATATAAAAGTTCTTGATAAAGTCTTGGTCTATTTTTATTCCATCTTCTACATTGTAATTTAGTGTCTTCGTGGGTACTGCAGAGTTTTAGAGATTGGTGTTGGGTGAATGTGTAAATGAGACATGTTGGAGATGGAGTGCTTGTAAATGATCATTCCAGTTGCTTATATGCAATGGAATATCTGTTTTCTGTTTGGTTAGTAATGAACAGATGCCTGTTGTGCCCTGTGCTCCCATTCCCCGTATGGCTGAGCTGGTGTCTGGCATGTGTGTTTTATTCTGTGCTCACATTCCTTGTAGGTCTAAGCTGTTGTCTAGAATGTGTGTCGTATCCTGTCGTCCCATTCTATGCATGTCTCAGCTGGTGTCTGGAATGTGTGTTTGATCCTGTGCTCACATTCCCTGTAGGTCTAAGGTGTTGTCTAGAATGTGTGTGGTATCCTGTGCTCCCATTCTATGTTTGTCTCAGCTGGTGTCTGGAATGTGCATCATATCCTCTGCTCCCATTCCCTGTGTGTCTGAGCTGTGGTCTGGAATGTGGGTTGAATGCTGTGCTGGTATTCCCTACATGTCTGAAGTGGTGTCTGGAATGGGTGTCATATCCTACGCTCGCATTCCCTGTATGTCTGATCCGGTGTTGGGAATGTGTTTCGTATGCTGTGTGCTCCCATTCCCTGTATGTCTGAGCTGGTGTCCTGATTGTGTGTTGCATCCTGTGCTAACATTACCTGTACGTCTCACCTGGCATATAGAATTTGTGATGTATCCTGTGCTCCCATTCACTGTATGTCTGAGCCAGTGTTTGGAATGCGTGCCACAATCTATGTGCCCATACCATGTATGTATGAACCAGAGTGTGAAATGTCTTCTATCCTGTGCTCCCTTTCCCTGTAAGTCTGAGCAGGTGCCTGGAATGCTGTGAGTGAAAGTTGTAAAACAATATTGTTGTGCGGTTGTGAGGAAATGGGGTATAATCTATGGTATGGTTGTGGGACTGTGACCTCACCATGTAATACACCTACCATCCCTTTTAGGATCAGTAGGTTTAGTTTGTTAAATGTTAGCTCAATCCTGGGTGGCTCTGGCTCTTAACAACAAGGCTTACACAAAAGGTACAAGTGTGAAGCATTTTAGAAACCACCAAAACAATTGAAGAAGAAATAATTTAGACACAAGAACCCCAATACATAAAAACAAAGCAGATTTTATGTGTTTCTAGAAACCACAAAGAAAATGATCCACTGGAGGGATGTGTAATTTACAAGGTATAGTAAATCAGAAAATGTCACTTAACCGCAAATAAGCAATGGCAAATTTAACGAATTTGGCACTTGGAATTATTTTCACCAAAAAGTCGAACTAGTTGTAATGCGGTCAGTTAGAGTTACTTTGGACAACCAACTTCAGCAGGGAGCCAGATAGGGGGCCCGCAAGGCACTCAGAAATAGTTCTCTCTGCAGAAGAAGCGATCTTCCGACAGTCCCAGGCACTTTAACCTCGTTGCGATGGATTCCTAAGGCAGTGGTTCTGATGCGAAGGATACAGCATGCTGAAAATGCTCAAGGGTGGTGTGGATATGATGTGGTTGAAGGAGGTCTTCCTGCAGCTGCTCCCTGATCTGCAGGTTTGGTGAGGTGACCCTGGCTACACAAGTCAATGTCCCTTGAGGTCTTCTCGGGCCGGGCAGAAGTCCAGTGCCATGAACTGCCAGCTGTCCTGTATCACTGTCGCAGCCAAATACTTCCCTGGGCTGTAGCTTCTCCAGCAACCTTCCCAGGTCCAGCAGACTCAGATGCAACTTATGACAGCCAGGTCCTGGTCCTTGGTCCTGCACAGCGATGAGGAACAGCGATCAGGGGATCTGGGCTATCACTCACCCTTTGCAGACTTCTGTTACGGTCACTATGCTGCGAACAGGAGGTCTGCTGGCTGGTCCTTCAAGTCTCTTGCCTCGGCTGGGCCCGGAAAACAACTTCTCCACTAGCAGGACACAGGAAGATACCTTAGGGTGCACCATTCTATCCACTCCCACTAAGGTAGAACCTTTTCTTTGCACCCAGAACTCCTTAGCCCAACTCAGAGGTGTGGCTACCAAGGGAGCAAAATTCCCAGGAAAAACTGGTTTGACAACTGGTTCCCCCTTTCCTGTCCCTAGTGCAAGGCTGTCTATCCAGACAATACAGCAGTCCCTCTCCAAAGTGGTTACCATTTGCCCTTCAAAGGTGGTTTCTGCTTTGAAGTTCGCCTTTTGGGCCAACATCCGTGCGACTTCCTACAGGAGGAGGAAAATCTCCTTCCAGTGAAGGCCCCTATTATATCCTTTCCTGGGAGTCGTTAACACGTCTCCCCAGGAAAGCGGAACGCTTACTCAATGACAAGACTTCCTGTGCAACTGTTAATGGCACAGGGGATTAAAGGCAACACAGTAGGTTCAAGAGCTGCCATATTCTCACTCTAGCAATGATATCTGTTGCTCTGGGTGTGACATTGTATCTCTCAGCAATTAAAATATCCTGTGACTTTTAGATATATATTCACCCCTAATCACTCTTTAACTGCTTCCCACAGAGGTAACACAGTCCTGGTTCAACGTGTAGTATAATAAAATCACTTTCTAGGGCATGGCCTATATGGCGTCTTGCCAGGAGGCACTTTCAACGCTCTCCGCTCCCACCCGACTACCTGCTGCACTCCCGGCGATGCAGGGGTGCTGATATTAGCCCTGGGTCCCTCCCCGGAGCTGTGCGGCTTGACGGGTGAGATGCTGGGGTGGCCCTAATGCTTCAGTGCCGAACTGCAGCAGCAGGACCTTCCGGCAGAGCTGTCAAATGCGCAGAGAGGCCCACAGTGATCCAGGGAAAGAGGGCGAGTGACCGACATACTGCAGCTGTCCCCCGTGTGCCCTGGGGGCTGTCGCAATGCATCTCCAAGGCAGCCTCCCCCAATTGGAGTCACAGCTGATCCAGGACCAGAGCTGCATAGGCTGACTCGGGCTGCAATGACCACAGGAGAGTCCGGCGCTGCAACAGCGTGAAGGCCTCACCCTCGAGGTCCTGAAGTGGGAGTGGCCGCCGTGCCTGCGGCCTCGACTGCGCTCCAGGTCGCTTGAGCTATCTGCTCCCCTCCTCTTTGCAGCACCAGCAGAGGGGCTCATTGACGCTGATTCGCCTGGATTGTCTGGGGTCGGTGCAGCCCCGGACGGCAGAGGTGGAGAGGAGTGCACGTGGGGCTGTGTCACACACATGAGGGCCTGAGACCCGGCCTAGCCATCTGCTTGGCCCCGGAGGTAAGCGCACACAGCGGGGCTCTCTGGCTGGGCCCTGCCACCATCAGCCCGGCGGAGGAGGATCTTTGGGCCCCATCGCAAAACAACCAGCCATTCCCTTCCTAAGGGGCCCCTTGCACGCCTCAGCACCAGACTGAAGAGCTCAGGGGTTGTGCAAGCTACGCTGCCAAATCCCAGAGTTTCATCTTGTGCAGCCGCAGCTACTTCTCGCTCGGGGACGTGGCAAGGCCCCCCGTACATCGCTCAGGCCACGAGGACTCTTAGACTCCGGCTGCTGTTGTTTGAACACCTCGTGAGCAGTGTCTCTGAAACGGGGGCGCAATCCCGGGGCCCCAGCTGCGAGATAGACGCCATCGCTGCTGCACGGAGGAGGCAAGGCCCAGAAACAGGCCCTGGTGGCTACCACTCTGCCGTTGTGATGTGCATGTGAGGTGACTGAGGGGAATTTGAGCGAGAGGACACATAGCTGTGGCCTACTGGCCTCATACTACTCCCTGCTGCTTGCCCACAGCCTCCCTCACAGGCAGACCCCTGTGCGCTTCGCTCCCATTCAGGCGCTGGGCTCTACACGTGCAAAGGACATGGCTGCCCCCAAAGGCAGGAAGTACAGGTCTGTGATAGAGCTACTGATCAAGTCTACTCAACAGCTGGGGCGCCTGGCAAGCCCTGGACACGTGGATAACACTGAGGGGAGTGAGTTCCCGGGGCCCCCGGTCAGCCGCTCCTTCTTGGAGTCCCTGTTTTCCTCTTTCTGGGACGACATGGCCACCATGAAGCGCAACCTCCAGGCAGACCTACGGGACGTACGCCGCGACGTGGACTCACTGCGGGAACAAGTGCACACGCTGGAAGAGCACGAAATTGGAAGGGATGAGGAAATGGAGAACCTCCAACAGGAAAACATCCGGCTCCAGGAGCAGAATCTGGACTTGCAGGCCCATACCAAGGACTTAGAAAACAGGTCCTGTGGAAATAAAATCTGCATCCGAGGTATGATGAAGATGACAGTGATGGGGATATTGAGGCCCTCATGGCAGGTCTGTTCCGCTCCATCCTGGGGGAACCCCTGGAGTTCCAGGTCCAGCTGGATTGCACTCACAAGGTGGGCCCACGCAGGGCGGCCCCTGCACCTCTAGCATATATCTTAACCTGGGTACACAATTCCCAACTAAATTAGATGATCCTCCGCGAGTCTCGGCGGAATCTAACCATCACGTGCCAGGGCCAGACTTCCACTTAGTTCCAGGACTTGGCTGCCTCCATGCTGCTCAAGCGTAAGTCCTCATCACACTCCACCTCCGCGACTCTGGCATAAAGTATTCCTGGGGGTATCCATTTCAGCTGATCTTTCTTACAAGGGGGAGCTGTGGCAAATCTGCTCACTTTCAGCAGCCTACAAACTCCTGAGCATTGAGCAAACCGCACTGGACCAACCGAGCCAGAACTCACGGCCCCGCAGACGCCGAAGCGGTCATGGCTGGACCACCATTATGTCCCCATGATCCGTGCGTGCCCTGATCCGGACGCTGTGGCTGAGGTGCGACTCTTTGAAAGTGCACCCTCGCCTCTAGCTGATTGAGTTGTTCATTTCTCATGAGCCTTCTGGTAGGAGCGGGGAGCTCTGGGCCCAAGCACCCTTTTTTCTAGGAGCAGGAAGTTCTGGACATTGACTATGATTTTATGATTCTTCTGTTTTTGCTTTTTCCTGGGTTTTGTTTTTCTAAGTTGGGATCTCCTCCCCTTGCTGAATCTCTTTTACGCGCACGCAGGTTAGTTACCCATGCATACTATATATGCGCATCATCTGGACTACCTTGCTTCACAGAGACCTACCTTTAGTCTGGCCTTTAGACTCCTGCAGAGCATGGTTCTCCCCCCACATAGTATAGATGAGTGTTAAAATTCTTATTCTGAATGTGAAGGGGCTTAACAACCCAATTAAGCGTAAAGCAATCCTGTCTTATCTGGAAACTTCTGGGCCCCATGTCTGCCTACTGCAGGAAGCCCACTTGATGCACAGCGACACCCACAGAATGCGCTCCAAGGCTTTCCCACACCAGTATTACTCTTCCTTACCCACCAAATGGGCTGGGGTAGCCATCCTGGTTGCGCGTACGTTTCCTGGGAGGGTGGGGGCCAAGGTGATGGAGATTAAGGGGCAGCTCCTGGCACATTCGGTGACCATAGGAGGGCATACAATGACACTGGCCACCATATACGCTCCTAACAAGGGACTTAACCTCCACGCCCGATGGACAAATGCTCATGGGGGGCGGGGGGGGTTAAATATCATGTTCGACGGTCAGCTTGACCGTTCCACACAACGGCAGGGATCGACGGGGGCTCTCTCCAAAGCCCACCGTCGATGGCTGCATGACATAGGATTAGTAGATCTATGGCGCCACCTCCACCCTCATACACTTGACTACACATTTTATTCTCATGGTCGGGGGATTTACGCACGGCTCAACCACTTCCTAACATCCTGCTATCTCCTCCAAATAACGCAGTCCTGAGTCATTGAACCTCAAGCGCTCTCAGACCATGCGGCTCTCACTACGACCCTATTGTTTTCCCCCATCACCAGACCACCAAACTCCTGGAAACTTAGGGATACACTCCTCCACCGCCCTGAAGTAGTCACACCCCTCACAAAAATGCTGGAAGACTTCTTAGCTATCAACGACAAGCATGACAATTCTATTGTCTCCCTTTGGGGAAACCCTCAAATTAGTAGCCCGGCTATCTCATAGCCACTTCTGCTGCAGAAAATAAGGCTCGTAAAGAGAAGAGAGATGAACTCTCTGAGCAAGTGCTTGAATTAGAAGGGATCCATAAACGGACGAGAGCCCCTCGAATTTGGGAGGAAATTGAAAGCGGCTCGGTCGCAGCTGGCCAGCCTTGACCTCTATAGGGCGGAATATGCTGCGCTTTGGCTGAAGCATACATTTTATACGAGGGACGAAAAATGCGGCTGCCTATTGGCCCATAAACTGCACACAGAGACAGGCAGTGACAGTCTCACTCACCTGACTGATAAAGGCGTCGAACATACACGGGGCGAGGACATAGGAAACACATTCCGAGACTTTTACGCCACTCTGTACTCTGCACTCTGCTCGATCAGAACCCCTGTAGGTATTGTCAAGACGTGACACTCTTCAAGCTAACAGCGGACTAGGAAGCAGCCCTGGATAGTGCTATCAGACTTGAAGAAGTCATCTCAGCTATAGCTCGACTTAAACTTCTTAAATCCCCCGGCCCGGACGGGTTCACCGCCCTTTTTTATAAAACATTTTGCTCCCCTGTGGCCCAATATTGACACAACTTTTTAATTCTATAGACAATACTAGGGAATTACCACCTACAATGATTCCGACGTCAGTGGCAGTGCTGCCCAAACCTGGGAAAGATAATAGATATTGTGCCTCGTACAAGTCGATATCTCTTTTCAACATCGACTTCAAGATCATTAGAGGGATCCTCGCGGGTCGACTGGGGGCCCAGGATGCCGTGGTTCATAGATCCGGATCAGGCTGGATTTGCTGCGACCAGGCAATGCAGTGACAATACTAAACGGCGTCTACACCTTCTAGATAAGTCCCACAGACATTCCGAGATACAAGTCTTCTTATAATTAGACGCTGAGAAGGCGTTTGATAGGGTCCACTGACCCTTCTTGGAGACTGTCCTGGAGAAGTTTGGGTTTGGACGCTACTTTCGCCGGTAGGTCTTTAGTGGCTTCAGCTGCCCATCTGCTACTGTTAGAGTGAACAGTTTCACCTCTGAACCTTTTAATATCACATGGGGTACACAACATCGCTGCCCGCTCTCCCCCTGCTGTTCGCTCTTTACATGTAGCCCCTAGCTCAGAGGATACAGGAGAACCGGCTGATCCAGGGAATCCTTTTTGGAGGCGATCGTCACACCGTTAGCCTTTATGCTGAAAATGTTGTTGCCACGCTTGAGTCCCCCACACCTCAGTCCCGGCATTTCTGGCCAAACTGGAGGAATTTGCAGCAGCTTCTGGCTTTAAAGTCAACGTAGCTAAGTCCCAAGCGTTGAGCTTCTCACTGAAGCAGACCACCATCATGGTTCTAGCTCAGGCATGCCCTATCCAATGGGACCAAAAGGTTATGCCCTATCTGGGCATTACGCGGTCCCTATCCATTGCAGGGACAACGTCCCTAAATTACTCTTGGCTTCTGCGGCAGACGAGACAGGAGCTCCAAAAGTGGCAACCGTTTCATCTCTCTACGGCTAGGTAAAATAGTGGCCCTCAATATGAGCATACTTCCCAAAATCCTATATCTCTTTAAAACCCTCCCTGTAGCTCCCCCCCCCCCCCGGGTGTCTTCAAACAGCTATAATCTGAATTTGCACATTTGTCTGGGCAGGCAATGTAGGAGAGGAAGGTCTGCTTCCTATGGTCACCCCCACTTTTTGCTGCGATTTTCTGGTTTTTCGACTTTAGTGTGGCTGTAGGCCTGCTAATCAGACCCACAGCCCATCTGTTCTCTCTCTAAATTGATACCATGTACTTTAGGTGCAAAACCAGATTGGTTACTGGGTTAACCTTGTGAGCCCCTGTATAGTGTACCCTAAGTACCCAGGGCATCCAAGGCCTACCAAGTGCATTATAATCCTCGCGGTTAATGCTAACTTTGGTTTGGCTTTATCGAAACATGTTGTGTAAGGTGTCAATGCATGCTTTTACTCCGCATGCCTTTACAACGCAAGTTTTACAACGCGCTGGATAGTGAATAGTTTAATTTACTATTCCAACTCCAGTCCCCGTGGACACTACGGAAGGTGTTGGATAGTAAATGAAACTATTCCCTATCCTAGAGCGCCCCCCAGCGCAAGTCGTTGTAATGACTTGCGTCGTAATGGTAGTGTGGAGTAAAAGTTGCGTTGTAAAGGATGTTTCCCCTTTGGAATACTAACCCCCCCCAATAGTTCTGATGGTGGGGGTAGCATTCCAACCTTCTAAAGGGAGAAGACATGTCAGTACTGCTTTACCCGGTTAAAGTTAAACAGAGCCTCAGCATCACAAAATGGATGCTGCTGCCACAGACACAAGTCTGACCTCCTGCTGCTGGGCGAAACTCCAGCAGGGGAGGCCTGGACAATAGGTTTCCTGTCCAGGGAGGTGCCAGCACCTCCCCAGACAGGCTTTAGTGTATTGGGGCAGGGAGGGCTGCATTGAAAGATGCTTTCCAGACACTGCTTGGGGCCCACAAAGTGCTCCATGCATAGCCCGGTTCAAACCAGTTGCTGGGGCACTCCAGCCCCACTCTGGCACAAAACTGGACAAAGGGAATGGGGTGTAACCTCCCCCTTCCCAGGTTCCCCCATAGGAGGGACTTAGCAGGTAATCCAGCCCCCTTTCTTAGTATAAGTATAGGAGCTGTGTCCCCAGGACTTTAGATTATCCTCGACTGAAACTTTGACACATAACTCTTGTACCTTTGATGTTCTATATCGATTAGAAGACTGAAGACATCTCCCTTATGGTCAAGGAGTGACCACCCTGTGCAAACAGGCACCACCAGTAACTTGCCGGTTTTCTTTGTCGACGCTCCTGCCGGAACTCAAAGACTCAGCGACTTAGGACTGGACTTCCAGATTTCTGACACCGATCCACATCAAAGCTGAGACCCGTGGCGGACACGAGAGACGTGGGACCGGACACCCTGGACATCCTGAATTTTGCTAACCGCATCGACTTGTGAGGTAACTCGAAGCTGTGCATTGGGGTACGAGAAGCCCCAGACCGAGCACCAACAGCACCAAAGCTCAGCCGTCCACATTCCACGAGTGCCGCGTGGGGCCTGCTCTTGCATTTCTGTTTGACGTGTCTTCCCGGTTCCTAGTCAGTTGGCTAGTGAGCCCCCTGAATACTGCATCTTGAATTTAACCCACTGGCCTGGTTGCTCCAGGATTGCTCCAGCATCCCTGTTTTGGAGAAGCACCCCAGACCTTGCTGGTCTGACCTGAAGCCTATCTTCACTTCCTGCGTGGGTTGCGTTTGCCAAGGCTTGGTGGGTCCAATCCGGATACCGACACCGCAAGCCAACTTGATCCTTCATGGGACAGCTCGAATCCAGCTCCTGGTTGTTGTCGATGTGTAGAAAATTAGATTGCGATGTGAACATAACCGGCGCCATCTTGTCCAGCCTGAGCCCGAACGAGTGCGTAAGCGGCAGCCATTTTAAGCACAATGGCCATTCCATACGCTGTCGATCGCCTGCACGTCTCCTTGACCTCGCCATCATCCCCCGTGCACTGGCAACCCCCAGGCGCACATGCTAGAAGCCATAAAAGCATCCTCAGCGCGACCCTGCCCCGGAGCCACTTCCCGTGCCGAACCCACATGTCCTTTCATCCCTTGCACAAGAAAAGCCCCTCTGGTAACCCCCCTCCCTGCACCTGGCTGTTCGATCCGATCCCCGGCTATAATCAAACACTGCGGATACAGTTTATTGCACCCATACAGTAAGATCTCACCCCGCATCAAAGGGTGCCGGAATTAATCAATGCCGCGACCCCATGAGATCCGACTGATTGCGCGTGTTTCAGCTCCTGTCGGAATGTCCAGCTGCGCGATAGTCATCACCTGCTGAGATTGCGGAGGGAGCCTCTACAATAAAGATATGTGGGAACGGGCCTTAAGCGGGAATTCCGAGGATGTCATACTGCATTTCAAAGTAATGTAAAGAATGTGTTTCCGTGTAATAAAGTCATAAAATACTGTATATGAGGCCAGGCCACAGAGCACCTCGAGACGATACCCTGTTTGTCCGATCTGACATGCTTTGCTCCGGAGAATAAACTACATTTCCTGCTTTCCAGTTTCCAGCGCCCGCCTCTTTATTTGATAGCTTACTCAAAGAATTAAGGTGTTGATCGCCGGCAGTGCTTGAGGATATCTGGGGAAAATCTGCTTTTTCTACAATTGGCGTCCCAAACGTGGGGCCCATCAGCGACACGTGGGTCCAGTGAAAGAGGTCCTGACGACAGAGTGAACGACTGCAACGATCGGGGAGAGCTCCTCTCCGATAGACCCTTGTCTGACAGCCGATCATCCGACCTTCGCCGGTTCTGACCGGACCTCTCTAGAGTGATCTACGGTCCTGACTGGGAGCCCTCTGGAAGTGCCGCGGCAATAACGGAGGATAGAGGACGATCAGGCACTGGAAGACGAGATACAGTCCATACGGTCCGGGTATGGTCGCACAGTGCGACTGATTGATTGATTGTTTGATTAAAAATACTAGTATTACTCACTGTTTGGGTCGTTTAGCCTTCATTGCTGCTAGACATATTTATTATTGGTTCTACTAGATTGAATCACTTAGCCTTCGTTGGTGCTCGAGGAAATCTACATTGTTCGCTTTGAGATAATCTCTGTTTGCAAATAACATAGAATAGAAATATTCTGTCTAGTCTTTGCAGGCAGTGAAGGATAGGTAGTGCAGACCTTTGTCCAACCTTATTTGAGAACCTGTTGATCGATTGATACGTCATGCCAATCTTCTCCCCACTGATTGGAAATTGGTTTAGCCCGGACCGTTTATTAGAGGTAGATCATCCAGCCCCTCTGGAAGGCACCCCTAATAAGGACATGTTTACAAAGTATGGACTAGTCGCCGTAGCTTATAGTAAGTTGTGGTATAAATATACCAAGAAAGATCGAGAAAGTCAGTGGCCACTGATAGGATCTTTTGACCTAGATAAAATAGAAGTGCTAGAAATAGCCCTTCGTAAAAATAAAACCACGCCAACCATGCTTGATAGTCTCGGCATGTGGCGCAAAGAAGCAACAAAGCAAGGTTCGATAAAGAACTACGTAAGGCAGCTCATCTAGCCGGTAAACAGTTAGAAGAAGAGATAAAAGAACGAGAGAAAGCTAAACGAGAACAAGAATCTGAAACCTCAGGCCAGTGTCCTGTTAGAACACCCTCAGTGCTTTACCCTGAGCTACCATCAAAGCAAAGAGCAAATGATGATTTACTCTTAGGACCCCCAATTATCTATATGCCTCCTCCTTATGCCCCCACCCATCCTTTAGTACAGCAGCTACAACCCCAGAGCCTAAGTGAAGATAGTGCCAGGGCCACGGTACCCACGGCCTCCACGCCGACCGAGCCTCTCGCGCTAAATATTGCCTCAAAGATAATATTGGATCAACTTGATGCAAAGGAAAAAGAAATAACAAGAGTTCCCCGATTAAATAAAAATGAACGAGCGGTCATCGACAAAATAGTTAAGACGCTGGTAGACTGGAAAGAAACTGAAGAGCACATATCGGATATATGCAACTCGTATACCGATAGCCACAAACGACACTTTATAGCACGATTTTGTGTTCACACACTCACAGCATACGAAGAAATGCATAGGAACGAAAGACCCGAACGCCTTGCAACCTTGTATAGGAAAGCAGATATTGGAGATGAGAGTGAGTGTAACATGACGGAACTCTTCTCGTAAGCACAAGAAGTGTTCTGCCATCTCATTGAGCAAGGACAGGTAACCAAAAGCACGACCCCTGTAACGCCGAACCCCCAGCAGAGAAGTTAGACACCATGATGCCCATAAAGGAAGCTGTTTCCTACTGGATTCCTCCACGAGGACAGGGAACTAATGACGATATCAATCACCAGGATGCTAAAGGCAGGGTAGTGTACAATTGGGTATACCAACCCTGGGATGGACAAGATATCCTGACCTTCCGTAAAACCTTACTAGACTTGAGAAAGAACCCCACCGCCTTTTACACCGAATTAGGTACTGCCTTAGGATCGACAATCATGACCCTAGCCGACATAGATTTGTTCTTCGGGTTGTGCCTACCAGCTGATGTGTGGAAGCAAATCCGGAAAGTCAACCACCTTGAGCTGTTTGGGCACACCTGGGGACAACTCGATGTCATAGACAAACAACAAGAACCCGGTCAGAAACCCTTAAAAGCTATCTTAGAGCTCCCAGATAAAATCGTGCAGAAACTAAAGACTCTCATCCCATAGAAAAAGGTAGATTGGTCAATAGTGACGGCCTCCTGCCAGAAACCCCAAGAGGATGTTGCCGAGTACTTTTCCCGATTTGAGTCAGTGTTCTCCGACTACAGTGGACAAGACATGACCACTGCAACCGGACACCACTTATTTGTCCAAAACTATGTTAAAGGTTTTATACCAGAGGTTTCGCAGAAACTCCAAACAAGTGAGAGCAGTTGGGCCGCCTCAAAGCCCACGGCCATCCTCCAGATGGCTCAATACTATGAACACCAAAAGAACTAAAATGACAGAGCTTCTGAAAAGAAAAAGAAAGATTTAAAGGAACGAGTCATGATAGCCCAGTTACAGAACGTGAACGTAGGAAGGGAACAGTATAATGGAAGTTACCCACCGAATGCACCGAGAACCCCACTGCCCAGAAACAATGCACCCGCACCCTACGCTGGCCGTAGAGATTTGGGTGAAAATCAATGTGCGTTCTGTAAGGAACAGGGACATTGGAAGTCTCAATGCCCGATCCTGTTGGAAATGATTAGGAACAAAGAAGCAAGAGATTTAATGAACGGACCAAGAAATAGAGGACGAGGGTACGCAAACGACATTAGTAACGAAAGACCTGGTAGACCCAACATTTTTGACCGACCCCGACAAACCCAGTACCAGCAATCGGACTACGAAAATGCATACGACTTCGCATAGGACTGCCAAGGGCAGGGGAGGGATGCAGTCGAGCTCTATGTTGACCAGCAAGGCCCTTATGTTACTGCAAAGGTCCTAGGCACGGAGTCTCCATTTTTGGTAGACACAGGAGCAACACGTAGCGCTTTATCTAAGCGACTGATCCCAAGGGCACCCTTGTCTGGCTCACATGTAACATCGATAGGATTCGATGGTACGCCCTCCACCAACCCTTTATCCAAACCAATTCCCTTTGACCTGGAGAATAATATCACTGACACGACCTTCCTCCTTTCCTCTAATACCCCCGATGCTATTATGGGCCTTGATTTGCTAAAATACTTCCGAGCTACTATCAGATGCTTGCCCAACGGAGTCCGAGTGATCCTTTACGACAACCCAAATGCACACAAATTCTGCCCTTCACAGCACATGTATTCCATTACCGAAGCTGACACGTCCTTGCTTGACACCTTACCACTGCACTTGTGGGCAAAGGCAGACTCAGATGTAGGACGAATGATGATAGACCCAGTGCATGTGACTGTACGACAAGACGCGACTCTACCGAAGGTACCCCAATACAAGATATCACCCGAGGGCGAAAAGACACCGGTAGAAATAATCCAATCCTTAGTTCAGGCAGGAGTGGTAGAAGAAGTAGTTAGCAACGTCTGCAACAGCCCTATTCTTCCGATCATCAAGAAGCAAGGAGAGGGAGATGAGAAAGCATATTGTTTCATCATCGACCTGCGAGAAATTAACAAAATAGTTGTACCACAGTATCCTGTAGTCTCTGATATCACCACCATTCTGACCCTAATCCCGTCCACTGCCACCACCTTTACTGTAATTGACCTCAAGAATGCTTTCTTCTCTATTCCCATCCACCCAGACAGCCGCTATCTTTTCGGATTTATCCTAAAGTCCCGCTCTTTTAGATTTTGTAGAGCACCCCAGGGGTACACCGAGAGCCTAAGCATTTATAGTCAGGAACTCAAGAGACAGTTAGACGCATTTCTGCTACCGGACGGAGTAGTGTTGACACAGTATGTAGATGACATTCTTCTAGCAGCCGACACTACTCCACTTGCAGTCACAGCCACCATCCAACTTCTACACTTCCTTGCCGAGAATGGCCACAAGGTTTCCAGAAAGAAATTACAGTGTTGCAAACCCCAAGTGACATACTTAGGCCACGTCTTATCCAAAGAAGGAAAGAAACTTACACCTGACAGAATCCAGGCCATTTTAGACACCCCCATCCCAAAGAACCAGAAGCAAGTCCGCTCTCTGGTAGGTCTCACCTCATTCTGTCGACAATGGTTACCGAACTTCAGCCTTATTGTAAGACCCCTACTCTCCCTTCTGACCAAAGATGTTCCCGTCCCATTCCCCTGGACCCCCGAACGTCAGACTTCTTTCAAAGAATTACGAGACGCCCTTTGTTCAGCGCCTGCTCTAGTAACCCCAGACTATTCCAAACCCTTCTCCCTCTATACCCACAAAAGGGAGGGATGTGCATTATCTGTTCTGACCCAATCGATTGGCCCTAAGCAACGTCCCTGTGCTTACTTCTCTGCCACCCTTGATCATGTAGCTAGAGCTTTGCCAGCTTGCCTACGAGCTGTAGCAGCCACTGCTGTCTCCATCCGACAAAGTGAGGGAATTGTACTCTCAAACCCCCTTACCGTGTTAGTGCCCCATGCTGTTGACACCCTCCTGAATCAGACTAAGACCCAACACCTCACTAGTGCACGACTGACTGGATGCGAGCTGACCCTACTGGCATCGCACATTACCCTGAAACGATGTACTACCCTGAACCCAGCTCCTTGCTACCACTGCCTGAGGACGACCCTAATGTAACTCCCCTACACGACTGTGTGACCCTCACTGACGAGCAGACAAAGAGTAGAGTGGACCTCCGAGACACTGCCTTCCCAGAACCAGACGGAGAACTGTGGGTAGATGGTTCATGTATTAAACTCCCCTAAGGCACCACCTCAGCCGCATATGCCGTCACCACTGCTCATAATGTCGTTGAGACAGCCCGCATTACCCAACGATCTGCACAGGCGGCAGAACTGATTGCCCTCACACAAGCCTGCATTTTAGCCGCAGGAAAAACTGCAAATATCTATACAGACAGCCAGTATGCCTTCGGGGTGGTACCATTTTGGGCTTCTATGGAAAGAGAGGGGATTCCTGACTTCACATGGCACACCGATCTTACACAGAGATCTAGTCTCCGCCCTGACAGAAGCAGTCCTTCTCCCCAAGCGACTAGCAGTGATCAAATGCCAGGCACACAAGAAAGTGACAGACATTGTAGGATAGGGAAACGCATTAGCTGACATCACGGCCCGAACCACTGCTGAAAACAGAGCGACAACACGTATGTATGTGACCAGGTCACAAGCAGAGAAATGGACGGACCCTAGGGAGACCATAAAAGACATCCAATCGACAAGTACACCACACGAACTGACTGAGTGGGCCCGGGTGGGATTAAAAGACGACGAAGGCTGCTGGAGGTCGAAAGACGCAAACAAATGGTTACTTCCCAATGCATACCTGATTCCCATACTGACCATGGCACACTCCTCTGCACATATAGGATCTGCCCCCATGATTGAACTAGTCACCCGAGTATGGCACAACAACAAAATACCAGACTTAGCAAAGCGTTTAGTACAGCAGTGTATGATATGCCTGCAACACAACCCGGGGAAAGGGACTGTAGTACCCCGTGGAGGGTTCGGGATCCCTGACCATCCTTTTGAGGTCCTCCAGATGGACTACATACAGCTAGAAAGGTGTCATGGTCTAAAATACGTACTAGTAATAGTGTGTGCATTTAGCAAATGGGTAGAAGCATACCCCACCCGAGACAACACCGCCATTACTACTGCCAAGGTGTTATTAAAAGAATTCCTCCCACGATATGGCCTTTGTCGAATTTTATGGAGTGACAATGGCCCCACTTCGTAGCCAAAGTTATCCAACTGATTCTCAAAGGGTTGGGCATAAAACAGAAATTCCACGCTGTCTTCCACCCCCAATCCGCAGGCTTAGTAGAACGACATAATGCCACACTTAAACTGAAGCTAGGGAAGATAGTTGCCACCACCGGACTGAAATGGCCCGATGCCCTCCCACTGGCATTGCTGTCAATGCGCTCCACCCCGACCAAGCACCACCTAACTCCGTATGAAGTTGTCTTTGGCCGGCCTATGAATCTTTGGGCCGGGCCGAAGCCAACCTCCATCCATGATGTCCCGGACATTTTAATGTCTGATTATTTGCACAACTTGACCAACACACTAACTGTTATCCACCAACAGGTGCAGCAAGCCATACCAGATGCGTCCAGGGGTCCCGTACACGATATCAAGCCTGGCGACTATGTGTTCCTCCGGAATTTTCAAAGACTGAAGAGCCTCGAACCCAGGTGGACGGGCCCCTGGCAAGTCCTAATCACAACCCGGACTGCACTTCGAGTGGAAGGAAAGCGCAACTGGCTGCATGCACATCACTGCAAGAGGATAACCCCAGACCTGACGGCAAAAGAAAACGTGGACACCCAGGAAGAGCTCCTGACTCAAGATCGACCGACGCTGAGTTGTTACCCTGAAACAGAGACACTCGAATTGGCGAAATTCCCTGATCCAACAGTTCCATCCAGGGAAGGGTACAACTTGAGGCGAAAAGGAGAGCGCTTTGGCCCAGCAGACCACTAACTAAGTCGTAAAATCTCAGTATGGTAACCAACGCTACACAGGTTACAGGAAAGGACACCAGACGAAGTACGTGGTCCTGCCAGTCACCAAGCCTCTTGAAGGTGATGGAAGCTCCCGGACGTCGAAGACCCACCGACAAGACCCCAAGACTGCCAGGTTGCATAGTACAAAGACAATCGCACTCTTCATTGTTTCCCTCATCTGCCTCCTGCTCATGGTCACAGTCTGGATTGTGGAAGAAAGTGCTCCAGCCCATGAAACAATGATACCAACTATGCAACCCATCACCAAACAAGAACATTATCTCGTTTCACTTTCACCCAGCTCTGAGAGCGACGCAAGGAATTTTGGAACAATTCATTTGTGCAGTTGCTACATCAACACAACCTTGCAGCCAATGCAACGAACTGCTGGGTCTGTGGGCTGCTTCCCCATGCAACTGAACACTCTATCCCCTTCATACCGTCACCTTTCTCTGTACACAGATCCTGTCTTGCTTGGCTGATACTACTACAAGGGAGTTACAGAGATAATGCCACATCCGATGAAACAATCGCACAGTTCCACAATGAGTTCTGGCTGAATAAGACAGCAAAAACTTCAGCTCCCTTTTGCCCTCTGACATCAAATACAACACTTCAAATGGACATTCCAGAGAAAGAACGGATCGAAATGCAAGTGTTCAACAACCCAGCCAGACCAACCTTCTCATATCTACGAAAACGGACTGCTGCAACTCTGACTGTGGCCCCATCAGTGGTGAATGTCATGGGCTTCGTCTGCATCGAAGGTCATGGGACAAAAATCGTGGGCCACAGCTCTTGCCACATCACCAGAACTTTAAACACAACTGATCCTCCATCCTTTGTTGCTTCTCCGAACATGTACTTTGTTTGTGGTACAAAAGCCTACACCTGGCTCCCAAAAGGCTGGGGGGCTCCTGCTACATTGCCTTTGTCCTTCCTCCAACATATGTGGCTCCAAAAAACCATCACAGACAGAAACGAGCAAAAGACATGGAACAAGCAGACTCCACTGCATCACAGTTCCTTGATGCTGCAAAGGGACTCGTTCCATTCTGGGGTCCGATGGCAAACAGTCGAGCCATTCGACATCTGACCCAAGCAGTTGAAACAGCATTGAACATCACGGCTGGCATCCTCACGAACAACACCGCCGAGCTACAGGCAGTCCGCCTTGTGGCTCTTCAGAACCGTCTTGTCTTGGACGTGGTACTGGCGGATCGAGGAAGAGCATGCCGCATCATCGGATCTAGCTGCTGCACCTTTGTACCGGACAATTCACCGTCAGTTTTCAAAGCAATTGAACATCTTCACAGACTTTCATCAGAGATCCATCAGGAACAAGAAGGCTGGTTGCTTGGGAGCTGGTTTTGGAACACTCTAAAAGACTGGGGGTGGAGGCTGCTGTTAATCATATTAAAACCGATTTTCGTAATATGTGGTTGTTGCCTGGGGATACAATGCATTCCACCTCTATGCTCTCTGTTTGCGAACTCAATCTGCCCTAAGACTTTGGATACAAAAGCCAAACGTATGAAAGCCATATATGATTTAGAGGTACTAGGCATGATGAGTATTGACGCTAATTGACAAGCTGGCTAGGATATGTTAAAAGGGAGGACTGTAGAAAATTAGATTGCGATGTGAACATAACCGGCGCCATCTTGTCCAGCCTGAGCCCGAATGAGCGCGTAAGCGGCAGCCATTTTAAGCACCATGGCCATTCCATATGCTGTCGATCGCCTGCACGTCTCCCTGACCTCACCATCATCCCCCGCGCACTGCCAACCCCCAAGCGCACATGCTAGAAGCCATAAAAGCATCCTCAGCGCGACCCTGCCCCGGAGCCACTTCCCGTGCCGAACCCACATGTCCTTTCATCCCTTGCACGAGAGCAGCCCCTCTGGTAACCCCCCTCCCTGCACCTGGCTGTTCGATCCGATCCCAGGCTATAACCAAACCCTGCGGATACAGTGTATTGCCCCCGTATAGTAAGATCTCACCCCGCATTAAAGGGTGCCGGAATTAATCAATGTCGCGACCCCATGAGATCCAAGTGATTGCACGTGTTTCAGCTCCTGTCGGAATGTCCAGCTGCGCGATAGTCATCACCTGCTGAGATTGGGGTGGGAGCCTCTACAAGAAAGATATGTGGGAACGGGCCTGAAGCTGGGATTCCGAGGATGTCATACTGCATTTCAAAGTAATGTAAATAATGTGTTTCCGTGTAATAAAGTCATAAAATACTGTATATAAGGCCAGGCCACAGAGGTACAGTTAGAGCACCTCGAGACGATACCCTGTTTGTCCGATCTGACGTGCTTTGCTCCGGAGAATAAACAACGTTTCCTACTTTCCAGTTTCCAGCGCCCGCCTCTTTATTTCATAGCTTACTCAAAGAATTAAGGTGTTGATCGCCGGCAGTGCTTGAGGATATCTGGGGACTATCTGCTTTTTCTACAGATGCCTCCTGGTCCTCGTAGCTGAAGAGACAAGCTTCACCTTCTTCACCTGTTTCGACGCGACATCGCCTGGTTCCTTCCTGGTCAATGGCTAGTGACACAGACTCTGTCCCCTCTGCTTTCAGGTTCTTCAGATCTTCGATCCACCCTTGGATCCACCCGCACACTTCTCCTCTGGTCGCCTGTAGCTCTTCTTTGCAGATCTCCATAGAAAACGACGCCGAAGCCCGACACGAAAAGACACCTATGCACCCGGCTTCCCTGGGTGAGGTACCTCGAGTACTCCGGTGCTCCCATGGGTCTTGACTCTTGAAGTGTCCTAGTTTGAAAGGGTTCCATCCAAGTCCATCTGGAAGTATCCTTAAATTGTACTTTTGTAACTTCTTCGATTCCCATTCTAAGTGAATGGTAGGTAACCTGTGGCTGTGTTTAGACACTGCACGCGTCTCCTGTGGGCCTCCTACTTCCTAACCTTGGGTTGTTTAGTGTAGCCCCAGTGATTCCCTATGCCTATTCACTATTCCTGTAGTGGCTCTTATACCACTATTTTAGTTTATGGTTCGTGTGGCCCCTAGGGCAAAACTATTTGTGCAACTTATCGTATGCTAATTAAGTAACTTGTGATTTACTTTTGCCTCTGACCTCATAAAGAGTTCAGAGGGGTTGTGTTAGAAATAAATGCATATATATTTGATATATACCTTGTGTGCTGTCCTTTCATTTGGTATTCAAGGGATTATAATTGGTAAAACAAACAGCTTCACATGCTCTTTGGAGTTTAGCCTAAGACTGCTGGTCCCTGCTATCTCTAGGATAGCTTGTCTATAAGGTTTACTTTACTACCACCATCAATAAGGGTCGATTTAGACTGGTGCAAGGTGCCACTAGAACTAGTGACATCATATGCCAGGCTAACTTCTCACATTGGTGTGCAGCGGATGGGATAAGAGCTTGAATTTGTTTTACCATATAATCTTGTAATATCATTTGAAAGATCACATTAAGGTACCGGTAGGTACATATAAATCAAGTCTTATAATACTTTAAGTTCTACTGAACTTAGTTGTTGTAGAGGAAAGGGCTTAGCATACCCTGACTACAACTCTAGAGAGGTTCTAGTAGATACCATTTAGTGTAGGTAGGTGCACACACCACACCTCACTAGACAATGTCCTTGATAGCAGGGCCTAGTGTGCCTCTGCAAGTAGAAGACCCTCCTAGGGTAGCTTCTAAATATGACTCATTCACTTTTCAGGAATTGAGGAGTCTATGCTCAGTCACAAGCCTAAGACAAGGACAGAGTCCAACCTTTAACCACCTGGTAGATATTTTAATGGAGTATGACGCAGAAAGAGCATCCAACCCAGATCACACGGGTAGTACAGAGGGGGGCCATCCCTCAACTGAAGATCCCACTGGTGACAACCAAGGGGCCTCTGAGGATGATGTGGATGCTAGCCAGGTAGAAGTCAGGGAACTGAACCAGGCTAACCTAGGACTACATGGGACTGAGAGTGGAAGGATCCAATGCAGACCCCCAGGTAGGCCAAACCCTGAGCACAGAAGAGCCAGGTCACTCTTCAGTGACTCTAGCCACTCTGATGACTCAGTAGGGTCCAATGCCTCAACTCTAAGGAGGATACCATCCCCTCAGAGAAGAGAGCATAAAGCAAGGATGAGGGAATCTAAACTTAGAATCAAGAGGCAAGTAATTGCCCTTGCAAAAGAGACCCTGGCTCTTGAGAGAGAGAGTAAGTTGTGTGGACTAGAGTCTACTGGTGGCAGCATAATTCCTAGAGATAGGGAAAGGTCTTATGACCATAAAAACCTGAGCAATATTGTCCCTCCCTTTAAGATAAGGGATGAAATTCACAAGTGGATAACTGCTTTGGAGAGGGCCTGCAAAGGCCAGCAGGTACCCCAGAGTCAGTGGGCAGCAATGTTTTGGCTCTCGTTTACAGATAAATGTAGAGATAAGCTCCTAACAGTAAATAAACAGGATGCTGACAACTACACTGTCCTGAAGAGTGCTCTGATAAATGGGTTTGGCTTAACCACTGAGCAGTATAGGTTGCTGTTCAGAGACACCCAGAAGACACAGACTCAGGACTGGACTGACTTTGTAGTTTGTGCTACTAATGCTCTGGAAGGCTGGTTACTGGGCAGTAAAGTAAGTGACAATACAGGATTGTATAACCTTATTATGAGAGAACAGATTCTTAATAATTGTCAGAACCAGTTATTGCATCAGCACCTGGTTGACTCTGATTTGACCTCTCCCCAAGAACTGGGTAAGAAGGCAGACAAATGGGTCAGAACCAGGGTGAAGCAGAAGCTACAGAACCAAGGTGGTGATCAGAAGAAGCAAGACCAAAAGGGTGGGGACATAGCAAAAGACCAGAAGACTTCGCCTGGCCCCCAAAAAGCTTCTACTGAGGGGGGTTCCAAGAAATCAAAAAAGAAAGAAGGTCCAAAGAATCCATGGTGCAACTTTTGTGAAAGTAATACTCACTGGACCAGTGATTGCACCAAGAAGGAGGAAGCTCCAGCCACCATTGCCCCATAGGCAACTGTTCCCCATAGTACAGCTAATAGTGGTGGTTCTCAACAGAAGGATGTAGTAGGGTTAACCCTGGGAACTGAGGTGGATTCTGGCCTAGTCAGAATAACAACTCAAGGTGTTTTGATCTGCGATGTGGACATGCCTATGCCCTCTACTGTGATCCCCAGTAACTTGGGCAAGTACAGACAGACTCCTTTAATCAATAACAAAGTGGCTCAGGCCTACAGGGACACATGTGCATGTGTCACCATGGTGACACCCAACTTTGTGGAACCTGGACAGATAATACTAGGTGACAATTACCTAGTGATCAATGCATGCAATGTCACAAGTGCCCATAGTATGGCAATTGTGAATTTCTCCTGGAGTGGGGTAACTGGCCTCAAAAGGGTTGTTGATAGTTCATACCTCCCAGTAGATTGTTTGCTTGGAAATGACCTAGAATCTTCAGTCTGGTCTGAAGTGGAGTATAGGACTCATGCAGAGATGTTAGGGATATCAGCACATGTCCATGCAGTGACCAGGTCACAGGTCAAAAATTGCAACACTAAACAGGCTCTGGATCTTGAAACTATGGACCAGTTGCCTACCAGGAGAAGAAGCAGTAAGGTTAAGGCAGTGCCTTCCCCCTTGCCTCAGAATGAGGATCAGCCTTCCCAGGAAGCGGATTGTGAGACCCATGAAGGAACTGTCCTAGAAGAGCTTGAGCCTGATCAGGTTGAGTTTCTTGGGACAGGGGGACCTTCAAGGGCAGTTCTGAGGCAGGCGCAGTTGGACTGTCCTTCTCTTGAACCCCTCAGACAGCAAGCTGCTGCTGAGGCTGCTGGGAATGCTAATGGTACCCATAGAATGTATTGGGATGAAGGGTTCCTGTATTCAGAGGCTAGAGACCCCAAGCCTGGTGCTTCCAGGAGGTTGGTCATACCTTTGGCATTCAGGGGTTTCCTTCTCACCTTAGCCCATGATATCCCCCTAGCAGGACATCTTGTCCAGAATAAGACTTGGGACAGGCTTGTCCCTCACTTTCACTGGCCCCATATGTCAGAAGATACCAAGGAGTTTTGTCGCTCATGTGCCACCTGCCAAGCCAGTGGAAAATCAGATGGCACCACAAAGGCCCCCCTAATACCACTACCTGTGGTGGGGATTCCCTTTGAAAGTGTTAGGATTGACATTGTTGGACCAATGGCTCCCCAAACAGCATCTGGGCACAGATTTATTCTGGTGGTAGTGAGTGGGTCATGCCACCAGATACCTAGAAGCTATTCCCCGAAGGACCACAACAGCACCTGTTGTGGCAAGAGCCCTCCTGGGAGTTTTCTCAAGAGTGGGTTTTCCGAAGGAGTTTGTCTCAGACAGAGGTGCAAACTTTATGTCTGGATATTTGACTGCTATGTGGAAAAAGTGTGAAGTGAACTACAAGTTCACCACACCCTACCATCCACAATGCAATGGTTTAGTTGAGAGATTCAACAAAACCTTAAAGGGCATGATTAAGGGTCTACCTGAAAAGCTCAGGCAAAGATGGGACATCCTACTGCCCTGCCTTTTGTTTGCTTACAGAGAGGTCCCACAGAAGGGGGTTGGCTACAGCCCTTTTGAACTTCTGTTTGGGCATCCTGTAAGGGGACCCCTTTGTCTGCTGAAGGAGGGATGGGAGTTCTCTCAAAGCTTCAAAGCAAGACATATTGGACTATGTACTTGGTCTCTGCTCCAGGATGGCTGAGTATATGAAAAAGGCATCTAAAAACCTTGAGGCTAGCCAGGAATTACAGAAAGCCTGGCATGACCAAAAGGCTGTGCTGACTGTTTACCAGCCAGGACAGAAAGTGTGGGTGTTGTAGCCAGTGGCACCAGCAGCTCTCCAAGACAAATTGTCTCGACCCCACACTATTGTTGAGCAGAAGGGAGAAGTCACCTATTTGGTTGATCTTGGAACTTATTAATGTTAGGATCAGATGAAATAATATTTAGAGTGAGTGTTATTCCAGCCACACGGAGTCTCTTACCAGGTTGCCGCTGCTGCTGCCCGGGGCGTTGCCTCGCCACCGCCGGTCTCCTCGCCGCCGCCGGTCTCCTCTGCCGGACTGCCGGCGCTGCTGCCTGCCTAGAACGCTGCCTCACCATCGCCGGTCTCCTCCCCCCGTCGCAGCCTCTGTCCATCTGTGCTGCCGCTGAGCGGGGGAGTCAGAGACTACAGCTCCCAGAAGCCTTCGCGACCGGACCGGAAGTCGCGTCGAGGCTGAGCGCGCCAGGAGGCGCTCAAAAAGGGGCATCACTTCCCGCGTCGCGGGACGCGCGCGGGCTAAGCCTGGGCAAAGGGCGGGCCCTCTGAGGCCCTCAGAGGTCAACAGTGGTCGGGCGGGCCACCCATCTAACCTCCATCAAAAGGTGAGCCTGTTGTTCCAAATATGGGGAAATGTAATACCATTACTTCTACCAGCACACATATACAGGCCATCGCGGATCCTGCATCTTCCCAACTCTCCTTTGAGAGTTTACTGGAAAATGCTTTTAACGAGACTGCAGAGACAGAGAGGAGGTTGTCATTGGGCTCCTTCAACACCAGCCAACCTACTATTATAGTCAGTCCCAAACACACCATGCCTCTACTTCCAGAAGTTATTGTGGTGAAACCCATCCCTGCGATCAGCTCATCTGAATCACCACAAGAAGTAAGCACCCCTGATATAGCTACTGATATTCATCTTGACCCCGCGTCGCAACCCGCGCCACCCCCCACAACTATGAGCACCGAGACCGCCGGTGCAAAACGTAAGAGGGGTCCAGCAAAGACAACAATAAACAAGAGGAAGCAGCCCCTAAGGAGTAACGACCAGCCAACTCCACAGAGTATGTGGACTAGGGGGAAGAAACAACTAATAGGGGTTCAAACAGTATGCTCTGATTCAGGGGAACATTCTGGCATCGCTATACCAAACGAGGATATAAATTCCATCTGTACACAGACTGACTTCCCTAACGAAAGCACCCTCCGATCTAAATCCAATGGAAACCTCATAGAGACCATTGCTGATACAATTTTCAAGCAATTGGAAGGTCAAATGATCAAACAATTCAATTTTATTTTTAAGAGACTTGATAGACTGGAAACCCTCGTGAAAAACGAAGAAGCAAAGAGGAAAGGTATGGTCTGCCTAGACCAAATTAGAGGCGAACGTCTGGTAAAAGACTTAGAGACTATCACTAGCGCCTTATCTAGCGGAGGTCCCACCATAAACTGTAATCCAGCTGTAGCTAAAGGGGCACCCAACACTAGTACCCCCTCTATACCTACTTTACTGCCGAGGGAAGTAAATAAAAGGCAAAACCATTCTGCCTCAATTCCGCCATCCATCCCTTTGCCACCCTCCGGTCTACCTTGCACTACAATCTCCATCAATAATACCCAGAAGAGTAATCCTCCCAGAGGCACAGCCAAGCAGAAGGTATTTCCCAACCTTGGCCAGGACAAGGGACAACCGGAGGACAACAGGCCGATAAAACATCAACGTCCTGCTTTACATCTTCCTCCTGAGGCTTGCCCTTATGTCTTGGTTCTGGCTGGCATACCACCGCTTAGGGAGGGTCAAGGAGAATCCTGGGTCCAGTTACATAACAAATGCATTGACTGGTTAACTAAACATAAGGGGGTCGGCTATGATATATCCAACGAAATTCTCTCTGCACGCCGGGTGACCTGGGTTGGACCTCTGTTTAAAAACATCAACGGAGACTGTATTACAATCAACTTCAGGAACCCGGGCACAGTAAAATTCTTACTGAACAAGAATTACAACCAGCACGGCCCAGCTACTGTGGTGACCCCCTTACCTCTGAGTTATTTTTACAGACCCCCACATAGAATGTTGCAACCACCCCCCTTGTTTCCGTTACATAATAGATTCTCGGCACTATCTGACTAGGGCACCTTGGACTGACTGCCAGCCACCCAGGAAGATTCAGCTGCAGCGGTGTCCGACTCTGAACTTTCGCAGACAGTAGAGCCTGTGGGGTTTTCGATACCATCTGACCTTCCCCTGCCACCCAATGTACAATGTGATCCATTAGCCAAACCAACAGCCATTGCCCAGGTCTCTGTCCAGGATGTTCGTCCATTGCCCGACGAGGACTTGTCTATTATAAGCTGGAACATTGCTGGGCTGAAGGCAAAAATGGAAATCAAAGCCTGGAAAGATTGGGTAAATCATTATGATGTCTTAATGTTTCAGGAAACTTGGTGTACAACCCATTTGCTACTTGAAGGGTATAGCTGTCTCAATAGGACTGTACTGGCCCCTCCCTTAGGCCGCCCTAGTGGGGGATTATCGATTTGGGTAAAGATAACCGCAGAAGTTAAAACAGAAGCATTACAAATTAATGACCCAAGTTTTATGGCACTGATATACACAAGAAGGGTAAAACTATGTCTAATTAATTTCTACAACAATGATTTTATATCCCACCCTAATAGTAATTTTTTAAGCTTGTTCAATTTTATTGATGAAATAGTGGAGGGACGGAAATATGGGAAGTTTGATGGTATTTGCATAGGTGGGGATTTCAATGCACACATTCATTTAAGAAATCCCCCCTGTAAGAGAGGTGTAGAACTATCTGATCTCCTCGCAACCAGAGAACTCGTAAACACTATGGAGTTTGCCGGCACTTGTACAAGTACTGCCCCGGTCCCCACTTACATCGGTCATGGGAGCGCAACAACAATCGATTATATATTTGTCTCTCCCTCCCTTGCGGGTGTTTTATTAAAGGCAGAGGTAGTGTGTAACGTATATAGTGATCACTACCCAATTGTGATTTACCTGAAATCATTAGGGGGAAAAATATCACATAGTGTAATCGGGGCAACAAACCTGGAAGCCTCAACGGACAGATTAAGGGTTGTCTGGAGGGGGGTAGACAACAAGGGTGTATTGGCCAGTGTGATTAAGAAACATCCAGTACTGATCTCGGACTGTCTTGCTATTGATAGCTGCGGGGGCAATATGATTAAATCATTCTGTGAACTCTGCTCCGCAATAAAAAGTGAGATCTCTAAACCAGCATCTAGGAAAACTGAGGAAGCCCCAAGATGGTTTGATACCTCTTGCTCAAAAGCTAACCGGGACTTAAGGGCTGCTCTCATGGCCAAACCGCGGGATATTTCCCGGGTAAGGTTCTTGAGAGCAAGGTACAAATTCACCTTACGTACCAGATCCAATGAATTAGTTAAAGATCACTGGGAATCCCTTGCCCGTATGGCTGCCCTAAAGGACACCCCAGGGTTTTGGAGGGAGGTTAAGAACCTAAGATCTCTTGGTTCAAACATAACACCAATCAATTGTAACATCACAGGGCCTGTGTGGGTTGACCACTTTTCGAAGATCTATGCCGTATCTGGCAACCCCGCAGAAACTGTTCCCCCTCCAACACCTATGGAGAAGCGTGGCTCAGTGGTTAGAGGCGCCAGACCCGGAAGCTGAGATCGGCCGTGGACCAGGGTTCGATTCCCCGCCTCGGCGGGTCTCGGGCTCAAAAATTCCACGGACTCGACAATTCTCGCTCCGGTGCCTACTCGACTCTCGGTGTCACACTCTGCGACTCTGGGCAATAGCTTGCTTAATCTCTACTACGGCCCCTCGCGGCGGGATGCCTGGCTTTCACCTTGTGGATACCCTGCCGGGGTATCTCACAGGGGAATACCAGGACGGGTTCCCTAAGCAAGCGCCTTGAGACCCCTGGGTGATTCGTGCGCTATATAAATCGAAATACATTTACATTTACATTTACTTTGAATATTACATTGCTTGAGGTAGAGGATGCCATCGCAGAAAGTGCCGGTAATAAAGCCCCTGGCCCTGACGGCCTTTCTATTGACCAATTAAAAAGTGAAATTGACTTTTGGGCCCCGTTGCTGTGTAATGTTTTTAACAATTTAACTTATGAATCTATCCCTGAAACATGGTCCAGCAGTACTATTGTACCCATTTTTAAAAAAGGCGACAGGCTAGATCCTGGGTGTTACCGCCCAATATCATTAATTGATAACACTCTGAAAGTTTTAGGTAGGGTAATCTTTAAAAGAATTAGAACTTGGGCGGAGGAAAGCACCATTTTACACCCAAGCCAGCTAGGTTTCCGAAGCAATGTGGGTACAGTAGAACAATGTCTGAACCTGAATTTAATAATGGCTAAATATACCATCGCTAAAAAATCCCCCTTATATTTTGGTTTCATGGATTTGAGTTCTGCCTTTGATTTTGTAAATCACTCCCGTTTATGGTCCGTCTTACTTAATTATGGTTTAGATGATTATTTAGTTTACTTTTTATCTTATCTCCATAGCGACCTAAGAGCCCGTGTGCGCATTAACCACACTGGCGAAGTTTCCAGTGATATTTTAATCGGCAGGGGGGTCAGACAGGGTTGTGTTCTGGCCCCTCTGCTTTTTATTTTATACATTAATGAGCTGAGTAGTTCCCTGAGTACCCTAACAAAAGATGTACCATATGTAAATGGCACTCCCATACCTACCCTTCTTTACGCGGACGATGCGGTCCTAATGGGCCGCACCCCAAAGGCACTGCGCATCTTAATTTCAGGTTTTGTTACTTTTATGGCTGATTTAGGTTTAACCACAAATTTAAAAAAATCATTTATTATGACCAGTGGTCCAAAAAAGTATAAAATTATTGAGATCATGTCAGGGGAAAATGTTTTAAAAAACACCTGCACTTTCCCATACTTGGGGCTGTTGTTCTCTAACACTGGTTCTTGGCAACCACATGTCTCCTATGCGAGGAACAAATTAGGTAAAGCGATCAACTCAATAATTTCCTTGCGCCAACCTAATCATGCTGATGTGATCACGTCTTTACTAAAGATTTATCAAACCCAATGCATCCCAACAGGTACCTATGGCGCAGAGGTATGGGGACATACAAATTGTCTCCATATCCAGACAGAAGAAAATAGATTCTGTCGGAAGGTGCTGGGTGGAGTCATCTGTGCCTCAAACTACATATGCCACAGTGAATTAAATATCCCCTTTATAGAGGACTTTGTTAGATCAAGACCGGCCCTTTTTTGGCTAAAGATATGGCAGAACCCTGCAGCCTCATTGAAACGTGACATAATTTCAGATTGTTTAAAATGTGACAGGGCACACTGTATACCATGGTTGAAAGCCGTGAACGAATGTTTAAGAAGTGTAGGGCATGGACACCTGTTTACATCTCCCAATCTCATAGACCGCTCACATAAGATTCTGATTCAAAGGGCTCTGTATAACCTTTATAGAGAAGAGCGGGAAAGGAACGATTTCCCAAAGTGTACAGTTGCAAAGTATAAGGGCCATTTGGAGCCCCTTGCTTGTTACCCTGCCCCGCCCCAGAAATGCCTACGTTTAAATCTAGGTAGATGAAACAGGTGTTTACTGTTCCGTTTTCGGGACGGGAGCATCGTAAATCTGCTAAACTTTCCTTTGGGTTATAACAAACATTTGGAAATCTTAAGCTGTCCGTGTAACCCGATTAAGAAACAAAGTCTCATACACTTTATGTTATTTTGTGGTTTTTATAAACTGTTTACTGTCCATTATTTAATGCCATACTGTCGGAAACATGACCTGTTGGATTATAAGATAGCATTGAGGAATTTATTAATGTTAGGATCAGATGAAATAATATTTAGAGTGAGTTGTTTCCTTAAAACCGCCGTTCGCTCGCGAGCTACTTTGCACATTGATTGATAAAATTTGTACATTGCACTTTGCACTTTGTATCGCTTAACAATTTGCACGTCTGTAATTTGCACATACATCGGTTTTGATTTTACTTTTGTCTTTGTTCCACATCCTATAGTTGTCGCTATTTTTAAATGATCTAATTTTTAAATTACATACATTGTCCTCCTTTAATATGTACCTGCATTGTTGTAGAGTTAGATAGACTAAATTTTAATTTTAGTTGTTTATTTTTGTATTCATTGCCATTGTATTTGTTATGCACTTTTTTGGATGTTTTATTCCGAATAAAGATCTTTGACTTGACTTGACTTGATCTTGGAACTCCAAGGAGCCACCACAGGGTGCCTCATGTCAACAGGTTGAAACCATATGTTGACAGGGCTGACATAGGCTTGCTCGTGGCTACTGATGAAGGACAGGAGGAAGAGAGTGACCCTCTCCCAGACCTGCTCTCTCAGAACCCTGAGGATGGATCAGTTGATGGTGTAGTCTTGGCAGACAGCCCCACTGATCAGCAGCAGAGCGACTGCAGACAAGTTCTGCAGGCCCCCAGACATCTTTGCTCTGACTCAAAGTCAGACTACCTGGTGCACTCATGAAGTTGACACTGGGAACAGTCTGCCTGTTAAAAGTAGGATTTACAGGCAACCTGATCATGTCAGGAATTGTATCAGGACAGAGGTCCAAAAGATGTTGGAGTTGGGAGTCATTGAGCCCTCAGAGAGCCCTTGGGCCAGTCCTGTAGTCCTAGTGCCTAAACCTCACACCCAAGATAGTAAGAGACAGATGAGGTTTTGCGTGGATTACAGAGGCCTCAATGCTGTCACTAGGACAGATGCCCACCCAATACCAAGAGCAGATGAGCTCATTGACAGCTCATTGACAGATTGGCTTCTGCCAAGTTTTTCAGTACATTTGATTTGACAGCTGGCTAGTGGCAGATCAGGCTAGCTGATGATGCAAAATCCAAAACAGCATTTTCAACCCCAGGAGGTTATTATCAATTTTTGGTGATGCCCTTTGGTCTGCAAAATGCGCCTGCCACATTCCAAAGATTGGTGAACCAAGTCCTCTAAGGTCTGGATGACTACTGTGCAGCTTATCTTGATGATATTGCTGTCTTTAGCTCCACTTGGAAAGATCACCTGATCCACCTGAAGAATGTTTTGGAGGCCCTGCAAAAGGCAGGCCTAACTATCAAGGCTACCAAGTGCCCGATAGAGCAGAGTAAGGTTGTGTACCTGGGTCACCTTGTAGGTGGAGGTCAGGTTCAACCATTGGAGAGCAACATCTAGACCATAAAGGACTGGACTGCTCCCATAACCCAGACACAGGGCAGAGCTTTCTTGGGCCTGACTGAGTATTATATCAAGTGTATCAAAAGTTATGGGTCCATTGTAACACCTCTCAATGACTTAACTTGAAAGAAAATGCCAAAGAAAGTTCAGTGGACAGTAAGCTGTCAAAAGGCATTTGATGACCCGAAGCAGGCCATGTGCACTGCACCTATTCTGCAAAGTCCAGACTACTCCAAGGAATTCATTGTTCAAACAGATGCTTCTGAATTGGGTGTGGGTGCTGTTTTCACAACTGACTAAAGATGGTCAAGACCAGCCAGTAGCTTTTATTAGCAGAAGGCTGACCCCTAGAGAGAAACGTTGGTCAGCTATTGAGAGGGAATCCTTTGCTGTGGTTTGGGCCCTGAAGAAGATGAGGCCATACTTGTTTGGTACTCACTTCAAGATTCAGACAGACCATAAGCCCCTCTTGTGGCTAAATCAGATGAAGGGTGAAAATCCCAAACTGCTCAGGTGGTCCATTTCCCTACAGGGGATGGACTTTACAGTGGAACATAGACCTGGGAGTGGCCATGCCAATGCAGATGGGCTCTCCAGATATTTCCACTTAGAACATGAAGACTCAACTGGTCAAGGGTAGTTTAATGTCCCTGCGTTTGGTGGGGGGGTTGTGTAGGAGAGTAGGGTCTGCTTCCTATGGTCACCCCCACTTTTTGCTGTGATTTTCTGTTTTTTTTACTTTAGTGTAGCTGTGGGCCTGCTGATCAGACCCACAGACCAGCTGATCTCTCTCTAAATTGATACCATGTACTTTAGGTACATACCAGATTGGTTACTGGGTCGCCCCTGTATAGTGTAACCTAGGTACCCAGGGCATAGGTGCTTCCAAGGCCTACCAGGGGCTGAAGCATGTATTATGCCACCCTGGCTGGCCATCTAAACTGGCACCACAGGCTGATCACTCAGCTTGGGTAAGGTGGTGTAATCACCCCTTACTTAGATATAGTATATCTATATCTACCTTATATATAGACACATATACACCTATAAGTCACTCCTATGGCAGGTCTTAACAATCCTGGAGGCAGAGTGCTTGGTTTTATGTGAGAGGGTGCCCTAGCATGAGCTGAGCCCCTCTGCAGCTTTCGGAACCATCTCCTTATAGCTGTTCTATGATATAGCCATACCATATACTCTTAAGTGCATTATAATCCTCGCAGTTAATCTAACTTTGGTTTGGCTTTATCGAAACATGTTGTGTAAGGTGTCAAACACTTTGGAATACTACCCCCCTCCCCCCCACCAGTTCTGGTGGTGGGGGTAGCATTCCACCCTTCCAGAGGGAGAAGACATGTCAGTACTGCTTTACCCGGTTAAAGTTAAACAGAGCCTCAGCATCACAAAATGGATGCTGCTGCCACAGACACGAGTCTGACCTCCTGCTGCTGGACGAAACTCCAGCAGGGGAGGCCTGGACAATAGGTTTCCTGTCGAGGGAGGTGCCAGCACCTCCCCAGACAGGCTTTAGTGTATTGGAGCAGGGAGGGCCGCATTGAAAGATGCTTTTCCAGACACTACCTGGGGCACACAAGGTGCTCCATGCATAGCCCGGTTCAAACCAGTTGCTGGGGCACCCCAGATTCGCTCTGGCACGAAACTGGACAAAGGGAAGGGGTGTACCCACCCCCTTCCCAGGTCCACCCATAGGAGGGACTTAGCAGGTAATCCAGCCCCCTTTCTTAGTATAAGTATAGGAGCTGTGTCCTCAGGACTTTAGATTATCCTGGACTGAAATTTTGACACAGAACTCTTGGACCTTCGACGTTCTATACCGACTAGACAAGGCATCTCCCTTGTGGTCAAGGAGTGATCACCCTGGGCAAACAGGCACCACCAGCAACTACGAGAAGCCCCAGACCCGAGCACCAACTGCACCGACGCTCAGCCCTCCACACTCCACGAGTGCCGCGTGGGGCCTGCTCTTGCATTTCTGTCTGACGCGTCTTCCCGGTTCCTAGTCAGTTGGCTAGTGAGCCCCCTGAAGACTCCATCTTGAATTTACATTGCTGGCCTGGTTGCTCCATGCTTGCTCCAGCTTCCCTGCAAAGGTGAAGTGCCCCAGACCATGCTGGTCTGACCTGAAGCCAATCTTCACTTCCTGCGTGGGTTGCGTTTGCCAAGGCTTGTTGGGTCCAATCCGGATACCGACACCGCAGTCAACTAGATCCTTCGTGGGACAGCTCGAATCCAGCTTCTGGTCATCGTTGACACCTCCTGGTCCTCTTCACCTGATTTGACGCGACATCGCCTGGTTCCTTCCTGGTCACTGGCTAGTGACCCAGGCTCTGTCCCCTCTGCTTTCAGTTTCTTCAGATCTTCAATCCACCCTTGGATACACCGGGACACTTCTCCTCTGGTCGCCTGCAGCACTTCTTTGCAGATCTCCATAGAAAACGACGACGAAACCCGACACGAAAAGCCACCTACGCACCCGGCTTCCCTCGGTGAGGTAAATAGAGTACTCCGGTGCTCCCGTGGGACTTGACTCTCGAAGTGTCCTAGTTTAAAAGGGTTCCATCCAAGTCCATCCGGAAGTGTCCTAAAATTGTACTTTTGTAACTCCTTCGATTACCATTCTAAGTCAATGGTAACCCGCGGCTGTGTTTAGACACTGCACGCGTCTCCCGTGGGCCTCCTACTTCCTAACCTTGGGTTGTTTAGTGTAGCCCCAGCGATTCCCTAGGCCTATTCACTATTCCTGTAGTGGCTCTTGTACCACTATTTTAGTATATGGTTTGTGAGGCCCCTAGGGCAAAACTGTATTTGTGCAACTTATCGTATGCTAATGAAGTAACTTGTGATGTACTTTTACCTCTGACCTCATAAAGAGGTCAGAGGGGATGTGTTAGAAATAAATACATATATATTTGATATATACCTTGCGTGGTGTCCTTTCATTTGGTATTCAATGGATTATAATTGGTAAAACAAACAGCTTCACATGCTCTTTGGAGTTTAGCCTAAGACTGCTGGTCCATGCTACCACTAGGATAGCTTGTCTATAAGGTTGACTTTACAACCACCATCAATAAGGGTTGATTTAGACTGGTGCAAGGTGCCACTAGAACTAGTGACATCATATGCCAGGCTAACTTCTCACAGGCAAGAGGCCGCGGGTGAACAGGGATCTGAGCTACAGACCTCATGATGAGGGGGGGCTGGGGATTCCCTTGACCGTTATTACAAAGCGACGCAACTGCCGACTCTCTTGGAATGGGCTCAACCTGAGTCTGGGAAGAGATGGCTCTGCATCGAGCGAGCACTTGCAGAAAAGGCTCTCTGGAAAATCCCCTTCCTTCATAAGGCCCATAGACCCCTTGGACTATATGGCGCCCCTGTGGCCCGTGCCACACTGAAAGCCTGGGACGTGACAAATACCCGCAATGGTCTGATGACTTTCCTTTCACCCCCATCACGGAAAATCAGGATTTCTCTCCGGGCCTTAATTGGGATGCGTTTAGCCACTGGGATGCAGCAGGACACAGGTCTGTAAGGCATTTTCTTGATTTCGATGTGCCAGAACCGGAGCGCTACCATTACTTGCAAATACGACACTGTGTCCTGCAACCCCAAATCTGCACTGGGAGTGGAGAGGTCCCTCTGGCTGGCTGCTTTTGAAACACTCCACAAAGCGACTTATCACAGAACTCGATCATATCTTCCATTCCATGAACAGTCAGTCAAGTCTGCAGGCCAAAGACGATGGGAGGTGGAGTTAGACCCTAACTCCCAAAGAGTGGGCAGATATTTGCTACAGAGCCAGACACTCAGCACGTAACATGAATAGCATTGAAACGGCCACCAAGATCATGACATGCTGGTACCTTACGCCCTCCCGACTTCACAAGAGTGACCCTGACCGCTCGCCCACTTGCCGGAAAGGGATGTGATTCTGATGGCATTGTCTTGCACCTGCTGTGGGAATGCCTGCGCTTGCTACTCATTGGACACAGATGTTGGACGAGATTGACAGCCAATTCGACAACACGCTCCTACGCTTCCCTGAGTATGTGGTCCTGGGGCTGTCTGACAGACTTACCTATTCCCTCAAGTCTCGCAAAGGTAGGCAAATGGGCATAGCCCAAGGAGTGGCATTGCAAACTGTATTACCACATTGGGGCACAGACAACATACCTAATGTACAGGGATGGCTACACCGATTGTGGTATGTTCTTGGCATGAAGCACATTACCAATTCGCTTCAAGGGGATGGGGTCTGCAGCACTTCTTTGCAGATCTCCATAGAAAACAACGACGAAACCTGACACGAAAAGCCACCTACACACCCGGCTTCCCTGGGTGAGGTAACTCGAGTACTCCGGTGCTCTCGTGGGACTTGACTCTCGAAGTGTCCTAGTTTAAAAGGGTTCCATCCAAGTCCATCCGGAAGTGTCCTTAAATTGTACTTTTGTAACTCCTTCGATTCCCATTCTAAGTCAATTGTAACCCGCACCTGTGTTTAGACACTACACGAGTACTGCATTGAAAGATGCTTTTCCAGACACTACCTGGGGCACACAAGGTGCTCCATGCATAGCCCGGTTCAAACCAGTTGCTGGGGCACTCCAGATTCGCTCTGGCACGAAACTGGACAAAGGGATGGGGTCTCCTTTGCTGATGTGTGGCACTCCTTTGTCTCCCTGTTGGGCACCGAATTTTGCAAGCTGTCCTGCCCTAGATATCTACGGTTGCTCCGCCTTACCGAACTGAGTCAAGGCGCAAACTGAACACTACTCGAATGTGCTATGGTGTGCTGGGCCTGTTTTCACCCTATTGATCGGGCATCTGGAACGGGGAAGGAGACGGGAGGGGGGGGGAAGGGGGATAGTGAGGGAGGCAGGGAAGTTCTTATTTAATGTTATTTTGATGCTCTGCGAAGCAAAACGAAAATTGCCGACCTATGCCTTAGGCCGATGTCTCACTGCATCTTGTTTGTTAATACTTCAATAAAAAAAGTTTTCAAACTAAAATCACTTGCCGACTTTCTGATCCAAGACTGGGTCCGACAGCTCAGATGGTCGCAGCTGTTACATTCTATATATCATGAAACAAAAACGATCGGGGGTTCCAAGGCTAGTTTAACGACCTCCACAAGTACATGCCCCAATCAATGTAACTTATACCACCAAGAGTACCTGGAAGTCAAAATATATCTGTCACTCGACTGTTAGTCCGACACCAACACCCTACTTGTGATAGTATAGTGGACACAAACAAAATGATATAGCTAGGTGAAGGAAAAGCTCAAGAGCAGAGAGAAATACTCCCATCAGAGGCCACACTGTACCGCCCTATTTAGCATCATTTGGGTGCCCCTGCTGCTTTTTCAGTAGGCACACGTATTATTATTCTCTCCTACTGCACCCTGAGCACATTTACCTCTGGTCACAGTGACATCACAGTGACTACCGATTCAGCCTCCTGAGCAAAGGGGCACCCAAATGATGCTAAATAGGGCGGTACAGTGTGGCCTCTGATGGGAATATTTCTCTCTGCTCTTGAGCTTTTCCTTCACCTAGCTATATCATTTTGTTTGTGTCCACTATACTATCACATGTAGGGTGTTGGTGTCGGACTAACAGTTGAGTGACAGATATATTTTGACTTCCAGGTACTCTTGGTGGTATAAGTTGCATTCTATATATCCCCAGATAGCTGGCGATGCTCAAAGCCATCAGTACCGGAAAATGATCGGACAGAGTCCTAGGTAAATGTGTTATAATTTCAACACAGCCCATCTCATCTCTAGCTCCTAACCAGAAATCTATCCTGGAAGATATTCCATGTACTATGGAATGTTTACACTCTGGAATTAGGGCATTCAACATGGTACATGTCTAGCAGTTTGCACTGGTGCATAATATAATAATAATAATGACATTTATAAAGCGCCTGGTTAAACTACACTAGTGTGTCCCCGCGCTATGGTACAATCGAGAAAACACATTACCAGGTCACCCCCCAAACCAGGGTACAGCACCAGAGATCGACTCAGTGGGGAAAAGGCAAGTTTTCAGCTTTTTACAAAAGGTTAACTCCGACTACTCCATCCGAAGCCCCCACAGGAGTCTATTCCATTGCTGAGCTGCCATGAAACTAAAGGAGCGCCCGCCCATCCTTACCATCCTGACTCTGGGAACAGTAACCCGTCCCATTCCGCTAGATCTTAATCGGCGGGAGGGGACATACGGAATCAGAAGGTTATGTAGGTATGCGGCCCCCTTCCTTTGTAGAATCCAATGGCTCACACAGTGAGCTTTAAACAGGATTCGCTCCTTAATCAGGAGCCAATGAAGGGCGACCAAAGCCTTCCTGGAAGAGGCTCTCCTGGGCAGCATCAGAACCAGGCGGGCTGCTGTGTTCTGAATACATTGAAGCCTCTGTACATTGCTGACATTGGCCCCCTATGTAGAGCACATTTCCATAGTCCAGCCTCGAAGTTACTAAGGCCTGAACCATGGTCTTCCTGGCTATGGTAGGCAAGAAGTCCAAAGTCTTGCGTAGTCCACGCAAGATTCCAAAACACGTTCCTTCCACTCGCCTTGTCTGATGCTCAAACGAGAGCTTGGGGTCAAGCCACACCCCTAGGTTCTTAACTTGTTCACTAGGCACAGGGTTAGGGCCCAGGGTCTGTGGCCACCATGCCGATGTCCACACAGGAGGTGCCTTGCCAATAACCATCACTTCTGTCTTACTCCTGTTCAGTTTGAGGCAGTTGTTAGCCAGCCATACCGCTAGTTCTTGCAGGCAGAAATTGAAATTAATGGCTGCCTTCTTGTCAGACTGTGTTAAGGACACCACCAGCTGCGTGTCATCAGCATAGGATACGACTTTGACCCCGTACTTTTCAGTGATGTCTGCCACTGGGGCAACAAAGATTAAACAGGGTTGGGCTGAGGTTGGACCCCTGTGGCGCCCCCTGATTAAGCCTGATGCTCTTAGATAGATACAGTCCCTGTGCTACCCGAAAGCTGCAGTTCTGCAGAAAGGATTCCATCCATGCCAATGCCTTTCCACCCTGCCCTCCTTTCCTGAGACACTGGAGCAACGTATGATGAGCAACAGTGTCAAAGATGGTACTCAGATCTAATAGAATTAAGGCCGCCATCTGACCCTCATCAACGTACTTCCAAATGGTCTCAGTGGAGAGGAGCAAAGCTGATTCAGTTGAGTACAATGCTCGAAGACCAGACTGCGTGGGATGGAGAAGATCATGTTTGCTGATATGTGACGTCAGCTGGATGTTCACTACCTTCTCTGCAATTTTCGTAAAGTAGGGAAGTAGCGAGCTGGATGCAAATTGTCTAGCTGGTCCATGTTTTAGGTACAATGCCTGAGCTAAAAGAGAGCTCTAACAGATGTCTAATGCAGGGTTTAAGGAATTCCATACTCCCTCTCAGCACCCTAGGCCTTGCAGGGTCACTGGGAGAACCAGACTTGATGTTACTCGCTATTCTTGTTAAGATCTCATGATTAGGGATACAAAAAATATCCAGATATTCTTCTCCCTTTATAACATAAACATAACATAACAGGTGTATTTGCAAAGCGCACGTTCACCCCAGCAACAGGGCATCTTGACACTGAAATAACAGATGCATATTGTTACCCAACTAAATGGTACTCATTTTATCGACCTCAAATGGATGAAAGGCTGAGTGGACCCACCGGGATTTGAACCTGTGACCATGAGGTTAAACACAGGCCCCTACAGTGGATGCAATAGTCCACTGAGCCACCAGACCCGGCATATTTATGTTGGTGGGGGCAGCAGCCTCACCGCACCCCTCCCTTGCAGAGGCCGGGAAGGTGGAATAGATTTTCTCTGCGAAAAACTCTGCAACCCGATTACAGGATTCCACTGAACTTGTAGTCGGGGCTGCGATCTTGTCCAAGGATGAGATCTCTTTATAGACAGTGAACAACTCTTTGACTGCATTTTCCGCTCCCTTAATTCCCTCCCTATAGTAGGAGGCCCGCGTTTTCCTGATAAGGGTATGATAGAGCTTCAGACTCACTTTGTATTCAGTCAGTATCTGGGCTTTCAAGACGTTTACAGGTCTCAGTTCGTCTCCGAACCAGGGGGCAGATTTAGCTTGCCTTTTGGATGCCTTTATGGCCAAGGGTGCACAGCTATCAAGTGCTTCCGAAATACGCCCCTCTAGGGCCTCGCACGCAGTGTCAATTTCCTGACCGCCTGGAGGTCCCACCTGTAAAAGGGCCTTGCTAAAATTGTCTTGTGAGAAAGTCGCCCACCTCCTGTATTTCTGCTTAAGTTCAGCTTTCATGTGTATCTTTTGAGCCGGCATCCACACCTTGAAAGGGATGCCAAAATGATCCGACCAGGGGACTGGAAGCGGCTGCTCAACTTCTAGAGCATCCCAATTAGCAAAAATTGGGTCAAGTGGATGACCTTGTGTATGCGTAGGGTGCTCCGACTTGAGTGTCACCTGTAGTGCTTTCAGTTCCTGGCAGATCCCCTGCGCCCCAGAATCAGAGACATCATCAAAGTGCAGGTTCAGATCTCCCAATAACGGTAATTTCTCATACCGGAGTGCTGGGTGGACTAGGCACTCAATCAGCTTAGATGCAAACTGTATGGAGGGGCCTGGGGGTCTGTAGATCAAACTCCCTTTTATAATATATAGACAGATTTCCCTAAGAGACGGACGGAACGAAAGGTAGCTCTCGCATCACATACTTTTAAAATATTGTGTTTTTCTTTGTATTTTGCCAAACCAATTTTAAATCACGCTGCAATTGCCTAAAATTCACCAATAGTCTAAGTAAGTCGACCAAGGAAGTAACTTACCACCTCGGACACCCCATCCGTCACGGCTTGTGCCGCTAGTACGGCGGGGTCCCAGCACAAGAAACAGACTCACTTCCGGTAGCCCACACCGGTTAGCGCTCCAGTCGTTGTGTGGTCCCGCCCACTCCAGTATAAACAGGAGTGCGCAGAGCGGACTCGCATAGACAGATTTCCCTAAGAGACGGACGGAACGAGAGGTAGCTATCGCATCACATACTTTTAAAATATTGTGTTTTTCTTTGTATTTTGTCAAACCAATTTTAAATCACGCTGCAATTGCCTAAAATTCACCAAGAGTCTAAGTAAGTCGACCAAGGAAGTAACTTACCACCTCGGACACCCGATCCGTCGCGGCTTGTGCCGCTAGTACGGCGGGGTCCCAGCGCAAGAAGCAGACTCACTTCCGGTAGCCCACACCGCTTAGCGCTCCAGTCGTTGTGCGTCCCGCCCACTCCAGTATAAACAGGGGTGCGCAGAGCGGACTCGCGCAGCGTCGTGCAGGCAGCGCGCCGAAGTCGCGCCAAAGTCAAAGCCATGCCTGTCTATGCCTGTCCGCGCCGGACCAGCGCCACAAGCTGCCACCCAGCTTACTACATCAGACAGGTAATGACCCCAACACCCATAGACAGGATAAGATACACACAGTCGGAGCTCCTTGCTCTTAACACTCTCCCATTGAAGGGAGTAAATACATTTCCACAGAGAGTCCCCACTCCCTCGCCCGAACAACTAACCTGCCTCTATGGAAATGTGCGTTCTCTACCTAAACACGCACTTGAGATCTGGGCACTATTAGACCAAGTTGCCCCTGACATCTTTTTTATAACTGAATCTTGGCTACATGAAACATCGCACCCTGACATCGCCACGGCCTTGCCCGCAGACTACAAAATGGTTAGGTTGGACAGAGTATCCAAGCGAGGAGGGGGAACAGCTATAATCTACAAGACAGGTATACAAATCAACACCATTGACACACCTGTCCACATGGGGCGAGCTTCTAATCTTCTCCCTCATACTTAATAATAAGGTATCCTGGAAAGGTGCCTTGGTATACAGAACACCTGAAAACAAAGATAACTTCGCCACCCAATTAGTCGAAACCCTAGCTCCCCACGTTCTAGCCTGCAAAAACTTCTTACTGTTAGGGGATTTTAACCACCACCTAGAGCTACAACAGGATTCTTATTCGTTGGATTTAATCAGTAGTATCCACTCACTGGATTTAAGAATCCTAGAAACAGGCCCTACACATAAAGCAGGGCACACTCTGGATATTATATGTACCAATTCTCAACAAACCCAAATAATAGAACTCCTCCCTGGTATATGGTCAGACCACGAGATCATTAAATTCAGTCTACAGAGTTTCGATTCTAAACCGGCTCATCCCAAGGAAGAAAAAAAATGCCGTCCCTGGAAAAATATAAATGTTGAATCCTTCGCTGATATCTTTATGCCTCCTAAACTTAATCCAGAGATACACATTGATAAAATAGTTGCAGATTTTGATACAGCCATTGTAACGGCGCTGGATATCATAGCTCCTAAACGACTAACGAAATGCCCCAACTACAAATCCCCATGGTTTACAGCTGACCTAAAACCTATAAAACAGGCTACAAGGGCCGCGGAACGCAAATGGCGAAAAACCAAGAAGGATGAAGATAAACAAAGCTATAAAACCGCCCATAAAAGCTACGTGAATAAGATAGCTAGTGCCAAAAAAGCCCATTTGAGCGAAAAAATAAAAGCGGCAGGGAACTCGCAGAGAGAACTCTACTCCATAGTAAAAGGGTTCACGAATCCTCTCTCATGCCAGCCGACAATGCCAGAATCACAAGAGTGGGCAGATAAACGTTCGTCATATTTCAAAGAAAAAATTGACACAATTCATAAATCCTTTCACAAAGAAAACACCCTGACCGTCCCCCACAACCCAGGAGACGCCCAATCTCAAAATACACCCCCTATTCACAACCTTCTATGTGAATTCAATCCAATCACAGAGGAAGAGATCTTTGACAAACTAAAAAAAGCTAAATCGGGCTCACCAAGAGACGCTGCATCAGCCCAGATACTAGCTAAGTTAGGCCCAGCGTTAGTAACAGGATTAACGACCATCTTTAATATATCACTAGCACAGGCAGCCGTTCCAGCCTCTTGGAAAGAAGCCATGATCAGACCTATTCTCAAGAAAAACAATGCCGACCCCAATCAAACTCTAAACTATCGACCCATCTCACTACTCCCACTTTTTGGGAAGATAATGGAGACCATTATTAACGTGCAATTAGTGAAACATCTAGAGGAAAATAAGATCCTAGACTCCTCTCAGTCAGGCTTTAGAGCTTCCCACAGCACAGAGACCGCCCTGTTAGAAGTTGTTGATAACATCCGACTGGCTCTGGATTCCAAACAATCTGCCATTCTTATCTTACTAGATCTCTCAGCGGCCTTCGACACCATCTCTCACAGTATACTGCTAGAGCGGCTGGCGGGGGTTGGTGTCGGAGGTCAAGCCCTGAAGTGGATCCAGAGCTACCTAACAGAGAGATTGTCAAGGGTCAAAATAGGTCCGTTTACGTCAGATTCGGTAAAAAACAACAAAGGAGTCCCCCAGGGTTCAATATTGAGTCCGACTCTATTTAATGTATACCTGTCCCCACTGGCCAAGATCATCAGGAGTCATGGCTTCGATACAGTGTCTTACGCCGACGACACCCAGATCATGATAACACTTGGCCAAAACATCACGGATGCCAAACTGAGATTCAGGAATTGTATGGTCACCATTGAAGATTGGATGACCAAAACTTATTTAATGCTGAATGCAGGCAAAACTGAAATAATGCTATTCGGCTCGGCCAATAAAATCTGGTCAGAGGAATGGTGGCCGGAAGCTCTCGGCCCATGTCCAACGCCGAAAGGGACAGTAAGAAACCTCGGAGTCACGTTGGACAACAAACTGTCCATGACCCCGCATATAAACAAAGTGGTCCACACCAGCATAGGCCTCATGAGAAGTCTAAGGAAAATATTTAAGTGGCTTCCTCTCACCTGTCGCAAACCTCTGATCCAAGGCCTCATAACGAGTCGTCTGGATTATGGTAACGCGCTGCTGGCTGACCTAAATGAAGGAGCACTAACTAAGCTCCAGACGCTCCAAAACACAGCAGCTAGGCTAACTCTGGACCTACCACCTCGCACACCCTTGGCTCCGTGTTTAAAAAAGCTCCACTGGCTCCCAGTGAGGAAGCGTGTCAAATTTAAGATATGCTGCCTGGTACACAAATCTGTCAACAATCAGGGACCCATTTACCTCAAAAACAAACTTCAAAACTATTGTCCAGGCAGAACCCTGCGTTCTTCGGACAAACATCTCTTAAATGTCCCAAAGGTTCGAACAGTAAGGAATGGAGACAGATGTTTCTCTAAAATTGGCCCAACCACCTGGAATTCACTTCCGCTGTCCTTAAGATCAGATACCAATCACAAATCATTTAGGAAAAATCTTAAGACATGGTTATTCTAGGCTACAAGGGGGATCCCCTCACGTTCGCCTGCGTCCATGTGTCTTCTGTCCGCGCTATGAGACCGTTAGGTGAATTACGCGAGCTATAAATACAAATACAAAATACAAATACAATAATATAATTATTAGATACAGTTATGGAGAAAAAACCTGCTTCACTGCCCACAATGTTAGTGGGCTCGAGGGTGCACTGTATGGAATGTTTAAAAATGATCGCAATCCCCCCCCCCCCTCTCCCTGTGGGTCTGTCAATCCTGATGATACCATAACCGTTAGGAAAGGCCTCCAAGATGTCTGGGGCTGCATCCGCATTAAGCCACGTTTCCGTGAGGAACAGGACATCTATCTGACCCTCTAATAGAAGGTCATGAATGTCCAGTTTGTGCTTCCTCATGGATTGGCAGTTAATCAGGGATAGACTCAGTCTCTGGCCAACCTCCCTAGGTTTTAACTGTGGGCTGACACTGTAAGAACAGTAATTGCACTTCCTGCTACTACCATCTACCTTTAAACTATGCTTGCACTCCTCTCCCAACACAAGGCATAAAGTTGTTGAGAGCTATACTGCACACCTAATATCCCATGGCATAGATCTTCCTGCGCTTCAGTGTGTCACCTGGACCTGCTGCCGGTGCTATCCAAATTAGCTTGCAGCATTAAAGTATTTTCCACATGTTACAAAGTGAGGGGGAAGCAACCACAAGCCTGTTTTTAACTTTTGTGGGGGAAAAAAGACAAAGCAGGATGGTGGAAGTTCGGCCCATATGTACTGATCAATGTAAAATGTACCGAACCCAACCCGTATACAATCACACACCGGCCCTTTCCATCACAGAAGGTGTCCATAAGCATTGTTTAACCAATATAGCCACTTCAGTATCGACTGGGGAACATAAATGGAGGTATCAGCTAAAGATTTTGGAGAAATGATTAACCCCCACACAACAAGCATGCACCTCCGGAACTAATGGAAAACACACACCTTAGGCCTAGTGAGGTATGCAGTCACCAGTCGGGCCTTGTGGTGGTCATTCACCCCTCTCACATTACAGGCAAGCAGCCTAGCCTTACATTGAGAGCTAGCCCCTGTCATATGTGTTGTGTCTGCAATTTCGACCCCCTTCTTCCTGCTAAACTTTTCAGTCAAATCTGAATTATGTGATCAGAAGTATTTCTACCATCAAAACCCTGTGTCACCTGTGTTCTACTGATAGTCACCCACACGGCCCTCCCAACTAACCCCTACCCACATTGTATGAGTAACCTTAGCAGAGCTTTAGAGTCTAAACTCAGGGTGGCTAAACTGGCATCTATCACATTGATGCCCAGACTCGTGATGCTCCGTAGTGTTAGATATAACAGCAGTGTTAGAATACTGTCCTTTTTGCATATCGATGAGAGATATAACTTGTCTTGACACTGTGGGTGATTATTCAAGGATTAGTAGCTGGTGAATTATGGGCGGGGGAGACCTTTTCTAACTCTCACACTGGTTGAGTGCTTTCCTCTTTAAAAAATGTTAAAGCACAAGCGCAAGCATCAAACATCCCTCTGCTGACCCCAGAGAACTCACAAATTACTGGCCAATCTCCCTGCTCCCATTCCCAGTGAAGGTACTGGGAAAAATCATCAACAATGAACTCATGACTCACCTGGAGCAGAACCAGCTACTTGACGCCTCCCAATCCGGCTTCCATAGCAGTCGCAGCTATGAAACCGTCCTGATCGCAGCCACTGACAACAGCTAAACCCTCCTCGACCAAAGAAAAGGAGCAGCTTAGATCCTCCTTGACCACTCAGAAGCCTTTGACACCATATCCCACAACACACTGATCGAACGATTCCACCACATCGGCACGCACCCAAGGAGAGGCGCACAGTTGGAACACCTCTTTCCTCACCGGAGGAACCCAGAGGACCCACCTCCTGCCTTTCACCTGCAGTGTCCCCCTGGGCTCATCCTTCAGCCACACGCTCTTCAACGCATATATGACCCTGCTGGTCAACATTGTCCGTTCCCACGGTCGCAACATAATTTACTACGCAGACGACACCCAATTCATCCTTACACTCACTTACACTCACTGATGTACCTACCACCACCAGAACCAACTTCCACAGATGTATGACCAACATCGCTGACTGGATGAAGAAAAATTGCCTGCAGCTAAACACAGACGAGACGGAAGTACTGATGTTTGGAAACGGCAGCAACACATTAAATGACTCCTGGTGGCCATCAGACATAGGACCTGCACCCACTGCTTCCGACCACGCCAGAAACCATCATCAACAATCTTACCATGAAATCACAGATCAACGCCACCTCCTCTGCCTGCTTCCACACTCTATGCATATACACAAGATGTTCAAGCGGTTACCCCTCCACGCAAGATGTACCGTGATACAGGCCCTCATCTCCAGTCGACTGGATTATGGCAACACCCTTTACGTAGGAATGGTTGCACACCTCCTACAGAGACTTCAAACCAAACCGAATGCCACAGCAAGACTCATCCTCTGCCTTTCCCGACAAACCCACATCACAAACCACCTCAGGCAACTCCACTGGTTCCCTGTACGGAAGAGAGGACAATTCAAGCTGGTGACTCACGCACACAAGGCTCTATAAAACCAAGGACCCATATACATTAACCACTGCCTGAACTTCCACCAACCGTCGAGAAGACTACACTCTGCCTCCCTTTCACTTACCCATACTCCCTGCATCCACCCAAGCAGAAGTGAAGGATCCTCCTCCCACATTGCAGCAAAGACCTGAAACAGCCTCCTACAGTCATCTGGACCATCACCTCACTTCCCTTGTCCCTTTGGGGACATTGTTGGGCAGCATTTTAAGGGGTGTGGTCTAGTTGTCGACCGGCCAACCTGACCCAACCCCCTATTTAATGGGAGCCGCGAAGCTGACGCGATGCAGCAGCGCCAAAGGCAAGGCTGTCTGCGCCCGTCCGTGGCTAGCGGCAGCCATGCTGCTCGATTTTCAACCTTGACCCATATTACCTGGTCTGGAGATCATTTAAGCATGGATAAAGCGGCCTGTTCGGGTAAGGCCAAGATAGACCTGGGGACCGGCGCCTCTGGGTATTGCTACAGCACATGCCTCTTTAAGCCGGTGGTTAGCGGAGGTAGGGCGAGTGGCAGCATGACCATGTTGAAGCCCCCTCTGGTGCCCCCCTTGACCAATAGCATTAATATCAAGGCCTGTTTGATCAACTGTAGATCTTCACCCTGGAGTCAAACTCCTGGGATCTTATTTTTCTATCAGAAACCTAGCTGAGGGAGGGCACTGACCCTGACCTGATGCTGGCGATACCCGGCAGCTTTCGGATTACTTGTGCCAATCGTGGTGGCAACAAGATAGGAGGGGGTATGGCTGTTAGCCTGAGGGATGTTTGGGAGATCTCCAGCAGGAGAATGGAGCACCTTGAGGCTCTGACCTGTGTTAGAATCTCACCTTCCCCCTCCTCGCTGGCTGGGATGTTGGTATATAGACCTCCTGACGGCCCAACCTGCCACATGTTACAGCTCAGCGACATTGTCGCTTAACTCTCTCTGAAGTACAACAATCTAACTGTGCTGGCTACTTCAACATCCATGTGGTTGATGAAAAATTTTCCCAGGCATTATTGCTGGAAGAAACTCCAGAGGGTTTAAATCCCACGCAATGGGTGACAGCCCCTACGCATACGCGGGCCACATGCTTGACCTTATTTTTTCCAACAATCCTAATCTTAAAGTGGAGGCATCACTACGCCTGACCTGGACAGACCACTTTCTGGTATCATTCCATTTCTGGCTTGAATCCAATCGGTCTAACTCCTGATCGTTGCCTGACAGGAGGAGAAACTGGAGAAGGGTCACCCAAGAAGCTATGGAATCGGCACTCCAAGATGCTCTCCCCCAGCGAACGGGTGATCCCGACAGTGACGTATCCAGCTTCAATCGCTGGGTCACCTCCGCCTTAGACAGTGTCGCCCCACTTAAGCCGGTGATGTCTTCAAGAAAGGAAACCCTCAGCCACCTGGTTCTCCACAGAATTACAAACAAAGAAAAGTTTCTGCAAAAAATTAGTACGTTCCTGGAGAAAATTCTATGATCCAGTGGCTAAATGCCTATACACAAAGGCATTGAAAAAATTCCATAGGCTTAAGCACAGCACTATGAGGGAATATTTCTCTAACCAAATCAACAATCTGACAACTCGGTCAAAGAATTGTTTAAAATTGGCCAAAGCTTTATTACTTCCACTGGTCTGTACAGTACAGTAACGCCATCTTCTACCCTCTGTGCTGACCTGTCAGACTACTTTGAGGAAAAGATTAAAATGCCTTTCCTCTGTAAATGTCCTCACATGTGCCAAGTCTAACCCCGGAACCTTCGGGCACCTGGTTTGAATTCCGCCCGTTGCCAACTCAGGGAGTTGCACAAGTGTAAGTCTGGCTCTCCGGGAGATCCTTGTCCGGCTCAGTTCTTCAAACTACTGGCCCCTTGGCTCAGTCTGCTTGGCTCAGTCTGCTTCGGAACCAGATCTGGACCTCCTGCATGACAACTGGCATTTACCCAGCTGCCTGGGAAAAAACATCCTTGCTGCCTCTACTTAAGAAACCAGATGTGGATCCAGCAGAACACAAGACTTTTAGGCCTATCTCCCTACTGCCAGTTCCAGCGAAAATTCTGGAGAAGGGAGTCCAGAAGAAACTGGCTGAATTCCTTGAATTGGACAACTGCTTTCCTTTCATGATTTGCAATTGGGGTTTTAGAACGGGGTACAAACTGGAGTCCGTACTTCTTGAAGTCTCTGAAACTGTGCGTGAATCTGTGGGTCAGGGCACCTCAGCTATGCTGGTGTTACTGGACCTGTCCACAGCTTACGACACTGTGGCCCAGCCTATTCTATTGGAGAGACTGAGACAGGTGGGAGTGAGAGGTACTGCTGTCCTGGCTCCAGTCGTTCATGGAGAATCTCCAACAAGTATTCCGACGTCCTTATGTCTCCTCCCAGAAACCCCTTGTTAGCAGGATACCCCGGTGTTCAGCGCTGAGCCCGATACTTTTCAATGTATACGTGGCCCCTTCAATGTATACGTGGCCCCTTAGCGACCCTGGTTGAGACATGGGGTGTGAGAGTAGTCGCCTACGCTGATGACACTCAGCTGGTGTGCTCTTTCAAAGAACACTTGGAGGTTGTCTTTCTCAACTTTAAGCAATGCTGGAAAAACATCTTGGCCGGGATGATTTAGAATTGCTTAAAGCTTAATGCTGAGAAAACAGAGGTATTTTTCTTCAGTCAGGCGGCACCACGACCTTCTAATTTGTAGTGGCCCTTGGAGCTGAACCCACCACCTAACCTAGTGGATTTGGCCAGAAATCTGGGGTTTAAATTTGACAACGACCTCTCTTTCAAGACCCAGGTGCGCCGTGTCTCCGCTATATGCTTCTGGAAGTTAGGAGCTTTGAGAACATTCTTACACTTCCTGCGGATGACTGCAGGAAGACTACAGTCCATGTACTGGTTGACCTCCCAGCTGGATTATCAAAGTCTTTATCTAGGTCTGCCAGCTTATCCGGTACTCAGGCTGCAGATAATTCAAAGCGCCGTGGCCAGACTAATTAGGAACGTGCCGCTTTGCCATCACATTTCCCCACATTAGCGGCACCTCCTTTGTCTTCCTCTTATTAGGAGGATAGAGTTCAAGGCACTCACTTTGGCCTACAGAGCCACCAGATATAAGGGCCCTCGTTATGTGAGGCAGAGATTGCAAATATACCAGCAAGACCAGTTCCTGAGATCAAACCACCTGCGACTGCTCAGGGTTCCTCACTTCCTTAAGGCCAGGATAGGTGGCAGAGCATTCACAGTGAAAACTGCAAAACTCTGGAAAGCTATGCCCCTTCACCTCCGCAAGATGGAGTCAGAACAGGCCTTTAGGAAGGCACTAAAAACTTGGCTCTTTAACCTGCCTTAGATTGACCTACTTGTTACCCTCATCGCAAATCTGCAATCTAGTGCCGGGCCACCTCTGTTGACGTAGCTGTGCGCTCTACAAACAAAATGTATTATTATTACTCTGGAATTCCGAATCGCCCTTGTTAGAAATGGGGGTCTCTAGTTGGCAGAGGTAGGTACCTTTGTCCAAATAGGGACCATTACTTCTAGTCAGGGTAAGGGGATATACACTTAAGTTAACCCTTGCTCACCCCCTTGGTAGCTTGGCACGAGCAGACAGGCGTATCCCAAAGGCAATGTGTAAAGTATTTGTACCAACACTCACAGTAACACAGTGATAACACCACAAATGGACACCACACCAGTTTAGGAAAAAAAGCATCTTTATCTAAACTTTACAAGACCAAAATGACAACAATAAAACATACAAGTATTAAGAAAAATGACTTTCAAAAGGTTTTAGCAACTGAGTCCATAGAAAACTATGGATGTGTGATTTCTTGCAAAGTACCTGTTGTTGCAACAAAATTCATCAAGCCAAACTGCTGCAGCAATGAGAAGTGTCATAAAGCAAAGAGATGCGTAGTTCCTAAGACCTTTGTGGATGCGATGCAACAGTTCCGCTGTACACAGGGGAGCAATGCGTCGGGTCTGATCTGTAGGGGAAAACGATGCATCGATTCTGAGAGGACTCCGATCTGCGAGTGATGCGTGGGGGAAAACTTGCCACACAGGGGCGATGAGTGGAAATCTGAGATGCGTCGGCGAATGATGCAGCCGCAGTGAGGCGCTGCATTGACCTTTTCAGCTGCGATCCCTCGAAGCGTCGATTCTTGCCGCGGGGACAAGTGCTGCGTTGGTTTCGGCAGTGGTGTGGCGATGCGGGGAGATTCTTCTCGCACCACGGCGTTGCATTGGAAAAACTGTCACAAAAAGAGCAATGCATCAATTTCCTTGTCGTTGCGCTGCTTTTTCAGCTCCCAAAAGCAGAAACAACCTCCAGAGGCCCAAGACTCTCAGGCACCTCTTGGCAGGTCAGAACTCCCAGCAAGGAAGTTCAGAGGAGCTGGGGGTGAAGTCTTTGTGTTCCTGAGACTTCAAAACAGGAGGCAAGCTCAACTCAAGCACTTGGAGACTTTCCTCAAGCAGGGGATACAGCACACAGCAAATTCCTTCTCCTTTCCTTGCCAGAAAACAGTAGCTGCAGGCCAACCCCAGACACACAGTAAGGGCAGTACTCCCCCCTCAGTTTCTCCAGCTCTTCTCCTTGGCAAACGTTCCTCTTGATTCTAGAAGTAGTCTAAAGTTCAGGGGTTTTAGGTCCAATACTTATACCCCGAAATGTCTTTGTCCTCTTTGCGCAAGGGTCTCTGAGCCCAGTCCAAACCAGTTCTGTCCTCTCTGGTGCAGTTGCCCGGCAGGAGGTGGAGACAGCATTGTGTAAGGCATACAGGCCCTATTCAGGTGCAAGGGGAATCTTCTCCCACCACTCTAAATGCAGACTGAGCCTACTCCGGTGCTATAGAGAACTCCTCCCCTACTCTGAATGCAGCCCAGGTCTACTCACCCCAGCCCTGACTCATTCAGGAAAGGCAGGGCACACATGAACCACCCCTTTGGCTGCCTGAGAGAATGCACTTCCCCAGCCCCTGTCACTCCAAAACCAGACAGACAAAACACAATTTAAAAACCATCTTTAGTAAAAGATGTTATTAAATTCTAAGTTCAGAGAGCCTAAACGTTATTTTTTCATCTTATCCTATGGGAAGATATGCTTGTAAAATGTTACAGAGCATTCCCCATTCAGTCCTATGGGGCAAGATAGCCTTTCAATAGTGAAAAACAAAATTTGCAGTATTTCACTATCAGGACATGTTGCACACATCAGAACATGTCCTACCTTTCACATACACTGCAACCTGCCCAGGGGGGGTACTTTGGGCGTACCATAAGAGTGTCATATATGCAAGAAAAGGGATGGTTAGGACCTGGCAAGTGGGTGCACTTGCCAGATCGACATGGCAGTTAGCTAACTGCACACAGGCAGTGCAGTGGCAGGCCCGAGACATCTTTTTAGGGCTACTCATGTGGGTGGCACAATCAGTGCTGCATGCCCTCTAGTAGTATTTGATTTACCAACCCCAGCACACCCAGTGCACTTTACTAGGGACTGACCAGTAAATCAAAATATGCCAATAAGGGAGAACGAATCATAATAACCATTTACACAGAGAGCATATGCACTTTTGCACTGATTAGCAGTGGTAGTAAAGTGCCCAGAGTCCTAAAACCAACAACAGGTCAGGAAAAAATAGGAGGAAGAAGCAAAAAGTTTGAGGATAACCCTGCAAAAAGGGCCAAGTCCAACAGCCCTCAAGACCTGGCTGTTCGAATAAACCTGCAAGCACCTGGATAACCTATTGGGCGATTAGCCGTGCTTTATAAATCCTGCTTGATTGAAGCCTTGATCACTGTGGAATTAACAGTTAGCCTTTCATAAACAAGTAAAGCGAAGCAAACAGTTTTTTATAGCCTCTATCCAAGTATTGATGTCTTCAGGATGGTGAAACACTGACCTATCAATTGCCCCTTCTGTCCATTCAAGGGCTGAGGATTTATTTTTGTATACTTCCCAATGTGGCTCTTCGGTCACCACATGGGCCCATACAGTTCAGTAGTATTATGTTTTTTATCTTTGTTACTTGATGGTAGCCCAGTCGGAGAGGAGCGTGGTATAGAGCGATTGCCTTCGTCATGACAATAGCATAGTTCACTCTGGAACAGGAAACAGGCTTAGTCAAGCTGCTTAGTGTCCATGAGTCAGCTTTGTAAACAGGACACAACACTGGATGTGTTATCCCGTCACCACAACCAGTTGCTGGTTTAAAATTTGTATTGTGCTTAGATACGTAACCAAAAGAAGCACAAATGATAGACGGAATTCAGAATAAAACAAACATTCACCCAGAGTCAAGAGATCTTGTTTAAATCCATTGTTCTTTTGCTCACCATGCCATACCAGTTCAGATCCAGCCATATGCAAACCATTGGCCCTGCTCCTCATGGGAACAGTCCAGCTCAAACTGCAAAGCCAGGTCCTCCCTGGACCGGAAACAAGCATCCTGGGACAGGTTTAGGGGTATCACCCCTCATCAGTCAGCTTGAATTCAGTGCACAGTGAGCCCGGGACCCATGTCTGGGCATACCCTTGGCCCTTTATATGGTTCCTCCCCAGGGTGGGCTTTCCTATGGTACATTGGCTGTGCGGTGCCCTTCTAATAAATGCCTTCCCTTGCTTCATCACCCAACTCGCCATTGCCCCCGAACATTATATATTCTTAGCAGATCTCAACTTCCACATGGAAGACCTTAGCAATGCCAGCACTGACAACCTAATAGAAAGCATGAACAACATCGGCCTCATCCAACTCATCATCAACCCAGCACACATCAAAGGACACACACTCGACTCCATCTTCATCTCCAGCGAAACAATCAAGTACAACCATGTCACAGAACTCACCTGGACCGACCACTCAATTGTCCACTTCATCAGAGGGCACAACACTACAGAAACCAAAGCCAAACCACCCAGCACACCTCAGGGCAACTTTGAAAACTGTCTCAGATGAGAACTGGAACAACACCCTCCATGCCAACTGACCGGACACAGCTCCAGACCTTAAACAGGCCATCAAGAACTGCACAGACTGGATCACCAACTATGTCTCCCCCACTGAGCCGAACAAGATCAGAGAATGCGCAAAATGTGTCAACGTGTTTACCCCGGAATTTTAGACCTCTCAAGGAGACTGTTGTTTGCTAGAAAGAAGATGGAGTACCAGTAAGGATCCAGTGCACTACACCACCTTCAGGACATCGATCAACCACTACCACCTTCTCCTTAAAGAAGCGGAGAAGAGTGCCGTCACATGCTACATAGAGTTCAGCTCAAACCACAGCAATAAGCTCTTCACCATCGTTAGGGAATTCAGCAACCCCGCGTCCACTGAGAATACCATAACTCCCTTCTGGGATCTGTGTGACATGCTTGCTGATTACTTCCATTAGAATATCGCCGTCATCTACAGGGATTTTGAATCTCAGCTCTCCGCAAGTGACAGCCTCGACCTCCTCACACCCACTGACACTAACTCCGACTGCTTCCTGGGACCTCCTCATCGCACAAGACACCACCTTCACAATAGAGTCGATACACTCTGGTGTACCCACTGATCCATGCTCCCACCTTATCTTTAACCTCAGGAGCAAGGATATCAGCTTACAGCTCACAAAACCACTGAAGAGATCCATCGCCATAGCCTCCTTTCCGGAAGAGTGGTAACACACAGAAGTGAAACCCCTCCTGAAAAAACATTCAGCAGACCTAGAGCAGCTGACGATTTCCTGACTGATACCCCTGCTCTCGTTCCCAAAGTCTTCGAGAGGTCGATCAAGAGGCAGCTGAACAGACACCTGGAGCACAACAACCTCCTGAACTCCTCCCAGTTTGGCTTCCGAGCCAATCAAAGCACAGAGATCGCCCTGATAGCAGCCATAGACGACATCAGAGCAATCCTGGACCTCGGTGACACTGCAGCCCTCATCTTCCTTGACTTCAGCTGCCTTCAACATGGTCTCCCACCAAATCCGGATCGACAAGATCCACCTCATCGGAATCCAAGGAAATGCCCTCAAATGGATCACCTCCTACCTCACTAGAAAAACTCAGACTCCCGCCCAACTCCTGAACCCAAGGACATGATCTGCAGCACCTCACAAGGATCCTCAGTTAGCCCCCCTTCTCCTACACTTACATGACACCCCTAGCCAACATTGTCAGTTTGCCCGGGCTGAAGGTCATCTACACCGACTAGACCCACCTCACTACCTCCAGAGACAACTTTCATAGGTGCACGGCCAACATCACCGACTGGATGAAGCACAACTGCCTAAAACTAAACACGGACAAGACAGAAGACTTCATCTTCAGTAACCATGCATCTCCTTGAAGCAACGCATGGTGGTCAGCAGAACCTGGCTTCTTCCCCTCCCCTACCGACCATACCCGTGACTCCGGCATTGTCCTGGACAACAAGCTCTCTATGAAGAAGCAAATCAACATGGTCTCCGCCATCTGTTTCCTCACAATGCGCATGCGCCGCAAGATCTTTTGATGGCTCCCCGTCAGACACCTGCATTCCGCCTCCCTCATCCTAGCTTAAACTCCCTGAGTCTAAGGCACCAGGAACGGAGGTCGTTCTTACTCCCACCTGGCTGCAAAGACCTGGAATGAACTCCCCCTGCACCTGAGATCTGCCTCATCACTGAATCTGGAAAGGTCAAGACCTGGCTGTTCAACTAATCAGCCACTCAGGACCACTCCTCCTCACCCAGCGCCTTGAGAACATCACTGATGATTTGCCGCGCTCAATACCCACTGATTGATTGAGTCTGTAGATTCATATATTTTTCTCAGTGGGGACTTTCCGATGCGGTTTTAACTCTTCCTTGTCAATAAATGCCTTGCTAAATTCAGTGCGGTCTTCAAGGTTGACTTTTGATGTAGAGTTAGCTCTCCATTTATGAATGCATGGTCACATTTAATACATTTATTGAGTTTCTCTCCTGTGTTAACATTCTGATATATTACATTTTGTTTTGTAATCGATCCCTGGTCACATTCTATTCATTAATAGGGTTTCTCTCTAGTGTGAATTTGTATATGCTGCATTAGCTTATTCTTCCTGTGGAAGACTTTATTAAACTTTGTACATACATTGGATTTCTTGCCATGTAGATTTTCGGATGTCGCTTAAGTTTTCCATTTAAAATGAATGCATTGTGGTATTCAGTACATACATTTGTTTTCTCCTCTGTGTTAACTTCCTGATCTAGTATTACATTTTGCTTTGTAATAAATCCCTGATTACATTCTATAAAGTCATGTGGTTTCTGCCCAGTGTGGATGCTGATATAGCTTTAACTCTCCCTTCGTAATAAATACCTTGTCACATGGGGTGCAGTTGAATGGTCACCCTCCATTTGGAATAAATGCAAGGTCACATTTTGTACAATTATATGGTTTCTTTAATGTGTGAACATTCTGATGTATTTTTAAACTTTGCTTTGTAATAACTGCTAAGTCACATTCAGTACAGCCATATCGTTTCTCACCAGTGTGGAATTTCTGATGTAGTATTATCTTTGCCTAGTAATACATGTCTAGTTGCATTATGCACATTCATAGGGTTTCTCTCCTACGTGGACTATCTGATGTTGCATAAGATGCAACTTTCTAATAAATGCCTTCTCACATCCAGTGCAGTTGAATGGTCTCTCTCCGGTGGGGATTTTCTAATGTTGTTTCACCTCTTCATTGATTATAAATGCTTTGTCACATTCTGTACATTGATATGGTTTCTCCCCATTTTGGACCTTTTTTTTTCAAAACCAGGTCCATTTTGGACCTTTTGATGTCGCTTCAGCTGTCGATTGGTTATAAATGCTTTGCCACATTCTTTACATTTATATGGTTTCTCCCCAGAGTGGACATTCTGATGTTCCATTAGATATAACTTTCTAACAAATGCTTTGTCACATTCTGTACATTGATATGCTTTCTCCCCAGTGTGGACCCTCTGATTTTCCATTAGACGTGACTTTATAATGAATGTTTTGTTACACTCTCTACATTGATATGGTTTCTCACCAGTGTGGATTTTCTGATGTTGCTTTTGCTCTCCATTTGTTTTATATGATTTGTCACATTCTGTACATTGATATGATCTCTCTCCAGTGTGGATTTTCTGATGTTGGTTTAGCACTCCATTTGTTATAAATGCTTTGTCACATTTTTTTTTTTTTTTTTAGAGTTTTATATAGCGCGAACTAGACCCGAACCCAATCAGGTATCAGAGCGCTTTACATAGCACCAGTTACGTTACATGAGGACACACATTCATTTTTGTTAGGCACGGGGAGATTAAGTGATTTGCCCAGAATCACAGGATGTTTTGTTTAGCGTCGTTTTTATATGGTTTCTCTCCAGTGTGGCTTTTCTGATGTTGCATTAGCGCTCGATTTCTTATAAATGCTTTGTCACACTCTGTACATTGATATGGTTTCTCCCCAGTGTGGATTTTCTGATGTAGCTTTAGGTCTCCATTTCTTTTAAATGATTTGTCACACTCTGTACATTGATATGGTTTCTCCACAGTGTGGATTATATGATGTTGCTTTAGCTCTACATTTGTTTTAAATGCTTTTTCACATTCTGTACATTGATACCCTTTCTCCCCAGTGTGGACTTTCTGATGTTCCATTAGACGTGACTTTTCAATAAATGCTTTGTCACACACTGTACATTGATATGGTTTTTCCCCAGTGTGAATTTTATGATGTCGCTTTAGCGCTCCATTTCTGTTAAATGATTTGTCACACTCTGTACATTGATATGGTTTCTCCTCAGTGTGGATTATATGATGTTGCTTTAGCTGTACAATTGCTTTAAATGCTTTTTCACATTCCGTACATTGATATGCTTTCTCCCCAGTGTGGACTTTATGATGTTCCATTAGACGTGACTTTTCAATAAATGCTTTGTCACATTCTGTACATTGATATGGTTTCTCCCCAGTGTGGATTTTCTGATGTAGCTTTAGCGCTCCATTTCTTTTAAATGCTTTGTCACATTCTGTACATTGATATGGTTTCTCCTCAGTGTGGATTTTCTGATGTTGCTTTAGTTCTCCATTTGTTTTAAATGATTTGTCACATTCTGTACATTTATATGGTTTCTCCCCAGTGTGGATTTTCTGATGGAGCATTAGCTTTCTGTTTATTATAAATGCTTTGTCACACTCTGTACATTTATATGGTTTCTCTGCTACGTGGACACTCTGATCCTGCATTAGGTCTTTCATTGCAATTAAAACTTTTCCACAGTCAGTCCATCGATATGGTTCTTCTCCAGTATGATTTTATGATGTTGCACTTGCTCTTTATCTCCCTAATAAATGTGTTGTCACTTTCTGGATAGTCATACGGTTTCTCTTCTGTGTGTTCCTTCTGATCCAGGTTAGCTCTTCTTTCGTAGTGAGAACCTTATCAGACTTGCTTCAGTAGGTCAGTGTGTTATTTCATCAATGTATATCAGGTGATCCCTAAGAGCCAAGTACAGACCACATTCGGCAGTTTGGGTTTTCTGATGTAGAAAAAGACTTTGGCGATGCATTAGCCTTCAAGGGAAGACATTTCGAGGTGTACTGTTTTTACATCACTTCCTACACAAGTGATGTTTAATGCTTTCACCTTTTTTGTTCATTACTTTATTTATTTCACCTGTTGGAAAAAATATATAAAAAAACTCGATAAGCTTAAATGGTAGGTCCATCACGAAAATCTATTGGCATTTGATGAGACATTTAATGGACCACATGGACAAGTGCACTGAAGAAATTCTAGAGTACACTTTCAATGTAAAGATGCAATAGAGTGGTTTTGACGTGCACCGGTATCTATTTCAATCCCAGCACTCACTCCAGACTACCAAAGGGAGTTATCATTCCTTTGTATGTGGTCAGTCTACTACCCTCTGATGGGTAAGAGTGGGCCCCTTCCTCCCATCTGACCAGAAAGACCCATTGGGATGCAGATAAGTGCTAAATCACACCCAACCCTTGCAGTGTCTGTGGCTCTCTAGAAGGAATACACAAAGGGGTCAGTCACCTAGCTCATACGTGTACTAGAGACAGGCTGTAAGTCACAAAGAACAGTACAAGCAGAGAAAAGTCCACTTTCTAAAAGTAGCTTTTCAAAAATAGTAATGTTAAATCCGACTTTACCAGTAAAGAGGACTTCTCATTACCATTGCAAAGATATATAACATGAAAAGGCTACTCCTTTCCAATCAGGAATCACAGCTTAATTATTCTGAGGAATTCCTAATTCTAGCCAATGAGAGTAGGCCTTACAGCAGTGAAAAAGTAATTAACTGTTTGTCACTACCAGGACGGGTAAAACATAGTATAGCATCCTGCCCTTTGGGTTACCAAGGGCCTGCCCTTGGCGAGACTTATATTGTAATGAAATGGGAGTTTTAGGCTTGGCAAGTAGCTTTAAATGTCAAATCGATGTGGCAGTAAACTTCACACACAGGCACTGCAGTGGCAGGCTTGAGACATGGTTTCAGGCTGCATATGTGGGTGGCACGGTCAGTGCTGCAGCCCACTAGTAGCAATAATTAGCAGGCCCTGGTCACATGTAGTGTACTTTATTAGGGACATAAGCAAATTAAATATGACAACTGAGTATGAGCCATTGTTACCATGTTTAGGGGAGAGAGCACAAACATGTTAGCACTGATTAGCAGTGAGGTGCAGAGTCCTAAAGCCAGCAAAAATGTGCACAGAAAATGGGAGGCAGGAAAAAAGTTGGGGAAAGGACACCCTAAGGCTGTCAGGTTTAACAGAGCCTTTTCCAGTGAATGGACCACACAACAATGATGCATCACAATAACAGCGGGAAATATAATCAATTGCTATAAGGGAGTCCTTTATACTATCAGAGCCTGTGATAGGACCCCGACAATATTCTGAGCATCTTTCACACATGTAACTCCAGAGATCAGAGGCTCTGACCAGAGCTACACAAGACAAGCATTTACAATGCAATGGTCTCGGCATTATTAAAGGTAGAGCTATTGGCATTGCTCATTATTTTCTTTTAATCATAAATAAATGGCATTGTCATTTACATTGCCAATAGCTTAATCGTTAAATAAATGGCATTGTCATTTACAATGCCAATAGCTTAATCGCTGGCAAATGCATGACCTATTGCATTTACACCCACACAGAGCCACCCACAAACACACAGAGGCACACACACAAAGCCACCCACACACACACACACAGAGCCACCCACACAGTCATTCATATAGAGCCACCTACACAGAGCCACTCTCACACAGACAGAGCCACCTACACAGAGCCACTCTCACACAGACAGAGCCACCCACACAGAGCATCCGACAAAAAAAGCTATCCACACAGAGCTACACACACACACAGAGCGCTACACACACAGAGCGCTACACGCTACACACACACAGAGCGCCCCACACACACAGAGCCAGAGCGCCCCACACGCACAGAGCCAGAGCGCCCCACACACACAGAGCCACACAGCCCTCATAGCCCACACAGCCCACACAGCCCACACAGCCCACACAGCCCACACAGCTGTGACAGATCTGTGACTGGGGGTGAATGTTTTGCCATTGTGCAACATTCCGTCCATCATCTTGTGTGTTTTGCTGCTTATTAAAAATACAAGCATTTTGAGAAGGCAAGCTGCCTGCCAAGAGTGCTGCTTATTCTTTCCTCCTCCAGTGTCACACATGGCTCGCCACTAATAGAAAAATACCCGACTCCTGGAACTGGAAGGGATTTAGCATACGACAATTATTTTACAAAAGATAATTACATTCTATGCACATTATACAAAATAGATATGCGAGTAAACTCCGCATCTGTTTTCTTTTAGCTAACCATAATGTAGTGTAGCTCCTATTTTCCCAATAGGCTCTGCGCATTGGAATAGTACCTACAGCAGTAAAGGCCTAGGCCAGACGTTAACTAGGTCTACTACTGTCGAAACTAGACTTAATTTTTGGGTTTGCCAGCTAAGCTCAGAGTTCGCTAGAAACTTTCTCGAATGTTCAAGGAAGGATTAACTCCCCTGATTAGACAAGAAGGGATTTAGTTTCTGACAACCATAGAACATGACAACTTTGCTCTCCCCTAATCAAGAGTCAATCTCGAGAGTCGTGTGAGCACAAGGCAATTATTTTACTCAGTCAGTACGTGCATTCTTAGTCTCATCAGAATGTAGAGAAAAGGAAGAGACGGGCGTGTTCAATAAAAGATGTTATTTATTGATCAGTCTCTTTTCTCGTACAAGAGAAATGGATCGATATTATTGCAATACTTATAGTTAAGTAAAGTGCATACATTAGAAGCAATAGTATAAAATAATACTGTAAGAACATTGATATGGTTTCTGAGCCATATGATGTTTAAAATGATTAAAATATATTTACATACACATATACATTTGACTAAACGTACTCAACTGGTGTTTCTAAATACGCCTACCCCGTGTACCTGACCTAAGTCTAATGCGTGGGCGGGAATAGAAAGTTACAGTTTAGTTTAAGTTTGTTTTTGCCAAGTGAATAACTAAAGAATTCTCTAGGAGGGGTTATTCAGTTCTGTACCTGGAATTTAGGATGAATGAGGAATGGTATCTCTTTCTCTGCTCTCGATATTCCAGGCTGCCTGCGAGGGCTGCCCAGAAGCGCCGGTGCTGGGTCTCTCGGCTTGAGATAGCAGCGCGTCTCTCAGCGCGTCAGGAAGGCGGGGCTGCTGCCTGCGGGGTCTGCTTCTGCTCTCGGCTTCGGCAAGTATGGCTGCTCCGTCTTGTCACCACGCGTGTGTTTGCATAGGGCAAGGTCGGCAATATTTATACCTTAAAGGTGCCGAGATTGACGTAAGGATGGACATAGGTACGTCAATAAAGATGTCATACGACTTGCTCGTTAGCACATTCTTTACTAAAGTTCTCTGTGAAATCAAAACAATGGCCGCACGGATTATCCAGGTTGTCATAGGTTTGATTTGTTATGAGAACGTCGTATGCCTTATCAGGGGCTGGAGGAATATCGCTTGTCTAATTAGATCTCAAGCGTTATGACCTAATCAGATAACACGTTCCTGTGCCGTAGTGTGACTGCGTCAGATAACGGTATCTGCATCATGGGGGATTTCTTGCCTCATGGGCTGACTGTTAGTTAACTAGCTAGTAAGTTTAACCAGAATAGGGTCAGGAATAGGGGGATCGAATCAGAACCTATAGAAATACACGACACCCACTCCACGCTAACTATGGTCATATCTACTAATCTATGCATAGTATAACATAGTACAACATACTATAGAGTATAGTGTATACCTTACCACCCCAAAATACATAAATGCATTTCGAAATTTTCAAATATACTGAAAAATTGCAGTCATATATATTGTATGCACTTAAGCTATGAATTAAATGCAAAAGTGAACACGCATTGTTATGCATTATTGATTGTTGGTATATGAGAAATACACATGAAATGGCTCTTAATATGGCTATACAGAAAAAAAGTCGAAACCATTTCATCACATAAAATCTATTGCGAACATACCAGCGGGCAGCTAAAGTCTATAAAGTCTATAAAGTATCTAAAATAGAAATCTTAGTTCTCTAGGAATAGTCTCTTACTTTAAGCAGAAAATCAGTGTCCCGGGAAAAAATATATAGAAAAATATTTTAGGGGCTTGCTGAAAAAAGTTGCTGTCCGTGAACTGGATTGTAATTGTTCATGTGACTTTATTTTTAAAGTTGAAGGCCGAATTCAGGGAACGCCGTGTGCGAGTTTACTCAAAAGTCTCTATTTCTGTTCCGGAGAGAACATCATATCATTCAGGCTTTCGAAAAAACTGTCAACAGCTTCATGGGAAAGTTCCTCTAGGTCGGAAATAGGGGTAACCATGCATTCATGCGCATGATTGTCTCCATTGACATTCTGATTTGCATTGCTGACAGAAGGTCGTACCTGTTCGATGCTGCTTTCATCTTGAACTTCACTACTCAATCGCAGTGGTGAAGATTCCAGGAATGCCGTCATCAGAATTGGCAGCCTTTGAGGGCAGCACAGTGCGTGAACCTTGGTAGGAACCAACAGTGTATCTGCATCCACCGGCGCATCCGATTGTAGCGTCAGACAGGTGTCTAACACGCATTCTTCTCCGCATAGCAGACACCTTAGTACAGGTAAAACACACCTTTGCCACATTGGTCGAAATGATAGAAACCAAGTCATGTTTAGGTCTCTAAGCCGGGATAGTCCCAGGATTTTTGATATCCGGTCCCGGTATCCAATGGCTAGGATCGTATCTTCCATTGTCGCGAGAGTTTGATCTGTGACATGGGTTGCCATAACGAAAAATAAGGACTAGGAATAGGATTCCTGCAATTAGTCCTAGGATCAGGGGAAGTCCGCCAAAAATCGAATGGACGAAGTCTGGAAAAATACCCAGTATGGCTTTGAATGGTGTTAATGCCATCGAAAATACTGTCTTAAATACCTTTGAGACCCCTGTGGTATCAGAAATATTTAAGATTTCGCTCAGGATTTCCGCGAAATGTACGGGGGAATTAGTTGATAATAATGTATGTATCTCTGCAGTCGTCCTTGCGACTTGTAGATCATACGTTTCTTTAGATGACGTGAGCCTTGTAGGCGTCTGAAGAAGCACTGTTTTCATTCTGCTTAAAGTGTCTATTCGAATAGAAGTAATTTTCAAACTGGGCCATGCCCTCGCCTCCCTGTCTGGAAAGGAGCTGGGAAACAAAGAACGTCCACAGCACTTGACCTTCGCCGTCGTAGTGACGAGATAAGGAGTCCCGGGCATAAGACTACAGCATCTGCGGTCTACAATAAGAATGTAACTCCCATTATAGAGTCTTTGAAAGAATGGTTCTATTTCAGTTGCAGGTGCGCCTTGCTGGTGACATGAAAGGTTGTATGAATTCCCTTCACAGGCTCCGTGCAAACTAATACCGTTACACAGAAGCGTGCCGCTTAGTGACATAGCACAATTGATGCCACTAAGAAACACTTTCTGTCCTTTGTTACTGATACATGCATGTGAATAGGGCAGGTTCCATGTTGTTTTAAGGAACCCCTTTCCCAATTTCTCGTACATGCCAGCCTGTATATATTTTTGGCAGTATTGAAACCTGAAGGTTGAGATTGGAATATTTATGATTCCGTGGATTATCCATTCACTGACAGGTCGTTCTGACATTGTCAACGGTAATCTTTCTAGTTTTTCAATGCTCAAGATTGTATAATCATCACCCTTCTGCGCCATACCGATTTGTCTATCAGTAAGGTTAAAGATTTGAAATAGTGACGTTGTGTTGATTAAACGCCAAGGCACATAGCCTGAACGCAGATTTTGTAACGTCCAGCCAAGCTGTACAATAGAACGCAATTGTGACTGACCATGTTGTAATAACAGTAAGTCTTGCGATAATATATCGATTGCTGAAGACACAATGCTGTCCAATGAAAAAATTCTGGAGGACAGAGTCATTAACCCATTGTCCACTACAGAAAGTGATTTTTCCAAATTAATACGGTCAATTTCCCGTATTCTTTCTGCTGTCTCAATTTGAGTAACCTTCCAGGCCTCATTGTATGCTGCATATACAGAGGCTGCTATGAAACGCTTTTGACGCTGTTTGCGTGGTCCCATTATGAAATCACGCAAGTCAGCACCATCAGTAAGTAAAGTTAGGTGTTGCTTAATTTCAGGCAGTGTGGAAGTTTGTAGCCATTGAAGGCATAATTTGCCCACACTGTAGGTTGTTATTATCCCTGGGTGAACGGTGTCATTTAAAAATATCATTTGTTCTGGGATCATGCAGGCTCTAAACAAAGCTTCTATACCCTGTACTTGCCATTCTTTTGTACCCCAAACACTTTTCAAATCAACATGTTTGTCCCAATAATCAAATCCAAAAGTATTCATTTTTTCAAAGAAAGAATCTGAATATATCAATTTTGTGTTGGTTATCATGGTTTTCATCCCTGTCTTGTTTGACAATTTGTAATAAAATGTTTCAGCATTAGTTATGTTAAAACCTGAAAAATATGAATATTTGCCATACACGGTTCTAGAGCTCCCTTTTGGAGGTGTAGCACAATGTTCCCATTGATTAAAATTGAAAACATTTCTAGGTTGTGCAGATTTATGCAAGAAATGGTTACCATAATGGTTATAGCAGTACATGCTGTCATAATTTGTAGAACCCTGCAAATAATCATGTTTTGTAAATTTAGCAGACATTACTAAGTCAGACATCATATTGTTTATACTTTCAAAGTCCCAATCATCAGCAAATGAGTTTGGTTTTGCAAAGTCACTCAAGGAGATCTTGATTTGGTGTGGATATTTCAGGATCTCGACCGGACCATAAATTTCATATTCAGTGTTGTCCCAGGCTACCCCACCAGATATTGGAATTGCTGTGAAGTTGGCTGAAGAAAGTTCTGAAGAAAGTTCTCTTTTCTCGACGTGTGAAGATGTGTGTGGTTTGAGGACCAAGTTGATGTTCTGACTTGCTGTGTCCATTTTAGCATATTTTCCCTCAATGAAGCGTCCCAAGGTAAATACCATGATGAGCCAAAGTATGAGGATAAATGCACCAAAACCCACCCAAAATTCAATCCATGGAGAAACTAGATATGTTTCTTTCAGTTGTTTCAAAAGTTCCTTCGCTTTGTCTTTAAAGGATTTTGATGATGGCTGTGTCTTTTGTTCGCTGAAGCCTTCAGAGGAATCATCGAAGTTGATGAAGTAACCGGATGCAGTTCTGTCAATTGTTCCAATTGGTTCAGGATTTTTGTTTCTTGCATTTTCACTTGGTACTTCTGTATAGATTGGTGTGTCTCTGCTAAATGTCTTTATTTGGGTTTTCAGAGGTCTAAGTTCTATTGCATTGTTGCATAGTCCTTGTTGTTCTTCTGTAGGCGTTTCGAATGTGATGAGCCTCTTTGATAGGACCTCTGTACTGGTAGCAAACCTTGGTGTTCTGCTACTTATTGGGAGTCCACTTGGCCTACTGTTGGTTATCGGCCACATGTTGTGGTTTTACCAGGTCGATGGATACAACTCGGTTCTCCTTTTTTCCAGCAAGTGGCGGTAGTACAACTGATCTTGTCCCGTTGACAGACAAGACAGGAACTGCTTTTCTGTAAGAAGGCCCAAATTCCTTCTTTACCGCGATCTTCTCCCTGACTAGATCCCCGACTTTTGGAATCCAGACAGGTCTTGCTGGGACAGGTGGTGATTCTTCAGTGGTTGTTGGCTGTTGTTTCAACTGTATGTTGCTCAGGTCTTTTCTTGTTTTGTTTAAGTCCTGCAAAATAGCCAAACGGTCTTTGACATCAAAGCTTTTTTCTGTTACCACTGAAGTCTGACTATCAAGGTCAGAGATCAACATCCTAGTTCCGAATAATAATTCGTACGGACTGAATCCCTTCAGAGAATTTCTTGGCAAGTTATTTAGACTACGTTGGACACTTATTAGATGTTTGACCCACCCAGCTCCCGAACCTAATATCCTTTCTATTATAGATTGCTTTCTGTCTTGGTTTTTTCTTTACACCATCCCATACCCTCAGGAAGGAAGTGAGAAGATTCCCGCTGGGCTGTGCTCATTTGGCCATTCTTTCCCCCCCCCAGGCTGGATTGCCTGAGAAAAAGAAAAAAAAATGGTCGAACGTAGCATGCTCTTAGCGTATATGCCATTTAGACTCGCAAATCTTGTATAACAGTCCGGACGTCAGCCGAGTGCTGTGGATCTACATTATAAGTGGGAACTAGCCTGTATATGTTAATCGCAAGCCATTCTTTTTAGTGGTGATGTTATCTGCCTTGATACGACGAGGTATTAAACTGCTTCTCTCCCCACTGCGATCTCTGTTGCAGTTTGGGCAGTTTTTTACAAACATGGTGTAGTGCAGGCTCATGCCTGGCCACCAGTACCGTGATTGTAATTCTTCCAGAGAATCTTTTAATTTAAGGTGTCTGAGACCCTCGCCCATGTGTGCGTCTGCGATTAACAAGTTTCTCCTGTCCATGTTTGGAATCACTCTATCCCCCACTCCAGGGATTCGAGCAAAAGGAATGGAGTTTGCATCTATGATGTATGTGTAATTGAGTGGATAGTTGATCGGTAACGCCGAGCAGTCGCCTTTTGATGACGTTTTTACTGCCAGCACTGTTTCGCCGTCAATGTATTTTAATGTACGCTTTTTTCGATCTACGGGAGCCGGTTTACTGGCTGCCGCTGCGGCTGTTTCAGCCAATGAATTCCCTACAACGTGAACGCCATCACGCTGGTGACTCAGTGAGTGTGTCACGTGAGTCTTTGGTAGTTCTTTTTTCAAAAGAGCTACCTGTTCCCAGAGCAGTCTCTGCTTTATTGGTGCATCCGTGTCATCTTTGTAATCGTTCTGAATCCAGGTCTGCAAATCCTTGTTATATGCTTTGACGCAGAAATATGAATCTGATACTATAAGTGTCGGGAATTCGCGATCCGCATTATCTAGCGCCATTTTCAAAGCTAATATTTCAGTTTGTAGTTCTGAATTAGTTTCTACTGAGTGTGATTTTGTTAATAGAGGTCTTAGTTTACCTCCGTGCCACACTTCTTTTGTAATCTCACATGTGGGATTGTATGCATGTTCTCCCCAAACGGAGGGTTGAGCATGTCCGTCTGTATAGATTACACAGGCGTAATGTCGTAGAGGCAGAATGTCGATTGGCAGAGGATACGTTTTTTCATATTTTAGATTTTTTAATTCTTCTAGTTCTGGATCAAAGAAGTAATATACTTTGTCCGTTGTGATTGAATTTACCCATTGTAACCATTCTGGATCCAATGTTGTTGTTGGTAAAGTACACGGTGTTGTTAATGCCTCAAAGGCTGATTCTGCTGTTCCGACTGTGATATGTCTACCGTCAGCTATGTCTTTTTCTCTAGCTATTGCGGTTTGAACTGCTTGAACAATTTTTCCTTTGTTGTTGAATCTCTGTTCAGCTTTTGTGTACAAATGTGATTTGAATGCAATTGGTACCTTATCTCCCTCATTAGAGGTTAGGTATGTGAATCCGTATCTCCCTGGGATGACTCGGATCACAAGGTTGCGTGTATTATCACGGGTTTCTAATTTTGTTTTAATTAGCATGTCTGTTTGTAAGGATCTCAAAATTTCTGTGTGTGCTTGAGTCCAACTGGATCTTTTAAAGTCTGGTTTAATTAGATCGTAAAGGGGTTTGACCCTTTCTGCGTAATTTGCAATGTAAGTTCTTCCGAAATTTAGGAAGCCTAGAATTGACTGTAGGTTTTTTAGTGTTTTAGGAGCTTGGATTACGGCACATTTCTCTAGGAAATTGTCTGCCAGGCTTTTGCCTTCACTTGATAACTCATATCCTAAGAATAGGACCGTCAGATGGGCAATTCTGGACTTTTTGAAGTTGAATTTGTAACCCTCTGCAGCGAAACCAAGTATTATGGTGTTCACTCTTTTCAAGTGAGTCTCCAAGTCATCATCTGTTAAGTAAATGTCATCGACATAAGATAATGCTTCATCATCATATAGTTGTAGTAATTCTGTTACTCTCGCTGAGAATACCCCCGGGCTGTTCTTGTACCCCTGGGCTAACCGACAGAATTGTTTTTGAGTGCCATTTACTGAAAATGCAGTTAAATATCTGCTCTCTGGTGCTATGTTTTGACAAAAGAATCCGTTGGAGATGTCCAAGGTTGTTTTGTATTTTTTGCGCACTATGTTATTCATTAGTGCAGCACTGTGTGAGTTTTGCACTGCAAAAGTTTTGCAACATGTGTTAAGGTGTCGGTAATCCAAAACTAGACGGTACGAATTGTCTGGTTTGGAGACCGGAAACAAAGGATTGTTCATTTGTGAGGTGCAAGTTTCAATCACCCCCTGGTATTCTAGCTGATCTAGTATTTCATTTACTTGTTTTTTAGCTTCTTGCTTAATTGGGTACTGCCTTTGTGCAGTAGGTTGTGATTTTAACTGGACTTTGTGAGGAGGAGAATCCTCATCCCATCCTACGTGATTTTTATATAAAGCAGGTGCTAAGGCCACTTCCCACTTTCTAGCAAGTGTGTATTTTTTATGAATCGGTATTTGATTCGAGAAGGCAGGCATAATTACTTCTTCGCCATGAGGGCACTCCCTGACAAACTCCGGTGGCCAGTCTTTTTCAGCTAGAAGGATGTCATAGCCCTTGGATAGGTTATCCCAAAATAGTCCCCTTATTTTCCTAGTCTTATCTCCCTCTATACGTAATGTTATCTCGTATATTTTGTGGGGCTTGCTAACTCTGGTATCTGCAGTTTCCACTTGAAGGTATTCATTCGTGTCCACTGTCTCCAGATGATTCATAAGGACTTTGCGAGCTATGCTCACCTCTGCTGCGCTGTCTAGCATTGTCTGAGCCCATTCTCCGTTTTTCAGTTGTGTCCTCAGTATTCTCGGCATTGTTAACTACCTTGATACTGGCTACCTTCTTTTTTGGAAATTGTGATTTCTTTTTCAGTTGAGCAGGTTCCTTGTCTTTGGACTTGGCGTGCTCTTCTGATCGTCCTCTTCTTTCCGATTTCTGCGAGGAATTCTGAAAAGATTGAGACGGACGTGTATCAATGTCTTGATATCTATCAGGTTTTTTAATATTATCCCTATTTCTAAGGTTATATCTATTCCCAGAGGGTTCACTCTGAGGTGACCTTTGTCTCGGGTTTGGAGATTTCTCTCTTCGCCTAGGAGACCTTCCTCTGGACTGGAATTTCTTTTCTTTAGGATTGGATTGTTTATTTCCATCCCAGTTCTTTTTTGGTGAATTATTATTAAAAAATATTTTTTCTGGACTTGTAGTCAGTTGCGGTTTTACTGGTATTCCACCTAGACTATCTCTGCCTAGTTCTTCATAGGATTTTTCTATGATTCTGGCAATTTCAGCTGGTTGGTCTGCTATATCTGTCTCTTTTAACCTCTGGCGGATCGCCACGTTTGCTGCTTCACCCTTTATGTTGGCTAGTAATATAGCCGAGACCTGCTTGAAGTCTTTCAGTAATTTCATACCAAGAGTTAAAGCAGGTTCTGGACCGTATTCATCTTGAATTTGTTTTAGCACATCTGGTATTACCGAAATGGATGGAACACCGTGCGTTTTTGTGTAGATTGAAGCAAAGACCGTACCCCAAGTGTCACAGTCCTCAATGTGTGGTGCGATTCCCATTGGGAGACATATAGTCAGAATCCTGTGCTTTTCTAATGGGGTGGTGTCAGGAAACACCGCCTCTATTTGGGTGATTTTCTGTGCCAACCAGAATGGTATCTGTTCCCGTTTAGCTGGAACTTTACCTAGGCAGGATTGGATGTTCTGTGGTGTGATTTTATTTGTGTTCCCCTGGTGAGGGGTCAGCTGTGGAATTTTAATCGCTGGCTGAATTGTTGAAGTCCGCATTACATACTGAACTAATTGTCTGTGAATTTTTAGTAGTTGTTTTAGCTGTATTAATAGCTCTGGTGCAGTCATCTCGTCGATGTCTGGATGTGGTGTGTATCCGGCTAAGACCGGCCACGTTGCTCCTGGTCTTCCTAAAGGACCGAGCCTTGTAATGTGATTATTATGTTTTAGGGCGCCATCAAATAAGAGCAAATGCTCTTGGAATTTGAGTGGTACTTCCACCTCCTCGAAAGGAGTGTACGTTTCAGGAGGTTCCTCTACTTTGTAATAGTGGAAGTACTTTGTTACAGCATTTGCTGCTGGAAAATGTATCCATGTATAGTATACCTCTGTCTGCCGATATTCGTGTGCCTCAATTACGAATATGACTGTGCCACCTCTAGGTGTCAGTCCATTTTCTATAAGTTTTAAGGTTATAGATCTCCTTTTGGCGACCTGGATGAGTATTATATCCGGGTCTGCTGTTTGCATGGTAGCATCAGCATCTGCTATTTCAGTAGCTAATCTAATTGCCTCTCTTTCTCCATCACTGTCTCCCATTTTACTGACAGGATGGTATTATTTTTATTTGCAGATCAGGTTTCTTTATGGAAACAGAGATTAGATGCACAATATTTTGGAACTGTTTTATCCTTCAACGTTGACTAGACCAAGAACCATACATAGGAGTTCCCTCCTGCGAGGTTTTGGAGGATATAATAACCTTTCACCCACTCCAGACGTCTTTGGAGTATTTGGGAGAAGGGGTCTGAGTGAGAAAGCACGACTGAGTTACTCTAAATGTCTTACGTTAGTTTTATCGCCCTTTCCAAACGCGTTGGGCGCCATGTAGTGTAGCTCCTATTTTCCCAATAGGCTCTGCGCATTGGAATAGTACCTACAGCAGTAAAGGCCTAGGCCAGACGTTAACTAGGTCTACTACTGTCGAAACTAGACTTAATTTTTGGGTTTGCCAGCTAAGCTCAGAGTTCGCTAGAAACTTTCTCGAATGTTCAAGGAAGGATTAACTCCCCTGATTAGACAAGAAGGGATTTAGTTTCTGACAACCATAGAACATGACAACTTTGCTCTCCCCTAATCAAGAGTCAATCTCGAGAGTCGTGTGAGCACAAGGCAATTATTTTACTCAGTCAGTACGTGCATTCTTAGTCTCATCAGAATGTAGAGAAAAGGAAGAGACGGGCGTGTTCAATAAAAGATGTTATTTATTGATCAGTCTCTTTTCTCGTACAAGAGAAATGGATCGATATTATTGCAATACTTATAGTTAAGTAAAGTGCATACATTAGAAGCAATAGTATAAAATAATACTGTAAGAACATTGATATGGTTTCTGAGCCATATGATGTTTAAAATGATTAAAATATATTTACATACACATATACATTTGACTAAACGTACTCAACTGGTGTTTCTAAATACGCCTACCCCGTGTACCTGACCTAAGTCTAATGCGTGGGCGGGAATAGAAAGTTACAGTTTAGTTTAAGTTTGTTTTTGCCAAGTGAATAACTAAAGAATTCTCTAGGAGGGGTTATTCAGTTCTGTACCTGGAATTTAGGATGAATGAGGAATGGTATCTCTTTCTCTGCTCTCGATATTCCAGGCTGCCTGCGAGGGCTGCCCAGAAGCGCCGGTGCTGGGTCTCTCGGCTTGAGATAGCAGCGCGTCTCTCAGCGCGTCAGGAAGGCGGGGCTGCTGCCTGCGGGGTCTGCTTCTGCTCTCGGCTTCGGCAAGTATGGCTGCTCCGTCTTGTCACCACGCGTGTGTTTGCATAGGGCAAGGTCGGCAATATTTATACCTTAAAGGTGCCGAGATTGACGTAAGGATGGACATAGGTACGTCAATAAAGATGTCATACGACTTGCTCGTTAGCACATTCTTTACTAAAGTTCTCTGTGAAATCAAAACAATGGCCGCACGGATTATCCAGGTTGTCATAGGTTTGATTTGTTATGAGAACGTCGTATGCCTTATCAGGGGCTGGAGGAATATCGCTTGTCTAATTAGATCTCAAGCGTTATGACCTAATCAGATAACACGTTCCTGTGCCGTAGTGTGACTGCGTCAGATAACGGTATCTGCATCATGGGGGATTTCTTGCCTCATGGGCTGACTGTTAGTTAACTAGCTAGTAAGTTTAACCAGAATAGGGTCAGGAATAGGGGGATCGAATCAGAACCTATAGAAATACACGACACCCACTCCACGCTAACTATGGTCATATCTACTAATCTATGCATAGTATAACATAGTACAACATACTATAGAGTATAGTGTATACCTTACCACCCCAAAATACATAAATGCATTTCGAAATTTTCAAATATACTGAAAAATTGCAGTCATATATATTGTATGCACTTAAGCTATGAATTAAATGCAAAAGTGAACACGCATTGTTATGCATTATTGATTGTTGGTATATGAGAAATACACATGAAATGGCTCTTAATATGGCTATACAGAAAAAAAGTCGAAACCATTTCATCACATAAAATCTATTGCGAACATACCAGCGGGCAGCTAAAGTCTATAAAGTCTATAAAGTATCTAAAATAGAAATCTTAGTTCTCTAGGAATAGTCTCTTACTTTAAGCAGAAAATCAGTGTCCCGGGAAAAAATATATAGAAAAATATTTTAGGGGCTTGCTGAAAAAAGTTGCTGTCCGTGAACTGGATTGTAATTGTTCATGTGACTTTATTTTTAAAGTTGAAGGCCGAATTCAGGGAACGCCGTGTGCGAGTTTACTCAAAAGTCTCTATTTCTGTTCCGGAGAGAACATCATATCATTCAGGCTTTCGAAAAAACTGTCAACAGCTTCATGGGAAAGTTCCTCTAGGTCGGAAATAGGGGTAACCATGCATTCATGCGCATGATTGTCTCCATTGACATTCTGATTTGCATTGCTGACAGAAGGTCGTACCTGTTCGATGCTGCTTTCATCTTGAACTTCACTACTCAATCGCAGTGGTGAAGATTCCAGGAATGCCGTCATCAGAATTGGCAGCCTTTGAGGGCAGCACAGTGCGTGAACCTGGCCCCCAAACTACAGCCATGGTGCACTGATTGTTGCAGGAAAGCATGTTGTGGCTGTAGTATGAGAAACTCATTAAAGTAGTGTATAAAATGTATCATGTAACAACAGAAGTAAAAGTGTAAGTCCTCATGGGAGGTTACAAACGAAAACAAAGCGGTACTAAGGAGGGACAAACAAGCCTGTTAACGAATTAGAAGTCAGCATTTACGAAGAACATTGACACAAGCCAATCACAAATATGGGTAGACAGTGGGCAGGGCTTCTCGTCTATTCTCGAATACAGCATGTCTCGCAGAGCAACACATGCGCTGCCCAAGCTCGACCTAAGAAGGCAGTTCTCCTTTTCTTTGTTTAAACTGCACCTGCTATGGTGCCCTTTGACCTGCCTTTCACCCTGGCTGTTGGCTCTGGCAGCAGGCATCATGTCACAACTCAACTGTAATAAGTTACTACTGTCTAATTGTGGCCAACCGCAATAAGAAAACAACATATCTACTCTACTGTAATAATGTATAGATTCCAGCTGAGGAGTCACTGTGCCTCCAGCAACATACAGTAGAGAATATGAAAGGGAGGTCGCTGGACATAAATGTCGCTGCCGCCTAAATAAAGTGAGACTGGACAAATCTCTCTCTCTTTCTTCAGATCTTTGTCCCCTGGAAATTCTTCAATAGCTGATAAGGATCCACTTATTGAAACACATTTACTTACTGCACTGCTTAAGTTGCTATACGACAACATGACTATATATAGGTGTTACCAGACATCATATGCACGGTTTTGATACTTAAGCTACATAACATTTGGCTACAAGTGAAAAACAACTAATTGTTAATAATAAAGATCCTACATTTTTCATTATTGAGGTGCCACACAAGTTTAAAAAAGCACTGAGGGAAAGGAGATGGAGGGCATGACCAAGAACCATATCAATAAAATATCCCTACCATATGTAAAGAGCATATTGCAGGTCACTGGGAGCTCCATGACTTTATCTTGCAATATCCTTTTTAACGTAAACCAGGGGGCAGTTCATACCTTAAATTATTCACAAAGTATTCACACATTTCTAAATATATCAGCAAATGTGTTCTATTATAATCTGTTGCAAATTCCTTTACCACAATAAGTAGTTCTGCCTTCTACATGGTACAGTCGTGTACAGCACTCAAAGAGATTAATGCCTCATATTAACAAAACCATACCACAGAATGCTTGAATCACATGTTGAAAAACCACAGATAGGAATTCCTTATAATGACAGCTGATGGACTCAGAGAGGAAGCTTCAGATCTTGAGGTAAAGCAAATATAAGTTTATCTGGTCAGTTATTAATGTAAGCAGAGGTGAATGCAGATGTGCCAGGTGGTCTGTACACCCAAGTAAATAAATAAATAAATCTGCTAGTCTCCAAGAATATGGCTTGTTTTCATAATTACTCCTATTTATTTGCAAGGCTGTTGTTTTCCTGCTAGTGAGAGGCTGATTACACAAATGTGTTAAGAGGGTGCTGTAATTAGCACACGCACACATGCAAACGCTATAGGGATCGGTCCTCATAGCACGCTAGTCCTCACAGTGGTGTGTGTCTTGTTTTGGCAGTGGTTACCAACACTGGGAGGAGCTACCAGTGTATGTGAAAAAATAAAAAACACACACACACTAAAAATAATTAGATTTTGAAATGTACTGATTTATGCAAAGAAGAGGAATCCAAAAATGACCCAGTGGGTGCAGGTTTGTGTTTCTGTGCATGTTTAGAATGTGTCACGTGGAAGGTGAGTGAAGGCCCTCGAGGGAGCGAAACGCTGGAGAAGGATGTCAACAAGCAGCATCTCAGTCTGGCAGAATGAGTGACGTGCCTTGGAATGTGTCACGTGGAAGGTGAGTGAAGGCCCTCGAGGGAGTGACACGCTGGAGAAGGACGTCAACAAGCGGCATCGCAGTCTGGCAGAATGAGTGACGTGCCTTGGAATTCCTGCCACGGACGCCCGAGTCTCATGACAACGAACAGATGCCCCTCTGACCCACATATGAATGTGAGGGGAGGCTACCAGCAGAGCAACATGAGACAGACAGGGAACCCATTACATGAAGCCCTGTGTAAACATAGATCTGAGTGACGCTGCAGGAATGCACCACAGCAGACGCCCAACCTCCAACAAGACATCCCCACCCCAGTTATTTTAATACTTGATTTTTAATAAAATATTGCCCAAGGCATCAGATGCGTGCCAGGTTTCCCACAATGTACACCAGGCCAAACATAACAGCATTTAGACGCAAAGCAACACAGAGAGTAGTCAGTCCACATGTTGACAGAGTGCATACTATACGTCTCCCTGCTACAATTCGGTTAATAAAAAACAAGACAATTGTTGCCTCTGGCCAAGAAACAGCACAGAGAATAAAAACAGAAAAATAACTACAGAGATGAACCCTGGTGATTCCAGAGATACGTAGTAAATGATACTCCATTATAGCTATGAACCAAAAAGGAAGCAGCATGGAGATGAGACCATCTTTACACGCCAGGCCCAGGCAGCAGTGACAGCATGCGGTCCCCTCTGACTTCACCCAACTGACAGGCAAGAGAAACTACACCCACCCTCCCTTCAAGCAAACACACACAAGAAAAAGAAAATGAAGCTGTAGCAGACAACATTTATTTTATGTATAATTGGGACAGTAAATCTTATTTTGATAAAATTAAAATAAAACGCAATCACTATATTTGTATTCTAATTTATATAGTGCTGGGTCTTGGTGATAGGCGCTCCTTAACAGAAATAGAAAATGTTACAAAAAATTAGAATACGGATAAGCGCCGCCAATAACCCTGATGGGTTATTACCAATAGTCTTCTCCACGTTCCCTTGCACCCTCTCCCATCAAGCCCCTACATGTTGAAACAAGCACCCCAGTCCCTTTGACGATCTTTAAACTATGGCTCCAGTTTGATATTTAACACATTTTAACAGCCATCTAATCTCTGTCGTTGATTGTGCTGCTGACATCACCATCTGATAAAAACAGACCCTGCTAAGGAATCAGAGCATTATCTCTAAGCAGCGAACACCAGTAACATTACCCAATGACATATTCATATTTTTTGTAGACATGAGGAGATTAATCGGCAGCTCTATTAAAGACAAGGAATGTCCTGAGCTGCCAAGTAATCTACCGTGTGTACCAAAAATATGAAACTGAAATGTGTAATGTAGCTGGTGCTTTTGCAAAGCACTATGGAATGAAACAACAAGCCCAACAGCGAGCTGCTGCTAATGCGTGGCTTGAGGCGAACAAAGAGCGACTCCAGCAGGATCCCCAGAGCGAAAGGACGTGGCTCAGCAGTCAGAGATGCAGACTTCGGAGCTGGGGATTCGTGTTTGAGCCTCCGCAGTCGGTTCAACATCCTGTGAATGATCCTGGAAATGTTCTTAGCCGTAAAGTGCATTAAAAAAACAACTAAAAAGCATTGATCGATATCGGAGGGGGTGGTGGGGGCCCACACAAGCACTATCGTGGGAGGGGTTGGGGGTGGAGAGCATAGGAATATTAAGTGCATAGACGAATGAGAAGTGAGCAGAGGCAGACAGGATTTTCTTTAAAAAAAACAAGCCAAATCCAACCTTAGAAGGAAGCCAAAACCAAGCTATCCTACCAAAACAAAGCCCAACTGACGATGAACTTCTAAAAGTGCCACAAGTTAAATAAACCTAAATAAAATTCAAGCAACAGAGCGGGAAGCACGGCAGGGGAGGCAACAGTAATGTAACTGTGGCATTGAGAGGGGATAGGACTAACACATATTTAAATATAAGCAGGTAGGGAGCTGAAGTTGAACACAGACAAACAATAACAGAGCAGGAATCCAAGCTAAAAAATAGTCCCTCAAGAACAGAAAAAGAACTATAGTGGAATGAGACAGTAGTAAGTCCCTGCTCTGTGGGAGGAGCAGAAGAGAGAAAGGAGGGACAAAGAGGCAGGACTGACCACTAGCAAGCAGGTATTTTTGAAGGACGCTGACAGACATATGAAAAGCAATGTCAAGAAAGGGGATGGACTTTATGTCCACAGACCGATTACAGCAGGTCTAGTAGAGACGGATGCACTTTCTAGCTCAACCTAAAAAAAACATTGAGAGAGAAAGCGTGTCCTGCCTGCAACATCAGACAGAAGAAAACCAAATAAGAAAATAGTGCTCCCAGGCTCTAATTGAAGCATACGTGTAACAACCGAAGTAAAAGGGACAGTCGCCATGGAAGGCTGCAAATGAAGACGAGGCAGGACAAAGAAGGGACTAACAAGCCTATTAACCAATCAGAAGCCATATTTAAGAAGGACAATGACACAAGCCAATGACAAATATGGGTGGGGCTTCAATTACATACTCCAATATAGTATGCCTCGTAGAGCAGCGCATGCTCGACCTAAAAACATTAAACATTTCAATGGGACTCATGAAATATGGCTTTCATCGCCATGACCATTCTTCATAATTCTGGTGAGATTTACTGTTTAATCAACATTCCGTTAATCAAAGCCTTAAAACTCTAGTCTCAATCAACACAACTTGCGGGAAACAGATTGAAGAATTTCTCCCTTCTAAATAAGGGGTGGGTATTCAACAAAGGAAACTTGGTCTAAATTTTTCGTTCTAGCAATAACATTTAGTATTTATTCTACATTATAGATAAACAGGACAGTATGATTTCACTTACAATTTTCAGTAAACAAGTTTTCACTGGGGGTGGGGAGGGCTTAACTCCTTGGATGCGGGTTGATTTTCCGCGCTGCACAGGAGAAATAGACGTTGGGCAGGATTCGGACGGCTCCGGGACGTCGTGCGCACACGCCAACCGTGATGCATGACGGCTAGGAGCAGTCATGAGCATGCAAGGGGTTAAAGTCAAGAAACTCAAAATAAACTTGCCTTAACTAAAAAGGTGACAAAGTGATACCTCATTTATTAAAACAGGGGCCTCATCATCATGCCATGGACAGTTGGAACAACCAGTCAGGTGATGGACAACCGTCCAATAACACAAACAGCAGAGAATGCATGCAAGCACCGACAAGAACACACCCCTGGTCCTCACAGCCAACCTACTGCCACGATCAATGTACACTACTCAAGCAATAAATAGCTTGGATGGAGAGAACTCCATTAAAAAAGGCGGACATAAAAATGTGGTCCGAGTGAGAGTAGGGTGAAGGATAAAAATCTGGTATTGCGCATAATATTAGCTTAATGTATCCAATATGCGTAATATACCCATTCGGAAACCCGTTGTAAATAGGCTTGTGTGTTAGGTATACGGGGATCGGGCCTTAGCTAAACAGACGCCATCTTAGTTTCTATTCCCCATCTCAGATCAGTGCAGGCAGAAGTCACGTGATACCCTTTCAGGAGAAAAAGCCGAGTTGTTAGAAGAAGCTGAAGGCGCACTATTCATTCTAGTCCTGGGAACCCAAGGTCGCATCTGGCTTCAAGCGTGATAAGCGCATTCCTAGAGGCGCCGTGCCTGTCCTCCTGCAAAAACAACAGGTGATGGACAGAATGCAGAACAATGTCATACATTCACCCCAGTACAGAGATCTGGGCCTCCATCGTTTTTTTGCTCGCCATTCCAGTTTGAACTCAGCCATATGCAAATCAGTTTTGACCCTGTGCCCCATGGGTACAGTCCAGCCCTAACTGCCAAACCAAGTCCTCCCTGGACTGGAAACAAACATCCAAGGACCGGTTTCGGGCTTTCAGCCCTCATCAGCCTGAATAGCTTGATTCCAGTGGCATGGAGAGCACGGGACTCACGTCTGAGCATACCCGTCCCACTCGGGGTGACAAATGCAAAAACAACAGGTGATGGACAGAATGCAGAACAATGTCATACATTCACCCCAGTACAGAGATCTGGGCCTAAATCCATCGTTTTTTGCTCACCATGCCATTCCAGTTTGAACCCAGCCATATGCAAATCAGTCTTGACCCTGTGCCCCATGGGTACAGTCCAGCCCGAACTGCCAAGCCAAGTCCTCCCTGGACTGGAAACAAGCATTCGAGGACCGGTTTCGGGCTTTCAGCCCTCATCAGCCTGGATAGCTTGATTCCAGTGGCATGGAGAGCACGGGACTCACGTCTGAGCATACCCGTCCCACTCGGGGTGACAAATGCAAAAACAACTCTAGAGAGCAACTCATTCAATTGGGTCAGCTACATGCAGACAAAGGTACTATTTCTCTAGCTCCTACGTCTTATCCTCGAGCTGATGTAATATGTGATGACTTTCTGAACTGCGGTCTGCTAAACGTTAGGTCCCTGCCTAAACATTGCACGGAGATCCAGCTTTTAGTGGATTCTCATGAACTAGACGTTCTGTTCATGACAGAAACATGGACCCGGCCAGATTGCTTGGTCGATCCTGGTTTTGCCTGCCCTGACGGGTTTAAATTTCTCCACTCTCCTAGGCTTACTGACAAAGGCGGAGGTGTGGGAGTGATCTTCAGATCCTCCTGCAACATTAAGGTCCTTAACTTAGACCCAACCCTGGGTACTGAGATGTTGGGGCTTTCAATTACGACTCGCCCTGGGACACTTGTCACTGGCTTTTTTTTTTTTTTTTTTTTTTTTTTTAGTCTGCTATCGCCCTCCTGGTTCATTTAACCTGTTACAGCAACAAGCGTTAACTACCACCCTGACCAATATCGCCATATCCCATCAAAAGTTGCTTATTATTGGGGACTTTAATCTTTGGCGTAATGGTACACTTGATTCTGCTCTTGAAAACCTTTTGCAAACCTGTGTCAGCTGTGGTCTCTCACAACTGGTGTTTATAGCTACCCACAAAGACGGCCTTTTGGATTTGGTCTTGGCGGGACCAGATTTGGTGGTCATGGGAGACACCCTGCCAATGGACTGGACAGACCACTCCTTAGTTCAATTCTTCCTATATAAGAAACAGGATTCGCATAAGGTACCGGCTCCAACTAGAGAAATCAAATGCAGAGATTGGAAAGCGCTGTCACGACTACACTCTTCTGGCGAACTGTTCCATCTCGAGTCGCTTTTTGATGTAAACAAGGGTGCGGATGAAAATTATAATTCCTTTTACACCAGTATTTTATCGGTCGTTGACTCAAGTGCTCCTCTAAAAAAATCGCATTTTTAGAGATAGAGATTTTGCTCCTTGGTTCAACGACGATCTCAAAACAGCTAAACTAGACTGTAAACAAACATAGAGGAAATGGAGACGCCATTATAATGAATCCGCAAAAGAAATATGGAAAACTAAGATCCTTGTCTATAAAAATCTTATTAAAAAATCTAAAGCTGACTACTACTCCTCTTTGATATGTAATACCACCAATAATGCCAGGAGTATCTTTAACATCTTAAACAGTGTTACCAATCCGGACGCCTGCAAGAAAGTGATTGTCCCTTCCCAAGACCTGTGTGACAATCTCGCCATATTCTTTAAAGAAAAAATCGATCTGATTCTTAAAGATTTGGACACTCCCCTTGACAGTGACTCCCCTCAGGAACCTGGCCCTGTCCCATCGGTTAACCTGGCACCCAACTCGGCTTTGGCTCTGGATAGATCTTTGCTCAAGTTCCTGCCGCTTACTTTTGAAAAATTCTCTAATATAGCGAGTGGGATTGTTTCTGGCTTGCCTTTGGACCCAGTCCCCCCAAAAATATGGAAGGAATTTGCAGACGAGCTTTTTCCGTCGCTCCATCTCGTCTGCAATCAATCCCTGGTGACTGGCACCGTCCCTGCTCGTTGGAAACGGGCGTTAGTCTCCCCCCTGCTAAAAAAACCCTCGTTGGATCCTGAGTGTTCAAAAAACTACCGGCCCATCTCACTGCTGCCGTTTCCCGCCAAGATTGTTGAGCGGGTGGTTAGTAATACTCTTTCCGCCCACCTGGAACAACTTCTTCTTGACGAGGACCAATTCGGATTTCGGCCGGCCCATGGGACCGAGACTGCTCTCATCACCGCCATGGATGAACTTCAAAGGCGTGCAGACAGAAATCAGGCTTCTTTTTTGATTCTGCTCGATATGTCTGCCGCCTTTGATACAGTTAATCATAAGATCTTGCTGAGGCGGTTGTTTTGGCAGGGGTGAGAGACTCGGCTCTGAATTGGTTCCATTCTTTTCTGCAGGACAGGCAGCAGGCGGTTTCAATGCCTCCTTTTCAATCTCCTTTCTCCCCGGTCCAGCATGGTGTGCCTCAGGGCTCTGCCATCAGCCCCATTCTTTTTAATGTTTACCTTAGGCCACTAATCTTGCTTATTAAAGGATTCGGCATTCGAATTGTTAACTATGCCGATGACACGCAGATGATCCTCTCCTTGGAAGGAGAGGAATCTATCTCTGTGGAGGTCCTACATAACTGCTTAAGGACTACGGCAAGCTGGTTGAAGGCTAACTCGCTTCAGTTTAATGCCGGGAAAACTGAAGTGCTCTTTAGTGCTGGAACAAGGATCCCTCGTCCGTTTCCCAACAATTTCTGGCCCCAGGAATCCGGCTCCACCGTTCGGCCTGCGGACTCTGTCCGCAACCTAGGAGTTATGCTCAACCACGGGCTCAGTATGGACACTCACGTACAGAAAACATCGGCCGGCTATTTTGCCATCCTTCGCTCACTCAGGAAGGTTCTGCCCCTCTTACCCCCCCATGCCCGTGCACAAGTGGTTAGATGTACCATCTTGAGCAGGTTGGACTATTGTAACGCCCTCCTGCTCGGGTCCCCTGAGTATCTACTGGACAGACTCCAAAGGGTCCAATCTGCGGCGGCTAAATTAGCATTGGGGCTGCCTAGGAGATCTCACGGACCTTTCGCCCTGGCACAATTACATTGGCTTCCTCTTAGACAAAGGATCCAATTTAAAGCCCTCTGTATAGTGTTCAGGGCTCTCCACGGATGCGGCCCAGCCCCTTTAAGGTCCAAGTTTGTCTGGTACACTCCTTCCAGACACCTCCGTTTATCTGATGCTAAACTGGTAGTCGTTCCTAGATTTAGGAAGGTCAGAGCTGGTGGTGGATCCTTTCAGGTGACTGCCGCCAGACTCTGGAACACTCTCCCCCTCGAGATTAGGCCCACTAATGAACTTCTGCAGTTTAGGAAAAAGGTAAAAACCTGGCTTTTCCCTGGCTAACCTCTCTCCATTGGTTTACCCTACTGCTTCGTTTTCTATCTGGGTTTGGATTCTATTAGCGCCAGGATGCCTGTAATGGTGACATTCGCGCTCTACAAGTTCTTAAAATAAATAAATAAATAAATAAATGGACAGAATGCAGAACAATGTCATACATTCACCCCAGTGCAGAGATCTGGGCCTAAATCCATCGTTTTTTTGCTCACCATGCCATTCCAGTTTGAACCCAGCCATATGCAAATCAGTCTTGACCCTGTGCCCCATGGGTACAGTCCAGCCCGAACTGCCAAGCCAAGTCCTCCCTGGACTGGAAACAAGCATCCAAGGACCGGTTTCGGGCTTTCAGCCCTCATCAGCCTGGATAGCTTGATTCCAGTGGCATGGAGAGCACGGGACTCACGTCTGAGCATACCCGTCCCACTCGGGGTGACAAATGCCTGTCCTACTGGGCACCAAGACGAAAGGGAGTCACCTTTTTTGACCTGCCCCCATAATAGCCTAGCTTGGTTTCAAACTAATCAACTGTGCCATATATGGGCTTTCCTCTGTGCTTCAGCCAAGGGGGTACTTTTCCATGTACGGGTGAGGTTCCTTGAATTCTGAACCTGTGTTTCAAATGTCATGATTCTGTTATGAATTTGGTAACAGCAAACCGTAAACAGTGAGTTCAGCAAGTGTGAGTGTTTTCGTCATGTTACACCAATGGATTCACTGTGTATTTGAAGGTTTTGTTCTGAACCCTCGGGTTCCATTTTGTGCATGGCAGCCATTTTGTGGTTGCCCTTAACATAGGCCCTGACTGTGGCTGAACAAGTATTTAGGACATATACACCTTAGCTTGGGTTTGTGCTGACTCCTGCATGACCTGGCGAAAGCTGTCTCTGTTGCCTGAGGCTAACCTTGCCAAACCAGTTCCTGCCCTCTAGCCGATCAAGATTTGGGATCAGAGGACAGGACGCCATAAACTTTTATTATACACAAACATGCCTAATCTTATTTTCTATCTGTTTCATCTGTTTCTGCTCCTTCCTTTTATGGTCTATTTACGATGGGGAGGTGACCATTTTTATTATGGGTTTGTCCGGCTTTTTACCTTTGTCAACTGTAACCTTTATGAACCCTGCAATTATAATGTTTTGCCCATATCCTGCTAAAACCCCAAAGGCTACTCACCTGTTGCCTCTCTAGCTTTTTCATTTGTTTAGGAATGTAACTGGTACAACCCCCTTGCATGCCTAGGGCATAATAAATGGTATAAAAGGTCTGAACTAAGACCATTCTGGCAGACTGCCTCATTCAGTTGCTTTAGGTGCAGCTGGGTGACGTAGCCTCACTTAATTAAGTTTAATAAAGATGTCTTTTTCATATTTCAGATTCTCTGTCAACTTTTTGCTGCTTTTGAATGGACTAATTATTAGTAAGACCCCTGAGAAGGATATTTGATTCCTCACGGGGACTTCACATGTTATGCTGAAAGTATATATGCACTGTTTTGAATGTAAGCCAGCAGTCTTCTCCGCGCACCTTGATGGGTGAGGTTGAGAGAGAGGCTCCTCTATATAGAGTACTTTGCAAAATAAACAATTGAACCTTCTCCATTGCCGACTGACTGATTATCTCTGTAAATTGGTATTTGGCTATTGGTAAGTATTGCTCTACAGTAACTGTTCAATATGTGAAAATTGTATCGTTACAAAAACACCGACTTATAATAACTACATAATGACACCTAAAACCCTCAACAATTGTAGAAGCAGTAATTTAATATACCTCCTACTTTGCCCGTGTGGATTAGCATACGTCGGCGAAACTGGGAGAGAAATAAGACTGCGTCTGTTAGAACATAAATCCGCATTGAAGACCTGTAAAGTGAATGCCCCAATGGTTGAGCACTTCACGAAACTAAAACATAAATACACTGAGTTTTCTTGGTTCATTATAGAAAAGATGACTTCCTCAAGAAGGGGTGGTAATATGGAAATGAAACGTAAGAATAGGGAACAATGGTATATCTTAATTTTAGACTCTGTAAACAAAGGGTTAAACACGAAAGAAGACTGGATGAAAATACCGGTTTAATAAGGGTAATCTTTGTGCAGTATAAATCTAACATACGACAAACTGTAGCATGGGTGTGAATAACATCAACGACCCCAGATCCTGAATCTCATCTAAATCACATGTGAACAATAACATCCACAGTAGTGTAAGTTGGGGCTGGTTTGGAATTACAATGAAATATGTAACACACTTGCAGTGTTAATTTAGGCAATTTATGGACCAAAGGCGAACCATAGGCTTGTGCGGAGAAATAAAATATGTTGATACGCTACGCACTCATTAGTTTTGAATATGGTGCAGATAAAATATACGACAGATCGCAGTAAGAAAATATTGCGACAGGCTGTACATTCATCAGCCTCGAATATGGTTTAGAAAAAGTATTCGATAGACCGTAGACGATTAGGTGAAGTTAATATGAGTTCATAATGTATAAATGCAAGATCGGAGGAGATTGATTACTATCTGGCATAAACAATGCATACTAGAACAGATTACCCAGTTCGGTTTCCAACAAGGCTTTGTGCATAACCAAAGAAACAATAAAGTTTAATTCGATGTAAGTAAAACCATACTAGAACAGAATACCCAGTTCGGTTTCCAACAAGGCTTTGTGCATAACCAAAGAAACAATAAAGTTTAATTCGATGCAAGTAAAACCCGACCCACGGGGACGCCTGACATTGACGTCATGGAGTGACGCGTTTAAAAATAGGCCGATCGCTGAGGGAAGCCCTTTACCTTCACTTATAGCGGACGGATAGATGCGCAAGAACGACTCCGGGAAAGCTAGCCGTTGGACTAAAATAGGTACGTGAGATATAGCGTGCACGGAGCTTAAAGATAACGAACCGCACAGAGGTCTTTTTACACTAAAAATGAAAACTAGGGAGACCAAGTCTAAATCCCCATAGTACACGATATTTTCTCTGTACAAAAACGAGATTAAAGTAGAGATTAGAAGTTGGGTAAAAAAAACAGGCGCGTTTGATCCTAGGATAAAATACAATAACTAATAGATGTTTTCCTGTTTCGATAACTTTGCAGCCACGAACGACGCATACCCGGGTTAAATTAAGGAAATTACGAAGAACGGGCTCTCTAGGAATCAGGTGAGCTGACAATAACATTGGGGATAAACACGATGTAACGAAGGTAGTAAAATTAGGAAACACTTATATTGAATACACTTTTTGTTTCAAAAGGTGTGGGATCTATTACCAACGAATGAAAACCGAACAGAAGGGTTTACAAACAAGGTGAAATAAAAAGACAAAACACTTCCAGTCAATTATACCGCAGCTGGTGGTAGCAGAAACATTGGCCCTGTTCGTGGCTATAGACTAATGGCATCAAAATGATTCTATTTTCTGCTAGGGGCCACTGGAGTTCACTTTTATCGTTTTTTAATAACCAGTAACAAGAAATTGGGCAACACGGTACAGCGGCGACCCATGATAAAGATTAATTGCACATGTAAACGTTACCGTTGGGATAAATTGCTCTAAATTAGTTGAATTTGAGAAAGAGTCATTCCAGATTAAATTAACAAGTTATATTATATTACATTTGACAGCTTGGGGAAACTGTGGATTATAATCAACCTGACCCATGACCAAATTGTAAAAAATATTTCACCAATATGCGTTTGCATAGGTGAGTTGCGTTATTTCTACCAAGGATGGTTGAATGGTGTGAAAGTTTTTGAATAACAGTGTGTGCAAGAATGGAGGGAGACTAGTGAAACACTTACAATGTGAAGTAAATTCATAGGTTGGTAGAGCAAACTTCCATTTTTAATATTAAAACAAAAACAATTGATGCCAGTCTTGTAGCAAAATGTGGCATCATTTTTATGTAAAAGATGAGGAAATAAAGAGACACTATGAACTGCCATAAGGAGCAATAATGAACTCAAATTGGATTGCTAACATGTCTGATGTATGCTGTTTTAAGAGAATATAGTCCATCAGGAGGTAAAGATTGTCTCATTTGTGCATTAGGTGATATACTGGATGTGGAGAAATACATAAACATTGTCCTGAAGAAGGAGACTAGAAACAGAAAAAGGCTTCCGAAACGCGTCAACGCATTGTATAATGGTAAAATTTGGAGTGGTCAACAAGTTGTTGGGTATAAGGAAGGGAAGTCCTACCCCATGTTGTCTACAAAGGGCCCAAATTAACAACGATAAGACAAAGTTTATTGTCTTCCCCTATATTTTCTCCCGTGTAATTCCACAATAGGTGGTTTTGTTGTAACTTTGGCATTTTGTGTCTTTTTAAATGTAATGAAATGAAAATTTTATATTGATTGTATATTCATTTATATGTTTTTATTGTGCAAATAAACAGTCTGTTTATTATATAAGTTATATCTTTCCCTTGTAAGTGTTTCACAGGGCTAAGTAGACATCTTGGACATCAGAAGGTGATCATGAGTGAGTGGAGTGAGTGAATAAGTGTGAGATTATTTGACTTCCCAAAGGGAAAATCCTTTTCTTACTTTACAGTAAACAGGTGCTCTATTTCCTTTTGGGTTATATTGATCCCCTCCCTCTTGTTTAAGATAAGAATATAATTTTGGTACTTCAGTTGGCGACTATGCCAGGATTCTGCGATAGGGTCGTCCCCTCCCGTAAACGGGGGAAGAGGGACAGGGAGGAGTTCTGATCGAGCGGGTGGACGGAAAAAGGATCCTAATTGAAAAAGCCAGTGTTTGGTAGAAGCTATTCCACTCTCACGCCCAGAGGCCTTCCCAGCTGCTAGTGACCCTTCGCCGGAGTCCTTCGGGCTTAACCCGGGAGCTGACCGTGTTGGTCTACAGGAGTCGACAGTAGAGAACACTCAATCTGACCTGTGTGCACCAGGTGAGTGAATTGTTTAGTTTGGTTCTCAGGATACTCGGAAATGCACTGTTGAGAGGTGCCTCTGGAAACAGTTAACTGTACTCGGAATATGGTGGGTTTTGAACCACAGGGAATCTGGGGGTCTGACATAGCAGTGGAGTGGCTGCACGGGCAGATGCCCCACAGGCTTGTTTGGTGATTAGTAGAGACAACATCAGACGCCTTGGTGGTACACGTGGAGTGTACACCCGGCCATGTGGTCTTGGGAAAGGTCCGTATGAAGTAACTGGGTAAGCTTGGGATCTGGAGTGACGCTAAGGCAGCGGGCTAACCCAGTAGTCCTAGGCCCAACCAGGGAGGTCTACAGGATTGTCCGTAAGAAGGTGTGTGGTTTATTCCTGTCTGATGATCTCTGGACAGTCTCTTTTGTGATTCTGTATGGTCTGGTATCTGATTAGATCGATTCCCATGAACGGGAGTCGACGGGCTCCGTTCTATCTGGCAGACATGTCACTCTGAAATCTGAAAAGACGTTTGTTTGTGTATTTCGCAGTTTTATATTGAACAAAGCCGGCTGTAGTCATCTCGTTATTTTTTGTTCCCTTGTTCTGTGTGATCGAATGTGGTGGATGCATGCTGTAGTATAAAAGTGTGAGTGTGCATGTGACATGGCCATGTTGGGAGATTGTATGCCTGAGGATTACGAACTGTTGAACGGTAATAATGTCGTGTTTTAGTAAATTGTGTTTTGGATGTTGCTGTCAGCGGAAGAAGGGGCGATTGGATGAAAGACAGCCTGCCCCACCGGAGGGCAGTCCCAGTTTTGATATGTACGTTAAACATGGTATTTCCTCAATTTTGTTTAACACGATTTGGCATAAGTATACCAGGGACAATCAGGAATTACAATGGCCTTTAACGGGATGTTTTGACGAAAATAAAATAAATTATTTGCAGGATAAATTGTTTGGTAATGTCGCTAAACATCCTGTGATTCTGGGCAAATCACTTAATCTCCCCGTGCCTAACAAAAATTAATGTGTGTCCTTATGTAACGAAACTGGTGCTATGTAAAGCGTTCTGATAACCTATTCGGTTCAAGTTCGTGCTATATAAAACTAAAAAACAAAAAAAAGACGAATGGGATACAAGAAATTAGAAAAAATTAAATCAGGTCAGACTATCACTCAGAAGGCCGTAGCCTATGAAAAAGCGAAGATAGAGAAAAGTATTGAACAAACTGACAGGCAGTTTCGGTTACAGACTGACAAAAGTTATGTGACTCGGACTGAACCAGAAGATGAGATTGAGGAGCTGTTGGACATTTGTTCGCCACCCCCGTATGCTCCTCAGCGGATATACCCTGCAGTTCCGGTGTCCGGAGCTTTGGTTTCCGGGGCACCGGCACCGGTGGCTTTGCCACCTGTAGCCACGGCACCCGTGGCTATGGCATCTTCTGCCTCTCCGGTTCCCTCTCTTACCCTTCGCCCGACTACATCCACATTGACTACTTTAATGCCTGAAACTTCATCTGCTTTTCAGTCACCTTTGGTAATTTTAACGCCACGGGCCATGGGATGGGCAACACCACCTGTGGGAACAACCTCTACTCCATTAGATGTTACTCGCGTCGCCCTGTGGAGGATTTGAGCTCCCGGCGATCATTTACTCGATCATCTTCAGGGTTCAATGAAAAACAAATTATTGCGACCCAGGCATCCCAGTGGATGCGGAACGCTATTTACACCTTGCAAGACATATGGAGTACTATGAAGGATTATGAACCAGTTATGCAGCAATTAGCGTTGGAAAATATGGCAATTCGGTTGATCTTCTTATGGGAGCAATGTTTTGAGGAAGGACTGACCCCTGAGGTTCTGTATGACATAAGAGATCGAGCTTTTAAATTTGATTTGGGAGCAGAAGAGGTGTTTCGTTATGTTGAAATACTAGTACATTACAGAGAGCGAATGCATAGGAAATGTCCGAATTGGAGTGCTCAGCACCCTATGAGGAAAGTGCATCCTACATATCACCCTGAGATACCAGAAGTAAGAGATGCTCAAAATCAGGTAACCAGGGCTCGAGTAGAGCCACAATTCCAGGAACAGTGGGTTTACACCCCCTGGAAAAGAAGTGAGGTCCTTTCCTTAAAAGCACAGCTTCCTGATCCCCGTAAAAATCCCGCCGCCTACTATAATGAACTTACTGATTCAGCCGTCATGACCCTGGGTGACATTGAGCTATTTTTCGGTCTTCTGGTCCCGGTAGATATATGGCGACAGGTGCATGAGCAGGATCATGCTGCGGAATTCGGCGGAACATGGGACCAAATTAAAGACTGGGACAGAGACCGAAAACCTGGAGATAAACCTAGAGCAGAAAATTTGGCTACACCTGAACGAATTATTACTTACATGCAAACCCTGATTCCTTCTAGTAAGGTAGACTGTGATAAATTGACGGCATGTAAGCAGAAAAAGGATGAAAGTGTGTCCGATTTCTTCACTCGTTTTGAGGGAGTATTTATTGACTTTAGTGAACAGGATTTATCAATGGAGGGTGGCATACGTTTATTCGTAAATAGATTTGTTAGTAATTTGCTGCCTGAAATAGCGACGCGATTGCAAGCGACCGAAAGTACATGGAACACTTCCACCCCTTCCATCATACTTAGTATGGCTCAGTATTATGAGCACAGGGAAAATGAGAGTAAAGACAAGTCTGATAAAAAGGTTAAGGATTTAAAGACCTGAGTGTTGTTGTAACAGGTTATTAGAGGACAGAACAGCGGAAGGGGAGGAAGAGGCTCATTCCCAAGAAGGGCGGGTATGAGCCGCGGAGGATACAGTTCTGTACAAGGAAGAGGATGAGGAAAGCGACGTGGTGGTGTGAATAGGAATACTATACGGCGTGGAGACACGTCAGGTGGTGAGTCAGGAAAGAGTTATTTTGAAGATCCACAGGGAAGGCAGTACTATAACGAGAATTGTCAGGAGAAGGGGTTCCATGGGTATGGATATGCATGAGATAGCCACGGACAGAGCAGGGGCCAGATATCAGTACCTGTCAATCAGCAAGGGCCTTATGTGAGCCGGCAGTTGATGGGAACATCTGAGAAATTCCTAGTGGATACTGGTGCAATGAAAAGTTCTATTGCTCATTCACTGGTCCCAGGGGCTGCTCTGTCTGGGCAAAATAATGTTTCAGTGGGATTTTCCGGAATCCCAGTGGTAAGCCCCATTTCTAAACCACTTCCATTTACAATTGGTCCAATTACTGTAGACTCCCCATTTTTGCTCACTTCGAATTGTGGTGAAAACCTATTAGGATTGGGTATATTGAAGAAACTGCATGCCCGTATTTATTGTTCCCCCGATGGTGTTTATCTGACAATGCAACCCCCTGTTAAGTGTACGTCCCAATGTTTTGCTAAAAAGCTCCCTCCTGAATTTTCACATATTCCCTCGACCCTATGGGCGTCGGGTGATACAGATAAGGGATTGTTGAAAGTACCCCCTGTCTCCATTACCTTGAAACCTAATGCTCACTTACCACGTATACCCCAGAATCGGATATCACCGGAGGGTGAACAGGCTTTGCTTGCTGTTACACATGACTTAATTGAGAAAGGAGTAGTGGAAGAGACCGCAGCTAATGTCTGTAATAGTCCCATTTTACCGATTTTGAAGAAGGCTCCCCTGGATGGTGACCCTGATTATAAAGACACTTATCGTTTTGTCATTGATTTACGAGAGGTTAATAAAATAGGGGTGCCCCAGTATCCTGTAGTTCCAGACATTACTGCAATTCTTACCATGATTCCCCCTACTGCGAAATATTTTTCTGTAATAGATCTGAAGAATGCTTTCTTTAGCATTCCAATACACCCTGATAGCCGTCATATTTTCGGCTTCTCGTTAGCTGGTCGCAGCTTTAGATTTTGTCTCGCTTCTCAGGGCTATACTGAGAGTCCCAGCATCTATAGCCAAGCCTTGAAAGCTGTTTTGGATGAGTTCGTTTTGCCCCCAGGAAACGTGCTCCTCCAATATGTGGACGACATATTAGTAGCTTCAGATACAGAAGAAGGGTGTAAAACTGCCACTGTTAAATTATTAACTCATTTGGCTGAAAACTGTAACAAAGTGTCCCTTTCCAAATTCCAATATTGTCGACAGGAAGTGACCTATCTTGGTCATCTATTGTCGAAAGAGGGGAGGAGGCCGACCCCTGAACATATAGTGTTAGACCTGTCAGCCCTAGGGTGGTCTTTCCCTATTTTTTTCGCCCTTGCCTCATTTTTCCCAACTTTTTTGTTCTGCCTTAGGTCTCCGAGCACCTTCCCATTGCCAATCAATGCTAAGGTGCAGGTGCTCTCCTCCCAACATGGCTGCCACTGGCCCCTGCTACTGCAGCGTGGTCTTTTTAGGCGCACTCTAGTGCCAGGAGCTGGCTGGAACCCTTAAACCATTGTTGCCATTCCAGCCTACCTGCCTGCCCATAGCTTGACTAGGGAAGCTGCTGGAACCTTCTAGAATAGGGGCAGAGCCTGGTTTTGCCACCTTAGAGGGTGGTCACCTGACCTGGACATATATAAAGAAAGGAGGGAATGTTTTTAGTCAGTTGGGGCATCACTGACCTGGGGGACCCTACGCAGGAGATTTAGGCGTTAGGGCCTAGTCAGAAACCTATACCACTGGGGGGGACAGGGTTTAGGCGCTGCCCACCAAGCTGTGTGAGGAACACTGAACTAGCCCACTGATCTGGCCCGGCGGGAGGGGAACCCAGGGACCACCTACAGTGACCTACAAGGACCCACCTGCCTTCAGCCACCAACTCAACCACCCCCCCTTCAAGCAACTATCTACAAAAGGGCGCCAGAACCACCAAGCTCCAAGAAGGACTACTGGGGATCAACCAGGTACCGGGCTGTGCTGCTTCTGTGCCCCTCTGTCTTCACCTGGACCCCTGTGCTGTCCTACCTCATCTCTACTGCTGAGCTATCTGCCCTACCTATATAGCGCTGCCCTGCCTGAATTGTTAACCTGCACTGTACTACCTAGACTGGGCTTGTTCCCCTCGGCTGCGTGGTCCTGGACTGTCCACAAGTGATCTGAATTGCACTGCGCTGCCAAGCGCTCCTCTACTAGCACTGGAGCTCTAGCCTGCTGACTGCTCCCTAGGCGCTATCTCCCCCAAGCGCTGTGCTGCCCTGTGCCCCAGTGTCGTGCCTTCTGAGTGCTGTGTCCCCTGAAGCGCGCTGTGTCTGTGAAGCGCTGTGAGAGAGGAGCGCTGGTCCAAGAACTCACCGCAGGGGAGACCGCCTGTGGAGCACTGCTGTCCGGAGCGCTGCGATCTGCCTCCGGCGGCTCCCAGTGCCAGGAAGGGGCCGCCATCGCGTTACTGTCGCCGCAGCCCCCGGAGCCTTTGGGGAGGCCGCCACGATCACCTGGGCACCTCCTGCCCCCACTGAGCAACCCAGAGCGGCGGACCCTGGTGTCAGGAGAGGGCCACTGGAATTCCTGTCAGGCCGCGCTTGGCCCGACAAGGCCCGAAGCCTCCACCTGCCATCACGTGACAGGGGACGCGGCATCCCTGGCCACGCCCCATCGGCGCAGCGCAGCGATAGGCAGACACTGCCGCGCCCACCCCGGACTGCTTGCTGGTTGGTTCCCGGGCCGCCCACGTCCTCACGGGCCCGGGAACAGGACATCCCGAGCCCTCCCTCCTCCGCATGACGCCACTGCTCTGCCCCTGACTGGTCCCGAGGCTGGAGGAGCCTGACGGAGGCCCGGGAACGGTCACCCTAACAGCGCGGGCCTACTCGAGGGCTCCAAGAGGAGCCGGAGCCCTCCCTCAGCCCCTTGAGCCTACGCAAGGGCCCCGAGAGGCCAAAGAGAGCGAGGTAAACCCCGGGGAGGAGGGCGGAAGGCCAGAGGAGGCAAGGAGTTCGCCCCTCCCCTGGGGAACACTGTTGTTGGGCCCCGGTGGCCCTATTTGGCCCCCTTAAAGCACTGGACCTGGGCCAGGGCACCTGAAGACCTTGTGGGGGGCCTCAATTGACAAAAGTTAACCCCTGCCTGGGGTACAGTTGAATCCCAGCCGCGGTAGCCTTATGCCTGCCAATGTTGGGATTAATGAAATGCTCATTTTCAGCCTGATGCAGGGCTTATTGGTGCCGAATTAAATACTTAGTGCTGAGTAATGAAATGGTTATGATTTCCCAATGAAATGTTCTTCTTGATCAAGGAGATGTTTACTCTGGCAGGAGGCAGTGTTTATTACCGCGGAAAGTGATGATTGAGGGATTTACTTCAGATAACTGAAATGGTTTACTCCAGCCTCATGACACGTTTTGCTCTTGTTTAATAACCTGCTGGTTCCTGACACAATGAAATGTTTATTCATGATTCTTGAAATGTTTATTCCTGAGCAAGGAAAGGTTTACTCTACCCTAATGACATGGTTATCTTTAAGGAAATGCTTTGAGGAAATGCCTTAATGAATTGGTTGCCTTACAGGAGAAAATGTTTATTCATGCTGAATGAAAAATGTTTGTGAAGAGATACTGAATTGATTCCTGATTTCCCTGAACCGTGATCTAGATAAAAGTACCTTGCTTTAATCAAACTTACTGGTGTGGTCTCAGTCATTGTGTGCGTTCCGTGCCTAAGTAGATGTGTGTGCTGTGTGGCCACTTTACACCTAAGCTTCGTGTGCCTACCTGCTCAGGCCAAGCTACACCTCACGAGGAACTGGTGACCCCAGTTCCTATGTATAGCTACTATTTCTAACATGTCTGTGCCTTGTACTCAACGTGATGTTCGTGCTTTTTTTGGCATAGCCTCTTACTGTCGCCAGTGGATACCTAATTTTTCTCTTCTTGCTAAACCTCTGTTACATTTGACTGGACGGATGAATGTCAAGACGCTTTTGACTCTCTGAAATCTGCACTTTGTTCTGCACCCGTCTTGGGTACTCCTGACTACCGTAAACCTTTTGTACTTTATGTGCATGAGGTGTACGGTTGTTCGCTTTCAGTGTTAACACAAGGATTTGGTGGTAAGCAAAGACCTTGTGCGTACTTTTCGGCGGTATCGTTTTGAATACTGATCTCACAGTAATGGTACCGCATGCTGTGGACATATTGTTAAATCAAACAAAAACCCAGCACCTTACGAGTGCACGATTGACTGGATATGAATGGACTTTGTTTGCTCCCCATATTACTATTAAACTGTGTGCCACTCTGAATCCGGCCACGTTACTACCCCTCCCGTCAAATGACCAAAAGGACGATGTCCATGATTGTATATTTCGGACTGAAGAAGAAACGAAGGGACGAGTAGACCTCACAGACACTCCTTTATCTGACCCCCAAGGGGAGTTGTATGTGGATGGCTCTTGTTTTAAATTACCAGATGGCACAACAACGGCTGCCTATGCTATCACCACCCTTCGTACTGTAGTGGAGACCTCTCGGGTTTCCTATCAATCAGCGCATGCAGCTGAACTAATAGCTCTGTTACGAGCATGTGAACTGAGTGAGGGATTGAGAGTAAATATTTATACAGACAGTCAGTACGCCTTCGGCCTAGCCCATAGTTTGACGTCTGTGGAAAGAACGAGGGTTTCTTACCTCCCATGGTCAGAAAATACAATATGACCCTTTGATAGTAGGATTGTTAAATGCTTTGACATTACCCAAGAAAGTAGCGATCATCAAATCCAGTGCACATAAGAAAATCATAGATACCACAGGCGAGGGCAATGCATTTGCTGATCAGACAGCAAAAGAAACTGCACAAACTAAAATGTCGACAATGTTCCCCAGCGCTTCTGCTAGGTGGGTGACGGAGACTACGATGTTTGATAACACTATAGAGAGTGTTTGAGAATTGCAGAAAGAAGCTACCCCTGATGAATTAGTGTGATGGGAACAGGAAGTAGGAAGATTGGACAGGAATAATTGTTGGATTGATCCGACAGAGAAACAAAGATGGCTGTTACCTAATGCACTAGTGTATGCGGTAGTCACTATGGCTCACGGTCCTGCTCACATTGGTGCAAAAGGCATTTGTGCGCTTTTGGACCCTGTGTGGAACAATCATAATATTCCCAAAACTGCTACCCATGTGGTTAAGAATTGCATGGTCTGTCTACAATACAATCCTGGGGGGAGAGAGACAGTCCTTAGTGGAAATTTTGTACCACCTTCTCTGCCTTTTGAGGTGATACAAATGGACTATATCCAATTAAAAAGAGTGAACAATTTGAAATATGTATTGGTTGTGGTGTGTGCTTTCAGTAAATGGGTGGAAGCCTACACAACCAAAAATAACACTGCCCTGGCCACTGCAAAAGCCCTGATAAGAGTTTTTCCCTAGATATGGATTGTCCCGGGTGATCTGGACAGATAACGGGGTACACGTTAATGCAGAACTAGTCCAACATGTGTGTAATGGTTTATGAATCAGGCAGAAATTCCATGCGGCCCGACACCCGCAGTCTGCAGGACTGGTTGAAAAGTATAATGGAACTCTGAAGTTAAAATTGGCAAAGATCCAAGAAAGCACGGACTGAGCTGGCCTGATGCATTACCTTTAGCTTTAATGTCACTACGAGTAACTCCCCATTCCCGAGCTGGTTTATCACCTTATGAGGTCGTTTTTGGTCGGCCTCCCAAAGTTTGGGGTGTCCTGAGACCCAGATCATTTTGTGATATTGATTATCCTATGATGACAGATTACTTGTACGCTTTGACTAAAGATTTGCGTTGCATTCACCAACAGGTATCAGCAGTACTGCAGCCTCTGGACATGTCCTGGACATCGCCTCGAGCCTGGACAGTGGGTTTTGGTTCGAAACTATCAACGGAAATCGAGTTCGGAACCAAGGTGGAGCAAGCCCCATTAAATCTTGCTGGTCACTCGAACAGCGGTAAAGGTGGACGGAAAGAGACATTGGATACATGTCTCTCATCTGAAGAAGTTGCCTCTCCTGCTTCCATTTGATCAACGGAACCGAGAAGGAGTTCTAACCCAGGAGGGCGAGCGAGGCCCTAGCTTTGTCCCTTTCTCTGACGCCCTTGAATCTGGTGAAGGGCGAGAGGAAGGTTTGTCAACATCAAGAGAGGTTCCGTCAGCTGAATCAGCCCTTGCTTCTGGATCTGTTAATGTGGCTGATACTCCAAGGGCACATGAGATCTCTGTTGCACCAAGTGCCTCTGCTTCTGTGTTGTTTCATGATCAGGAACAGCCTGGCCATCTTCGATATAACCTGCGGTCCCGAAAACAACGCGGCACCCCAGGTCCAGATGTTAGGAGATAGGGAAAGACTTTGAGTTACAGGGCTGATTAGCTCTTCACTGGGGTACTGAGCGAGACAATGGACTGAACCCGTTGAGAGCTTGGAACTCTTTGTGAAGCTCTGTTCAGAAAGAAAGATTAAGTTGCATTTGGGCCCAGGTTGCGACAACGGAATACAGTGTGGGAAATGTGTTTTTGATGAACGATAGTAGACCTGTCTGTGAGGCTCTAGACGGCAATTGGCCTGCAGTTCTCAGAGTTTAGTTGATTGGACTTTTAGCTAGAATGTATCCCTTTGCCCGTTTTGCTCCTGAAGAAGAACGCCCCCTTACCCGCCGTCATTTCCCTGTAGATGTACCAATGTTTTCTAGTTGGGCTATCCGAGTGAAGATAGCCTTTGTAGTGACAATCGCAGTTTTATTTATAATATTGATGAGTGTATTTGTTTATTTAGAATTTCATTATCCTATGCACCAGATTTTGGGCACCACAACACAACCCCCAGAGCATGTATTCTATACTTTACCTCCACATAAGGAAAGGCACTGTGAAATGTACAGTAAAAATGTATACATTGAAATGCTTCATCAAGCCCATAATGCTACCGATACTACAAATTGCTGTGGTTGTGGCCTTTTACCTTCTGTAATGCACCGTCATGCCCTATTCATTTCTTTGCCTTTATCACATTTGGGAAGTTGTGAGGCTTGGTTCCAATTGTTATCTATGATGTATGTGCATTATATAGCAGATCCGAAACGATACTCTGATAAGGACTACGAAGCAATTTTAGCATACATAGAACAACTTCAGGGATTTGACCCATTGGGAGATGGAGGAGAAGGGTTGTTAGATCCTGCGGCCTGTATGAATGAATATACTGAATATGAAAATGTTACTTGGCTAAAAGATGAAATGTCGGATTTTGAAAAGTTTAATTTTACGCAATATTTCCAGCCTTTTCAGGATCGGAATGTCACTGATGACAAAGCAATTCCTGTACCTATTTTAAACAGTACTGCATCATTTTGTATTTAAGGCATAGATCATGTTCAGGTGGGAGATAGTAAATGTAATTATACTTATGCATTACACACCAATAGTAGCCCACCATTGATCACTCCCCCTAATGTATATTTTGTATGAGGAGAAAATGCTTACACATGGCTTTCCAAGGATGGGCAGGACGTTGTTATTTGTCTTTCCTATATCCTCCTGTGTATATAGCCCCCTCCAGTTATCATAAAGACCACCGGTTAAACAAACGAAGTTCCCTCACTGTCTGAGTAGGGAGAATCCTAGATACTGATAGTACTGATCAGACTGATACTCCTGGACAGCAATTCCTGGATATAGCCAAAGGACTTTTTCCTATCTGGAGCCCTATATTTACTAGCAGGGAAGTTAGACGCTTATCTAGGGTAGTAGGAAACGGAGTAAAAACAACTGCAGGCATTCTGACTAATCTGACTGTGGAGCTTCAAGCTACGAGACTTGTCTCGCTTAAAAATCGTATGGTTCTGGATGTTATCTTGGCAGATCGGGGAGGAGCATGCAGCGTGATTGGCAGCTCCTGCTGTGTATATATACCTGATTCCGCCCCTACTGTTCATTTGGCCATACAAAAATTGCATCGTTTGGCAGCAGAGGTCCATGCTGAAAATGGTACCTGGTCCTTAAAGGGATGGTTCTGGAACCTCTTGTCTACCTGGGGTTGGAAGATATTAATGATATTAGCGGGTGCATTGGGTATTATATTTACCTGCTGCCTTTGTCTGCATTGTGGACCGGCATGTTGTTCATGCTGTGGTGCCAAACTCACTTCCTCACTGTCTGCCTCCAACCATGCCAAAATGGAAAAACAGTTAGTCCAGCAGGAAGTAAAAGATGTAATGCAGATTGATGAGGGGGTGTTCACTGATTAGGATCACTTTTATATTAGCTACATCACGCTAAAAGGGCGGTCTGAAGGATAAAAATCTTGTATTGCGCATAGTATTAGCGTAATGTATCCAATATGCATAATATACCCATTCGGAAACCCGTTGTAAATAGACTTGTGTGTTAGGTATAAGGGGATCGGGCCTTAGCTAAACAGACGCCATCTCAGTTTCTAAATCCTGTCTCAGCTCAGTGCAGGCAGAAATCACATGATACCCTTTCAGGAGAAAAGGCCGAGTTGTTGGAAGAAGCTGAAGGCGCACTATTCATTCTAGTCCTGGGAACCCAAGGTCGCATCTGGCTTCAAGCGTGATAAGCGCATTCCTAGAGGCGCCGTGCCTGTCCTCCCGGGCACCAAGATGAAAGGGAGTCACCTTTACTGACCTGCCCCCATAATAACTTTGCTTGGTTTCGAACTAATCAACTGTGCCATATATGGGCTTTCCTCTGTGCTTCAGCCAAGGGGGTACTTTTCCATGTACGGGGATTTCACATGTTATGCTGAAAGTATATATGCACTGTTTTGAATGTAAGCCAGCAGGCTTCTCCGCGCACCTTGATGGGTGAGGTTGAGAGAGAGGCTCCTCTATATAGAGTACTTTGCAAAATAAACAATTGAACCTTCTCCATTGCCGACTGACTGATTATCTCTGTAATTGGTATTGGGCTATTGGTGAGTATAGCTCTATGGTATATAATTTTGGTACTTCATAGGGTACACCCAATATGTACTCCAAGTGGCAGTAGGGTACACCCAATATGTGGGAGTAGGGTACACCAATATGTGCTCCGAGTGGGAGTAGGGTACATCCAATATGTGCTCTGAGTGGGAGTAGGGTACATCTAATATGTGCGCCGAGTGGGAGTAGGGTACATCCAATATGTGCTCTTAGTGGGAGTAGGATACACCAATATGTGCTCCAGGTGGGAGTAGGGTACATCTAATATGTGCTCCGAGTGGGAGTAGGGTACACCGATATGTGCTCCGAGTGGGAGTAAGGTACATCCAATATGTGCTCCGAGTGGGAGTAGGGTACATCTAATATGTGCTCCGAGTGGGAGTAGGGTACATCTAATATGTGCTCCGAGTGGGAGTAGGGTACATCTAATATGTGCTCCGAGTGGGAGTAGGGTACATCTAATATGTGCTCCGAGTGGGAGTGGGGTACATCCAATATGTGCTCTGAGTGGGAGTAGGGTACACCAATATGTGCTCCGAGTGGGAGTAGGGTACATCTAATATGTGCTCCGAGTGGGAGTAGGGTACATCTAATATGTGCTCCGAGTGGGAGTAGGGTACATCCAATATGTGCTCCGAGTGGGAGTAGGGTACATCCAATATGTGCTCCGAGTGGGAGTAGGGTACACCCAATATGTGCTCCGAGTGGGAGTAGGGTACATCCAATATGTGCTCCGAGTGGGAGTAGGGTTCATCCAATATGTGCTCCGAGTTGGAGTAGGGTACATCCAATATGTGCTCCGAGTGGGAAATGTGCTCCGAGCGGGAGCAGGGTCGCTCATCACCTGCAGGTCTCTCTCAACCTACAGTGTTAAGCACTCTGACAGTCACGCGAGTTGCTTGATTATCAAATGAATGCTGCTCTGATGTTTAATGACAAAACCAACCCAAACATTACAGCCATGTTGTTAAACATTTAACATCGAACAATCCAATGTACCTTTATTTTTACTGTACTTTCACTGCACTGTATTTCTATAGGTGCTATGCATTTCTAAGCTAAGGTCTATGTAAACATGCCAATGTGTTATAATCCAGGGACACTGCCCCTAACTTCATCACGTGGTATACCAGGGCCCACAATTTTTGGGGGCTTTGGCGGACACTTTTCCATTTCAGCCCAAATACCCAACAGGAGTGGCAGTCTGCGTAGTGATATATTTTCAATTAAATTGTTCTTAGACATCTATGTAAGATTGGTAATGTTACTGTTTAATAATACCCTTGGACTGTACTCAGAGCTAGGCACGCTACTAGTACCGGATTAGAAACAAGGTCCTGGATAGCAGGGTTAAAAACAAGCATTGCAATGCAATTGGTCTCGCCTTTGGGACCTTGTATGTTTTTAGCTATGCAGCATATTAGCCTGGGTGCTGAAACATCTACTGTTCTCATGGAGGGAAAGTAAGCACCAAACTGCGCAACACAACAGGTATGGGAACACATGGAGAGAAATATTGCTTTTCAGCTGGAAATGGCATAGTTCAAAAGCTCGTTTTTATATAAAATCAGGGCCTTCGTGGTCATATCACTGATAATACAAGATTAGAAACAATTATTATCTACGGGTGCTCGTGGAAGACAAGTTCTATGGGCTGGAATCTAGAGAATGCTAAAGTGATTCTGGTATTTTACTGACCTCTGCTGGTCGTTTTCTATCAAGAAAGTTAAATAGAGGCATGATGGACGCAGACACCGGATGGTGCTTATATGTCCAAGGCTTGGAGTCCCAACGTCCTGCCTGCTGAGTCAGAAGTACATTGCTCGGCCACACTTCTTCCACCGCATTCCCGTAGGCTGCTATTTACTGAACTACAGTTCAGACTGGGCGGTTGTTTATTAGATAAGATTTACAAGCCCTGATTCTATTTGTAGCCTGCATCTAAGCATCATGCATTTTCTTCTTTATGTTGCTCAAACTCCTGCCTCTAGAATTGCTTCCTTGCAGCTCATAGAGCTCGTGGAGACTTCCTTCATTGGGTCTTGTGGCGTTAGATGTATCGAACTTCACATGACCCTAGTGATTCCTAATTATGAGAAGCATTATCTAAGATGCTTATTTACTTTTGGTCCTGATGAAGATTGGTGGATAATTGGAGAATGTCCACCGAAACATGTTTATTGTCCACAGTGGCTTGGCAGAAGGAATGCTACAGACACTTTCTCCGGTTTGTTGAAGACCCTCATTCTGCTACTAGGCCTGGTTTTTAATGAATGGATATTTGGGTGTTATTGGTTGTGGAGTTCTATTTGATGATTTAATTAATCTGTTCATTGTAATGATGTGTTTTGATTATCAATTAAAGATAATCTATTTTTCAATGTATCTTCTGGATTTTAATACAATAGTCTAAGCAACTTTTTTTTACAGCTTGAAAATGATTTGCATGGCTCCCACTTGGGCCACATACAGTGTTCACTGTTTTACTGTATACATTTTGACCAGGCATTCCAGAAAAGTTTGAATTAATTTAGTTATTTTTTGTAATATTAATGATCCAGCAATGAGCATAGAAACAGGTATTAATTTACAAAACTCACCTGATAATCCCAATGAGGATAAATACACAAGTAAAACCATGCTGGGATCTTGTAGTAATTTAATATTCAATTTGGTTACACTGTATTCAAAAGCTGTATTCCAGAGGAGATTTAATCTAGGATAGTGGAATATAATATGGACCCAATGCCAGCGCTACCAGCATCACAGCTGGAACAATCTGGTGGATTTTTTAATTGTCCATCGATACCTTGCTAATATTAAAACAAACCATATATACAGTTGTTATCATTTGAATTAACATGGGAAATTGAAGTTTTGTGGCCCTGGCGGGTGAGGTGGATGATCCTTTTATTTTGGTTTCGTGCAGAATCAAACTGCACTATTAACAAAACAAATTAAAAAAATAAATAAATAAAAAATACTCTTCATATGGAAACTTACTCTGACCCAACTATAAAATGGCGAGCGAGTGTGTGTGTGAGAGAGAGAGTTTGAGAGAGAGTGTGTGAGAGAGTGTGTGAGAGTGTGTATGTGTGTGAGAGAGTGTGTGTGTGTGAGAGAGTGTGTGTGTGTGAGAGAGAGTGTGTGTGAGAGAGAGAGAGTGTTTGAGAGAGAGAGAGTGTGGGAGAGTGTGTGTGTGTAAGAGAGAGAGAGTGTGAGAGAGTGTGTGAGAGAGTGACAGAGAGAGTATGAGAGAGTGAGTGAGAGAGTGTGTGAGAGAGAGAGTGAGAGAGAGAGAGAGAGAGTGAGAGAGAGAGAGTGTGTGAGAGAGTGTGTGAGAGAGAGAGAGTGTGTGTGAGAGAGAGAGAGTGTGTGAGAGAGAGTGTGTGGGAAAAATACCCTTTTGAAATAAACTGGCATAGACCGAGTTGTAAAAAAGTTGAGAGGAGGGAGATCATGAGAAAGAACTGCAACTCCTTGAATTCCATTACATAATTGAACTCAGTACAGAAATTCCCATATGGTCACAACAGCAACGAGGAGTTAGCAGTACACAATTGTGACTGAGACTCCCTACGTGTCCAAGAAAGTGCAACACAAGCGCTCTTTTTCAGTGAAACCACACAGTTGCCCAACTCGATGCTGTACTCAGTTATCGAAAAGCAGGTGGAGCCAAGGTCGATCTCTCAAGAGTACTCTGAAGCTTGTTTTCTGTTGATCACACAACATTTAGTGACAGCTGCGCTGTCAAACGACACTTTATAAAGTGAAGGGCTTAGGGTAGATTCATAGCATAGTAACTGCATGGAGAAGTGGGAAGCATACCACGGTCGACTTTTGAGAACCTGTTTAGAATGCCAAAGCCTGCACCAGGGGGTCAGGGACACGGACAACACCAAAGGCAACAGAAGCACAGAGATGGGTCGGCGCAGCGACACAGCTAAACTAGCAACATTAAGACAGACACTCAGTGCATCACCACCATAGATATACAACTACAAGGGCAGCAAGACAGCTAAACTAGCAACATTAAGAGACACTCTGCATCAGCACCATAGACACACGACTACAAGGGCAGCAACACAGCTAAACTAGCAACATTAAGAGACACTCTGCATCAGCACCATAGGCACACAACTACAAGGGCAGCGACACAGCTAAACTAGCGACATTAAGAGACACTCTGCAATGCATCAGCACCATAGACACACAACTACAAGGGCAGCGACACAACTAAACTAGCGACATTAAGAGACACTCTGCATCAGCACCATAGACACACAACTACAAGGGCAGCGACACAGCTAAACTAGCAACATTAAGACAGACACACAGTGCATCACCACCATAGATATACAACTACAAGGGCAGCGAGACAGCTAAACTAGCAACATTAAGAGGCACTCTGCATCAGAACCATAGACACACAACTACAAGGGCAGCGACACAGCTAAACTAAACATTAAGAGACAATCTGCATCAGCACCATAGACACACAACTACAAGGGCAGCGACACAGCTAAACTAGCAACATTAAGAGACACTCTGCATCAGCACCATAGACACACAACTACAAGGGCAGCGACACAGCTAAACTAGCAACATTAAGAGACACTCTGCATCAGCACCATAGAGACACTACTACAAGGGCAGCGACACAGCTAAACTAAACATTAAGAGACAATCTGCATCAGCAATATAGACACACAACTACAAGGGCAGCGACACAGCTAAACTAGCAACATTAAGAGACACTCTGCATCAGCACCATAGACACACAACTACAAGGGCAGCGACACAGCTAAACTAGCAACATTAAGAGACACTCTGCATCAGCACCATAGACACACAACTACAAGGGCAGCGACACAGCTAAACTAGCAACATTAAGAGACACTCTGCATCAGCACCATAGACACACAACTACAAGGGCAGCGACACAGCTAAACTAGCGACATTAAGAGACACTCTGCATCAGCACCATAGACACACAACTACAAGGGCAGCGACACAGCTAAACTAGCAACATTAAGAGACACTCTGCATCAGCACCATAGGCACACAACTACAAGGGCAGCGACACAGCTAAACTAGCAACATTAAGAGACACTCTGCATCACCACCATAGATATGGAATAGACCACGACAAGAGCGCAAGGCTCCACAAACAAAGACACAGTGCTGACGATGCAGGATGAAAAACAAGACAGCAAATCAACACACGTGATGTGAGATAAACAGAGATGCAAAGCCTATTCCTTTAACACAAAGGAATAGAGAGATGGTTCTTAATCTGGGGCCTTAAACAACAATTTATGGGATCCTTGACAGGTGAGTAATGAAATAATATTAGAAACATTGTAAAATTGAAAAACATAAAACTCTGTACAAATGTGAGGGAACATGAAATGGGAGAGTAAAATGGAAGTTGGTCTCCTTAGTCTGATTAGTGGGAGCAGCACAAGGACATCAAGCAAAATCCTGCTGGTATGGGTGATCTCAACAAGCATTGGCAGCGTCAACAAAAGGACAACATGTATTATGAGCAAGAAAAAACAAAGTTGCATGCTAGTCTAGCATAGAGCTTTGCCTTTTAGAAATAAAAACAGATTTTGAAAAGTTCCAATCTTCCCATTAAAATGTGATTTTTATATATTTTTTGGTGTGTTTATTAAGTCAAACATTTCATAATTTTGCATTATTTTTTGTAGATTTCTTTCTGTATTTTGTGCATAGTTTTGAGGTTCAAAGCATAGAAATTGCTTCGGTTGGGGCCTCTGGTTTTCAGTGGGGACCCGCAGAAGTCACAGGGTTAAGAATTGAGCCCTGAGAATAAGACTGAAACAAAGAGACAAAGTGTGTGACACTGGCAGGGCCAGGAAGGATTGCAATGCAGGGAGTGAGCAGCAACAGATATGCCCTAAAATGTGGCGGGTCACTCTAGAAACGTGTCACTAAGTGAGAGACACAAGGGTTGAACTAATGCCCACACACAGGAACAAAGGTGAGGGACAAAGTGCCAAGGAGAGCCCCAGAGGTGGAAAGACAATGGAGTCAAGTGAGCATGGAAATAAGACTCAACATTAACAAATGGAGCACAATTGTGCCAAGGACACAAGAGCAGCAAATAATGGGTGTGTGCGAGGATGCCAGACTTGGAACAAGTGGCCAGAGTGATAACAATCAACTAACCCCGCCCCATCCTCAGGAATCAGACTCGAAGGCCCCAAATCTGCAGAGAGGCGTGTTTGTAAAGCCTGCCTGTGAGCGCGCCCCTCAAACTCCTTTTGTGTTAGTGAGGGCACTTTTTAAGTGTGAAAGAGTCCCTCATACATTGAAATGAAAGTACTGCATGATGGGTCTGGAAGAGTGATAGAAGGCGGTGGCACTGCCATGCTCGAGTGCACACAGCTTGTATACTTTATCCACTTAGTGCCCATGGATGCTCACGTCCCTTGTGCTCTCATGCTAGCCAATTTATTTATGGGTTTGTACCGCGCTGGAATCGACTCCCGAAGGAGTATCTCCGCGCCAAGGCAAGAAAACAGCTCACAAGATGGAAAGAACTTAACGAGCTAGAGGAGGGACTACGGTAAGAATAAAAATGTTTTAACAGTTTCCTGAATGTCAGATGATTGTTACACTGCGTAAGGGAATCAGGGAGTTTGTTCCAAAGGCATGGGCCCAGATAGGAAAGTGCTTTTCCACCCTGTCTGGCCCTTCTGATGGTTGGGTTTTGAAGAAGGGACTGGTTGCTGGAACGAAGGTTGCGTACTGGATTGTAGGAAACAAACTTTTCTGCCAGATATGCAGGGCCCAAGCCGTGTAAGCCCTAATGGACAACACAACAGGTCTTAAACATAATCCATTGACGGATCGGCAGCCAATGTAGTTTTTCTAGCAACGAGAGTGAAGGAGACCTGGGTGGGGCATTTCAAACCAGCCTAGCGGCAGTATTTTGTACCACCTGAAGTTTACAAAGAAGGCTATCATTTGCTGCAAGCAACAGTCCGTTGCAATAATCCAGGCGGCTAAGTACCAGGGCCTGAACAAGGGTCTTTCTAACCGAATCCAGTAAAAGAGGGAACACTCTACGAAGAAGTCCCATTACATGAAAACAGGACTCAATTGTTTGATTTATGTGTTCCTTTAATGAAAGCCCCTGATCTATCCGTACACCAAAGTTCTTCACAACCTGCTTAGGGATGGGGATGGAGCCTAAGTCTGCCGGACACCAATCCGGAGTCCACAGCAATGTGGCTTCCCCAAAGAGCATCACCTCGGTCTTCCCCACATTGCACTGCAGGAAGTTAGAGGCCATCCATATGGCCACGGCCTTCATACCTTCAGCGAAGGACTGTTTGACCGTGGCGCTAAGTGCCTTAAGAGGAAAAAGAAGCTGAGTATCAGCAGCGTAAGACACTGGGATGAATCTGTGTGAGCTCATAAGGCCTGCTAGGGGGGCCACGTAGATGTTAAAAAGAGTTGGGCTCAAACAAGTGCCCTGTGGCCCCCCTTGGTGAGCTCAACAGAGGCAGATCGAAATGAACCCATGCTGACACACTGTGTACGACCCGATAGAAAACTCCTCATCCAGGCCAGAGCCTGGCCTTCCAGCCCCACCTCTTCCAAGCGACTGAGCAGAATGTCATGGGATATAGTATCGAACACTGACAGGTCCAATAGCACCAGAATCATCGAGTTCCCCTTATCCAAGGACATTCGGATGTCATCTGTCACTGAAAGGAGAGCTGATTCGGTGCTATGATTTGGCCTGAAGCCAGACTGGGAATAATCCAGGCCTCCAGTATGTTCGATAAAGCTCGACAGATGGATGTGTAGTGTGCTTATCTAGGTACCTATATCGATACTCCTATTTCTGACCCTTGTCCGGTTAATAAATCACTGATATCCATACAACGGCACAGAAACCCGTTTTCAGATTAAGTCATAGCGCATGCGGTCACATTAAGCAAGCCCTATTCCTCCAGCCCCTTAGAAAGCACACCGAGTTCTCAAAACAAAACAAACCACCAGCAGACCTGGGAAATCCCCCGCAGCTATTGTTTTGATTTCGTTCGAGAACTCCTGAAAAGAATGTAAGAACGACCAGTTCTTATGACATTCTTACTGACATCTTATGTCCATCCTTACGTCAAACTCGGCACCTTTCAGGTATAAATATACCGACGCTGCCCTAAGCAAAGACACGGTGGTGATGAGCTTGGAGCAGCACTACTTGTCGGAGAGCCCAGCTGATGCGAGAGCCCACGGACGCTGCCCCTCCCTTTTGACGCGCTGAGAGAGACGCTGTCTTTTCTCCTGCCGAGAAATCCAGCCTTCGGCGTTTCCGGCTTACCTTCGCGGGTAACTGGGATACCGAGTCCTGAGAGAGAGATACCAGCCTTCCTGCCTTCTAAATCCCAGGTACTGAACTGACTAACCCCTTACAGATAATTCTTGAGTCAGATTCTTGGCAAAACAAACTTAACTTAAACTGCTACTTACTTACTCCCTCCCACGTATTAGGCTTAGGTCAGGTACACCGGGGTAGGCGTAGTTAGAAGGACCAGTTGAGTACGATTAGTCAATGTATATATGTATGTATATCTTTTATCCATTTTAAAGTATCATATGGCTAAGAAACCATATCAATGCTTTTACAGTATTATTTTATAATCCTGCTTTTACTGTATGCACTTTACTTAACCTTAAGTATTGCAACTGTAGCAATTCATTTCTCTTGTATGAGAAAAAAGAGACTGATCAATAAATAACACCTTTTATTGAACACGCCCGTCTCTTCCTTTTCTCAACAATCTGGTGGAACTAAGTATGCACGTACTGACTGAGTAAAATGATTGTCTTTTGTTTTCACACGACTCTGGAGATATACTCTTGATTAGGGAGAGCAAAGTTGCCATGTTCTATGGTTGTCAGAAACTAAATCCCTTCTTGTCTATCCAGGGAGGTTACACTCCTCCTTGCCTATTCGAGAAAGTTTCTAGTGAACTCTGAGCTAGCTGGCACACAAAACTTTAAGTCTAATATTGTCAGTAGAAGACCTAGTTAACCTCTGTCCTACGTCTATACTATTGAAGATATTATTCCAATGCGCAGAGCCTATTGGGATAATAGGAACTACACTACATGGCGCTTAACGGTTTAGTAAGGCGATACATCTAACGCAAGACATTAGAGTAACTCAGTCGTGCTTTTTCACACAGACCCTTTCTCCCATAAATACTCCAAAGACGTCTGGAGTGGGTCAAAGGTTAAAATCCGCCAAACTTAGTAGAAGGAGACTCCTATGTACGGTTTTTGGTTTATTCAACGTTGAAGTATATACTGTTCCAAAACATTGTGCACCTAATCTTTGTTTCCGGGGAAACCTGATCTGCAACAAAAACAAAAAACCTTACTGTCAGTAAAATGTCAGACACTGAAGAAGAAAGGGAGGCAGCTAGAATAGCAGCTCAACTCCTAGCGGACGACACAAGTCTCCTACAACAAGACCCGGGTGCAATACTCATCCCGGTCAGCATAAGAAAAACTATAACCCTTAAACTAATAGAAATTGGACTGACATCGAGAGGTGGTACAGTCATATTCGTAATTGTGGCACATGAATATCGGCAGACAGAGGTATTCTATTCATGGATAAACTTTCCAGCAGCAAACGCTGTAACAAAGGAATTCCACTATTACAAGATAGAGGTACCACCGGATGAGTACACTCCTTTCGAGGAGGTGGAAATACCACTAAAATACCAAGAGCACCTGCTCTGGTTTAAAGGCGCCCTAAAACATAATGATCACATCACCAGGCTCGGTCCACTAGGTAGACCAGGAGCAACGTGGCCGGTTCTAGCCGGCTACACACCACAACCAGACATTGAAAAAATGTCTATACCAGAACTTTTAACACAGCTTAAAATACTGATTAAAATACATAGACAATTAGTCCAATATGTAATGCGGACTTCAACAATCCAAACAGCTATTAAAACTCCACAGCTGACCCCTCATCAGGGGAACACAAATAAAATCACACCACAGAACATACAGTCCTGTCTAGGTAAAGTACCCATTAAAAGGGAATAAATCCCATTCTGGTTAACACAAAAAATCACTCAAATAGAGGCGGTATTTCCGGATACCACCCCTGTTGAGAAACACAGAATTCTGACTATCTGTCTTCCAATGGGGATCGCACCACATGAGGAAGACTGTGACACTTGGGGCACAGTCTTTGCTTCCATTTACACAAAAACACATAGTGTTCCATCCATGTCGGTAATACCAGAAGTACTAAAACAGATTCAAAGTGAATACGGTCCAGAACCTGCCTTAACTCTGGGTATGAAATTACTGAAAGACTTTAAGCAGGTCTCGGCAATATTACTAGCCAACATAAAGGGGGAAGCAGCAACTGTGGCGATCCGCCAAAGGTTGAAAGAAACAGATATAGCAGACCAACCATATGAACTTGCCAGAATCATAGAAAAATCCTATGAAGAACTAGGTAGAAATAGTTTGGGTGGGAAACCAGTGAAACCCCAACTAACTGAAAATCCTGAAAAGGTATTTATTAAAAATAATCTAAACACTCCAAAAAAGAGCTGGGATGGAAATAAACAATCCACTCCCAAAGAAAAAAAGATTCCAGTCCAGAGGAAGGTCTCCTCGGCGGAGAGAAAGATCTCCAGACCAAGGACACAAATCTCCACAGAGGGAGCCCTCTGAGAAAAAATACAACCTTAGAAATAGGGATAATTTGAAGAAACCTGATAGATATCAAGATATTGATACACGTCCCTCTCGATCTTTTCAGACTTCCTCGCAGAAATCGGAAAGAAGAGGATGGTCAGAACACAGGGAAGAGCACGTCAAGTCCAAAGACAAGGAACCTGCTCATCAAAATAAAAAGTTATAATTTCCAAAGAAGAAGGTAGCCAGTATCAAAGTAATCAAACATGCCGAGGATACTGAGGACACAGCTGAAAAACGGAGAGTGGGCTCAGACAATGCTAGACAGCGCAGCAGAAGTGAGCATAGCTCGCAAGATCCTGATGAATCATCTGGAGACAGTGGACACGAATGAATACATTCAAGTGGAAACTGCAGATACCAGAGTTAGCAAACCTCATAAAATATATGAAATAACATTGCGTATAGAGGGAGATAAGACTAGGAAAATAAGGGGTCTATTTTGGGATAATCTCTCCAAAGGCTATGACATCCTTTTAGCTGAAAAAGACTGGCCACCGGAGTTTGTCAGGGAGTGCCCTCATGGTGAAGAAATGATTATGCCTGCCTTCTCAAATCATATTCCAATAAATAAAAAATATACACTTGCAAGAAAGTGGGCAGTAGTCCAAGCTCCAGCACTATATAAAAATCATGTGGAATGGGATGAGGACTCACCTCCTCACAAAATCCAGTTAAAATCTCAACCGACTGCACAAAGGCAGTACCCAATTAAGCAAGAAGCTAAAAAACAGGTCAGGGAGATCTTAAATCAACTTGAATACCAAGGGGTGATTGAAACTTGCACCTCACAAATGAACAATCCTTTGTTTCCTGTCTCCAAGCCAGACGATTCATATCGTCTAGTTTTGGACTACAGACATCTAAATTCATGTTGCAAGACCTTTGCAGTACAAAACTCACACAGTGCAGCACTAATGAATAGCATAGTGTGCAAAAAATACAAAACAACATTAGACATCTCTAATGGATTCTTTTGTCAAAATATAGCACCAGAAAGCAGATATTTGACCGCGTTCTCAATAAACGGCTCGCAGAAAAATTTCTGTCGTTTGCCACAAGGGTTCAAGAACAGCCCAGGATTATTCTCAGCGAGAGTAACAGAGTTACTACAAATATATGATGATGAGGCATTATCTTATGTCGATGACATCTATCTAACAGATGATGACTTGGATATTCACTTGAAAAGAGTGAACACCATAATACTTGGGTTCGCAGCAGAGGGTTACAAATTCAACTTCAAAAAGTCAAGAATTGCCCACCTAACTGTTCTATTTTTAGGATATGAATTATCAAGTGAAGGCAAAAGCCTGGCTGACAATTTCCTAGAGAAATGTGCTGTAATCCAAGCACCAAGAACGCTGAAAAACTTACAATCAATTCTAGGTTTCCAGAATTTCGGAAGAACTTACATTATATATTACGCAGAGAGGGTTAAACCTCTCTATGACCTAATAAAACCAGATTTTAAAAGAATCAATTGGACTCAAAAACATACAGAAATTTTGAGATCTTTACAAACAGACATGTTAGTTAAAACAAAACCACAAACACGCGACAACACACGCAACCTTGTAATTAGAGTCATCCCAGGAAGATGCGGATTCACATACCTAACCTCTAATGAGGGAGAAACGGTACCAATAGCATACAAATCACACTTGTACACAGAATCTGAAAAAACATTCAGCATTAAGGAAAACATTGTACATGCGGTTCAAACAGCTATAGCAAAGGAGAGAGCCCAGGCCCAAGGCAGAATGATTACTGTTATAACAGCAGAATCAGCTTTTGAGGCATTAACAAGTCCATGTAATTTACCTACCGTGGCATTAAATCCAAAATGGATACAATGGGAAAATTCCCTTGCTACAGACAAAGTAAAATACTACTTTGGACCGAACATGAAAAAATTAAACAATCTAGAATATGAAAGAGAATATCCTCTGCCAATCGACATTCTGCCCATATGACAATACGCCTGTGTAATATATACAGACGGACATGCTCAACCCTCAGTTTGGGGAAAACAAGCATACAACGCCACATGCGAGATTGTAAAAGACGTGTGGCGCGAAGGTAAATTGAGACCTCTGTTTACGAAAACACACTCAGTGGAAAATAATTCAGAACAATAGACTGAAATAATAGCGTTAAAAATGGCGCTAGATAATGCCGATCGCGAATTCCCGACACTAATAGTGTGCGATTCGTATTACTGCGTCAAATCGTACAATAACGATTTACAAAAATGGATTCAAAACGGTTCCAAAGATGACACAGGTGCCACAATCAAGCAAAAAACGCTTTGGGAACAAGTAGTTCTTTTACAGAAAGAACTACCAAAGACTCACGTGATACACTCACTGAGTCATCCGCGTGATGGCGTTCACGTTGCAGGGAATTCATTGGCTGAGACAGCCACAGCGGAAGCAACTAAATCGGCTTCCGTAGCTACAAAAAAGCGTTCAGAAAAATACATTGACGGGGAAACAATGCTGGCAGTAAAAACGTCATCAAAAGGCGACTGCTCAGCGCTACCCATCAATTATCCACTCAATTATACATACATATTCGATGCAAACTCCGTTCCTTTTGCTAAAATCCCTGGAGTGGGGGATAGAGTAATTCCAAACACGAACAGGAGAGTATTGTTAATAGCAGACGCACATATGGGTGAGGGTCTTAGACACCTTAAGATTAAGGATTCTCTGGAAGAATTACAATCAATATACTGGTGGCCAGGAATGAGCCTACAACATCACAGTTTTGTAAAAAACTGCCCAGACTGCAACAGAGATCGCAGTGGCGAACCGGCCGGTGTATTGCCATGGCATTTCATTTAAGATAGGATTAGGCTATCGACATAAAATACCCAGTACGAATAATGCGTCATATTAACATGTAGAGACTACTTTACACTTATAATGTAGACCCCAGCTCTCGGCTGACGTCTGAACTGTTATATAAAGATTTGCGAGTCTAAACTGGCATATACGCATGGAGCATGCTACATTCTGACCAATGTCTTGCCTTTAGCTCTCGAGCTTATAGGGGGGGCATGGTCAGCATGGGCATTGCATTGCGGGACTCTTGTCACTTCCTTCCTGAGGGAAACGGGATGGTGTAAAGAAAAAACCAAGGCATAGAGCAATCTATAATGGCAAAGGTATTAGGTACGGGAGCTGGGTGGGTCAAACGTTTAATAAGTGTCCAACGTAGTCTTAATAATCTGCCAAGAAATTCTCTGAGAGGTCTCAGTCCGTACGAACTATTGTTTGGGACTAGAATGTTAATCCAGGGCCTCGATAGTCAAACTTCAGTGGTTAAAGAAAAATGCTTTGATATCAAAGATCGTTTGGCTATTTTACAGGACTTAAATGAAAAAAGAAAAGACCTGAGCAACATAAAGTTGAAGCAACAGCCAACAGCCACTGAAGAGAAACCACCTGTCCCAGCAAGGCCTGTCTGGATTCCAAAAATCGGGGATCTGGTCAGAGAGAAGATCGCGGTAAAGAAGGAATTTGGGCCTTCTTACAGAAAAGCAGTTCCTGTCTTGTCCGTGAACGGGACAAGATCAGTAGTATTACCGCCCCTTGCTGGTAAAAAGGAGAACCGAGTTGTATCCATCGACCTGGTTAAATCACAATCATGTGGCCGATAACAAGTAGTAGGCCAAGTGGACTCCCAAGAAGTAGTAGAACACCAAAGTTTGCTACAGTACAAGAGGTTCAAACTGAGAGACTAATCACATTTGATAAACCTACAGTGAATCAACAAGGACTATGCATCAAAGCCATGGAACTTAAACCTCTTGAAACCCAAATCCAAATCTTACATCAAGAAACACCAGTCTACCATAAGGTAACCACAGACTATGCTAATGAAACAAAGAAAATTCCAAAAACAAAAATGAATCCAGAAGCAATTGACACAATTGACAGAACAGCATCAGGCTACTTCATCAACTTCGATGATTTTTCTGAGGATCCAAGTGAACCTGGGGAACAGCCAACAACAAAAACTTTTAAAGACAAAGCAAAGGAACTCTTTCATCAACTATAAGAAACATATCTGATTTCTCCATGGATTGAATTATGGGTGGAACAAGGTGTATTTATCCTCATACTTGGTTCATCATGGTACTATGCTTGGGACATTTCATTGAGGGAAAATATGTTACAATGGACACAGCAAGTCAGAATATCAACTTGGTCCTGAAACCACACAAGTCTTCACACATCGAGAAAAGAGAACTTTCTTCAGTAAACTTCACAGCCAATCCTATACCCGGTGGGGTAGCATGGGACAAAACGGATTACGAAATCTATGGTCCGGTTGAGCTCCTGAAGTATCCTCATCAATTCAAGATTTCATTGAATGACTTTGTAAAACCAAGCACATTCGCTGATGATTGGGACTTTGAAAGTATTAATGATATGATGTCAGATCTAGTGATGTCAGCAAAATTTACAGAACATGATTATTTACAGGGTTCATCTAATTATGACCAGATGTATTGTTACAACCACTATGGTCACCATTATCTGCATAAATCTGCTCAACCCAGAAATGTTTTTAATTATAACCAATGGGAACATTGTGCTACTCCACCAAAAGGCAGTTCAAAAACATTTTATGAAAAATTTTATTATTTCTCAGGGTTTAACACAAGTGATGCAGAAACATTTTATTTCAAATTGTTAAATAAGACAGGAATGAAAACCATGCTTACAAATACAAAATTAATCTATTCAGAGACATTTTTTGAAAAAATGAAAACATTCGGTTTTGATTTCTGGAACAAAAATATTGAAACGAAGACAATCTGGGGTACAAGAGATTGGCAAGTGCAAGGTGTAGAATCATTATTTAGAGCCTGCATGATCCCAGAACAAATTATATTTTTGAATGATACAATTCAACAGACAACCTGTCTTGGCCTAGCCAAAATTAAAGACTTAAACAAACCGTCTATTCCAAAGCCAACACCTGACAGTAAGAGCACTACAGATGTTGAGATAGACGTATCCCATATTTTAAACCAAAACAGAACACATCCTGATTGGAAAAAATGGTTGATCTGGCCCACAGACACAAATAACTGTCAAGATAGATTCCTGAACAAAAAACAGGGGTTCACATTGACCAGGCCAGACCCTAGATACTCCCAGAGACAACATCCAGGGATTGTAACTACTTACAGTGTAGGGAAACTCTGCCTCGAATGGCTACATACATCCACACTGATTGAAATTAAGCATCACTTGACTTTACTTAAAGAAGGTGCTGACTTGCGTGATTTCATTATGGGACCACGCAAACAGCGTCAAAAACGTTTCATAGCGGCCTCTATATATGCAGCTTACAACGAAGCTTGGAAAGAAACTCAAATTGAGACAGCTGAGAGAATACGGGAAATTGACCGTGTTAATTTGGAAAAATCACTTTCTGTTGTAGCCAATGGGTTAATGACTCTGTCTTCCAGAATATATTCACTTGACAGTATTGTATCTTCTGCAATCGATATAATAGAGCAAGACTTACTGATGTTGCAACACGGTAAGTCACAACTGCGTTCTATTGTACAGCTTGGCTGGACGTTACAAAATCTGCGTTCAGGCTACGTGCCTTGGCGTTTAATCAACACAACGTCATTATTCGCTATCTATAACCTTACTGATACACAAATCAGCTTGGCACAAAAGGGGGCAGAGTATACAATTCTGAGCATTGAAAAACTTGAGATATTACCATTGACAATGTCAGAACGACCTGTCATTGAATGGATAATACATGGGATAATAACTATTCCGATAACAACCTTCCAGTTTCGATACTGCCAAAAATATATACAGGCAGGCCAGTATGAAAAGTTGGGTAAAGGATACATTAAGTCAACATGGAACCTACCTTATACACACACATGTTACAGTAATAAAGGACAGAATGTATTTCTTAGTGGTAATAATTGTGAAAAATCACTAAGTGGTATACTTCTGTGTCAGGGTATAAGTTTACATGGGGCCTGTGAAGGAACTTCAAATAACCTTTCATGTCACCAGCTCGGCACACCTGCAACACAAATAGAACCATTCTTTAAAAGACTTTCTAACGGGAGTTACATTCTAATTGTAGATCACAGATGTTGTGGCTTGCTGCCAGGAAACCTTATCTAGCAAGCGTGACTTCCATGGTCATTTGCTGTGAGCGAGTATTGTTCCCGAATGACACTCCAGACAGGGAGGGAAGAATTTGGCCCAGTTTGAAAATCTCTTCTATTCGAATTGATACTTTAAGCAGAATGAAGACTGTGCTCCTAAAGACGCCAACCCATTTGACGTCATCAAAAGAAACGTATGATCTCCAAGTTGCAAGGACAACGGGTGAGATACATGCATTGATATCAACCAATTGCCCCCTTCACTTCACAGAAATGCTGAACGAAATCTTAAATATTTCTGATACAAGTGGTATCATGAGTGTATTTAAGACCGTTTTTTCGGGACTGTTAACCCCATTCAAAGCAGTCCTGGGTATTTTTCCAAATTTCGTCCATTTCATCTTTGGCGGACTTCCACTCCTGTTGGGACTAGTAGCAGGCATTTTATTTTTGCTACTCCTGCTTCGTTATGGCAAGCCATGTCACAGACAAGACTAATAATAATAATAATAATAAGACCATTTTTAAAGCGCCTGGTTACACCTATGACGGTGTGTCCCCGCGCTGAAATGCTACTACTCCCAGATGAGGCTGAACCAAGTCACACTAAAATCCTAGAATGTATCAGGATACTATTTACTTGGGAAAGAGATAAGTTTTAAAATGTTGTCTGAATCTTGTTTCGGAGGGCTCCATCCGAAGGTTCAGGGGGAGGCTATTCCAGTGTTTGCTAGCCAAGAAACGGAAGGAACTACCTCCCATTCTGGTCTTGTGAACACAGGGAAGTTGGAATAGCATCACTCCGGCGGATCTAAGATTTCGAGTGGGGCGATGGATGGTGAGGAGTCTTTGCAGATAGTTTGGGCCTTTTCCCTGGGCAATACGATGAGCCATACATAGTGCCTTAAATTTGATGCGCTCCACAATAGGGAGCCAATGAAGTTTACGCAATGCTGTCGTACCGGATGCCCTGCGTGGAAGGTTAAGTACCAGGCGGGCAGCGGCATTTTGGACACACTGTAGTTGTTGAATGCCTTTTTTACTCAGGCCTAGGAGAAGGGCATTGCCATAATCCAGGTGTGGCGTGACTAGGGCGTGGATAAGTTTCTTCCTGGCACCAAAGGGGAGCAGGTCGAGAACTTTGCGGAGAGTTTTCAGTATTCCAAAGCATTTTCCAGTGATTTTGCTAATCTGTTGCTTGAAGGAAAGCTCCGCATCGATCATAATTCCCAAGTTTCTAACAACCTCTGCTGAGCGGGGGATTGGCCCTAATTCAGTCGGCCACCAGTCCTGCGACCAGGTGGAGGGGGACTTACCGACCACCAACAACTCGGTTTTATCGCCATTTAGGCGAAGGCAGTTGCTGTTCATCCACCCTGCCACAGCCCGCATACAGTTGGAGAAGTTAATGGCTTCCTCAGGCTGGTTGTTGGCAAGTTGAATTATTAATTGGGTATCGTCAGCGTATGTGACGATATCCACACCATAGGATTCCACGATATGTGCCAAGGGCTCCATATAAATATTGACAAAAAGGGGGTGGTGATGGACAGAGTATCTGAGTTAATCAGAACACTCCTACCCAGTCAACAGATCAGGGCTTGATCCATCACCGTTTTTTAGCTCACTGCACCATCCCAGTTCAGAACCTGGCTATATGCAAATTAGTCTGTCCCTGGCCCAGTGCATCATGGGAACAGGGCAGACCAAACTACCAAGCCAATTCTTCATTGGAAAGGAAACAAGCTTCCGGGGACCGGTTTCTGGCATTACAGCCATCTTCGGCCCGGCTTGCTTGAATCCTGATGGTGCAATGAGCAAGGGACTCATGTCTGAGCATACCCTTCCACACTCATGGTGGCCAAAATAATTACAAAAAGGGGGTGGTGATGGACAGAGTATCTGAGTTAATCAGAACACTCCTACCCAGTCAACAGATCAGGGCTTGATCCATCACCGTTTTTTAGCTCACTGCACCATCCCAGTTCAGAACCTGGCTATATGCAAATTAGTCTGTCCCTGGCCCAGTGCATCATGGGAACAGGGCAGACCAAACTACCAAGCCAATTCTTCATTGGAAAGGAAACAAGCTTCCGGGGACCGGTTTCTGGCATTACAGCCGTCTTCGGCCCGGCTTGCTTGAATCCTGATGGTGCAATGAGCAAGGGACTCATGTCTGAGCATACCCTTCCACACTCATGGTGGCCAAAATAATTACAAAAAGGGGGTGGTGATGGACAGAGTATCTGAGTTAATCAGAACACTCCTACCCAGTCAACAGATCAGGGCTTGATCCATCACCGTTTTTTAGCTCACTGCACCATCCCAGTTCAGAACCTGGCTATATGCAAATTAGTCTGTCCCTGGCCCAGTGCATCATGGGAACAGGGAGACCAAACTACCAAGCCAATTCTTCATTGGAAAGGAAACAAGCTTCCGGGGACCGGTTTCTGGCATTACAGCCGTCTTCGGCCCGGCTTGCTTGAATCCTGATGGTGCAATGAGCAAGGGACTCATGTCTGAGCATACCCTTCCACACTCATGGTGGCCAAAATAATTACAAAAAGGGGGTGGTGATGGACAGAGTATCTGAGTTAATCAGAACACTCCTACCCAGTCAACAGATCAGGGCTTGATCCATTACCGTTTTTTAGCTCACTGCACCATCCCAGTTCAGAACCTGGCTATATGCAAATTAGTCTGTCCCTGGCCCAGTGCATCATGGGAACAGGGCAGACCAAACTACCAAGCCAATTCTTCATTGGAAAGGAAACAAGCTTCCGGGGACCGGTTTCTGGCATTACAGCCGTCTTCGGCCAAGGCTTGCTTGAATCCTGATGGTGCAATGAGCAAGGGACTCATGTCTGAGCATACCCTTCCACACTCATGGTGGCCAAAATAATTACAAAAAGGGGGTGGTGATGGACAGAGTATCTGGTCTGCCCTGTTCCCATGATGCACTGGGCCAGGGACAGACTAATTTGCATACAGCCAGGTTCTGAAACTGGGATGGTGCAATGAGCTAAAAAACGGTGTTGGATCTAGCCCTGATCTCTTGACTGGGTGAGAGTACTCTGCTTAATTCAGAGACTCTGTCCATCACCACCCCTTGTTGTAAATTATTTTGTCCACCCTAAGCGTGGAAGGGTATACTCAGATGTGAGTCCCTTGCTCATTGCACCATCAGGATTCAAGCAAGCCGGGCCGAAGACGCCTGAAATGGCAGAAACCGGTCCCCGGAAGCTTGTTTCCTTCCCAGTGTAAGAATTGGCTTTTGTAGTCTGGTCTGCCCTGTTCCCATGATGCACTGGGCCAGGGACAGACTAATTTGCATACAGCCAGGTTCTGAAACTGGGATGGTGCAATGAGCTAAAAAACGGTGTTGGATCTAGCCCTGATCTCTTGACTGGGTGAGAGTACTCTGCTTAATTCAGAGACTCTGTCCATCACCACCCCTTGTTGTAAATTATTTTGTCCACCCTAAGCGTGGAAGGGTATACTCAGATGTGAGTCCCTTGCTCATTGCACCATCAGGATTCAAGCAAGCCGGGCCGAAGACGCCTGAAATGGCAGAAACCGGTCCCCGGAAGCTTGTTTCCTTCCCAGTGTAAGAATTGGCTTTTGTAGTCTGGTCTGCCCTGTTCCCATGATGCACTGGGCCAGGGACAGACTAATTTGCATACAGCCAGGTTCTGAAACTGGGATGGTGCAATGAGCTAAAAAACGGTGTTGGATCTAGCCCTGATCTCTTGACTGGGTGAGAGTACTCTGCTTAATTCAGAGACTCTGTCCATCACCACCCCTTGTTGTAAATTATTTTGTCCACCCTAAGCGTGGAAGGGTATACTCAGATGTGAGTCCCTTGCTCATTGCACCATCAGGATTCAAGCAAGCCGGGCCGAAGACGCCTGAAATGGCAGAAACCGGTCCCCGGAAGCTTGTTTCCTTCCCAGTGTAAGAATTGGCTTTTGTAGTCTGGTCTGCCCTGTTCCCATGATGCACTGGGCCAGGGACAGACTAATTTGCATACAGCCAGGTTCTGAAACTGGGATGGTGCAATGAGCTAAAAAACGGTGTTGGATCTAGCCCTGATCTCTTGACTGGGTGAGAGTACTCTGCTTAATTCAGAGACTCTGTCCATCACCACCCCTTGTTGTAAACCATATAAATATTGAACAGCGTGGGGCTCAAACTTGAGCCTTGTGGAACCCCATGCCTCAACTTACGAGGAGATGACTTATAAGGAGGGCAATGCACCTGAAAACTCCTGTTTTCCAAAAAAGATTTTATCCACTCCAGGACGGGACTCCAGCAACAATGGAAGAAACGATCCTAGCTATACGCTACCGGGACCGCATAACTAAAGTCCTTGGATTAGCCCGGCTACGAGATCTGAATATGACCTGGTTTCTTTCATTCAGACCCATGTGGCAGAATTGTGTTATGCCTGTATTGAGGTGCATGCTATGCGGCGAAGAATGCGTGTTGGACACCTGTCTTACACTACTATCAGATGTACCATTGGATGCAGATACTTTGTTGGGTCCAGTAAAGGCTCATGCATTGTGCTGTCCCCAGCGGCTACCTATCCTGATGACGGCATTCGTGGAGACTTCACCACTACGATTGAAGGGTAGTGAAGTGCAAGATGAAAGCAGCATCGATCAGGTAAGACCTTCTATAAGCTATGCTGATCAAACCATCACTGAAAGCGAACATGCTCATGACTGCATGGTAGGGACATTTTCCAACTTGGTCGAACTTTCACCAGAAGCGGTAGACTGTTTTTTCGAGAGTCTGTCTGAAATTATGTTTTCACCGGAACAGAGAGAATGACTTTAAACAATATTGCACACAGCGTTCCCTGAACTCTGAATTTGGCCTTCAGCTTTGAAAAAACAAAACCACTCTGGACTATTTTTTTTTCTCTTCCCCTGAAAAACGAAAAACTTTTTCCTAATCCAAAATATTTTCCTTTTTGGCACTTATCTTCTGCTTAAAGTAGAACTATTCTTAGAGAACAGAGCTTCTATTTTAGGAACTCTTGATACAATACATTACCTCAACCTCTAGCACATTTACAAGTGATTGTATTTATATGTGATGAAGTGGTCTCGCATTTTTTTTTTCTGTATTAAGAGCCATTTCATGTGTAATTTCGCAAATCATTCGTGCTGATATATATGTGCATCTTTTTTTTAATGATTACACTGCTTGAATGACTTGTTTTGCTTATTGTATTGTCTGTTCATTTTAATTTGAAATCGCAACCCTTTCACGAAAAGGCTGTTTTAGTTGTTTTTAATTATTTTTAGATTGTAACCCAATTGGGAGGTCCAAATAAATCTCGAATTGATTTTTTATCTCTTTGTTTATACTTATCATTCCATCACAGTTTATTGTTTGGTGCTTACTGGTATTGGCTCACTGCTGTTTTTGTCCCGTGATAAATTCTCTGTAAGAAAACCCCTTGGGATTGTTTCCCTCAGCAATCTAAGGCTGCTTCAAAACATAGGGACTCTTTGTGTCAACTTTAACTCCCCCTCCCTGACATCCGTCACTAGGGGAACCTCCATTTGTTTGAAAACTGCTTGAATGCATACAGTACCTATACTCATTTTCGTGTATTTCAAATATGCCATTTTTCAAATGCAAAAATTTTTATTTTGGGGTGGTTCGGTATACACATGCACTGTTAGTAATGTTTACTTATTGCTTAGTTAGTAAATATGGACATAAAAGCGTGGAGTGGGTGTAGTGTGTTTATCTAGGTACCTATATCGATACTCCTATTTCTGACCCTTGTCCGGTTAATAAATCACCGATATCCATACAACGGCACAGAAACCCGTTTTCAGATTAAGTCATAGAGCTTGCTGTCACATTAAGCAAGCCCTATTCCTCCAGCCCCCTAGAAAGCACACCGAGTTCTCAAAACAAACCAAACCACCAGCAGACCTGGGAAATCCCCCGCAGCTATTGTTTTGATTTCGTTCGAGAACTCCTGAAAAGAATGTAAGAATGACCAGTCCTTATGACATTCTTACTGACGTCTTATGTCCATCCTTACGTCAAACTCGGCACCTTTCAGGTATAAATATACCGACGCAGCCCTAAGCAAAGACACGGTGGTGATGAGCTTGGAGCAGCGCTACTTGCCGGAGAGCCCAGCTGATGCGAGAGCCCACGGACGCTGCCCCTCCCTTTTGACGCGCTGAGAGAGACGCTGTCTTTTCTCCTGCCGAGAAATCCAGCCTCCGGCGTTTCCGGCTTACCTTCGCGGGTAACTGGGATACCGAGTCCTGAGAGAGAGATACCAGCCCTCCTGCCTTCTAAATCCCAGGTACTGAACTGACTAACCCCTTACAGAGAATTCTTGAGTCAGATTCTTGGCAAAACAAACTTAACTTAAACTGCTACTTACTTACTCCCTCCCACGTATTAGGCTTAGGTCAGGTACACCGGGGTAGGCGTAGTTAGAAGGACCAGTTGAGTACGATTAGTCAATGTATATATGTATGTATATCTTTTATCCATTTTAAAGTATCATATGGCTAAGAAACCATATCAATGCTTTTACAGTATTATTTTATAATCCTGCTTTTACTGTATGCACTTTACTTAACCTTAAGTATTGCAACTGTAGCAATTCATTTCTCTTGTATGAGAAAAAGAGACTGATCAATAAATAACACCTTTTATTGAACACGCCCGTCTCTTCCTTTTCTCTACAATCTGGTGGAACTAAGTATGCACGTACTGACTGAGTAAAATGATTGTCTTTTGTTTTCACACGACTCTGGAGATATACTCTTGATTAGGGAGAGCAAAGTTGTCATGTTCTATGGTTGTCAGAAACTAAATCCCTTCTTGTCTATCCAGGGAGGTTAAACTCCTCCTTGCCTATTCGAGAACGTTTCTAGTGAACTCTGAGCTAGCTGGCACACAAAACTTTAAGTCTAATATCGTCAGTAGAAGACCTAGTTAACCTCTGTCCTACGTCTATACTATTGAAGATATTATTCCAATGCGCAGAGCCTATTAGGATAATAGGAACTACACTACAGATGTTGACGTGCTTTTCCATTAATTTGCTCAAGAACAGGAGGAAAGTAATGGGAAGGAGGTTAGATAATTCTGTCCAGGGAATGGCTGAATTTTTGCGGATAGGTCTAACCTGAGCCATCTTCCACTCTTGAGGTACTTTACCCTCAGAGAGAGAGAGGTTGACCAAAGACTGAACAATCGGGCCAAGCAGTTTGCCTAACAATGGCATGATTCTAGCTGGAATAAGATCTAGGGGGGATCCACTCTTAATTTGGCTCATGAAAGCTTCTACCTCGCTCTGAGAGACCACTGGGAACTCAGAGAGCGAGAGGAAGTTAGGGAGCCAAATCTTATGAGAAGATGATGAAGGGCAGATCGAAGAGAGGCTAGAGGTAAGATTTTGTCATAGATCATCTCTATTTTGTTGGTAAAATATAGGGCGATATCAGCACATAATTGTTGTGAAGATAAATCTAGACTCTCACAGGCAATGGGTTTAGTAAAGGATTGAAGAATCCGATACAACACCTTGGGAGCATTGCCCGCCTCAGTAAGTTGCGAGGCAATATGGTTCTTTCTGGCCAATCTGATATTCTTGTGGTATATGGCCAGAGCAGTGTAATAGCAATTTTCGTCAACCTCAGAGCGGGATGATCTCCAGGTCTTTTCTATCTTTCTGCAAGCCTTTTTTTGTAAGCGCAGTTGGTCAGAAATCCAGACTTCCTACCGTTGGGCGGGCGCAGTTTACATAGTTTTATGGGGGCTATGGCGTCCACTGCAGTGAGAATGGCATGACTGTATTTAAACATTGCCATCTCTATGTTATCTGAGGCTATAATTGAGGGTTCAATAAGAGTCTCTTGAAGAGCTTCATATGATATTTTGTGTCACTGCCTGCGCAATAAAGGAGGTGGGGCAGAAACATTTCTAGATTTAACTACATTGAGCATGGCAAATTCAATAACAAAATGGTCAGTCCAGTTGACCTGCGTGGGGGGATTGCACACAATCTTAGGGAAATTGGACAGAACCATGTCTCATGTGTGGCCTAGTGGGTGGGACCCTTATTAAGCTGTGTCAGTCCTAATGAGGATAGATCAGCCAGGAGGGACTGAGCTCAGTGTTGTCCGCTAACTCACTATGTACATTAAAATCCCCCAACACTAGGAAATCGTTGCCGGATTTAAAATGTGGGGCCAATGCTTCTACTAAAGATATGGCAAACGTCGTCGCCAATGAAGGGGGGGGGGCGTGCTCTCATGCCAGACCATTGAGGGGGGGGAGGGGCGTGCTCTCATGCCAGACCATTGAAGGGGGAGGAGCGTGCTCTCATGCCAGACCATTGAAGGGGGGGGGGCGTGCTCTCATGCCAGACCATTGAAGGGGGGGCGTGCTCTTATGCCAGACCATTGAAGGGGGGGGCGTGCTCTCATGCCAGACCATTGAAGGGGGAGGAGCGTGCTCTCATGCCAGACCATTGAAGGGGGGGGCGTGCTCTCATGCCAGACCATTGAAGGGGGGGGGCGTGCTCTCATGCCAGACCATTGAAGGGGGGCGTGCTCTCATGCCAGACCATTGAAGGGGGGGGCGTGCTCTCATGCCAGACCATTGAAGGGGGGGCGTGCTCTCATGCCAGACCATTGAAGGGGGGGCGTGCTCTCATGCCAGACCAATGAAGGGGGAGGAACGTGAATAGGACGTGATGCCGCTCACTGGAAAGAAAGCGGACTGGCCAAACAGAAGGAGCCCTCTGACTCGAGGACACATGGAGGGCAGAATTAACAAATGTGGCTCGGGGGCATCAGCTGTAAGCAGAGGTCAGCAGCAGGGGTCAAACTGTCAGATTGAATGCAAGAGAGAGTCCGAAGAGTGAACTAAGACCTTGACCCTGGCGCGCATGTGAGAGGGAGGGGGGCACAGGCCTGTGAGAGGGGGCCGTGGTAACCCAGTGCCCACATCTATAAATTAAAACATTACACTTCGGCTTGGAACACGCAGCTGAAAACAGCACGAATTACAAGCACAGCACCCCCGGGTGAAAGTAATGAAAGTGTCAGTGTCTGCAGCAAATTACACAGCGTGCTCACCTCACAACCTGCAGCAGATCACACGGCGTGCTCACCTCACAGCACCACAACTCACCTGCAGCAGATCACACTGCCTGCTCACCTCACACAGCACCTTCAGATTAAAATAATCCGAGTGTGTGTGTCTGCCATCCCCACAACTCACCTGCAGCAGATCGCACGGCACGCTCACTTCACACAGTACCACAACTCACCTGCCGCAGATCACACGGCGGGCTCACCTCACACAGCACCACAACTCACCTGCCGCAGATCACACGGCGCGCTCACCTCACACAGCACCACAACTCACCTGCAGCAGATCACACGGCGCGCTCACCTCACACAGCACCACAACTCACCTGCAGCAGATTACACGGCGCACTCACTTCATACAGCACCACGTTCTGCACTAACACTCACTCTGCACACACTCACTCTCACTCTGCGCACACACACACTCTCACTCTGCACACACACACTCTCACTCTGCGCACACACACACTCTCACTCTGCGCACACACACACTCTCACTCTGCGCACACACACACTCTCACTCTGCGCTCACTCACTCACTCTGCGCTCACGCACTCACTCTGCGCACTCACTCTGCGCACTCACTCTGCGCACTCACTCTGCGCACTCACTCTGCGCACTCACTCTGCGCACTCACTCTGCGCACTCACTCTGCGCACTCACTCTGCGCACTCACTCTGCGCACTCACTCTGCGCACTCACTCTGCGCACTCACTCTGCGCACTCACTCTGCGCACTCACTCTGCGCACTCACTCTGCGCACTCACTCTGCGCACTCACTCTGCGCACTCACTCACTCTGCGCACTCACTGCGCACTCACTCACTCTGCGCACTCACTCACTCTGCACTCACTCACTCTGCACTCACTCACTCTGCACTCACTCACTCACTCACTCTGCACTCACTCACTCTGCACTCACTCTCACTCTGCACACACTCACTCTCACTCTGCACACACTCTCACTCTGCACACACTCACTCTCACTCTGCACACACACACTCACTCTGCACACACTCACTCTCACTCTGCACACACACACTCACTCTGCACACACTCTGCACTCACACTCACTCTGCACCCACTCTCACTCTGCACCCACTCTCACTCTGCACCCACTCTCACTCTGCACCCACTCTCACTCTGCACCCACTCTCACTCTGCACCCACTCTCACTCTGCACCCACTCTCACTCTGCACCCACTCTCACTCTGCACCCACTCTCACTCTGCACCCACTCTCACTCTGCACCCACTCTCACTCTGCACCCACTCTCACTCTGCACCCACTCTCACTCTGCACCCACTCTCACTCTGCACCCACTCTCACTCTGCACCCACTCTCACTCTGCACCCACACACTCTGCACCCACACACTCTGCACCCACTCTGCACACACTCTCACTCTGCACCCACACACTCTGCACACACTCTCACTCTGCACCCACACACTCTGCACACACTCTGCACACACTCTGCACACACTCTGCACCAACTCACTCTGCACACACTCTGCACCAACTCACTCTACTCTCACTCTGCACCCACTCACTCTCACTCTGCACCCACTCACTCTCACTCTGCACCCACTCACTCTCACTCTGCACCCACTCACTCTCACTCTGCACACACTCACTCTCACTCTGCACACTCACACACTCTGCACACTCACACACTCTGCACACTCACACACTCTGCACACTCACACACTCTGCACACACTCTGCACACACTCTGCACACACTCTGCACACACTCTGCACACACTCTGCACACACTCACTCTGCACACACTCACTCTCACTCTGCGCACTCACTCTGCACACACTCTGCACACACTCTGCACACACTCTGCACACACTCTGCACACACTCTGCACACACTCTGCACACACTCTGCACACACTCTGCACACACTCTGCACACACTCTGCACACACTCTGCACACACACACTCTCACTCTGCACACACACACTCTGCACACACACACTCTGCACACACACACTCTGCACACACTCACTCTCACTCTGCGCACTCACTCACTCTGCACTCACTCACTCTGCACTCACTCACTCTGCACTCACTCACTCTGCACTCACTCACTCTGCACTCACTCACTCTGCACTCACTCACTCTGCACTCTGCACTCACTCTGCACTCACTCACTCTGCACTCACACTCACTCACTCTGCACTCACACTCACGCACTCGCACACACTCACTCTGCACTCGCACACACTCACTCTGCACTCGCACACACTCACTCTGCACTCGCACACACTCACTCTGCACTCGCACACACTCACTCTGCACTCGCACTCACTCACTCTGCACTCGCACTCACTCTGCACTCACACTCACTCTGCACTCACACTCACTCTGCACTCACACTCACTCTGCACTCACACTCACTCTGCACTCACACTCACTCTGCACTCACACTCACTCTGCACTCACACTCACTCTGCACTCACACTCACTCTGCACTCACACTCACTCACTCTGCACTCACACACTCTGCACTCACACACTCTGCACTCACACACTCTGCACTCACTCACTCTGCACTCGCACTCACTCTGCACTCGCACTCACTCACTCTGCACTCGCACTCACTCACTCTGCACTCGCACTCACTCACTCTGCACTCGCACTCACTCACTCTGCACTCGCACTCACTCTGCACTCACACTCACTCTGCACTCACACTCACGCACTCGCACACACTCACTCTGCACTCGCACACACTCACTCTGCACTCGCACACACTCACTCTGCACTCGCACACACTCACTCTGCACTCGCACTCACTCACTCTGCACTCGCACTCACTCTGCACTCACACTCACTCTGCACTCACACTCACTCTGCACTCACACTCACTCTGCACTCACACTCACTCTGCACTCACACTCACTCTGCACTCACACTCACTCTGCACTCACACTCACTCTGCACTCACACTCACTCTGCACTCACACTCACTCTGCACTCACACTCACTCTGCACTCACACTCACTCACTCTGCACTCACACACTCTGCACTCACACACTCTGCACTCACTCACTCTGCACTCGCACTCACTCACTCTGCACTCGCACTCACTCTGCACTCGCACTCACTCACTCTGCACTCGCACTCACTCACTCTGCACTCGCACTCACTCACTCTGCACTCGCACTCACTCTGCACTCACACTCACTCTGCACTCACACTCACTCTGCACTCACACTCACTCTGCACTCACACTCACTCTGCACTCACACTCACTCTGCACTCACACTCACTCTGCACTCACACTCACTCTGCACTCACACTCACTCTGCACTCACACTCACTCTGCACTCACACTCACTCTGCACTCACACTCACTCTGCACTCACACTCACTCTCATTCTGCACTCACACTCACTCTCATTCTGCAATCATTCTGCACTCATTCTGCACTCACTCTCACGCTGCACTCACTCTCACGCTGCACTCACTCTCACGCTGCACTCACTCTCACGCTGCACTCACTCTCACGCTGCACTCACTCTCACGCTGCACTCACTCTCACGCTGCACTCACTCTCACGCTGCACTCACTCTCACGCTGCACTCACTCTCACGCTGCACTCACTCTCACGCTGCACTCACTCTCACTCTGCACTCACTCTCACTCTGCACTCACTCTCACTCTGCACTCACTCTCACTCACCCTTGTCAACAAATAACTCCATGGATGTGACATGGAGCGTGAGTGGAGGAGGGAGGTTGCACTTTAAGCAGGGGCGGGGCACGCACTACAAGGGTGTTTCACACCTGTGAGGACTCCGTACTGGCAGTGGGTCGGTTACATCACAGGAAAGGGGAATTTCGGGGCATTCACTACACATTCTGAAGTGGAGTCCTGTCCTTCCTGGTTACGTCACCAAAGAATGCACACACCAATTCAATGCAAAACATGCAGTGCAATTCTAAGAGCTTCCGTTTCCGATCTGACACCCAAAATTTCAAGAACAACAAAGTTTACATGGCAAATCAACAGGTATTTTTGAACTGTTTCTAAAATTGAGAAATAATAAACAATTTGCGTTGTTAAGAGTCCTTTCCTTCAAATAGCTCAAAATGTATTTATTCTCAGACATTGGTTATCCTTGGGCAGGACAGTCCCATCCGATGGATGGCACCTAAATGTAATTAATTTCGTAATGCATGCTATCTAACAAGCACGCACATTCAAACAACGGACGGACACACTCCCCTTCCCAGACCCTAAAAAAAAAAAAAAAAAGAAGAAGCTGGCGAGTGATGCCCGCGCGTCACTGTGAGCATATGTTTTGAATTATCTTGCCTGTCAATCCGCGATAATTCAAAACATATGGCCTCTGGTGCGCGTAAGAGACACCAATAGGCCTATTGCGTGTTCTGTTTGAAATCAGCACGCACCCGAAGGCCAATGAAATTGGACTTTGGATTCCACAACGGCAGAGCGTTGTGGAATCCAAGGTCCATTTTCAAATTGCCCGGAATAGGCTCGCGCTACGCGACACTGCATGCGCAGTGTACGCTAGGCCCGAGACCTAAAAATGACTACAGTTTAATGGGCGCTTGCGCTGAGCAGTAAATGGCTTCCAGGGTAGTAATAAATGGAAGAAGTTCTATTTATCATTATTCCTAGTTGCTTGTGTTGCCCATCTCACAAACTGCTTCGTTTTTATGCGCTCTATGCTCGGAGTCCAGTTACTACAGGGGACGCGAGGTAGAATGGATCTTGGCGTGTCCCTGAAGGGTGGGGAGGTGCCGTGCTGGAGGATGGGGTACACCAGAAATTTGTTCTTTATCGACAACAAGCAGCCTTGCCCTTAGGTGAAACCTTGCTGAGGTAGCTTGGAGGAGATTTGCCCTGAGGCCTCTGTACTTTATTAGCTTGGCCTAGAGTCTAGACCATGGTTGCCAATGATCTAGTCGGGATTTTTTCAGAGCGAGCAGACACCTTTTTTGGAGCCACATTCTTAGTGCAGAGAAGTTAGCTGCAAAAGGGACACTTACTCCTAGGGCAGGAGTTGTACTGATGCCAGCATCGGATTGGGAAGGCGGGCAGTCGGGCATTGGCCGATGGGCCGGTGCTCAGGGTCACCTGTGGGCCGGTTTTTGTTAGCTCTATAAACCGGCCCACAGAGCCTTAGACTCTTCCCCCCCCCCCCCCCCCGGCCACTGTAATGTGGAGCCAGCATCATGGGCAGGCAGGCTCGGAGGGGGTAGCTTGCAAGAACGTTGCTCCTCGGTCAGTATTCTGGCCACTGCAGACTTTAGCTTGGCCCCAGTGGGGCTGGGCAGACGTTCAGAAGCAGTATCTGACTTCCCTGCTGTGCTGCTAAACTGAGGCGACTGGCTGGGAGCAGGTCCGGTTGGCCATTAACAACTCAGCTCCCCTGGAGCAGCAGCAGCTCTGTGCTTCACTTCACTCCTCCCCTGCCAGGCCATCGGCCTAAGGCTATACTTTTCTGGGGAGGAGGAAGAGTAAGTGAAGGGGGCGCTGGGGGCCTGTTGTTGGCACTTCATCGCCAGAGGCTTTCAGGCCTTGGCAGAGTGTGCTGTATGTTTGCATAGGGCTTGCTGTGAGGCATCTTTCTAGGTTCGAGTCCCAGCCTTAGCTCAACATCCTGTGATTCTGGGCAAATGACTAATTGTCCAAGGCCTAGAACAAAAATGTATTTGATCTTTTTTAATGTGACTGGTGCTCATATAATCCCTGCCCTTGGGCCAAGTTCACGCTTAAACTACAATAGAAAAAATAATCTTCTGTTTGCCATGTTTTAAGAGTCTGCTAAGGCTGGAATAATATTAAAAGAGGATTTATTATGCAATAATAAAATTCTCCCTATTCCTCTTGACTTGGCTTTTCTGCCTTTGTTTAGTTTTTAACTATCTGTCATGGATCATTAAAGCAGATTTAGACCTAATTTTAAACTCAGTTTACCTTATGTTTATTGTTTAAAGTACATATCGATCGGAGGAGAAAATACCAGCATTAGGTGATTTTCTTCATTTTCCTACAACCAGTAATGCTGGTTATATAATGGGCAGGTGGCAAAATAGCCACATCAGGAGTTGTGGCCTTTGGGCCATTTTATTTCACTTTACCCTCCCAGCTAAAATGTAGTGCTTCTTGCTTTCACAAATGTTTCTGGCTCTATGAGCTTTAACCCTTTAACCGCGGCGGAAATTTCGCCGCGGTGTGGGTGAAATAAAAGGCGGGCGTGATTTGGATGGCCCCCGGCCGTCCTCCACACACTCCCACCATAACGTTGGACGGCCCCCTGCCGTCCGTCGCATTCAAGGGGTTAAAATATGTAATCAATCAAACATTTCTCTAAAAATGAGCCCAATGAGATTAGCCAAATGCTGTTTTATAAATGGGTGAAATCCGCGAATGTGGGCCACTTTTTTAAGGGGTGCCCGGGCAGAATGGTTATCCCAATCCGACCCCAACTGATGCCACCTTACTAAGGTGAGCAGTTAATGCAGCATGCTGGTACACGAGAGGGCTAGAAAATGGGTTGTCGAGGAAATGCTAAAAGCCAGCATTCACTACCACCCAGCTCGTTCCTAGAAGCCCAGAGGGCAATCCCGTTACCTTCGTTCCAGGACTGCTGGGTGACATGCGCAGGAACAAAGACAAGCTGGGGCCAAACCCACAAGGCCCCTTCCTTCTCAGACCCAGCCAGGAAGTTCTTTAGTAATTGTAAATTTGTCACATATATTTATATTTTTGTTTGTACATCCTGTGCTTGCTGCGCTTGATATTGTGTTCCTTTTGCCTGCGTTGTTTTGATTCTATGGCCTGCTATTGTTCGCCAGGTAGTTCTTTAGTCATTGTAAAATTTGTCATATTTATTCTTATTTTTGCTTGTACAGTCTGTTCATGCTGTGCTTGAGATTGTGTGCCTTTTGCCTGCATCGCTTTTTGATTCTATGGCATGCTATTTTTATTTGTTCCATTCCTGTAACAGTTTTCTCATGTAAGGTAACTGGTTCTATTGTACAGTGCTCCGACACCTTCGGGTAAAGTCTGCGCTTTATAAGAATGCATTAAATAAATAAATAAATAAATAAAATGGATGAATCCACAGTTCCCTGGGCCGTTCACCTGACAGGCCGCCTTCGACTGCTGCCCGCAGGTCTGTGGAAATGTCAGCCGAGCACGAGGCCTGAGCCCTGGTGAGGCAGGAATGCGGCCCGGCCCGTGTGGTGGCTCCAGGCACCTCGTCTGCTCTCAGCCTGGCGCGGGCCCGAAGGAGCCTGGCCCGCGTACGACCTCTGTAATCCAGCCGGGGACCCGGAGCGCTGCAAGTTAACCGGAGAATGGAAACCCGACCTCTCACTTGCGCCAGAACCTTAACCGCCAACCAGCAACAAACACGCAGGATTAAACAAGGAGGCCAGAGGAAAGCTTCCAAAATAGGATTCGGTGTCAAAGGTTGATTCCCCATGCTTGGAGTTTAACTTCTATTCACAACTGAAACACGCATCATGGATGAGCCTAAAGCATTTTAAGGCATGTGTACCAAATCACTGCATTAAAAAACAGGCAACAAAACTGTGACAAAATCATTCAGCTTCTACCCGCTGGCAAGAAATAATACTCGCACTCACTGGATTGCTTTTCAAGACACAGAAATAAAACAAGCGCTGGCTAAGGCTCGACCTAAAGAAGAAACTCGTATTGCCTTCTCTTTCCTCCTTCCATTTTATTTGCTCCCCTGTGAAATGGATCCCCCCAAAAAATAGAACGCTTTGAGCTCACGCCGCCGCACGCGCTCCCCGCGCTTGTTGGCTCGTGCACAGGTCCTGTGCTACGAGCTCAGCGCGAGGGAAGCTGATGTCGTGCCGTATGCGCTCCCAGCGCTTGTTGGCTCATGCACAGGTCCAGTGCTTGTCGGCTCGTGCACAGGTCCTGTGCTACGAGCTCAGCGCGAGCGAAGCTGATGTCGTGCCGTATGCGCTCCCATCGCTTGTTGGCTCGTGCACAGGTCCAGTGCTTGTCGGCTTGTGCACAGGTCCTGTGCTACGAGCTCAGCGCGAGGGAAGCGGATGCTGCGCCGGCGCGCTCATAGCGCTTGTTGGCTCGTGAACAGGTCCAGTGCTTGTCGGCTCGTGCACAGGTCCTGTGCTACGAGCTCAGCGCGAGGGAAGCTGATGTCGTGCCGTACGCGCTCATAGCGCTTGTTGGCTCGTGCACAGGTCCAGTGCTTGTCAGCTCGTGCACAGGTCCTGTGCTACGAGCTCAGCACGAGGGAAGCTGATGTCGTGCCGTATGCGCTCCCAGCGCTTGTTGGCTCGTGCACAGGTCCAGTGCTTGTCGGCTCGTGCACAGGTCCTGTGCTACGTGCGCAGCCCGAGGGAAGCTGATGCTGCGCCGGCGCGCTCACAGCGCTTGTCGGCGCGCGGCCAGCTCCTGTCGCCTTTTTTAAACCCCACCCCAACCTGAATCAATTGCAATTTTGGCTCATGTCAGTTTTATAGGGGGGCGACTGAAACCAGTGAGAAGTGAGATTGTGTGTTCTACAGTTGTGCTAGCACCCAACACACATCCTTGACATAACCCCCTCCATTTTGTATGCCTGCCACCATTTCAGGAGACATACCATCCACTGCACGAACCTTGCCTCAACTCGAATATGAGTGACCTCGTACCCGGTTTGCAGACCCCCCCACAGCATTCCTGTGGTCAAGCCGGATCAACTGCCTACATAGATAGCACCCTGCACCTCGAGCCCGAGGCTTAGAGCTTGCGAAATCACAGCCGCGCTGTTATCAGACTTCATCCTGCAATAAAAATTCCTTCTGCGCGCCCTTGCCCTGAGCGCCTTGCCTGTGTGTGTGTGACGAGAACTTTAAATGTTGTAACAATGCAATCTGAAATCAGACTTCTCCTGAACCTGCTGGGTGACGGAGCTCTCTCCCTTAACTCGAGTTTTGGAATAAAGCCTTAAACTCTGCACCACGGACTCCTCTTTCTTTGCCTTCTGATAGCATTATAGAAATTCCGATTGATGGGTATTAATTAATTTACCACAGACCTTCAACCCGAAGCAGCAGGGAGAGGAGTGAGTATGTCGAAACCTTACATGAAGGGTTGCACATGGAGTAGCACCCGTGGATGTGAATCCGTGTGACTGGGAAGGCAGCACGCGGGGCTTGCATGCATTGAGAACCAATAGCGCATCAGTGCTCGTCCACTTGGTGCCACTAGTTAATACCACAGCCTTGGTGCCTACGGCCGCAGCTGCTGCCTGCAGACACATTTGCAGGGGTGGCGGAAAACTCGTTTACGCTGCTCTCACCGCAAACGGTTTAATGTGAAGTTAAAAATGCCCGATGGAGCAGAAGACTAGGCACGAGGTGCTTGCATTCATAGGGTACCTGCTGCAGTCACTGATGCTGGGGTGGGGGTGAATATCAAAGCGTTGTTGCCCAAGGTTGGAGCGGCTGCCAGTGCACGCATCGGCGGCGGAAAGGTCCTTTGCGTTGCTCCCACTGCAAAAGGCTGACCATAATATGGTTAAAAAATACCTCAACTTCAGGAGGCACAGACCAGGCTCGGAGGTGTGAGGGAGACATCGCACCTCAACTTCAGGAGGCACAGACCAGGCTCTGGGGTGTGAGGGAGACATTGCACCTCAACTTCAGGAGGTACAGACCAGGCTCTGGGGTGTGAGGGAGACATCGCACCTCAACTTCAGGAGGCACAGACCAGGCTCTGGGGTGTGAGGGAGACATCGCACCTCAACTTCAGAAGGCACAGACCAGGCTCTGGGGTGTGAGGGAGCTTTCGCACCTCAACTTCAGGAGGCACAGACCAGGCTCTGGAGACATCGCACCTCAACTTCAGGAGGCACAGACCAGGCTCTGAGGTGTGAGGGAGACATCGCACCTCAACTTCAGGAGGCCAGACCAGGCTCTGGGGTGTGAGGGAGACATCGCACCTCAACTTCAGGAGGTACAGACGAGGCTCTGGGGTGTGAGGGAGACATCGCACCTCAACTTCAGGAGGCACAGACGAGGCTCTGGGGTGTGAGGGAGACATCGCACCTCAACTTCAGGAGGCACAGACCAGGCTCTGAGGTGTGAGGGAGACATCGCACCTCAACTTCAGGAGGCACAGACGAGGCTCTGAGGTGAGAGGGAGACATCGCACCTCAACTTCAGGAGGCACAGACGAGGCTCTGAGGTGAGAGGGAGACATCGCACCTCAACTTCAGTGTTGGACCCGGCCTCATGGCGTGGTCCTACCCCTCCCGCATGGCGGGCCCAGGACGATCTCCGCCCTCCACCAGACCTCGGGCGGCCCCTTCGGCCAGATTGTGCATTCCCCAACACCACAGGGCCGGCTACCATCCCGGTCCACCAGCGCAGGCCTGACCCCAGCGTAGGCCCAGCACGACCTCAGCACGAGGCCGTGCCCGACTCCATCTTGGACCCACCACGTCACAACCACGTGGCCTCGGCCCCAGCGAAGCTCCGACATCGAGGCACCAAGATCCACCCAGGTGGTCGAGTGGCCACTCGACAGATCCCGGAGGAAGGGGAGTTTCGATGGGCCTCCCACCGTCCCCGGACGCCTGGTATCGATCGCCCTCTGGCCTCCCTGGGCGCTGGCTCCACCCCCTGCTGGGTGTCTGGACACCATCATCCCGGCCCCTCTGACCCCCAGGCGCGAGGGTCCGGACTTCAAAGACCTCCAGACCTATATCTGGGCCAGCCCTGGATTAGGACGGGAGTTGTATCCTGGACTGGAAGCCCTGCTGACGCTGTCACGGCCGACACCAGACGAACTCATCCTCCCCGTAACCCGACGAGCATCCTGAGAGCCTGCTGGCGCTGCCGCGGCCTATCCTGCTGAACCTCTTGAGAGCCTGCTGGCGCTGCCGCGGCCTACCTTGCTGAATCATCTGAGAGCCTGCTGGCGCTGCCGCGGCCTACCTTGCTGAAACATCTGAGAGCCTGCTGGCGCTGCCGCGGCCTATCTTGCTGAACCTCCTGAGAGCCTGCTGGCGCTGCCGCGGCCTATCTTGCTGAAACATCTGAGAGCCTGCTGGCGCTGCCGCGGCCTATCGTGCTGAACCATCTGAAAGCCTGCTGGCGCTGCCGCGGCCTACCGTGCTGGACCCTCCTGAGAGCCTGCTGGCGCTGCCGCGGCCTACCTCGCTGAACCATCCTGCAAGCCTGCTGGCGCTGCCGCGGCTCGAACTCTCGGAACCCCCCGGCTCGAGGATTGAGAGCTGTGCGTAAGGTACCCCGTCCTCCGCCCAGAGTAAGACTGTCCCGCTACCTTACCCCCCTTTTCGGGACTTTACGGATCCCTCGATCCGCCTGTATATACTGCCAAGAACCCGCAACCTTTATTACATATAAAAGCTTGAGAACTTGATCGCCTGTGTGGTGTCCGTTTGTAGTGTTGTGATTACTCTGCTGTACGATCCTAGGAGAGGGCCCTCATTCCGGAGGCCTCTCTGTAACGCTCGGCTTCTTCTCGACGGAGAGGTGGACCTAGAGGTGGTCAGTCAGATATCTTCTGCCTCCCCCGGGGTCGCCTTTCTAACATTGGTGGCAAGCGCTGGGATCCGAGCACACGCAGATCGTAGAGAGAGTAATTCACTCACTACCAAGAAAAACCCACTACGACCATGAGCACAGAATTCCAGAAAGAGAAAATGGAAGACTACAGTCACAAGGAGCTAAAGCAATTCTGCAAAGACCTAGGCATCGCTACCACTGGCTTAAGCACCAAAGAAGACTTTAAATCGGCCCTGCAGGCCTGGGTTGACGCCGGCGAGGCGCCACCCCCGAGTGAAGATAACCCGGGCCCGAACGGAGGCCCGGAGGCCGAGACGAACCCAGCGGGAGGGAGACCCGCAAACCCAGACACGGGCCTCTCCCACGAAGACGCCCGAGAACGAGAGAAGAACCGGCTCCACGAGTTAGATCTTGCTCGACTCAGACAAGAAGGAGAGATCCAACTGGCAGAAAGGAAGTTGGCCCTCGAGCAGCTACGGCTAGAAGGAGACCTAGAAGAAAGGCGAAGACAAAGAGACCTCGAGGAGAAAAAAACTCATGCTCGAGCACGAGCGCGTCCTCAAAGAAATGGAACTGAAAGCCAAGGCAAACGAGTCTGCCATCGCCGGGGGTAAGACCTCACCCCCGCCGGTGGACACGAAGGTGCACATACCCAAGGATGTCGTCAAAGAGTACTATAAGAACGACGACATCCAGCAGTGGTTCAAAGCCTACGAGGTCGCCATGACCGCCCATCGAGTACCCCTCAAGGACTGGGGCGCCGGCCTGTGGGGGAAGTTTATCAACGAAGGGAGAGACGCCCTGCTGGAGCTCCCTGATACCGAGATGACCTCGTATGAGCACATGAAAACCGCCCTCCTCACTCGCTACGGACTCACCCCCGAGATGTACCGGCAGCGATTCCGAGACTGCAAAAAAATCCCCGGTACCACGTGGGTGGAGTACGTGAACTATTACAGCAGAGCCTTCGAGGGGTGGACTCGGGGCTGTCAGGTCACCACCTACCAGCAGTGGGTCGACCTCCTTCTGTGGGAACATCTATCCAATAACTGCTTCGTCGAACTCCGGCAACACCTCCTAGACAGCAAACTGACTGAGCCACGAAAACTCGCTGTCGAGGCGGATAGATGGGCGAGCACCCGAGTCGCCCGGGGTCTGACGGAAGACTCCGGCCGGGGACCTCCGGGAAACCACCGACCCCGAGGCGGCAGAGTAGGCCAGAGCCGGGGACGAGACGCCCCCCAGGGGTCATCCCCTGCCTCCACGTCGCCACCCTTGGGCCCGAGAGGGGGCCCCCCAGCCAGACCAGGGCCCCGCCCGAACGTTACGTGCCACAGATGCCAGCGACAGGGTCATTACGCAAATGACCCCCTCTGCCCGATGAACCAGCGACCCGGCACCACCGGTCCCCCGGCCCGCCAGATAATGGCCGTGGCCCTGGGTGAAGAAGGAAGTGAGGAAGAGGACAACGGCCCGGAGCAGGCCGAGTGGGAGCCCGCCGCCATGACCTTAGCCTGCCTGGGGACTCACGACCTGATCCCCCAAGGCCCGATCCCCGGCAACACCCAGAAGTACCGCCAGTGGGTCACCATCAATGGTCGCCGAACCGAAGCCCTCCGTGACACTGGAGCCAGCGTAACAGCCGTCCGCTGCCATTTGGTGACCCCCGAACAGATCCTTCCTAACGTCCTGTGCCCAGTCCGGTCCGCAGATAACTCAGAGACTTTGTGCCAGATGGCCCGCATCCCCTTCGAGTGGGGGGGGGGGGGGGGGGGGAGTGTCGGGCATGCTAAAAGTGACTGTCCGCAACGATGCCCCCGTGGACTGCCTCCTTGGGAACGACCTTGAAAGTTCCCCCTGGGCAAGCGTCGAGAGGAGAGAGCACCTAGGGATGCTAGGCCTTCCCGAGTGGGTCTGCGCGACCACCTGTTCCATGTCCGCCCGAGCCTCCACCCCAGCGGGGGAAGCTTCGACTGAAGAGCCGGAGTGGCCCGCACCGCCGCCACCCGTCCTCCCCGAGGACCCTGGCCTAGAACACGGCTCCCAAGAGCCCGACCAAGAAAACCTCCCCGAGCTCCAACACCTCCCCGAACTCGCTCAATGGCGCCAAGAAGGGGGCCCCACTCGCGAACAGTTCCGGCAGGAGCAGAAAACCTGCCCCTCCCTTGAGGGGGTCCGACAGCAGGCCGCTACTCAAGCCGCGGGAGACCCCGCGGGGTCCCACTGGGTCTATTGGGACAACGACCTTCTCTACAGTGAGCAGAAGATTGCCGAACTAGGGGCCAGCAGGGTGCTGGTCGTGCCCCTCCGATTCAGAGACTTCCTCCTAAACTTAGCACATGATGTGCCCCTCGCCGGGCACCTGGGGCAGGACAAAACTTACAGCCGCCTGGTGACCCATTTCTACTGGCCGAAAATGCGGAACGATGTACATAACCACTGCAGGACCTGCCCGACCTGTCAAGCCAGCGGAAAGAGCGGGGGGAAGATAATGCCCCGCTCCAGCCTTTTCCCGTGGTCACCACCCCCTTCGAGTGAGTGGGGATCGACATCGTAGGGCCCCTGGATCCTCGCACCTCGCAGGGGCACCGCTTCATCCTCGTCCTGGTGGATCATGCTACCCGCTATCCCGAGGCCATCCCCCTCCGAACCATCACGGCCCCCGTGGTAGGCCGAGCCCTCATGAGCATCTTCTCCCGAGTCGGCTTCCCCCGGGAAGTTGTGAGTGATCGGGGCTCCAACCTTATCTCGAAACATATGCGGTCCCTCTGGCAGCAGTGCGGGGTCGCCTACAAGTTCACCACTCCGAATCATCCCCAAGGAAATGGTCTAGTCGAACGATTCAACAGGACACTGAAGGGGATGATCAAGGGCCTAGAAGAGCCCCTCCGGCGCAAATGGGATGTCCTACTGCCTTGCCTTCTGTTCGCCTACCGAGAGGTACCCCAAAAGTCCCTGGGGTTCAGCCCTTTCGAACTCTTGTACGGGCACCCGGTCCGCGGCCCCCTCAGCCTGGTCAAGGAAGGCTGGGAGACGGCCGTCCGAGATGCCCCACCGGATGTCTACCGGTACCTCCTGACCCTACGCAATCAGACTCGGAAGTTCCGGGAACTTGCCGAGGCCAACCTGGAGGCTAGCCAGGAAGAGATGAAACGCTGGTATGACCAGAACGCCTCGTCCATCGAATTCGAGCCAGGCCAGCAGGTCTGGGTCATGTCCCCGGTCGAACCTTGTGCCCTCCAGGACAAGTGGACGGGGCCCTTCAAGGTGGTGGAGCGCAAGAGCCCCGTCACCTACTTAGTGGACATGGAATCCCCCCGGAACCCCCTCCGGGTTCTCCACGCTAACCGACTCAAGCCGCACTTTGCCCGCACTGAACTAAGTCTGCTGCTGGCGACCGATGACGGAGCGGAAGACGACTCCGACCCCCTACCAGACCTCCTCAGCACCTCCGAAAAAGACGGCTCCTTCGAAGGGGTCCGACTCTCCTCTACCCTGATCCCAGATCAGCAACAAGACTGCCGGAAGCTGCTGGGGCAGTTAGCGGATCTGTTTTCCCTCACTCCGGGGGTCACCCGGTGGTGTGTCCACGATGTGGACACCGGAGACAGCCCGCCTGTGAAGCACCGAGCTTTTCGAGTACCCGACCGGGTTCGGGCCTGCATCCAAACAGAAGTGGCCAAGATGTTAGCTCTGGGGGTAGTCGAACCCTCCAACAGCCCCTGGGCCAGTCCCGTTGTCCTGGTCCCTAAAGCCGCCGCCCCCGGAGCGGCTCCGGAGCTCCGGTTTTGTGTTGACTACCGGGGACTAAATGCAGTCACCAGGACCGACGCCCATCCTATCCACAGGGCAGATGAACTAATCGATCGCTTAGGAGCTGCCAAATTCCTCAGCACCTTCGATCTCACGGCGGGGTATTGGCAGATCGGCCTCACCCCAGGTGCACAAGAGCGATCAGCCTTCTCGACCCCCGATGGCCACTATCACTTCAAAGTGATGCCCTTCGGCATGAAGAACGCCCCAGCAACCTTCCAGAGACTCGTGAACCAGGTACTGGCCGGACTCGAAGAGTACAGCGCTGCCTACCTCGATGACATTGCTGTATACAGCCTTCACTGGGGTGAGCACCTGACCCACCTCGGGACGGTCCTGACGGCCCTTCGGCGGGCCGGACTCACCATCAAAGCCAGTAAGTGCCAGATAGGCCACGGGTCCGTGACCTATCTGGGACACCAAGTGGGGAGCGGCCACGTGGCTCCCCTCCAACCAAAGATAGATGCCATCCGGGCCTGGGAGCCCCCGGTCACCCAGACCGCTGTCCGAGCCTTCCTGGGGCTCACTGGATATTATCGGCGGTTTGTAAGAGACTACGGGAGCATTGTGGGGCCCCTGACCGAACTGACCTCCAAGAAGCTACCAAAGAGGGTGCACTGGACCCCTGCGTGCCAGACGGCCTTTGAGACTCTAAAGACTGCCATGTGCACCGCCCCTGTGCTCCAGGCCCCCGACTACAGCAGAGAGTTTGTAGTCCAGACCGACGCCTCGGAGAACGGCATCGGGGCGGTCCTGTCCCAAGTCAACCCCAAAGGAATCGAACAGCCTGTGGCCTTCATCAGCCGCCGCCTGCTGGCGAGAGAGCAACGCTGGAGTACCATCGAGAGGGAAGCCTTCGCCGTGGTGTGGGCCCTCAAGAAGCTCCGGCCCTACCTCTTCGGCACCCACTTCCGGGTCCAGACCGACCACCAGCCCCTGCGTTGGTTGATGCAGATGCGGGGAAAAAACCCGAAGCTGCTACGCTGGTCCATCTCCCTGCAGGGGATGGACTTCACTGTGGAGCATCGCCCCGGCAACGACCACGCCAATGCTGACGGCCTGTCCAGATCCTTCCGCCTCGGCGAGGAGAACCCCCAAGAGGATGGGTGACTCTCCCCTGCCTTCAGCTGGGAGGGGCGCGTGTTGGACCCGGCCTCATGGCGTGGTCCTACCCCTCCCGCATGGCCGGCCCAGGACGATCTCCGCCCTCCACCAGACCTCGGGCGGCCCCTTCGGCCCGATCCTGCACACCCCAACACCACAGGGCCGGCTACCATCCCGGTCCACCAGCGCAGGCCTGACCCCAGCGTAGGCCCAGCACGACCTCAGCACGAGGCCGTGCCCGACTCCATCTTGGACCCACCACGTCACAATCACGTGGCCTCGGCCCCAGCCCAGGCCCCAGCGAAGCTCCGACATCGAGGCACCAAGATCCACCCAGGTGGTCGAGTGGCCACTCGACAGATCCCGGAGGAAGGGGAGTTTCGATGGGCCTCCCACCGTCCCCGGATGCCTGGTATCGATCGCCCTCTGGCCTCCCTGGGCGCTGGCTCCACCCCCCTGCTGGGTGTCTGGACACCATCATCCCGGCCCCTCTGACCCTCAGGCGCGAGGGTCCGGACTTCAAAGACCTCCAGACCTATATCTGGGCCAGCCCTGGATTAGGACGGGAGTTGTATCCTGGACTGGAAGCCCTGCTGACGCTGTCACGGCCGACACCAGACGAACTCATCCTCCCCGTAACCCGACGAGCATCCTGAGAGCCTGCTGGCGCTGCCGCGGCCTATCCTGCTGAACCTCTTGAGAGCCTGCTGGCGCTGCCGCGGTCTACCTTGCTGAATCATCTGAGAGCCTGCTGGCGCTGCCGCGGCCTACCTTGCTGAAACATCTGAGAGCCTGCTGGCGCTGCCGCGGCCTATCTTGCTGAACCTCCTGAGAGCCTGCTGGCGCTGCCGCGGCCTATCTTGCTGAAACATCTGAGAGCCTGCTGGCGCTGCCGCGGCCTACCGTGCTGAACCCTCCTGAGAGCCTGCTGGCGCTGCCGCGGCCTACCTCGCTGAACCATCCTGCAAGCCTGCTGGCGCTGCCGCGGCTCGAACTCTCGGAACCCCCCGGCTCGAGGATTGAGAGCTGTGCGTAGGGTACCCCGTCCTCCGCCCAGAGTAAGACTGTCCCGCTACCTTACCCCCCTTTTCGGGACTTTACGGATCCCTCGATCCGCCTGTATATACTGCCAAGAACCCGCAACCTTTATTACGTATAAAAAGCTTGAGAACTTGATCTCCTGTGTGGTGTCCGTTTGTAGTGCTGTGATTACTCTGCTGTATGATCCTAGGAGAGGGCCCTCATTCCGGAGGCCTCTCGGTAACGCTCGGCTTCTTCTCGACGGAGAGGTGGACCTAGGGGTGGTCAGTCAGACATCTTCTGCCTCCCCCGGGGTCGCCTTTCTAACATTCAGGAGGCACAGACGAGGCTCTGGGGTGCGAGGGAGACATCGCACCTCAACTTCAGGAGGCACAGGCCAGGCTCTGGGGTGCGAGGGAGACATCGCACCTCAACTTCAGGAGGCACAGACCAGGCTCTGGGGTGTGAGGGAGACATCGCACCTCAACTTCAGGAGGCACAGACGAGGCTCTGGAGACATCGCACCTCAACTTCAGGAGGCACAGACCAGGCTCTGGAGACATCGCACCTCAACTTCAGGAGGCACCGACCAGGCTCTGGGGTGTGAGGGAGACATCGCACCTCAACTTCAGGAGGCACACACCAGGCTCTGGGGTGTGAGGGAGACATCGCACCTCAACTTCAGGAGGCACACACCAGGCTCTGGGGTGTGAGGGAGACATCGCACCTCAACTTTAGGAGGCACAGACCAGGCTCTGGGGTGTGAGGGAGACATCGCACCTCAACTTCAGGAGGCACAGACCAGGCTCTAGGGTGTGAGGGAGACATCGCACCTCAACTTCAGGAGGCAAAGACGAGGCTCTGGGGTGTGAGGGAGACATCGCACCTCAACTTCAGGAGGCAAAGACGAGGCTCTGGGGTGTGAGGGAGACATCGCACCTCAACTTCAGGAGGCACAGACCAGGCTCTGAGGTGTGAGGGAGACATCGCACCTCAACTTCAGGAGGCACAGACCAGGCTCTGGGGTGCGAGGGAGACATCGCACCTCAACTTCAGGAGGCACAGACCAGGCTCTGGGGTGTGAGGGAGACATCGCACCTCAACTTCAGGAGGCACAGACCAGGCTGTGGGGTGTGAGGGAGACATCGCACCTCAACATCAGGAGGTACAGACCAGGCTCTGGGGTGTGAGGGAGACATCGCACCTCAACTTCAGGAGGCACAGACCAGGCTCAGAGGTGTGAGGGAGACATCGCACCTCAACTTCAGGAGGCACAGGCCAGGCTCTGGGGTGTGAGGGAGCTTTCGCACCTCAACTTCAGGAGGCACAGACCAGGCTCTGGAGACATCGCACCTCAACTTCAGGAGGCACAGACCAGGCTCTGAGGTGTGAGGGAGACATCGCACCTCAACTTCAGGAGGCACAGACGAGGCCCTGGGGTGTGAGGGAAGCCACTGCGAAAGGCCGCCATAGTATGGTTCAAAAATACCCGATTGCGTTTAGGGGGAGTGGCTAAGGAACAACTCCCCGTCATGGTGCCGGGGGATAGGAGTGATGCAAGTGCCAGGAAGGGAGGAAGGGGGGATGGAGCGCGTGGGTCCAGGGCCTCTCGCTCACCAGTGAGGTTGAATACATCAGGGTGAAGGATTAGGCGGTGGCGCAGCGTCCCATCCGTCTGGTGCATGCAGCGAATGCAGCCGACTGAGCCTCTCGGCACAGGCAGTAAACTGGGTCCTGGACTGCGGTAATATGGGACGTGCCCTCTGTACTCCTGTAAGGTGCGACCACATCAACAAGCACAGCTGCTCCAAATAACGGTATAGAAACACCCATGTTCACTGCTATAGAAAATATATAGTACAAGTTCACATACACACTTCGAGCTTGGATGATGTTATTGCACAACAGTGGTATTTAAAAATAAACATTTCACAGGGACTCGTGGGGCTTTCATCGCAATGACCGTTCCGCATAATTCTGGAGAGATTTCCTGGTTAATCAACATTCCGTTAATCAAAACCTTCAGATACAAAAAGTGCTTTTAAAATGTAGATTTAAGTGATCCCCCGACTGTACCTAGTGCAAATGTGTTTATAACTATTTGTTTAATTCACACACGTCACGGCTTAGCTGATAGCTTCTTCACAATGTCTCTCAGGAAGAATAAAGCCATCGATACTCGCTCTCAGTTCTGCAGGTGAACACACACTGTGCACATTGACACGTATTCAGGCAGCAGGCGTGCCGCAGCCAAGGCTTGTTTATCGTCTGCCCCTCCCCCGTATTCAGGCAGCAGGCGTGCCGCAGCCAAGGCTTGTTTATCGTCTGCCCCTCCCCCGTATTCAGGCAGCAGGCGTGCCGCAGCCAAGGCTTGTTTATCGTCTGCCCCTCCCCCGGTGTCAGCATGGGACACCGGACTCACAGTCAACTCTTGGAATGAAACACACCGGGCGGAGGAGTTTACACCAAACACAAGTCGGGGAGCTGGTTTTATACAATGACAAAAGGATGGACCTGTCGTGCCCCCCCCGCCCCCTACACACACTGTTTAATGAGACACTTGGACTGAACTCAGAGGGCTCTAGGCGCCACAAGCACCGGATCAGAGGCAAGGCCCTGGACAGGAGGGTTAAACACAAAGCAAGTCTCGCTCCAGTGCAGACGGTCTCTTTAAATACAATTAGAACAGTCTCTATGGACCCAGCGCCGCGGATATTACTAAAAACATTACACTTCGGCTGGAACACGCAGCTGCAAACTGCATCAAGCACAGCACCTCCGGGTGAAAAGAACTCACCTCTCTGTGTCTGCACCCCACAACTCACCTGCAGCAGATCACACGGCGCGCTCACCTCACACAACTCACCTGCAGCAGATCACACGGCGCGCTCACCTCACACAACTCACCTGCAGCAGATCACACGGCGCTCACCTCACACAGCACCACAACTCACCTGCAGCAGATCACACGGCGCTCACCTCACACAACACCACACATCACCTGCAGCAGATCACACGGCTCACCTCACACAGCACCACAAATCACCTGCAGAAGATCACACGGCGCTCACGTCACACAGCACCACAACTCACCTGCAGCAGATCACACGGCGCTCACGTCACACAGCACCACAACTCACCTGCAGCAGATCACACGGCGCTCACCTCACACAGCACCACAACTCACCTGCAGCAGATCACACGGCGCGCTCACCTCACACAACTCACCTGCAGCAGATCACACGGCGCGCTCACCTCACACAACTCACCTGCAGCAGATCACACGGCGCGCTCACAGCACCTCTGGGGGTGAAAATAACTCGCCCGCCGGAGTCTGGCATTCAGGAGTTTTGTGGTCGCCCCGCCATTGCCAGTGACGTTAAAAGTGCGTCATCCAGGGGGAGTGGTCAGACGGGGGCAGTCCCAAAACACCCTCTAGTCACCCCCACCGGACGGATAATTGATGTTGAGGACTGTTTGTTGTGCCCCTTGGTCGAGGTCGACCCTCTAGCTTGAAGGTCACATCCTGGCTTGAGCTGAAGGCATAGGAGGGCTTCATAGAATCCATGACGTGAGCTGTATTAGGTGTAGATAAAGACACATAGTGACAAAGGGCGCGCACAGTAGGCATGAGGGTACGTTGATGACACTCCTTGGAGATAAGTAAGGTATATATATGTAAATCGCTAGACAGAATTAGAACAGCAGCGAAAACAAAGGTTACATGAGGAGGAGGCAGGAGTCCATAATAACAATACATAGAGGAATCTACTCTCCCTTGTAGACGACGAGCAGGAGTGTAGATGACCAATGTCAGGTCTGCAGCGATGCAGGGATGGGGAACTGGTAAATGACCGAGCGCAGCTGGCAGGTACACGCTGGAACGGACGAGCACCTCCCGGTGCCCTCGACAAAAGGCTCTGGCGCCTTTTAACAGCATGAGAGTTTGCACCGCGCGCGCCTGCATTGCAGCGCCTCGACGACGGACGACAGCGCTACAACCACAAGGCGCATTTATGCCCCATCGGGTCAGAGCACACAATGAAGCCGAAGTTGAAGCCGAAGTAGAAACGGAGCGGGACACTCACAATGATGGGAACTAACTCTCGGAATGTCTCAAGCGCTTCCAAAGTGACTCGGCCGGACTGCGCTTTGGGGGCCGGGGGCCACTTGATCCACCTTTTAGCATCCCGGGCAGAACACGAGCCCGTGGCTCCAGCTGCTGCTGGTTTAAGGTCGCGTGGGATCGGAGCTTAGATCACCCAGCTGTCCTTATTATCCCTGCTCGCCCAGCGGCATTAACCCCCCACCCGCCCCCCCCCCCCTGCGGGGGCGGGGCACCGGGTGCAGCGTCTTGAGGCCCGGAAGGGCAACAATAGGAGCGCAGGCAAGGAGTTGGGTCCGCCTCGAAATAGTGCCTGCATGAAGCGTCACTAGTGCACACATAGTGCCTGCATTAAGCGTCACTAGTGCACACATAGTGCCTGCATTAAGCGTCACTAGTGCACAAACAGTGCCTGCATTAAGCGTCACTAGTGCACACATAGTGCCTGCATTAAGCGGCACTAGTGCACACATAGTGCCTGCATTAAGCGTCACAAGTGCACACATAGTGCCTGCGATAAGCGTCACTAGTGCACAAACAGTGCCTGCATTAAGCGTCACTAGTGCACACATAGTGCCTGCATTAAGCGTCACTAGTGCACACATAGTGCCTGCATTAAGCGTCACTAGTGCACAAATAGTGCCTGCATTAAGCGGCACTAGTGCACACATAGTGCCTGCATTAAGCGTCACTAGTGCACAAACAGTGCCTGCATTAAGCGTCACTAGTGCACACATAGTGCCTGCATTAAGCGTCACTACTGCACAAATAGTGCCTGCATTAAGCGGCACTAGTGCACACATAGTGCCTGCATTAAGCGTCACTAGTGCACACATAGTGCCTGCATTAAGCGGCACTAGTGCACAAATAGTGCCTGCATTAAGCGTCACTAGTGCACACATAGTGCCTGCATTAAGCGTCACTAGTGCACAAATAGTGCCTGCATTAAGCGGCACTAGTGCACACATAGTGCCTGCATTAAGCGGCACTAGTGCACACATAGTGCCTACATTAAGCGGCACTAGTGCACACATAGTGCCTGCATTAAGCGGCACTAGTGCACACATAGTGCCTGCATAAAGCGTCACTAGTGCACAAATAGTGCCTGCATTAAGCGTCACTAGTGCACAAATAGTGCCTGCATTAAGCGTCACTAGTGCACACATAGTGCCTGCATTAAGCGTCACTAGTGCACAAATAGTGCCTGCATTAAGCGTCACTAGTGCACAAATAGTGCCTCCATTAAGCGGCACTAGTGCACACATAGTGCCTGCATTAAGCGTCACTAGTGCACACATAGTGCCTGCATGAAGCGTCACTAGTGCACAAATAGTGCCTGCATTAAGCGGCACTAGTGCACACATAGTGCCTGCATTAAGCGTCACTAGTGCACACATAGTGCCTGCATTAAGCGTCACTAGTGCACACATAGTGCCTGCATTAAGCGTCACTAGTGCACAATGCATTTATTTATTTTTAATTTATTTATTTATGCATTTTTATATAGCACGGACTTTCCCCGAAGGCTTCTGAGCGCTTCACAATAGGAACAGAACTGATACATGATGAGAACATTACACGAGAACAGATTACAAAAACAGACGTTAAGTTACATGAGGTAAAAGTGACAATTGTGAATGCATAGTTGGCAGGAAACGGGGCCCGGTTCCCGAGGGACCGCGGATGATGCGCCTTTACTCACGGATGACAAATGCTTGAGTGGCCCGCGTGACTACAAAGGCTGCCCCAAGCGCGAGCTGTGGCCATCGCCATCTGTCCTCCGTCTGTTGCAGTGTAACACCTCGACTTGTACTTTGTGCGCTTTATGAAACCTGTAACGTTTCCTCCTGCAATGCACCGTTTGCTACCTCTTGTACTTTGTTCACGCACGATTGTCACTTTTGCCTCATGCATCGCAGGATGTGGAGCCGGCGACCAGACTCAAACCTGCTGGCAGCTCTGGCCGATATTCCACACCATTACATAATGAAACATGAGCGTTGTATTTAGTTCACATGCAATGTTCTCTTATAGCAGTTCTGTCCTCTTCTGAAGCGGGTAAAGTCCGCGCTCCACAAGCACGCATAAATAAATAATACAATGAACCCTCGCGACCCCTGCCGCTTCAAAGGCGGCTCGAAACTGCTTTCCCAGCGCCAGAGCTGGCAGCTCTGGCCGATATGCCACACCATTACATAAGGAAACATGAGCGTTGTATTTAGTTCACATGCAATGTTCTCTTATAGCAGTTCTGTCCTCTTCTGAAGCGGGTAAAGTCCGCGCTACACAAGCACGCATAAATAAATAATACAATGAACCCTCGCGACCCCTGCCGCTTCAAAGGCGGCTCGAAACTGCTTTCCCAGCGCCAGAGCTGGCAGCTCTGGCCGATATGCCACACCATTACATAAGGAAACATGAGCTTTGTATTTAGTTCACATGCAATGTTCTCTTATAGCAGTTCTGTCCTCTTCTGAAGCGGGTAAAGTCCGCGCTACACAAGCACGCATAAATAAATAATACAATGAACCCTCGTGACCCCTGCCGCTTCAAAGGCGGCTCGAAACTGCTTTCCCAGCGCCAGAGCTGGCAGCTCTGGCCGATATACCACACCATTACATAAGGAAACATGAGCGTTGTATTTAGTTCACATGCAATGTTCTCATATAGCAGTTCTGTCCTCTTCTGAAGCGGGTAAAGTCCGCGCTACACAAGCACGCATAAATAAATAATACAATGAACCCTCGTGACCCCTGCCGCTTCAAAGGCGGCTCGAAACTGCTTTCCCAGCGCCAGAGCTGGCAGCTCTGGCCGATATACCACACCATTACATAAGGAAACATGAGCGTTGTATTTAGTTCACATGCAATGTTCTCATATAGCAGTTCTGTCCTCTTCTGAAGCGGGTAAAGTCCGCGCTACACAAGCACGCATAAATAAATAATACAATGAACCCTCGCGACCCCTGCCGCTTCAAAGGCGGCTCGAAACTGCTTTCCCAGCGCCAGAGCTGGCAGCTCTGGCCGATATGCCACACCATTACATAAGGAAACATGAGCGTTGTATTTAGTTCACATGCAATGTTCTCATATAGCAGTTCTGTTCTCTTCTGAAGCGGGTAAAGTCCGCGCTCCACAAGCACGCATAAATAAATAATACAATGAACCCTCGCGACCCCTGCCGCTTCAAAGGCGGCTCGAAACTGCTTTCCCAGCGCCAGAGCTGGCAGCTCTGGCCGATATGCCACACCATTACATAAGGAAACATGAGCTTTGTATTTAGTTCACATGCAATGTTCTCTTATAGCAGTTCTGTCCTCTTCTGAAGCGGGTAAAGTCCGCGCTCCACAAGCACGCATAAATAAATAATACAATGAACCCTCGCGACCCCTGCCGCTTCAAAGGCGGCTCGAACCTGCTTTCCCAGCGCCAGAGCTGGCAGCTCTGGCCGATATGCCACACCATTACATAAGGAAACATGAGCTTTGTATTTAGTTCACATGCAATGTTCTCTTATAGCAGTTCTGTCCTCTTCTGAAGCGGGTAAAGTCCGCGCTCCACAAGCACGCATAAATAAATAATACAATGAACCCTCGCGACCCCTGCCGCTTCAAAGGCGGCTCGAAACTGCTTTCCCAGCGCCAGAGCTGGCAGCTCTGGCCGATATGCCACACCATTACATAAGGAAACAGGAGCTTTGTATTTAGTTCACATGCAATGTTCTCTTATAGCAGTTCTGTCCTCTTCTGAAGCGGGTAAAGTCCGCGCTCCACAAGCACGCATAAATAAATAATACAATGAACCCTCGCGACCCCTGCCGCTTCAAAGGCGGCTCGAAACTGCTTTCCCAGCGCCAGAGCTGGCAGCTCTGGCCGATATGCCACACCATTACATAAGGAAACATGAGCTTTGTATTTAGTTCACATGCAATGTTCTCTTATAGCAGTTCTGTCCTCTTCTGAAGCGGGTAAAGTCCGCGCTCCACAAGCACGCATAAATAAATAATACAATGAACCCTCGCGACCCCTGCCGCTTCAAAGGCGGCTCGAACCTGCTTTCCCAGCGCCAGAGCTGGCAGCTCTGGCCGATATGCCACACCATTACATAAGGAAACATGAGCTTTGTATTTAGTTCACATGCAATGTTCTCTTATAGCAGTTCTGTCCTCTTCTGAAGCGGGTAAAGTCCACGCTACACAAGCACGCATAAATAAATAATACAATGAACCCTCGCGACCCCTGCCGCTTCAAAGGCGGCTCAAACCTGCTTTCCCAGCGCCAGACCTGGCAGCTCTGGCCAATATGCCACACCATTACATAAGGAAACATGAGCTTTGTATTTAGTTCACATGCAATGTTCTCTTATAGCAGTTCTGTCCTCTTCTGAAGCGGGTAAAGTCCGCGCTACACAAGCACGTATAAATAAATAATACAATGAACCCTCGCGACCCCTGCCGCTTCAAAGGCGGCTCGAACCTGCTTTCCCAGCGCCAGAGCTGGCAGCTCTGGCCGATATGCCACACCATTACATAAGGAAACATGAGCTTTGTATTTAGTTCACATGCAATGTTCTCTTATAGCAGTTCTGTCCTCTTCTGAAGCGGGTAAAGTCCGCGCTACACAAGCACGTATAAATAAATAATACAATGAACCCTCGCGACCCCTGCCGCTTCAAAGGCGGCTCGAAACTGCTTTCCCAGCGCCAGAGCTGGCAGCTCTGGCCGATATGCCACACCATTACATAAGGAAACATGAGCTTTGTATTTAGTTCACATGCAATGTTCTCATATAGCAGTTCTGTCCTCTTCTGAAGCGGGTAAAGTCCGCGCTACACAAGCACGCATAAATAAATAATACAATGAACCCTCGCGACCCCTGCCGCTTCAAAGGCGGCTCAAACTGCTTTCCCAGGGCCGATATGCCACACCAGTACTTTGTAATTACAGTAATGACGACCCCGCCTTGTTTTAGTTTCACACTTGTCTCCCAGCTGCATTCTGTCTTTTGTGAGCACAATAAAGGCAATCATTTATTTATTTATTTATGCATTTTTATATAGCGCGTACTTTACCCGAAGGCGTCAGAGCGCTTCACAATAGGAACAGAACTGATACACGAGGAGAACATAACACGTGAACAGATTACAAAAGCAGACGTTAAGTTACATGAGGTAAAAGTGACAATTGAGAGCAAACACAAAACATGAGGTAGCAAACAGTGCACAGGAGGAAAAAGTGACAAGTGTGCAGGTTACAAGAGAAAACAAAGTACAATAAAGGTATAATACTGCAATATATGCTAGAAACTGAGGCACAAGAACAAACGTTATGGAGGCAATGGTGGCACTTGTGCAAGTATCAAAGGCAAAAACATGTGAGTGATAGCAAACGGTGTGTTACAAGGGAAAAGTGGTGTGTGCTGGTTACAAAAGAGAACCAAACACAGAAACAAGGATAATACTGCAATACATGGCAAAAACTCCAATCACAAGAACACACTGGGAAGGCACTTCCATAGTCATGGAGAGTAGAATTTTCAGTAATTCCTTCAGATAATAGAGGGCATGAATTAACTTTGGAAGTGTCTTAGAAGGAGGAGAACTTTGAGGTCTGTTTTGAAGGCCTGATAGGAGGAGGCGGTGGTCCGGAGCTGAGGCGGAAAGGAGTTCCAGATTCTCACCGCGTTGCCTGAAAAGGATTGGGCCATCGATCTTTCCTTCTTGAAAGTGGGAGGTTCAAGCAGTAGATTTTCCGCATTACGAGATGGTCTAGAGCCTCCAGAGAGATTCAGTTTATTCGTCAGGAAGCGAGGAGAGGAGGAGTGCAAGGCTTTATGGGTGATACAAGCGGTCTTGTAGATAGCTCTAGCCTCGAAGGGAAGCCAGCGGAGGGTGGATAACATCGGTGTGATGTGGACGCTTCTTTTAGCCCCATAAATGAAACAAGCTGCTGAATGGAGAACAGATCTAAGTGGGGACAAGTGGGATTTGAGGAGGCCCGTAAGAAGAGAATTGCAGTAGTCAAGTCTGGAGAGGACCAGCGTTTGCACCAGGGTTATAAGGTCCTGCTCCAGGAAAAAGCAACGGATTCCCCAAAGAAGGCGCAGTTGGTATCGAACAGACTTTGCAATGGAATTTATGTGGGAGAGTAGATTGAGTTTTGTGTCGAGTATGACACCAAGGGATTTTGCGCTGTCAACAATGATGGGTTTATTGTTAAGTAGATTCATCTGATCCATCCATGATTGAACCGGGGGAGGAGAGAGTGAGGAGGAGAGGAGGAGGAATTCCGTTTTGGAGGGATTCAGAATCAGTTGATGAGTTGACATCCAGTTTTGAATGGAGTTGAGAGTGGAGCTTAGGATAGCGAGATCGTGAGTGGAGGCCACTTTAGGTAGATTTGAGTGTCGTCTGCATAGAGATGATAGTGAATCCCGGATTTACTTAGGAGATTTCCCAGTGGTTCTAAATAGAGATTGAACAATGTGGGTGCAAGTATAGAGCCTTGAGGAACACCTTCACCTACCGCCACAGGAGATGAAAGACTGTTCGCTATTTTGATCATTTGGGATCTGTTGGAAAGGAAGGATGCAAACCATTTAAGCACAGTGCCCTCCATGCCCATTCTCTGTTGAAGAGTATTGAGGAGGGTGTTGTGATTGACAGTGCCAAAGGCTGCAGAAAGGTCAAGGACAATTAGAAGACAGGACCCCCCCCCCCCGGATCGAGTATCCTCAGCGCGTCATCAACCACTTGCAGTAGGGCTGTTTCAGCGCTGCAGTTTTGGAGGAAGCCGGACTGACAATTGTCAAGAAGATCATTGTCCTTGATATGACGAGAGAGTTGTTTCGCTACACATCTTTCTGTGATCTTCGCAAGAAAGGGTAGGTTAGTGATGGGGCGGAAGTTGTTGAGGTCATTCGCATCAGCAGTGGGTTTTTTAAGCAGAGGGGTGACCTGCCCAGTTTTGAAGGAGACAGGAATCCGTCCAGCCAGCCCGAGTGATACAGTGGAGCGTTTTAAGGATTGTAAAGGGGCGGGCCATGATTAACTCTCACGAGTGAGCTGCTGTCTTCATGCGCAGTGGCGTCACTAAGGGGTTGCGGGGGGTGCGGACTGCACCGAATGACGCCATCACATGGGGTGACATCGTTACGCTGCAGCCTCACCTCACCTCTGCTCTGCTTTATAATGAACCCTGAGCCTAATGAAACGTTGTGCCTCTCTGACAAGCGCAGAGGCTGCTCTCCCAGTCCCAGGCTCCTTGACGTCATCATCACTGAGTATCAGCCACACCCCCCTCTGTTGGTTACGTTAATTGATGTTGATGATGGGCTCACGCTGAGCGGGATCGGATCAACAGATTAGCGCAGCTGCAGTCAGTTCCTGCAGCCACCAGCGCACTGTACGCACTGACACAGGGTCCTAGGAAGTTGCCCAGACTAGGCCTCAGATTCGGTGGGCGCTTTGTTACTGCTAAATATTTATACAGGAGGCTCAGTGACAATTCATTAACAACGAGCGCACGAGTGGACATGAACTGGACATGAAGTATTATTTAAGGACACGCCGGCTTGCGGCCATGTTAGCCTCTCTCCCAAGGACCTGTCTCTTTCTTTCTCCTGCTGCTGCCAGGCCTGGTTTCCTCTTCGCAGCATCCATCCCATTGCTTCCTCCGCGCCGGAGGTCATTGAGCCCGGTGAAGCCTTTGTGCGTTTGAGAAGGCCGCTTTGCCTATGTTATATTTCACGAGTGCCGAGTGGATTTCCTTATCCCGTGACGCCTGCCCACCCTGGACTCGGAGCCCCTCTAGCATGCTTGACAGACAACTAATGTCACTGCGGAACAAGCTGGTCATTCGAGGTGAGAGCCGAGTCAGCAGCAAGGAATTATAATGCGAACTAAGTTTGACTTTTAGTTAATAAGCTTCTCCTGTGTTTATATCCACTGCAAGGCGAATGTTTTCTGGTCACGTTTTCTCCATAAAACCCCCATTTTAGACGTTTTCTGCCCTCATCTGGCCAGCCTCACCCCCCCTCCCTGCTGTGCTCGAAGGTGAGGGCGTGTGTCTTCTATGTCTATTTAAACTTTTCCACTCAGTGTTGCGCGCACGCATTCAAAGTGGATTTCATGAGTTTGTTTCAATCACTTTGAGAAGAGCCAAGAACTGTGAGGGAGAAACAATGGGGGTGGGGGGGCAGGAAAAGGCGACGAGGAAAGGGTTAAAAGAGCAGCAGGCGGGGAGAGGGTGCAGGCGGAGGGGGTGGATGTGCAGGCAGAGAGGGAGATAGTGCAGGCAGAGGGTGAGATGGTGCAGGCAGAGGGTGAGAAGGTGCAGGCAGGGGGTGCGATGGTGCAGGCAGAGGGTGAGATGGTGCAGGCAGGGGGTGAGATGGTGCAGGCAGAGAAGGAGATGGTGCAGGCGGAGGGGAGATGGTGCGGACAGAGGGAGAGATGGTGCAGGCAGAGGGGATATGGTGCAGGCAGAGGGGAGATGGTGCAGGCAGAGGGTGAGATGGTCCATGCGGTAAGTCGTGAGGGGGTGACACCATGAGTTACCCGCACCGGGTGACATCAACCCTAGTGACGCCCGGCCGCAGCTCGCCAGCTGTTTCAGAACCCACGGCCCGAGTCCGCCGGGGGCTTCTACCTGGAATAAAGTGGGGGAGGGGGAAGGGATAGATGTTCGGCGGTCAGGCCACGTGCATGTCGTATTGTATCAGCTGGGCAGCGGTCGCATGAAGACACGGCACAACAGGTCTGTGATTGCACTCACGTTATTTATTATTCTTGAGCAGGTCATATGTACTCCGTCCTCTTCGTCAGTCCTAGCTGTAATCTCCACTTCCTGTCCCCTCACCGAATCTGGTGTCCGGTGACCTGATCACTCGTCCTGTGACCCACAGGGTCCTAGCGTCCTAGTGCTCCCTGGCCAGTCGCCCCTACTGTCAGGTCATGACATCTCCCCCTTTGTTGCAAACAATTGTTCATGCATATTTTCATAATCACTGTCCTCCCCCCCCCATTGTCAGTCCTTAATCACAGTTGTAAGAGAGAGAGAGAGAGAGAGAGAGGGGGGGGGGAGAGATCGACAATCTTGGTCGCTCTACATCTCTTCAATGAGTCTCTGCGGTTTTCTACAAGTTCTTCTTGGCCTTGTGTCTCTGTAGTCTACTGATACTTCATCTTCCTCTTTCCAGGCTGCTGCTGTTTCTTCTTTCTCCGCCTTCAGCTCCTTGAAGTGAGAGCTGTTTCTTGTTATTTGTCTCTGGTCAGAGGCTGCCGTTATCATCGATCCTTTCACCTTCGTTACCGTCAGTGGTTCTTTGGAGAATGGGCTGTCCGATTTTCGGTGTTGTTTCTGCCTCACCATCACCAGGTCTTCTTCAGTCAGTTTCGATTCAGACGCGTGTCTCCGTTGATCCGCATATACTTTCATTTTCATTTTGGCTTCTTGATCTCGTTTTGCAATGTCACTCCGATCAGCGCTCGTCTTCACCTCCATTTGTGGTAGTCTTGTCTTGCTCGACCGCCCCAGCACCAATTCTGCCGGGCATCGACCTGTGGAGCTATGCGGGGTGTTCCTGTAATCCCTCAATACTTGACACAGTGCCTGTCCAGTCGATATCTGTGTCAGCTTTGTTCTTTGGATGGCTTTCTTGATAGTTCCCATAAAGCGTTCTGCCATTCCATTGGCTTGTGGCCACAGGGGCGTTATTTTCCTGTGTTTGATTCCAAGGTAACCCATGAACTTGCTAAATTCTTCTCCTGAAAATGGGGGGCCATTATACGTCTTTAGTGTCTGGGGAGAACCGCACGCAGCGAAGATGTCGTCCAGCACAGGTAGGGTGGTGTTTGCTGATGTCAACGACACCTGACTCACGATCGGGAATCTCGAGAATTTGTCAATGACGACCAACAGGTAGTTTCCAGTCTCTAAGGGCCCATAAAAGTCTCTGTCCATACTGCTTTTGGCAGTTCCGACATCTGCAGTGGTGCTGGTTTTGATGGGGGTCCCGTCACTTGACAGACGTGGCAGCGTGTTATTGCTTCTTCCACCATGCCATCAAGTCCTGGGAACCACACTTTCTCTCGCAGCATTTTCTTGGTAGCGACAATCCCTCGGTGGGACTCATGAGCCAGTTCAACTGTTTTTTTCCTTAGCCTGTATGGTATCACGATTCGTGATCCTCTCATTAGGATGCCGTTCTCCGTTTCTGATAGTTCTTCATGTATTTTCTTGAACGCTAGTATTTCTTCTTTCATTACTCCTCTTTCCGTGGGACTGTTATTATTTATGTGTCTCCATCTTTATTCCCTCACCACGTTCCTTATTACTTGCATGGTGGGATCTCTCTTTGTTTCTTGCTCTAGTTCTTCAATTGTGATTGACGCCGGGGTCTTTTGTTTGAGGATAAAATTCAGGTATTCTTCTGCCATTGTAGTGGAGTTTTCTTTGTGAGGCAGAGGGTGACGTGACATGTAGTCCGCTGGATTATGTTCTTTCCCGGGTTTGTGGACTATTTTAAAGTTGTAGTCCATCAGTCTGATGCCCCACCGCTCTATCCGGGTTGGTATTTTTGCGCTCGGGTTGCCATATATTGTTATCAAAGCCTGGTGGTCTGTCACTATCGTGAAGGGCTTCCCGTAGAGGAACATGTGGTAGTGTTCATATGCCCACACAACTGCCAGGCTCTCTTTTTCCGGCTGAGAGTATGCTCTCTCGACGTCTGACAAACTGCTTCTCCCATACGCCACGACACATCGTGGCAATTCTTTTCCTTGTTTGTGCTGGGCAAGTATCGCACCCAGGCCCACTGGGCTGGCGTCCAAGGTCAGTTCGGTGCACAAGTTTGGGTCGAAGTACGCAGGTGATCTACTGCCGTCACTGACGCCCTTATTTCTTCGAATGCCTTGCTGCATTCTGTTGTCCAGGCGAATGTGTGCCCCTGCTTCGTCAGTTCTCGCAGTGGGGTACTTACTGTCGCAAAGTCTTTAATGTACCGTGCACAGTAGCTGGCAAGACCAAGAAATGATCACACTTCAGCTACGTCTCTTGGTTCTTTGGCCTTTTCCAGAGTGTCAACCTTGCTTCGATCCGGCCTCATTCCTTTTTTCGAGAATATGTGCCCAAAGATAACCAGTTCTTCTCTTCCCAGTTCGCATTTTTTTTCATTCAACGTTAGTCCTTCTTCTTCTAGTTGTGCACACACTTCTCTCAGTGCTTTGTCATGTTCCTCATCAAACTTCCCACACACAAGAATGTCGTCACTATAGTTGAGACTGTTTTTAATAGGTCCTATTATTTGCCTGATGGTTTCTTGGAAGATTTCAGCGGCTGATGAGATCCCGAAACTCAAACGTTTGTAGCGGAATAGACCTAGATGTGTTGAGAAGGTCGTGATGTACCTCGATTGTGGATCAAGCTCTAACTGATGGTACCCTTTACACAGATCCAGCTTGGAGAAACGTCTTGTTACCGTCAGACAGCTAATCATGTCATCCAGATGCGGCCCCGGATGTCGTTCTCTTTCAATGGCAGTGTTTGGAATTCTCATATCCACACATATTCTGATCTGTGTGGTGTCCTTCTTAGGGACAGCTACTATCGGTGATACCCAAGGTATTGGTCCTTCAGCTGGCTCAATGATGTCCTGGTCCAGCAGTGACTTTATTTCTTCTTCCACTTGCAGTTGTAGGTATATTGGTACACGTATGTGATGCTGAGCAACAGGCCTGATTGCTTCGTTGATGTGCAATGTGATTTGTCGCCCTTTTAATTTTCCTAGTCCTTTTGTTATGTTCGGATACTCTCTTAGGATGTTCCCTTTGTCGGACATGTGGTATGTCATCTCTAACAGGCCCATTACTTGCGCTGTGACGTTGCTCAATAGGCATGGACCTGGGATGTCTCCTCTTAGTACGTGAATCTCCTCCGTGACCATTTTATTTTTATACGCCAGCGTGTCTGTGAAGTTTGTTACTGGTCTTTTCGCACCCCATGTGAATACCTGTATTCTCGATGGTTGTAAGTGTGGTTTCATCTTCATCTTTTTATGTTCCGTGGCACACATTATGTTGCACGTGGCTCCTCTGTCTAGTACGAATTCTGCTTTGAAGAAACTTAAACTCCTTCTCAGGGGTCTCACTGATACTTAGTACAGAGAAATTCCCCTGTGGCCTTATATTTTCATATGTGACATAGTTCAGACTATAATGTTTTATTAATAGAATCCCATTTAGACACACAAATTACATAAAACCTATATTTCGTTAATTTCTTTTATTCATTTACTTTTTTGCACATGAGATACTTTTATTTTTTACTTTTTTGTTGAACATTTTCATTATATAAACATTTAATAAATACTATACATAATTCAAGTATCAAAAAGGATATAAACAATATTTAGAGAAAAACCCTGTTATCCACACATACAAAAACAATCACTCTCTATTCATACATACTTGATACTGTTACCCACACAACATACAATTCAACCAAACATATTCTGTGTTTGAGGTAGTCCAGATGGCTTACAGGACTAAGTACGCCAGGTCTACGCGTTTCGGTGGGTTGACACCACCTTCCTCAGGACCAACAGATTTTCTCCCTTTGACTCTTGTGGAGATAGGGTTTCTGCAATAATAAATATACATAAATCTATCTTGTGGCCAATTATTGGGATTCACAATCACTTAATAATATTTTTGTACACAATTGTCTATGTTTGCACCTACGTGCATTGTCTATCCACCAGGACCCTTCAACAAGAGACAGGCACTGAATATTGATTTCATTTACATTAACATATTGAAAAAGTGCATTTGAGATTTGCTAATGATCATATACGCATGATTACAAAATCAAGAGCAGAGCATTTAAGGCAAAGGATTTCTGTTTGTCATCCATATTAGAAGAACTCTACTAAGCGATCTAATGAATCATAAAAATAATACAACATTAAAGGTGTTACCTATAATATCTCAGAAAAGATATTAATCAGGGGTACAGGTGTCGCTTGAAGGCTTCAATTCGGTCAATGGGTGGAGGATATATTATATCCTAGAAAACATATTATATAGTTTCAAGGAGTTGAATATTATATATTGGATACCCACGCTCTCTTTAATAATCATATTGACCTAAATGGATTACCTGATATCAAAAAGCGTCAGAGATATCACTTTAGGGTCTGCTTCTTTCTATGATTTCTTTATTTTAATAATGTAAGAACGAGATCTTTGTCACCTAAAATAGGATGCAAGCACATGCTTCAGATATAATGTCCTAAATACAAGACCATTTGTGTACTGTCACGATACATTTGCATTCATACTGACCTCATCAGAAGTTCATTAAGGGTCAAAAGGAGGTTGCAGAGGCGTTGTCGTGTTTATAAATTAATATCCTGTGTCCTCACCGCAAGGCTGTAATGTTTAAATAAAGAAGTCAGGCCCCTACGGAGATTATATTCTTGGTTGATTTGTTACACATATGGACTGGTATACAAACCTTTCTCAATGAAGCCGCCTTCCCTTTATATGTTTTTCCTTTTTTTCTTTTATACCCGTCCTATTCCTCTGGTTTATCAACTAGGAAGTTAGAGTAATACGATAAATTTTAGGATGTGTATATAAGAGATTCACTGAAAAAATGTCCCTGAATACAATGTCTATGCATTTGAAATGGAGGTGTAGGTTATATCTCCACTATCCCGTCCTCCCCGAAATAAAAATTCAGACTATGTCTCATTAGGAACCCATTGTCTGTCATTTAGGGGTGCCCCATCAAACGATTTTTTATTTAAATGAGGCCGAGTCTATAACCCCTAAAACCTCACACACTGATCACTGATACACTATCCCTTTGGTTAACTGCTCCCCGTTTAGTTTTATTAATAAAGAACCAAGTTATCTACCCATTGGGCTTAAAGCGAGTACTTACTTTAGAGTCCTTTTCATCGTTCTGTCCAGAGTCGTCATGCTCCACCACGTACCGCAACACCTAGAGTTGTGGTATTGCGGGGAGGCTGCTTTTAAACCTTACTGATTGATGCGAGTGTAACTCGTGATCCGGAAATGTTTTACGGGTCACATATTAGATCGCGTCCGTATATTACATTGCTTTTTCTACCAAATGAGGTACACTTGCATCGTTTGTGCGTGTGTCCTCTACAAAACATTGCGATCTTAATTTAGGTTCCAATCTCATAGTATTTTAACGTGGGTCATCACGCAACCCGGAATTGAAAAATGTAGCACACAGCTAATGTGTTTTTCGCTGCATTTTCGGACGCCATTTCTAGATGGAGTTATAACTCCACTCATTCAGTAATTATAGAGCAGATCGTCTTTTAATTATACTTTCGAGGTCTACAATGATTAAATACTTGTGGCACTGCGGTATACTGGTAGTGTTAATTATCCCCGAACATAGTGGCACACAAATAATGTGTCTTTTACTACATTATTGGGCGCCATTTCTAAATGGAGTTTTGGATCAACTTTCTCCGTAATTACAAAACTGCTTCCACGTTCTCGTATTTTAGTTACTCTTACAAGATCTGCTATGCTTCAATTATTATACACTGCAAAACAACAGAACAACATGCAGACCCTCTGACAGGATCACATGTGTAATTAATCACTCTTTTCTTAATTACAAAATCAAAAATGTGATAAATAAGAATTGGAGGATTTTAAACACTGAAGAAAATGATACGGAATACTCAAAACCACTAATAGCTTATAGACGCAACAGAAACTTGAGAGATCGTCTAGTTCATACTAGGAATCATCCGAAAAATCTTGGAATTCAAACCTCGATTACAGGCCTTAGACCTGTTGTGGGCAACCACAGATGTGGGGCATGTCACGCTTGTGACGCTGCACTCACTACAGAAACGATCAGCTACAACAATATAAGTGTAACTCTAAAATCTCTCACTAATTGTAGAAGTAGCAATATTATCTACTTGATCTTATGTCCTTGTGGTTTTGCCTACATTGGCGAAACGGGTCGTGAATTTAGGACAAGATTCAGTGAACACAAGTCCGCTATAAGAACAAGAAAAACAACAGCACCGATGGTTCAACACTGTATCGATAAAAACCACAAAGAGACAGATCTAAAGTGGTGTATAATAGAAAAAGTACACCAGAAACTGGGACAAATGATGGCAGATACACGGAGAAAAAGGGAATGTTTTTGGATCTTTCAATTCGATAGTGTACGCAAAGGATTGAATGAGAATATAGCTTGGTTTGTAACCAATACTGTCTAAGTTACAATCAGCACCCTTTTCTGTTAGTTAGTGACTTATACCTGGCTATATATCATTAGTAATCATATCTGTATTAAAATCCTAGCACTCTTATGTAACTTAGTTATATTGAATAATAGACTCCATCTAAGTGTTACACTTCGAAGGGTGAATTACTAATATTAAACCATCCCTAGGTTGCCATTGATCGCACCAGTAGTTAACATACAGTTTTGTACATATCGCAGCGGTAAATTGAAACACACTTTATGCTGCAGTTATCTATCTGCTAATATGTGACTAAAGATTTGATTTGTCTTGCTATCTATAAATACAGCTGTGTGGCTGATATCAAGTATGACTGATTTATTGTAAGAAGGAAATAGTAGCATCCTTTCCTGAAATAATCGAATTTACCTGCATTTTGCAGTGTATAATAATTGAAGCATAGCAGATCTTGTAAGAGTAACTAAAATACGAGAACGTGGAAGCAGTTTTGTAATTACGGAGAAAGTTGATCCAAAACTCCATTTAGAAATGGCGCCCAATAATGTAGTAAAAGACACATTATTTGTGTGCCACTATGTTCGGGGATAATTAACACTACCAGTATACCGCAGTGCCACAAGTATTTAATCATTGTAGACCTCGAAAGTATAATTAAAAGACGATCTGCTCTATAATTACTGAATGAGTGGAGTTATAACTCCATCTAGAAATGGCGTCCGAAAATGCAGCGAAAAACACATTAGCTGTGTGCTACATTTTTCAATTCCGGGTTGCGTGATGACCCACGTTAAAATACTATGAGATTGGAACCTAAATTAAGAGCGCAATGTTTTGTAGAGGACACACGCACAAACGATGCAAGTGTACCTCATTTGGTAGAAAAAGCAATGTAATATACGGACGCGATCTAATATGTGACCCGTAAAACATTTCCGGATCACGAGTTACACTCGCATCAATCAGTGAGGTTTAAAAGCAGCCTCCCCGCAATACCACAACTCTAGGTGTTGCGGTACGTGGCGGAGCATGACGACTCTGGACAGAACGATGAAAAGGACTCTAAAGTAAGTACTCGCTTTAAGCCCAATGGGTAGATAACTTGGTTCTTTATTAATAAAACTAAACGGGGAGCAGTTAACCAAAGGGATAGTGTATCAGTGATCAGTGTGTGAGGTTTTAGGGGTTATAGACTCGGCCTCATTTAAATAAAAAATCGTTTGATGGGGCACCCCTAAATGACAGACAATGGGTTCCTAATGAGACATAGTCTGAATTTTTATTTCGGGGAGGACGGGATAGTGGAGATATAACCTACACCTCCATTTCAAATGCATAGACATTGTATTCAGGGACATTTTTTCAGTGAATCTCTTATATACACATCCTAAAATTTATCGTATTACTCTAACTTCCTAGTTGATAAACCAGAGGAATAGGACGGGTATAAAAGAAAAAAAGGAAAAACATATAAAGGGAAGGCGGCTTCATTGAGAAAGGTTCGTATACCAGTCCATATGTGTAACAAATCAACCAAGAATATAATCTCCGTAGGGGCCTGACTTCTTTATTTAAACATTACAGCCTTGCGGTGAGGACACAGGATATTAATTTATAAACACGACAACGCCTCTGCAACCTCCTTTTGACCCTTAATGAACTTCTGATGAGGTCAGTATGAATGCAAATGTATCGTGACAGTACACAAATGGTCTTGTATTTAGGACATTATATCTGAAGCATGTGCTTGCATCCTATTTTAGGTGACAAAGATCTCGTTCTTACATTATTAAAATAAAGAAATCATAGAAAGAAGCAGACCCTAAAGTGATATCTCTGACGCTTTTTGATATCAGGTAATCCATTTAGGTTAATATGATTATTAAAGAGAGCGTGGGAATCCAATATATAATATTCAACTCCTTGAAACTATATAATATGTTTTCTAGGATATAATATATCCTCCACCCATTGACCGAATTGAAGCCTTCAAGCGACACCTGTACCCCTGATTAATATCTTTTCTGAGATATTATAGGTAACACCTTTAATGTTGTATTATTTTTATGATTCATTAGATCGCTTAGTAGAGTTCTTCTAATATGGATGACAAACAGAAATCCTTTGCCTTAAATGCTCTGCTCTTGATTTTGTAATCATGCGTATATGATCATTAGCAAATCTCAAATACACTTTTTCAATATGTTAATGTAAATGAAATCAATATTCAGTGCCTGTCTCTTGTTGAAGGGTCCTGGTGGATAGACAATGCACGTAGGTGCAAACATAGACAATTGTGTACAAAAATATTATTAAGTGATTGTGAATCCCAATAATTGGCCACAAGATAGATTTATGTATATTTATTATTGCAGAAACCCTATCTCCACAAGAGTCAAAGAGAGAAAATCTGTTGGTCCTGAGGAAGGTGGTGTCAACCCACCGAAACGCGTAGACCTGGCGTACTTAGTCCTTTAAGCCATCTGGACTACCTCAAACACAGAATATGTTTGGTTGAATTGTATGTTGTGTGGGTAACAGTATCAAGTATGTATGAATAGAGAGTGATTGTTTTTGTATGTGTGGATAACAGGGGTTTTCTCTAAATATTGTTTATATCCTTTTTGATACTTGAATTATGTATAGTATTTATTAAATGTTTATATAATGAAAATGTTCAACAAAAAAGTAAAAAATGAAAGTATCTCATGTGCAAAAAAGTAAATGAATAAAAGAAATTAACGAAATATAGGTTTTATGTAATTTGTGTGTCTAAATGGGATTCTATTAATAAAAAATTATAGTCTGAACTATGTCACATATGAAAATATAAGGCCACAGGGGAATTTCTCTGTACTTTGCTTATTTTGTCCTCTCTTTTCCCTGGCCTAAAGTAAGTCTTAGAGGGGGTCCCATTATTTTGCTCTCACTGATACTTAGTCCATTCAAAAGCAGCAAAGAAGTTGACACAGAATTTGAAATATCAAAGAACATATTTATTAAACTCAAATGAGTGAGACTACGTCACACAGAAGCCTTGAGCAACTGAATGAGGCAGTCTGCCAGAATGGTCTTAGTTTACAACTTATATACTGTTTATTATGCCCCAGGCATGTAAGGGAGTTGTACCAATTACATTCCTAAAGAAATGGAAAATCTAGAGAGTCAGCAGGTGAGTAGCCTTTGGGGTTTTAGCAGGATATGGACAAAACATTATATTTACACAGTTCACAAAGGTTAATCTCCAAAAGCCGGACAAACCTATAATTGAAAGCATAACCCATGAAATGAAGAAACATAGGAAAGAACAGTTATAACTGATTAAACAAGATAAGGCAGGTTGCAAGGAAACTAAAAGTTGATGTCTGAACAGTGATTGGCAATTTCAGACAACGATCAGGGAAACTGGTTTTGTGAGTTCACTTTCAGGGGAAGAGGTCAGTTTCTATAGTTAACTCCAGTGTCAGAGGGAAACATAGTTAATGTATACATGAACCAAGAAAGCCAGGTACACTTTGTTCGTCAGGCTGCTTTCATGAGCCTACGTGAAGGCAACACCAGATGGCAGTCACAGTACATGCATAAAACCCATGTTCTAAAATGGAGTCGTGCAATCTATTGTACATGAAAATCACAGAAACTCACTTGGTGAGGCCCTACATCAATGGTCACTGACTCTGTTTTCTTTATTGTCCTCCTGTCGAACAGCCGTATGCTTTCTTCACTTTCCTCTTCCGTCGTGGACATGAGGTATAGACGCTCTACTTTTTCTTCTGCTTCTTCTTCTCCTCCTGATTCTAATGACGAGCTCCTTGTTGCCGTTTTCATGTGTCGCACATGCCGGTTTGTCGTCATTCGTGGTCTCCCTGGTCTGCCTCTTTCATTCTTGAATTGCATACCTTGGCACATGGTGGTGAAATGGTTGCTTCTATTAATAATAATAATAATAAAAATAATAATAATCCACATTTGTAAAGCGCACAATCACCCGTTAGGGTCTCTAGGCGCTGGGGGCCGTGGGGAAGATTAAGCAAGCTATTGCCCAGAGTCACATGGTGCTGGGCTAACCTGCCGCCGGCGCTGAGGATCGAACCGTGATCCCCAGATTCCAGCGTCAGTCGCCCTGGCCGCGGCGCCACACCTCTCCCTATTGCATTTTCGACATGTCTGACCAAACGCTGGGCATGCTCCTCGATGTGGAAATTCCAGCCCGGATCTGTAGTACTGTGATCCTTGTTGTTTTCTTGTCATTTGGTCATTTAACCCCTTTTTCCAGTGTCCTGATCGACATTGTCCGTTATCCGGTGAGCCTGTTCAATCCGGCGATCCATTTGTCTTGCATGTGCCATCGCCCTTGCTTCTGCTCTTACCAGTTCTAAAAAAAATTCTAGTGTGGTCTGCTCTTTTAGTATTCTTGTGCGAAAGTCTGTGTCACGACATCCCTCTATTATTCTTAGGCGGGTGGCCTGCTCATTATCATATTTCTCGAACTCACAGTGGGCCACTAGTTTTCTTAGTCTGGTTGCGAAGTCATCCAGTGACTCGTCTGGTTGTTGAAACGCTATGTTGAAGCTGTATCTTTCAAAATCAATATTTCTCTGGGGGTCGAACTTATTTGTCAGGCACTTTATTAGTTTTTTGTAGGTGCCTGTTTTGCTTGTTGGTAGTGTTACTAACAGGTCATCTATCTCATCTCCCACCAAGTTAAGGAACAGTCCTAGTTGTTTAGCTTCTACTACATCTGTTGCTTCCATGTACCTCTCGAATTTGGTGATCCATTTCTCCTATCTTATTCCCACCTGTGGCTCCGATACACTAAATGGCAGAGGTCTGCGATATTGTGCGCTTTGTTTGGTCCATCATCCCCTTTTGTATCGCTTTGTTCGCCCTAAGTGTGGCAGGGCATGCTCAGACGTGAGTCCCTTGCTCACTTGGCCACTGGATTAAAGATAGCCTGGCTGATGAGGATTATGAATCCGAAACCGGCCCCAGGATGCTTGTTTCCGGTCCATGGAAGACATGGCTTGGCAGTTCGGGCTGTACTGTTCCCATGAGGCACAGGGTCAGACTGATTTGCATATAGCCATGTTTGAAATGGGGTGGCTGAGTGGGCTAAAGAATGGTGATTGATTAAACCCAGATCATTTGACTGGGGGTGAGTGTTTGATTTGCTCAAACGCTCCGTCCATCATCCCCTTTTGTGTCGCTTTGTTTGGTCTCAGCCATGTTGTTATGGTCTTGTTTATTCTTTTATTCCTGCTCTTTTTCTTCTTCTCTGGTGTCTTAATTCTATTTTGTCCCTTCTTTATTTTCCTTTTGTCTTCTTTTCTCTTTACTAGCTCTTTCTTTTATTATTTGGTGGGATCTTTCTGTCCCTTTCTCTTCTTTTTACTACTGTTGGCCTTTATTGCTCTTTCTTTCCCTTGAGTGTCTCTTTTTTGCTGTCAATCCAGTGCTTTTCTTTTCTTGCCTGGTCTTGTAATGGCCGCCCTGCTATTCCTTATGCCTTTTTTGCTATTGTCCCACTTAAAATGGCCGCCGTCACTCTCGCGAGACCCTAAAATGGCCTCTTTGCTCTTTCTGCTTTGTTATTGGCCCCTCCGCCTGACTCCGTTATGGCCGCCGAGACTTCTGAGCTCTCGCTAGAGCTCGCGCCTTGATTTTCAAGCGCTCGCGTTGGTGCGCTGATGCTTCTCTTACCGCGATCGGCTGCACTTTGTTGGACGCTGTCGGGGTGGGCTCCCGCATTGCTCTGTGCGTCTCTCCTCTTCACTGTTGCGCATCCAGGGTGGGCACCTGGTTTCTTTTGATGATGCTCGTACCGGACACGCGACGCAACGCTCCACGCGTTTGTCCGTTTCAGCCTTTGTCGCCAGTTGTCGTATTGTATCAGCTGGGCAGCGGTCGCATGAAGACACGGCACAACAGGTCTGTGATTGCACTCAAGTTATTTATTATTCTTGAGCAGGTCATATGTACGTCCGTCCTCTTCGTCAGTCCTAGCTGTAATCTCCACTTCCTGTCCCCTCACCGGATCTGGTGTCCGGTGACCTGGTCACTCGTCCTGTGACCCACAGGGTCCTAGCGTCCTAGTGCTCCCTGGCCAGTCGCCCCTACTGTCAGGTCATGACATTTCCCCTTTGTTGCAAACAATTGTTCATGACATATTTTCATTATCACTGTCCTCCCCCCCATTGTCAGTCCTTAAGCACAGTTGTAAGAGAGAGAGAGAGAGAGAGAGAGAGAGAGAGATAGAGGGAGAGGGGGGAGAGATCGACAATCTTGGTCGCTCTACATCTCTTCAATGAGTCTCTGCGGTTTTCTAAAAGTTCTTCTTGGCCTTGTGTCTCTGTAGTCTACTGATCCTTCATCTTCCTCTTTCCAGGCTGCTGCGGTTTCTTCTTTCTCCGCCTTCAGCTCCTTGAAGTGAGAGCTGTTTCTTGTTATTTGTCTCTGGTCAGAGGCTGCCGTTATCAGCGATCCTTTCACCTTCGTTACCGTCAGTGGTTCTTTGGAGAATGGGCTGTCCGATTTTCGGTGTTGTTTCTGCCTCACCATCACCAGGTCTTCTTCAGTCAGTTTCGATTCAGACGCGTGTCTCCGTTTATCCGCATACACTTTCATTTTCATTTTGGCTTCTTGATCTCGTTTTGCAATGTCACTCCGATCAGCGCTCGTCTTCACCTCCATTTGTGGTAGTCTTGTCTTGCTCGACCGCCCCAGCGCCAATTCTGCCGGGCATCGACCTGTGGAGCTATGCGGGGTGTTCCTGTAATCCCTCAATACTTGACACAGTGCCTGTCCAGTCGATATCTGTGTCAGCTTTGTTCTTTGGATGGCTTTCTTGATAGTTCCCATAAAGCGTTCTGCCATTCCATTGGCTTGTGGCCACAGGGGCGTTATTTTCCTGTGTTTGATTCCAAGGTAACCCATGAACTTGCTAAATTCTTCTCCTGAAAATGGGGGGCCATTATATGTCTTTAGTGTCTGGGGAGAACCCCACGCAGCGAAGATGTCGTCCAGCACAGGTAGGGTGGTGTTTGCTGATGTCGACGACACCTGACTCATGATCGGGAATCTCGAGAATTTGTCAATGACGACCAACAGGTAGTTTCCAGTCTCTAAGGGCCCATAAAAGTCTCTGTCCATACTGCTTTTGGCAGTTCCGACATCTGCAGTGGTGCTGGTTTTGATGGTGGTCCCGTCACTTGACAGACGTGGCAGGGTGTTATTGCTTCTTCCACCATGCCATCAAGTCCTGGGAACCACACTTTCTCTCGCAGCATTTTCTTGGTAGCGACAATCCCTCGGTGGGACTCATGAGCCAGTTCAACTGTTTTTTTCCTTAGCCTGTATGGTATCACGATTCGTGATCCTCTCATTAGGATGCCGTTCTCCGTTTCTGATAGTTCTTCATGTATTTTCTTGAACGCTAGTATTTCTTCTTTCATTACTCCTCTTTCCGTGGGACTGTTATTATTTATGTGTCTCCATCTTTGTTCCCTCACCACGTTCCTTATTACTTGCATGGTGGGATCTCTCTTTGTTTCTTGCTCTAGTTCTTCAATTGTGATTAACGCCGGGGTCTTTTGTTTGAGGATAAAATTCAGGTCATCTTCTGCCATTGTAGTGGAGTTTTCTTTGTGAGGCAGAGGGTGACGTGACTTGTAGTCCGCTGGATTATGTTCTTTCCCGGGTTTGTGGACTATTTTAAAGTTGTAGTCCATCAGTCTGATGCCCCACCGCTCTATCCGGGTTGGTATTTTTGCGCTCGGGTTGCCATATATTGTTATCAAAGCCTGGTGGTCTGTCACTATAGTGAAGGGCTTCCCGTAGAGGAACATGTGGTAGTGTTCATATGCCCACACAACTGCCAGGCTCTCTTTTTCCGGCTGAGAGTATGCTCTCTCGACGCCTGACAAGCTTTTGCTCCCATACGCCACGACACATCGTGGCAATTCTTTTCCTTGTTTGTGCTGGGCCAGTATGCACCCAGGCCCACTGGGCTGGCGTCCACGGTCAGTTCGGTGCGCAAGTTTGGGTCGAAGTACGCAGGTGATCTACTGCCGTCACTGACGCCCTTATTTCTTCGAATGCCTTGCTGCATTCTGTTGTCCAGGCGAATGTGTGCCCCTGCTTCGTCAGTTCTCGCAGTGGGGTACTTACTGTCGCAAAGTCTTTAATGTACCGTGCACAGTAGCTGGCAAGACCAAGAAATGATCACACTTCAGCTACGTCTCTTGGTTCTTTGGCCTTTTCCGGGGTGTCAACCTTGCTTCGATCCGGCCTCATTCCTTTATTCGAGAATATGTGCCCAAAGAACACCAGTTCTTCTCTTCCCAGTTCGCATTTTTTTTCATTCAACGTTAGTCCTTCTTCTTCTAGTTGTGCACACACTTCTCTCAGTGCTTTGTCATGTTCCTCATCAAACTTCCCACACACAATAATGTCGTCACTATAGTTGAGACTGTTTTTAATTGGTCTTATTATTTGCCTGATGGTTTCTTGGAAGATTTCAGCGGCTGATGAGATCCCGAAACTCAAACGTTTGTAGCGGAATAGACCTAGATGTGTTGAGAAGGTCGTGATGTACCTCGATTGTGGATAAAGCTCTAACTGATGGTACCCTTTACACAGATCCAGCTTGGAGAAACGTCTTGTTACCGTCAGACAGCTAATCATGTCATCCAGATGCGGCCCCGGATGTCGTTCTCTTTCAATGGCAGTGTTTGGAATTCTCATATCCACACATATTCTGATCTGTGTGGTGTCCTTCTTAGGGACGGCTACTATCGGTGATACCCAAGGTATTGGTCCTTCAGCTGGATCAATGATGTCCTGGTCCAGCAGTGACTTCATTTCTTCTTCCACTTGCAGTTGTAGGTGTATTGGTACACGTATGTGATGCTGAGCAACAGGCCTGATTGCTTCGTTGATGTGCAATGTGATTTGTCGCCCTTTTAATTTTCCTAGTCCTTTTGTTATGTTCGGATACTCTCTTAGGATGTTCCCTTTGTCGGACATGTGGTATGTCATCTCTAACAGGCCCATTACTTGCGCTGTGACGTTGCTCAATAGGCATGGACCTGGGATGTCTCCTCTTAGTACGTGAATCTCCTCCGTGACCATTTTATTTTTATACGCCAGCGTGTCTGTGAAGTTTGTTACTGGTCTTTTCGCACCCCAGGTGAATATCTGTACTCTCGATGGTTGCAAGTGTGGTTTCCTCTTCATCTTTTTATGTTCCGTGGCACACATTATGTTGCACGTGGCTCCTCTGTCTAGTACGAATTCTGCTTTGAAGAAACTTAAACTCCTTCTCAGGGGTCTCACTGATACTTAGTCCATTCAAAAGCAGCAAAGAAGTTGACACAGAATCTGAAATATCAAAGAACATATTTATTAAACTCAAATGAGTGAGACTACGTCACACAGAAGCCTTTAGCAACTGAATGAGGCAGTCTGCCAGAATGGTCTTAGTTTACAACCTATGTACTGTTTATTATGCCCCAGGCATGTAAGGGAGTTGTACCAATTACATTCCTAAAGAAATGGAAAATCTAGAGAGTCAGCAGGTGAGTAGCCTTTGGGGTTTTAGCAGGATATGGACAAAACATTATATTTACACAGTTCACAAAGGTTAATCTCCAAAAGCCGGACAAACCTATAATTGAAAGCATAACCCATGAAATGAAGAAACATAGGAAAGAACAGTTATAACTGATTAAAAAAGATAAGGCAGGTTGCAAGGAAACTAAAAGTTGATGTCTGAACAGTGATTGGCAATTTCAGACAACGATCAGGGAAAGTGGTTTTGTGAGTTCACTTTCAGGGGAAGAGGTCAGTTTCTATAGTTAACTCCAGTGTCAGAGGAAAACATAGTTAAAGTATACATGAACCAAGAAAGCCAGGTACACTTTGTTCGTCAGGCTGCTTTCATGAGCCTACGTGAAGGCAACACCAGATGGCAGTCACAGTACATGCATAAAACCCATGTTCTAAAATGGAGTCGTGCAATCTATTGTACATGAAAATCACAGAACCTCACTTGGTGAGGCCCTACATCAATGGTCACTGACTCTGTTTTCTTTATTGTCCTCCTGTCTAACAGCCGTATGCTTTCTTCACTTTCCTCTTCCGTCGTGGACATGAGGTATAGACGCTCTACTTTTTCTTCTGCTTCTTCTTCTCCTCCTGATTCTAATGACGAGCTCCTTGTTGCCGTTTTCATGTGTCGCACATGCCGGTTTGTCGTCATTCGTGGTCTCCCTGGTCTGCCTCTTTCATTCTTGAATTGCATACCTTGGCACATGGTGGTGAAATGGTTGCTTCTATTAATGATAATAATAATAATAATAATAATAATAATAATAATCCACATTTGTAAAGCGCACAATCACCCGTTAGGGTCTCTAGGCGCTGGGGGCCGTCGGGAAGATTAAGCAAGCTATTGCCCAGAGTCACATGGTGCTGGGCTAACCTGCCGCCGGCGCTGGGGATCGAACCGTGATCCCCAGATTCCAGCGTCAGTCGCCCTGGCCGCGGCGCCACACCTCTCCCTATTGCATTTTCGACATGTCTGACCAAACGCTGGGCATGCTCCTTGATGTGGAAATTCCAGCCCGGATCTGTAGCACTGTGATCCTTGTTGTTTTCTTGTCATTTGGTCATTTAACCCCTTTTTCCAGTGTCCTGATCGACATTGTCCGTTATCCGGTGAGCCTCTTCAATCCGGCGATCCATTTGTCTTGCATGTGCCATCGCCCTTGCTTCTGCTCTTACCAGTTCTAAAAAAAATTCTAGTGTGGTCTGCTCTTTTAGTATTCTTGTGCGAAAGTCTGTGTCACGACATCCCTCTATTATTCTTAGGCGGGTGGCCTGCTCATTATCATATTTCTCGAACTCACAGTGGGCCACTAGTTTTCTTAGTCTGGTTGCGAAGTCATCCAGTGACTCGTCTGGTTGTTGAAACGCTATGTTGAAGCTGTATCTTTCAAAATCAATATTTCTCTGGGGGTCGAACTTATTTGTCAGGCACTTTATTAGTTTTTTGTAGGTGCCTGTTTCGCTTGTTGGTAGTGTTACTAACAGGTCATCTACCTCATCTCCCACCAAGTTAAGGAACAGTCCTAGTTGTTTAGCTTCTACTACATCTGTTGCTTCCATGTACCTCTCAAATTTGGTGATCCATTTCTCCTATCTTATTCCCACCTGTGGCTCCGATACACTAAATGGCAGAGGTCTGCGATATTGTGCGCTTTGTTTGGTCCTTCATCACCTTTTGTATCGCTTTGTTCGCCCTAAGTGTGGCAGGGTATGCTCAGACGTGAGTCCCTTGCTCACTTGGCCACTGGATTAAAGATAGCCTGGCTGATGAGGATTATGAATCCGAAACCGGCCCCAGGATGCTTGTTTCCGGTCCATGGAAGACATGGCTTGGCAGTTCGGGCTGTACTGTTCCCATGAGGCACAGGGTCAGACTGATTTGCATATAGCCATGTTTGAAATGGGGTGGCTGAGTGGGCTAAAGAATGGTGATGGATTAAACCCAGATCATTTGACTGGGGGTGAGTGTTTGATTTGCTCAAACGTTCCGTCCATCATCCCCTTTTGTATCGCTTTGTTTGGTCTCAGCCATGTAGTTATGGTCTTGTTTATTCTTTTATTCCTGCTCTTTTTCTTCTTCTCTGGTGTCTTAATTCTATTTTGTCCCTTCTTTATATTCTTTTTGTCTTCTTTTCTCTTTACTAGCTCTTTCTTTTATTATTTGGTGGGATCTTTCTGTCCCTTTCTCTTCTTTTTACTTCTGTTGGCCTTTATTGCTCTTTCTTTCCTTTGAGTGTCTCTTTTTTGCTGTCAATCCAGTGCTTTTCTTTTCTTGCCTGGTCTTGTAATGGCCGCCCTGCTATTCCTTATGCCTTTTTTGCTATTGTCCCACTTAAAATGGCCCCCGTCGCTCTCGCGAGACCCTAAAATGGCCTCTTTGCTTTTTCTGCTTTGTTATTGGCCCCTCCGCCTGACTCCGTTATGGCCGCCGAGACTTCTGAGCTCTCGCTAGAGCTCGCGCCTTGATTTTCAAGTGCTCGTGCTGGTGTGCTGATGCTTCTCTTACCGTGATCGGCTGCACTTTGTTGGACGCTGTCAGGGTGGGCTCCCGCGTTGCTCCGTTCGCCTCTCCTCTTCACTGTTGCGCATCCAGGGTGGGCACCTCGTTTCTTTTGATGATGCTCGTACCGGACACGCGACGCGACGCTCCACGCGTTTGCCCGTTTCAGCCTTTGTCGCCAGTTGTCGTGTTGTATCAGCTGGGCAGCAGTCGCATGAAGACACGGCACAACAGGTCTGTGATTGCACTCAAGTTATTTATTATTCTTGAGCAGGTCATATGTACATCCGTCCTCTTCGTCAGACCTAGCTGTAATCTCCACTTCCTGTCCCCTCACCGGATCTGGTGTCCGGTGACCTGGTCACTCGTCCTGTGACCCACAGGGTCCTAGCGTCCTACTGCTCCCAGGCCAGTCGCCCCTACTGTCAGGTCATGACAGTGCAGTGGAGGGCACGCCCCCGTTAGCGACCGCGGCACCCGCTCCACACAAAGTCATCGGGAAAGGTGGGGGCGGGGGGCTTCGACGATCAATCCCCGGGCCATGGCCTTGTGCAGGCGATAGGCTGGCACCATGGGCCTGAGTCCCACATGTCTCCCCGAGATACATTCCCTGGAGTTTTGGGGGGGGAAGGTGGGCCTGTGCGCAGGGACACTGTAGCCTGGAGCAGGACCGGCGGTAATTGTACTCCAGGCTTGCTGGTTTTATCATGTTGTGCTTAAATACCTAACCTGGCCCCTGCGGCTGGCCCACTCGCGCCCATCACTGCAGGCCATGGCGCGCCACTTCGCCGCAGCGCCCGCGCAGTCCGCAGGATGCCCCCCTATATGGTGGAAACCGGAAGTGGCAGCCAAGTGCCAAAGGCTCCTCTGTACCGGGAATGCTGCCGCGGGGTGCGGCCGGGAGATTAACCCCCCCCCCTCGTCGTCCCAGATGCCAAATACATCCGCCCCCAAATGGCCAAGGCCATGGCGTGCCAACAGAGCGGGGGTCCCACACTGCGCAAGCCAGCTTGGTGAGACCCGTATGGGGGGGCGGGGTTGGCGAATAGAGGTGTTGGCCATAGGCTCTCGCTCTCCCCTCAACACCAGAGCCTTGTGGAAATTTAATATCCGTGCTTTAGCGTCAATACATGATAGTGGGGCAAGCATGAGGTCATGGCTCCTGCAAAAGTAATTGTTTTCATAATACTAAGCAACTGGTGTCTCGTGGAATCTGGGAATTGTCCTTACCGGTATTACATTGGTAGTATGGCCTAACTGCTACTGGGCCGTCGCACTTTAACAAGGGCCAGCGCTCACCTCACAGGGGTAAAGCCAAAACTGGCAGAACGAGTCCCTGGTAATACAGCCAGCCGGTCTCCTCAACAATGGACTACACATGTTAGTAATTTCACCACAAGAAAGAACAGCACGTTGCACTTTACTGCACAGTTCTGCTAGCGGGTGCTTGAGGGAAGTGCGGGCACTAACAGTTAGATAGTCACTTCCTTTAGTGAAATGGTCAGCCGGCTGAAGCATTGACACACAACAAATAGCCATATCCGACTTCTGACAATGGCATCTAGGCGTGTGGGTGAGGGTTTGGGACGGCGGGCAGGAGGGTAATTACGCCGCCGTCCCTAATGCCAGACCAGTCACCACCCACTCAACTCACGCGCTGACAGAGACACGCCAGGTTCCAGGGGGACAGTGGCAGTGGCTTGAAGAAATGTGTCAGCATCTGCAGGCTTTACGCGCGTTAAACTTTCCTGGGTGTGGTGCGCAGTCATAGTGACTTCCCAGCACCGCAGGCCTCGCCGCCATCTTTAAAGGTACCAGTCACTTAACAGAGGTTCTTGTCCGGCAACACCTCCTTTGTGCAGCCCGGGAACCAGCGATTAGAGTAGAAATCCATCGACTGGGTTCGCTGTTGTCCCACCCTTAATGCAATCATTACCAGCAGCAATCCCTGGCTGGGATAAATAAGGTCAGAAACACTCTTGCTAAGAGTACACCAGTGGCCTATGGCCAAACATTAACACCACCCTTGCTAATGTGTGAGAGCGGTGCTTTTATGGCCCGGTATGTTTGTCACAGAGTATGGGTACGTTTATTTGAGAGGGAGAATCCCTGCTCGTCTCTAGAGTGATTTATGACTCTGATTGGAAGAGTACTGACACTTCGGGGGAGAAGGGGAGAGGTGTGGCGCCGCGGCCAGGGCGACTGACGCTGGAATCTGGAGATCACGGTTCGATCCCGGCTCCGGCCGCAGGTTAGCCCAGCACCATGATGTAGAGAGCCAGGCCGGCTCTACCCTACAATGTATCTACATTCACGCATCCACTCCACCCCTCAGGGCGGGCACGCCCCGAGGGTATAATAAACCCCGGCGAAGATCGCTCGTGGTCTTCCCGGCTAACTGTGACTAAAGTGCACGTCCAGTTATTTATGTGTCTGTCCCCCACGTGATTAGGCCCAGACCCCCATCACCACATTGGCGACGAGGGTGGGATGTCCTGCGCGTGCAGGAGAAGACGAGGGAATGACGGCGCTACACCGAGCGCTCGGTGCCCACTCCTGCCTTGCTCCGGTCCGCGGCCTGCCCACCCGCCTTCCCGTCGGAAGCGCCTTCAGCTGGCAGGGCCGGGACCGCGGAGCGCCCAGGGTGAGTGCGCGTGTCTTGCCCCCCCTGCGAGCGCCTCTCGGCCTACCTGGCTGGCATTCCGGGCGAAGTCCGCCCATTGTCGGAGCGTCCTCCCGACCGCAGCCCCACGCTGCAGAGGCCGGCGGAGCACCGTGCCGAGCCTCCGTCCACCCGCCGCACACGCAGCAGTGTGTCGCGCGACGCCCTCAGGCCACGACCCCTTCTGCTGGTTGCTGCTCTGGGCCCAGAGACACGCTGCGCGAGGAGCGCGAACTGCGCGAGGAGCGCGTACGACGCGACGCGGGCCCCCGGTGGCTGCCGGGAGTACTGCAGCCTCCCCTGCCTTAACGTGGCTGTGCTGGGAAACAAGCATTGGCACCACCAAGCAGCTGCACTACAAAGCGGTGGGGAGAAAAGGGCGCCAAGGGTCCACGCACGACCACTGCCCCAAGGGATTCAGCAGCAGAAGGTGCAGGGAGAGCGGCAGGTGTAGCAAGGTCCGACGCAGGGCGGCAAAGAACGGGTCACAGCCGAGCATAGCATCCAGGGGCAACCATGTCCCTCGTGGATGGTGCACCAGCGCAGCAAGAAGGTGCACCAGCCCCGGCCGTACAGCTGCCACCTCCAGCTCTAGCGGGGGACAATCAGGCACTGGCACAAGCCGCGGCCCCCGACCTGCAACCCGGTCATCATCCACATTCGGGAGCGGCGCCGCTTCCACCATTCAGCGAAGCATCAGACCCGGCCACTGCGGCCGTGAGGTGGAAGGCATGGGTGCGTCGCCTAAACCACTACTTCAAGGGCACTAGGGAGACGGATGGCGAGGTCAAGAGGTCCCTACTGATCCTGTATAGAGGTGCGGAGATAGACGAGCTTTTTGAGACTCTTCCTAACACCGGGAGAGACAATGATTACGAGGCAGCGGTGGCCGCCCTGAACAAGCACTTTGACCCCCAATTGAATACCGACTTTGAAAAATTCAAGTTCAAAAGAGCATGGCGAACACATGCCCATTCACGGATCCGCGTGAGGAAATACGAGACCAGATCATCGTAGGGTGCCGCTCAAAGCTGCTAAGGAAACTAATCCTGCGCCAACCAGGGATATCGCTCGACGAGATCCTGATACTCGCGAGGTCGCATGAGTTATCCGACATCAGGGCGGAGGAGATGGAAGCTGCGCTGTACACCCCAGTAGCCACCCCGGCGCCGACCAAACCCGTGCAAGTCAAGATGGAGAGAGTGGAGGCGATCCACCGAAAGCCTGCGGCAAACCGGCCGCAACGAACGACAGCACCAGAGAGTTCGTGCGGATACTGTGGGGAGACACATTCCGCCACAGCAGCGTGCGCAGCGAAGGGACTCACATGCTCAAAATGCGGCCGATTGAACCACTTTGCCAAAGTGTGCCGGAGCGGAAAGTACAGACCGGCGACGACCAGGCCGAAAAATCTGCAGAGGAGAGTACACCAGCTGTCGCTAGCAGAGGATGCCGACCCACCACCGGACAGCCATGCCCAAGAGCGACCTCCACGATACGAGGATGATGAAGACGACGAAGTCTACGTTATTTCATATGTGGGTAGAGCATCCACGGCATCTACGCGAAGGAGGCCCCCACCGATGTGCTCAGTCAAGGTAGATGGCACGGCGGTCCAAGCACTCATCGACACTGGGGCATCCGTGAACGTCATGGACTCCGACCAGTATGAAAGGATGATGCCGAAGCCGGAACTGGTCCGCTCCCAGGCAAGGATATACACGTACGGAGGAGTCGAGCCGATGCCGTTACGTGGAGTGATCAAGACAACAATTGTGCATGAAGGGTACTCAACCGAAGCAAAATTCCACGTCACGGAAGGAAAGAAGGGCACGTTACTGAGCTGTCACACCGCGGAAGACCTTGGACTGGTGTTCTTTGCAATCCAGATGCACCAGTCACATGCGGAATTCCTGATGGAGGAGTTTCCGGAACTGTTCCGAGGGCTGGGGAAGCTAAAGAACAAGAAATTCAAGCTCCATATAGACACGTCAATACGCCCGACAGCCCTAAGACACAGGCGAGTCCCATTCAACCTGCGGCCGCAGGTGGAGGAAGAGCTAAAGAAGCTCGAAGATCTCGGAGTCATCGAGAAAGTGACGGGGCCCACACAGTGGGTTTCTCCTCTCGTAGTGGCACCCAAGCCTAAGCAGCCAGGGGCGATACGGCTGTGTGTGGATATGCGCCTGCCCAACGTAGCAGTGAGGAGAGAAAGGCATATCACCCCTACCATGGAGGATATCATAGCGGACCTCAACGGCGCAAAGTGGTTCTCCAAATTAGACCTAAACGCAGGATACCACCAACTGGAGCTGGAGCCGGACAGTCGCTACATCACCACTTTCTCCACCCACATAGGTCTAAGGAGATACAAAAGGCTGAGCTTCGGGATCTCATCGGCAGCCGAAGTGTTCCAGAACGCAATCAGGGAGGTGTTATCTGGACTGAGTGGAGTCATAAACTTGAGGGATGACATTCTGGTGTATTCTGGATCACTCGAAGAACATCACGCACACCTGAGAGCAACCCTCAGAAGACTGGCAGAACAGGGTCTGACGCTCCACAAATCAAAATGTGCGTTCTACCAGGAATGAATAGACTTCTTCGGCTACACGTTCACCCGGGAAGGACTGAAAGTGGACCCCAAGAAGGCAGAGGCCATCCGAACAGCTAGCACCCCGCAGAACCCGACAGAGGTCAGGAGCTTCCTCGGGATGGCAACGTATTGCGGGAGGTTCATCCCCAACCTGGCAGACCTGGCAGAGCCACTGAGGCTGCTCACCCGTCACGATCGAAAATGGGACTGGACGGTGAAGGCCAATACAGCGTTCCAGGCGATAAAGACCAGCCTCCTGGATACCACCGTGATGGCGTATTTCCAACCGAAGAGAAAGACGGAGCTGGTGGTCGATGCAAGCCCGGTGGGCCTGGGAGCGGTACTCCTACAAGAGTATGGGGCTGACATATGGAAGCCGGTGGCATATGCGTGTAAAGCGCTCACGGATACGGAGACCCGTTATGCCCAGATCGAGAGGGAAGCCCTGGCCATCAAATGGGCGTGCCAGCATTTCCACCTGTATCTGTGCGGCCAAGAGTTCCAGGTGGTAACGGACCATAAACCCCTCGTGCCCCTATTTGCAGGATCATCGCGACTGGCCTCTCCACGAATCGAAAGGTGGGCCGTCCAGCTACAAGGGTACCACTTTAAGGTCATCTTCCGCCCCGGGGCCAACAATCCAGCGGACTACCTGTCAAGACACCCAGACAGCACTAAACCGGCCATGCTACTGGAGGACAGTCACGAGGCGGATGCCTTTGTGCACCTGATTTCAGAAAGCGCCTGCCCGGAGACCATGACACTGCTGGAAATCGGAAAGGCCACGGAAGAAGACGAGACGCTGTGCAGAGTCAAGCATGCGCTCCGTGAAAACCAATGGGCGCACTTTCTGGATGGGGTACAGGGGCTCAGACCAGAGGTCAGTCATGCCCGCCAGCAGCTGTGGCAGATCAAGAGCGAGCTCAGCATCGGAGATGAAGGAGTGATCCTGCGAGGGCACCTCATAGTAGTGCCGGAAAACCTCCAGGCAAAGATCCTGACCCTCGCCCATGTTGGGCATCAGGGGATGGCTAAGACGAAGGCCAGGCTACGATGTCGTGTCTGGTTCCCGGCGATGGACATCAAAGTAGAAGAGATGGTGAGAGCCTGCCACGCGTGTCTCATCACCGGAGGGGATCCGGCGCCAGCACCCGTCATCACTGAACCACCCCCGACACTACCGTGGACGCACCTGAGCCTGGACTTCGGGAGTTTCCCGGATGGACGACATATACTGGTCCTAGTGGACTCCTTCTCCAAATTCCCGGTGGTGGAGGTGATCCCCTCCACGGCATTCCCACAGGTCAAAAAGACGCTGAGCAAGATCTTCGCGACAATGGGGCTACCGGAGGAGATCAAATCCGATAACGGCCCTCCTTTCCAAGGCAGGGAGTTTCAAGCTTACCTAGAAGCCCTCCAAATCGAGCATCGAAAAATCACCCCCTTGTGGCCCCAGGCAAATGGAGAGGTGGAGAGGCTCATGAGGACCCTTAACAGAGCCCTGCGGATCGCCGTAGATCACGGAGATGATCCGGAATCAGCTCTAGACAAGTTCCTAGGGGCTTACAGGCAGACGCCCCACAGCACCACTAAATGTGCCCCGGCGCATCTACTGTTTAAAAGGGCTCCCAGAGACACCATCCCCGCTGCACGCACCTGGGCCCCGCCAGAGAGGGACGAAAACGCCATTCAATCCAGAAGAGAATCAACAAACCGGAAGGCAAGTGCGGCCAGACACGCGAGAGAGTCGAGCCTTCAGGAAGGGGATGCTGTGGTGGTCCATGATCGACACCCTGGATGGAAATACAGGACCCCGTACGAACCGGACCTGTGGACCATAGAGAAAATCCAAGGAACCATGGTGACAGTCAGGAAAGGTGACCAAAGAGTAACACGGAATGTGTCATGCTTTAAGCCGGCGAGAGGAAGAGCGGCGGAACAAGAGGAGGAAGAAGAGGTCAGGCCATGGAACGCCGGACAGTCTCCGACAGCATCATCGCCGGTGAGAAACTCAGACGTTCAAATGTCTGTCGAAGACCCAAGGAGAGTCCCAAGTCCGCTGCCGAGCTCATCTGTCGCCAATTCCCCGGCCAGCAGAGAGGTAGAAGAGGTGTCCCCGGCTGGGGCCACCCAATCACCGAAGGGCCGAAGCCAAAGGTACCATCTCCGGCCAAACCCTGGCCCGAGCCACAGGCTACGGGACTTTGTGTGTACATCTCCCTGAAGGCCAAGAACTGATAATGAAGCGGACTGAAATAAAGGAGGGATGTAGAGAGCCAGGCGGGCTCTACCCTACAATGTATCTACATTCACGCATCCACTCCACCCCTCAGGGCGGGCACGCCCCGAGGGTATAATAAACCCCGGCGAAGATCGCTCGTGGTCTTCCCGGCTAACTGTGACTAAAGTGCACGTCCAGTTATTTATGTGTCTGTCCCCCACGTGATTAGGCCCAGACCCCCCATCACCACACATGTGACTCTGGTCCTCTGGGCAATAGCTCGCTTAATCTTCCCGACGGCCCCCAGCGCCTAGAGACTCTTACGGGTGATTGTGCGCTTTACAAATGTGGATTATTATTATTATTCGCAGATACTACCAGGTGCTCTGGCCAGGGTACCTGCACTCCTAATTTCAATTTCACTGGAGGAGAGGGTTTTAGTCGGTAATATTTAGCAGATATGCAGACAGCGATGTGTCCTCTAATGTAGTCGGACAGCAGCAGCTCACCTATATTGCTGCCACAACTCTGTGACACCCCCCCTTTCCTCATAGTGGGGCCCAGTGCGGACTTAAAATAAACTTCTTTAGGGATGTTGCGGGGTAATAAACACAGCATGTCCTTGCAGATGCCGGTAGTAGGCTTAATCACACTAAAATTAAATCAAAGCAAAATGATATTAAAGCAATATGTCTCCAGAAATGTTAAAGGTCATTGGAGCATTACGGTCTGCAGAACAGAGCTGGCATGATCAGGCCACGCCCACACCCTGAAAGCCTGGGGGCCGAGCCCACTTTTCCCATGCACCCTCGACACCGAAGAAATAGTCATGTCTGGAAGACTTTATCTGCCTCAATAAACCCTGCTACAGGCAAAACGGCCTCCTGGCAACGCAGAATTGACTGATGCGTGTACTAAAGAATGCAAGGCGGGCTACCAAACGCCTGACAGACGCTCGTGGATGAACATCAATGTGACCATATTTTAGGGCTGTGCCCTAGACGTTTAGAGGTGTCCCAGGTGATTAACATTTATACTGACGAATGCATAAACGATATGGGCAGTACTTTAAATGGAAAAATGGAAGTGCAGGTTCTCTGTGCCAGAGTACCTGCTTGTTTCTGAGAAGTGCCGGTACTCTCCAATGAAAAGTATAGCATTTCTTTTGAGAAGTGCCAGTACTCCCCCTATCAAAATAAATAAGTGCCGGTACTCCGTACCGGACAGTACCGGCCCATTTAAAGCACTGGATATGGGTCGAAATGACATGCACTGGACAGTTGGCACACACGAATAGCAGAATGATGCCGTCAGTATTTGAACTTGGGGGAATAGGGGGGCAGGCAGCAACCAGTATGCTAGTGTCCAAGACCCCCTCTTCAGTTTAGAGTGCTTGGGGGGGTTGAAATGTACGCGATCTACAATGAATACATGCCTCTCGCATCCACTTTCCCTTTGATAATTACAACAAGACCCACTTACTAGTTCTTCGTCTCAGTTTCCTTTACACAATTCAAGCAGGGGCGGCTCTAGGCTCATGGTGGCCCTGGGCAGGGAGCGTAGGTAGGGGGCCCTGGAAGAGGGGTCCGGGCGGGGCGGAGCCCCCCGGAGCTCAAGAAGGGGGTCAGGGTGTTTGGAAGTGGAACAGAGCCAGAGGCCGCCAAATCCCTGACACTGGGGCCGCCACGCAAATATGTATCCATCCTCAAAGGATTATTATATTAAGGATATATATTGGCGTGGGGGCCCCTGGGGTTTGGCGGCCCTGTGCAGGTGCACGGCTTGCACATGCCTAAGGCCGGCCCTGTTTCAAGTGTTGGGTGTATAGGCGAGGGCCCTGACTTCCCAGCATCTACCCGTGACTGTCCGTTGGGAGATGACAATATTTCATGCGCAGGCCGCCAGGGGCGCTACTGCTCTTTGTGCAGGGGTGATACCAACTGCGAGCATCACTAGCCAGGCATCGGACACAGTTAACGTTCGTGTCGGTCAGTCAGCACATCACTAGGTGGCCACTGTCCTGGCACACAGGCATGGCATTCTATTGTGGTAAATAAATAAATAATTACCGGATCTATTTTTCGGGATACTCATATAAACAGATAGCTCAATAAATAAGAGTCAAGATTCGAGGTAGCTGGAGTGTACAGGCTTTAATCAGGCATAAAAGACAGGAACAGGACAGCCTGTACGGGAATAGGATGGCAGGGCCCGGCAGCTGCCGGGGGCAGGACCTGGGAATGATGCGCTAACTTTTAATAACAGTGCACAATATTTATAGTTAAACAAATACATTACATTCAATACAGTAGGCGTAGCAGTAGGCGTGGTTTCGTAACAGTCGCGAAAGATAAGGGTAAAATGATGTAACAAGAAGGCGTGTACAGGGCGTATACATAGACATGTGATGTAGACGTAACAGAACATGTCATAAATGGGGCGGAAACATGGAGGGGGCTACCTGAGCAGCTGGGACCTCTAACCTAGTGGTGCGCGTAAACTGGCAATGACGTGTTACCAGGGAAAACTGGGGGCTATGACCTCTGCGCTAGAAGAGGAGACTAAAGTCTGGAGTGTCAGAGCGACATGTACCCAGGCATATCTAGTATCTGGTGTTTAGAGTACATGTTGATAGAATCCAAAAGTTATCAGGGCAAAGGCTGATAGACTCTAAGACTGGTGCATGCATAATTCTATATGTAGTGCGTGTGCGAGGAATATTCTATGAATATTAATACAGTATTTCTCTTACATGGAGACATAAAGGCTAGACCATGACGGAAACTATTGATGCGATTCAGTAGTTCAGGAATGCAGAGAAGGAGGGTTGGACTGATAACTTGAAACATAACATATTCTTGGCAGACTGGGAGGCAGAGCCAGGCCGAGCCGGGCACTGCGTGGCAAGAAGTAAGCTAAGGGTCAGGGATGCAGGTGGGGGCTGTATCGCTCCTCGGAGAGGGTTCAGGAGACAGGAGCTGAATCTGAGTCCGGGCCCTTTTGAGGCCTAGAAACGGGAACAATTCAATGAATTAACGTGCACACTGTGAAACGTGGCAACGTAGCTTTACATAGGCCTAATATTCGTTGTATTCACGAGGACTGAAAACTGGCATACTAGAGATGGACACAACTGTAATTGCGTCTTTAATCGATCAGAAAGGAATACATGCATATCGATCATGCACATATAACATAAGATGGGGAACACGTAGGCACATATAACATGGCAAAATTTACTTTTCCACATTCCCTCCTTGTGCCCTACGTTTCCATCAGGAAACATCAATATTCATGATACCATCTATCATTTCATATAGCATCATTTGCTCGTCTCGAATTGTCTTGGAACGGGATTTAGGACTAGGAATACAAGAGGTAGCACAAATGCCGCAAATCGCAGGACCACATTGTATACAGAGGCAGCAACTGAATATGATCATTACTGCAATACCTAGGAATGACAATACTTTCCATCCCCAGGCAGATATGATACTCCAGAGCCAACCGGACCATGTCCAGGTGCCTGGATTCTGGTGTAACTGATGGGCAATTTTATGAAGTCTGGTTATAGCTGAATAAACAGACGGCGCGTTATTAGGAATGAAAATGCAGCAACTAGATCCGATGACTCTACATGCTCCTCCTCTATCGGCCAGTATGACGTCAAGAACGAGACGATTTTGGAGCACGACAAATCTCATAGCAGATTGCTCTTCAGTTAAGTTACCTAGAGCAGAAGTAGTCTCATTCACTACTGCTTCAAGGGTTCTGGTTAACCTACGGATTAACTTACTATTCTGGATAGGGCCTATAAAGAAGAAGAAACCTTTATTAAAGTCTTGATACTGTTCTAGAGTAGTTTCAGTTTGATCGACAATTGGGGACTCGATCTCCCTTCTAGGTCTGACGTGTACTAGATGTGTGTTTCTGTGATAATCAGATGGGGCTAGAAAAACTGGTGGCAGTAGGAAGGCAATGTAACATGTTCCCTCCCAATCGAGGGGCAGACGAACATATGCGGTCTGACCACAAACAAAATAAGAATGACGTGAAGCTTTGAAAATAGATTTCCCACTGTCACTATACTCGACAGTAGTAGTACAATCACTATGTCCTACATGTGCGGAACCATTCTTTCGGACACATAATTCGCCTTTGACTGGTAGTACTGAAATAGCAGGCAAATCTGGAGTAGTATCAGACTGAACATTCAGGACCATAAAATTCGAAGAATAATTACCCAAATCATATACTTCATTTTCTAGATCTAACCCTGTTCTATGGGAGAGACCTTGCTTGTCTGGGAAACATGTCCTATTCAGAAGGGACATATCATTTGAGGATGACGTTAAAGTGGACCATGCTCCACACGAACCATTATGTGAAAACGGATAAGGAAAGAGTGGCAGAACTCCCTTCGGTGTCTGGAAAGGGGGGAGTCGACCACACACCCAACAATTAGTAGCATTGCTGGTCTGGTGTGAATAATGTAACATTCTAATGAATGTGTTATTGCGCATAGCAAGACGATAGGATAACTCGTGAGGAGGCAGATCACTAAATGTGTGCTCTACTGTAGCATTAGAAAACATACGTACATGTGAAACTGGAAAACATAAATGTAAAGCATAACTTGTGCAGGTAACCATAAGACTTAAAAACAATATAAAACTTAGAAAAACGATACATCTCATAGAGTTTTGACTAACTCTCTCACTATGGGGGTCTATCTCATACATGTCAGAAACCTGTCTAACCGTTTCACCCGAGAGGGACTTAGACAATTAAACTGGCTGACTTATTTTACTAGACCGGAGTTTTAACTTATACTCCTGTTGCGGAGTTTCCTCTAACAGGGGAGGCTTGAGTTCAGAGTCTGTTTTTAGGCAGTCTTTAGGAAAAGTCTTTTCCTTAACAAATGTCTTTTCTGGTAGTCCATGGAACTTCTTTACGTGGGACAGATGGACCCACCCCTTGCGGCCTTCCAACTTCACGGCCGTGCGGGTGGTCAGGAGAACGAGTCGCGGCTCCTTCCAACGAGGCTCCAGCGGACTTGAACGATCAAAATTCCGGACCAACACTAGGCTTCCTGGAATGACTTCATGCGGTTTCACCTCGGTGTTGTCTGGAAATGCGGCGGCAACCTGTGAACGACAAGAGTGTAGGGCAGACATCAAGGAAGCTAGGTAATCTGTCAGCATATTACTGGAAACATCTGTAATACTGCGGGGTCTAGGTGTACCCCACATGTTTGGGGGGCGGCCGAATACGACCTCATACGGGGACAGACCTGATCTGGAATGTGCAACCATCCTCATGTAGAATAGAGCAACTGGCAGGGCAACTAGCCAGTCTACACCTTTCTCTTTACACACTTTCGCAATACGGACTTTCAATGTCTGATTATGTCTCTCTACGAGACCGGCTGCTTCAGGATGGCGCACACAATGGAACTTCCACTGGTACCCTAACAAAAGGGAAACATGTTTCATTAACTCAGATGAGAATGGCTGGCCGTTATCAGAATACACGACCCTAGGGAGTCCATAGCGGGGAAAGAATTCACGAACCAACTGCTTAGCAGTGGTCGCGGCTGTGTAATCTGGAACTGGATATGCTTCTGTCCACCTGGACAAAGCGCATACAACTACGAGGACATACTTGAAACCTCGACATCGCTCCATCTGAATATAGTCCATCTGGAGGACTTCAAAAGGGTGGTCAGGAGGTTGGAATCCACCTTGTTCCACCGGGACACTTTTACCTGGATTGAACTGGCAACATATCATACAAGTACGGACTTTCTGCTTGGCTGCAGCTCGTAAGTGCTTGTTGAACCAAAGGTTCTGAATACTGTCTAACATAGCTTTTTCTCCTAGATGTGCTGGACTATGTGCGGTATTAATAATGACTTGAACCATAGAGTCGGGGAGAAACCATGTGGCTTTTCCCTTCGTCAACCATCCCTGATCTGTCTGGACCCCTCCTTGTTCGGACCATTTCTTGATTTCTTCGGGAGTAGCATGTAACTGTATGTCTATGACATCTTGTGTAGGGTCCTTAACTGTCATACAAGTAGTCTGTTCTGGAGTGGATGTCTGTGTCTTGTTAACTGGAATGTCTGGAGTCTGAGCTGTAAGCTTGGCTGTTCGATCTGCTAGATCGTTACCTTGGGAAATGATATCAGTAACTTTCGTATGTGCCTTGCACTTCATGATAGCGATAGCTGTCGGTAAATGTATTGCATCTAACAGAGCTTGAATGAGGAGACCATGCTAAATCTTGGTTCCATGAGAAGTCATGAAACCTCTCTCCTGCCAGAGTACTCCGAAGTTGTGTACAACTCCGAATGCGTAACGTGAATCTGTATATATGTTTACTTTCAGGTTCTTGGCACGTATGCAGGCTTGGGTCAGAGCAACTAGCTCTGCTGCTTGAGCAGACAGGGTGTCAATACGGTGTGTTTCAATAACTTCAGTGTCAGTAGTCACTGCATACGCGGCTACTAGTTCTCCTGTACTTGTTCTCATACATGAACCATCCACATAAAGTGTCAGGTCGGGATTAGATAATGCAATGTCTGTCAGGTCTTGTCTTGGCTTAGTCATAGTGTTAACAACTTCCACACAGTCATGTGTGGCAGGATTTGAAGTAACTGACGGTAACAGTGTAGCAGGATTTAGAATGTTGCAGCGTCTGATTTCTATGTGTGGCTGGAACAATGTCAGTTCATAACCTGTTAAACGTGCAATTGTCAAGTGCTGAGTCTGTGTTCGGTTTAAAAGAACTTCTACGGAATGTGGAACTTGTACTGTCAGGGAGTGTCCTAACACTATGGAATCACTTTGTCTGATAGCTAGAGCTGTGGCTGCAACTGACTTGAGGCACGCAGGCAGAGCCTGGGCTACTGGATCTAATGTGCTCGAGAAATAAGCACAGGGCTTGTACTGTCCTGCTTGATCTTGTGTGAGAACAGATAATGCAGTACCATCACGTTCTGTGACAAAAAGTGTAAAAGGCTTACTGTAGTTCGGTGTTGCTAGAACAGGTGCTTGGCATAAGGCTTTCTTTAATTCATTAAAAACAAGTGTATGTTCAGATGTCCAAGGGAGGACAGTCGATACGGCTGCCTCCTGTGTCGTTAACTGTATCAGTGGTTTGGCTAGAAATGCATACTGAGGAATCCATTGTCTGCAATAAGAAGTGAGGCCAATAAAAGCACGTACCTCCTTCTGTGTCTTGGGCTGTGGAAGACTCGCTATCAACTGGATACGGTCTGGTGTCAACTGCCTACCCCACTTGGACAGTAAGTGGCCTAAGTAGATCACTTGCTGGACACAGAATTGTAACTTGGAAGGGGACACCTTGTGCCCCTGCTCGGCCAGAAAATACAGGACTGTAAGTGACGCACGCTCGCAGTCACGTTCAGAACGGGCTGTGATCAGTAGATCATCGACATACTGGAGCAGGGCAGTGTCAGTCGGCATGTGAATATTGTCTAGTTGTCTCTTAAGTGCTTGACTGTAAATACTAGGACTTTCTGTGAAACCTTGAGGAGCTCGTGTAAATTTATAGCTCCTTCCATTTAAACAAAAACCGAAAAGGTACTGGCTGTCTGGGTGAATCGGGACACTGAAAAATGCATTCTTGAGGTCGATAACAGTGAAAAATGTAGCTTCAGAATCTATAGCTGTTAATAGGGAAGAAATATCTGGGACTACTGGATACTGGGGTATGATACATTTATTAAGCTCTCGAAGGTCAATCACTAATCGATATACTGGAGGTGCATTTGGATCAGTACGTTTCATGACTGGAATGATAGGAGAATTACATACATTGGAGTCAGTTTCTACAACCACTCCTTGAGCAATAAGCTCGTCAATAATTTTGGATAAGGCTGCTACAGCCTCAGATGGCAATCTGTACTGTCTGATTCGTGGCAAAACTATACCTTCTTTGAGGGTCACACGATGGGGTGTGATTTGCATAAAACCTACATCAGTTGGACCTTGCGCCCATAAATGCTGCGGTACATTTGATAGTCTCGGATCAAAATCACGTAATACATAGTGACCTTTAAAGTCTCTTAAAAACAATCGGATTCCTTCTGGGGAGCAGCAAATAACTGCACCTAATTCTTTCAGTGTTTTAATACCTAATAAATTTTCTGGACATGACTTCGTAAGTAACAAATCAGTAGTTCGGGACAATGGACCAACTTCTAGGGAAACTGGTTTTGAAATTTCATTAACAATAGGCTTTCCTGAAAATCCAAGGGAAACATTTCTAGAGCCTGAGAGCGGAGCCCCTGGAACCTCGTCATGACTGATAGTAGTCCTACTTGCCCCTGTATCAATCAGAAACTTTCTGTCTTTCCCTAATACTTGACTGTGCACATAGGGACCCTCTTGATCTACAGGTATCTCGATGAGAGGCAAGCCTACCTCCCTCTCTAGGCTGTTTCATGAATACTGTTGATACTCTGGATACTCTGACTGAGCATACTGATACATCTGCTGTGTAACATGCTGTGTTGCAGCGATAGGCTGCGGTGCTGGAGCTGTCTGTTGTGCATTCTGTGGTGACTGAGAAGTCTGCGAAACTTGTTCTGGTCTAGGCGGACGTGGTCTTTCTTTAGTCTTACCAGTAGCTATGTTGTGTTTCAGAACTGCACACTCGTTTATAAAATGACCTGGCTGTTTACAATAATTGCATGTCCCTTTAACGGGAGCTGCAGGATGACTGACTTGATTCGGACCCCTCTTCTGACTGTCTTGTGGAACAGATTGTGCAACTAATACTTTCATTTTCGTATCTTTCATACGTCTCCTTTCGTGTTCTTGCTCTTCCCTGATTCTGTTCTGGTGATACTGGAGCATTTGAAGCATTTGTGACGGAGTACTAGCTTGCCAACTACTTTCGACTTTCAATACTCGATTTTTAACTTGTGGACTTGAATTCTCGACTAGTTTAGTAACAAAAAGATGAGGGTATGACTCGCTACTTGTCTTCAAACCACTGTTAATAATAAAACATTTTTCAAATCTAGAAAAAAAATCACTAGTGTCTTCATCCTGTTTCTGTTTACATGCTGAGATTGCATCCCAATCTTCCTTTTTCGTGGCTAGTAACCTTGGCAAAACTTGAATCAATAACTCGGGCAATTCTTTACATTTGTCCCCAAGACCGGTACCTGGTACTCGTATTTTATCTTCAGCTTCTAGAGCTGTCCAATCAATCTTTTTCTCTCCCACCTCCCATTCTTTTTCCTTGAGTTTTTCATATACCCCTGCGGGCAACAGGACCTTTAGCATTTTAATGATATCTGGATACGTGTATTCTCCCATACGGAGCATGTCTTTTAATTCTCGATGGAACCCTGCTGGATCTTTGTCGTGACAGGGAATTAATTTCTTCATCTCTAAGAGTTCCATCTTTGTAATAGGGGTGTAAACAAATACTCGTTGCATTTCACCACCCGGTGTCCTAACTGGGTGTACTTCTCGTAACGGATTCTGTCTATCCATGTAAAATGATTTACTTTCTGGAGGTGAGTCGTGAACAAAATGCGGATTCAGAAACGTTCTATATTTGTGGCGCTGTTCTAGAATGACACTAATTAAATCGGTACCTAAACCTCTCCATCTATACTGGAGTAACTCGTTCAAAATATCATGTAACGGACCTGGATCAGAATGTTGACCCTCATACAGTGTAATGAGGTGCTGGATCATATACATACCCACCAGTCGCTGCTCGGCTGGGGGCAGTTTCAGAAACATTTGTGCCACTATTTCGTCTGGAAAAGTGGTAGAATCAGTAGCCCATCGGACTGCTGATCGGGCTAGTTCTTGTTCATGCATGGTACTAAGTTCACTATAACCGATTCGTGATTTCAGAATGTGATCGGTGGCTTGAAATACTTGTTCAAGAGAACCTTGTTCTGGTGCTGGAGGAGGAAAAACTTTCTTGTGTTCTAGGCGTGAATGTCGGTCTGGAAATCTAGATCTACCTACATACGCTATTCTGGTGGGATTCTCGTTGTCTACCTCTTCGGTAGGAGAGTCGTCTTCTTTCTCGCTTACTTGTGCTGTTTTGCGTTTCTCGTGTAACCTTATTATTTCCTTACGAATTTTCTTGTACATACTGTCTATACTACTGAGTGTCTTGTGTCTTCCCTCGGCTATATGATCACTCCATTTTGTTAGAACTCTCATTTCGATCGGATCTTTAGTCGGATAATCTTGTTCCCTTATTAAACTATTGATTAGAAACTTTAATAGCATGAGCTGGGTCTCAGCTTTCCTTAGAGACATGACTTCGCCAATACTTTCTGGATCATCTCCTGTACGGATAAAACGATATATTCTGTCTAGATCTTCTTTCATATTCGGTAGGGTGTCCAAATATTCGGTCACCCGTCTTACACGCAATGAATATATGACCATATCATCATCGCCTGGGACTGGATCATAACGGCATTCGGTGAGAGCTCGCTTGATATCTGCAACGGACTGCTGTTTGGGCGTACGCTGTAACGCACGTTCATGTAACTCGACTAACGTTACACGTTTGTGTTGGGGCGGGGTACGAGGAGGATCTCCCCCCGCGGCTCCTAAACTAGAATCGTCGACGGGTACTGTACGGGCAGGCAGAGTGACTGATGTAGCGGGAACTTGTACTATGGGCTGGACCGGGGGTACCGTAACAGGTACTGTAACAGGTGCCCCGGTGGCTGGAGGAACAGGAATTACATTATTTACAGGAGCTGGCGGAACTGGATTTGCATATTCTGGGACTGTGTCGTCCAAGTAGGACGAGAGAAAAATATCAGCTGCGGTCGGTTTGTGACGTAGCTTAATCGGAACTAATGGCGGCGGAAAATTACATGGTGCTTCCGGGGTTGCTTTCGGCAAGCCCTCGGCAAGAAGAGGATACATACCCTTAATAAGAGCATTTCTCTGTCTGTCTGACTGTTCGGCTTTAACTCGTTCACCTATTTCGATTAATTCCCTTTCCTGGGCTTTTTCTGAGGATTCTCTACTTAATTCTGACTTTCTGATTTCTTTTTCGGTTCTTTTATGAGATTCTTTGCGCCATAACTCGATGGCATCTTTCTGGGACTGTCTGGATTTCTTTTTCCATAATGCTTCTTCTACTCGCATGATGCACTCGGCATCCCACGTACCTGATACGGGCCATCTATATTTCTCTTCTAGTTCCTTGGTGTATTCCACCCATAAGTCTAGATATAATATGGCACATATGCCATGCTTTTGATACATAAAATGACCTGGACTGTCCCTAGGCGGGACAGGAACTGCTTTCTCGAGCAGACCTTTTCTAGTCTTTAACTGACGTAACTTCGTGAACAGAGGCATAACTTAGGCTGGAGTCTGGACACAATACAATACACGATAAACACAATAATAATTTAAGAACACAAATCATTCATACCACGACATTGAAAACACATAAAATAACATTTATAATAACGGTTCGGACAGAATATTACCTGGAATACTGAGAACAGAACACATGAATTTCTCGAGAACAGAACTTACTAGAACAGAAACTTTACTAGAATGACTGGATGCACTGCTAAAACAGTACGAAACTTACCGGTCCCATAAAGAGACACGTCAGGACCCGCGCCCACCTAAGTGAACACTTCGTGTTGGATTTGCGTACCCAAACCCACGGACCAGAGACAAATTAATTGACCCTGTCTAGATACTACCCCAGCAACGGTACTCACCGGGCAGCAAGAACGGAAGGCCTCGGACTGGACTGGACTGCTACGACGACGGACGGACGAACCTCGGACTTCAGTTACAGGTGGGCCTCCGGATACCTCGGACCTTGGACTCTCGGCTTGGGCTCTGGTCGGGACTCGCCGCGTTCCTCCACCGCCTCGTCTGGATGCTGGACGGCAACCTCCGTCTCCTCCGTGGGCCTGAGGGATACTTGAAGCAGAAATATCTGCACGTGCACGGTATGGTTCCGTCACGGCTGCAGAGGATCAGGGGGCCTGCGTGGCTTCTCCGGCGCGTGGGGAAAGGGCAAGTCCCTATTCGGGTGCCATTATGTGGTAAATAAATAAATAATTACTGGATCTATTTTTCGGGATACTCATATAAACAGATAGCTCAATAAATAAGAGTCAAGATTCGAGGTAGCTGGAGTGTACAGGCTTTAATCAGGCATAAAAGACAGGAACAGGACAGCCTGTACGGGAATAGGATGGCAGGGCCCGGCAGCTGCCGGGGGCAGGACCTGGGAATGATGCGCTAACTTTTAATAACAGTGCACAATATTTATAGTTAAACAAATACATTACATTCAATACAGTAGGCGTAGCAGTAGGCGTGGTTTCGTAACAGTCGCGAAAGATAAGGGTAAAATGATGTAACAAGAAGGCGTGTACAGGGCGTATACATAGACATGTGATGTAGACGTAACAGAATATGTCATAAATGGGGCGGAAACATGGAGGGGGCTACCTGAGCAGCTGGGACCTCTAACCTAGTGGTGCGCGTAAACTGGCAATGACGTGTTACCAGGGAAAACTGGGGGCTATGACCTCTGCGCTAGAAGAGGAGACTAAAGTCTGGAGTGTCAGAGCGACATGTACCCAGGCATATCTAGTATCTGGTGTTTAGAGTACATGTTGATAGAATCCAAAAGTTATCAGGGCAAAGGCTGATAGACTCTAAGACTGGTGCATGCATAATTCTATATGTAGTGCGTGTGCGAGGAATATTCTATGAATATTAATACAGTATTTCTCTTACATGGAGACATAAAGGCTAGACCATGACGGAAACTATTGATGCGATTCAGTAGTTCAGGAATGCAGAGAAGGAGGGTTGGACTGATAACTAGAAACATAACATATTCTTGGCAGACTGGGAGGCAGAGCCAGGCCGAGCCGGGCACTGCGTGGCAAGAAGTAAGCTAAGGGTCAGGGATGCAGGTGGGGGCTGTATCGCTCCTCGGAGAGGGTTCAGGAGACAGGAGCTGAATCTGAGTCCGGGCCCTTTTGAGGCCTAGAAACGGGAACAATTCAATGAATTAACGTGCACACTGTGAAACGTGGCAACGTAGCTTTACATAGGCCTAATATTCGTTGTATTCACGAGGACTGAAAACTGGCATACTAGAGATGGACACAACTGTAATTGCGTCTTTAATCGATCAGAAAGGAATACATGCATATCGATCATGCACATATAACATAAGATGGGGAACACGTAGGCACATATAACATGGCAAAATTTACTTTTCCACACTATTTGGAAGTATTGTACTTTTACCTCAAGGACAATTTTCCAGAACAGTGGCATGGATTCATGGATGCGTTCAGTACGCTTGGGATGCTGTTCCGAAGGCCCGGAGGCGGAAGACTGCACGTGGTCGTTCCCAAGGGCATGCAACATTAAAGATCAAATTTGTGAATCCCAGCAGTCCCCACCACCTCTTAAGAGACCTGAACCAGGATGCTGGCATTGATTAAACCCAACCTTTAGGGAACAGCCCACCTATATGTTTTGATGGCCATGGTTGGGCTTCCCCAGCATACACTGGCAGCCTCCTGAACAGACTTGGGCAATCGCTCGCCTCGGGGGGAGCCCCTTCCCACCCAGTGCTTAATTTGTAAATTATGAAGTGCAGGTGCTCAAATGTTTGTTGAAGGCCACACCCACTTTTCCATGGCTCCACCCACTTCTTCCACTGGCTCCACCCACTTACTCTATTGGTTCCACCCACATCCTCAACTGGCACTGCTAAAATTCAGATGTATCTGGTCACCACAGTGCTGCTGCCACACTCTGCTAACTCTGCAAAAGCTGTAAACAAGTGAGGAAATATCACCTCAAGTTACGTGTGTATGAATTTTAGATACTTCAAAAACAAGAAACCAGTTGCTGGACTCTGCGCTTAGCGGGCGCAATTCATCATGATACAGCCCAGTGATCTTAGAAACTGCCAGATTACAGTTTCAAGGTGTATTTCATCACATCATTCTAGGAATTCCAGGAATTGGGCCATAACCTCACTCCTAAATGTTGGGAATCTACATCCAACTAAGTTGTTTGATTTACAGAATGCAGAGCTTGTTAGAAATACAAATTATTCTGAGAGTGAATAAGCTACGTTTTCAGTTATTTATAAATACATCATTGAGCAACGTGAACATATTTCCAAGGCGGCAGAACTCTCATAAATTATTACTGTCTGGGGCGACCTCCTAACAGGAATGAAATGCAAGTAATGTCATGATGCATCATATAATATGTAGATTCCTGTGGTTGCCTATCCCGGCAGTAAACAATGTGAATTTCCATAATGTGGTATGTGCAAATGTTGCTGCATCTTTGTCTATGCTGCCTGTGAAACATAATTTTCTGAGATGGCATACCTTCCTTTCTATATGTCCTCCATCACCTCCATGAACTTTGATGGGCTTATTCATCTTGAACAGACTTCATTTTAATACTAATACAACACTAGGGCCATTCGTTGAGCAGGAAACATACCCGGTGCGTCACTCTGCATCTAATGAGTAATGCAACGACAGTCTTTTCGGGCCCAGGGAGCATTACTGAACACAAAACTCCTCTTTACACTTATTAGAATCTTCGCATTAACAGTCTTCAGTCGTGTATGGTATCCTCATATAACGGTTTGTGCAAAAATGGCCAAGACGCAGAGCCAAAGATATTGTTGTAAGACTGCAGGCCTAGACTGCGCGCCAGATATGGAAGTGAACTGGCCGGGGCATTGTATTTGCTTGCAACCTGATCCTTGCATACACTGCCTGGTGCCGGAAGCATGATTGCTCAGCCTGAGCCTAGGTCTCAGACTCGTCACCCAGCCCATTCACTCATAAAACTGTTATTATATATATAGCTTCGATGGTGACTGTCACCATGGCATGCTCAAGGAACATGCAGCGTTGGTTTGTGCTACAGCCTACGTACGGTAACGTGTCTGGTGGGTGCCTGGCGCCGGGCGGCACCGCCTTTATTACGAAAGGCCTGCTGCTGCCTGCCCTCAACTTGCCTCGACGACATCCAACCTCTGGAGAGGACTTGTGGAGCGCCTTTGTGCCAGGGCATGGCATTTTGGAAGAAATCTGCGCACTCTGCGCAGCACAGCCCCATCCCTCACAAAACCAAATCCCAGCCCAATCAGTGTTCCACTCACCGGCAACACTGAACTAAGGGTTGTTGCAGCCTAAGGCAAATTCGGTTCGGATATATGGCTAGAAATGAATCTTTTCTTTTCATTAATGGTTCTCACTGCCGCTCTACACAACTGCGGGGGACTCGGGAGATGAACAACACTGTCTGCAGCGGCAAGTCAGTGACTGAGGTAATTATATTACTGACTTTGCCACAATGCCATATGACGTGCAGACGCATGGTGCAGACCTGGCCCTGATAAATAAGTGCCGGTGCTAAGCACCGGAAAGCACCGGCACAAATTAAGCACTGGTTCTTCACCTGGGGGGTAATGACCTCACGAACCTGGGGAGGTCTGATCTATCACAGAGGATGAAGATTGACCTGGGCGAAGTCTGTAGACCCTGGAAGGGTTGTGAAGTATGGTGGTCAGAGTTGTGCCATGCAGGGTGTGGGAAGGCGCTAAACCATGTTAATGCTATAGAGAGGTCCAGGAGGAGAATCAACGCCGCCATGCGTAAATTCACTCAACAGAGGGACATTAGCTTCAGCAGGCATGAAATGATTCAAGATGTGACCAAGGGGCATTGTGAGGTTGATGGTGTCCACCTGTCTCCGGGAGGCATGGACCTGTTTTCTCAGATTTAAGGGAGCGCTGCATGGCAAAGGTTGCAGCTAAAAGCGGTAACTAAGTGTGGGGGGCCCTGGCAACGACGGTGGCCGCCGGCAGGGCTGTGGCGGAGTTACAGGGCAATCTGGAAGCAGCAAGGTGCAACAATGTACCTCAGCGGGCCCATAGGGGTGCCAGAGCCTAAAACCGGGAGCCTCAGGGGAGGCCTGGGAACACGTGTCAGCGCCCCAGTAGTCCTTCGGGCGGTTGTGGGCCTGTGCAACCGGGAGCTTGCCTAGCTACGCTCCGACCCGCTAGGGGTGTGAGCATAATTATTACCATAAGGGGCAGTACTGGTGGTTTTCCACGGTGCTGCTTGGCTCATCAGGCGGGCAGGTGGCGAGAATGCGGCCTGCCCTTGGATCGCCCGTTAGATAACCCTCAATGATTACATAACGGTGTATGTAATAAACCTGCAGCAACTTTTTCCCAATCTAACACTGGTGTCTTGTGTGTTATTTGCGGGATTCAATGTATGTTGTAGGGCGGGGGATCCTGTTGCCGTGATGTGACTACGCGGCTGCCCGAGGCCACCCGGTGGCCATCAGGAGGGCGGCCCCTTAGTCACGGAAGGCCTCCCCCGCCCCCTGCCCAAGGGGCACCCCCTCCGACCCTGAGGAGGAGCTCTGGTGGAGGGTGGGAGGGCCTGAGACGCACGTCCGGGGCGGCTGGCAGGGCGAGGGGTATTTAAGTTCCCCTCGCCATTTTAGTAGCCTCTTTGACGCTCCGGACGTCGTGCTATCGCCTTAGGGACACTCTTTCCCCTCCCTTCCGCTTACGCTGTGTGTCAGCTAAGGGGACTGTTGGAACTTTTAAATGTTTACTTTTATCGTTGCAGGCGGAGTTACAGGGCGATCCGGAAGCAACAAGGTGCAACACTGTACCTCAGCGGGCACATAGGGGTGCCGGAGCCTAAAACCGGGAGCCTCAGGGGACGCCCGGGAACACGTGTCGGCGCCCCAGTAGTCCTTCGGGCGGTTGTGGGCCTGTGCAACCGGGGGCTTGCCTAGCTACGCTCCGCCCCGCTAGGGGTGTGAGCATAATTATTACCATAAGGGGCAGCACTGGTGGTTCGCCAAGGTGCTGCTTGGCTCATCAGGCGGGCAGGTGGCGAGAATGCGGCCTGCCCTTGGATCGCCCGTAAGATAACCCTCTATGATTACATAACGGTGTATGTAATAAACCTGCAGCAACTTTTTCCCAATCTAACACTGGTGTCTTGTGTGTTTTTTGCAGGATTCAATGTATGTTGTGGGGGCGGGGGATCCTGTTGCTGTGATGTGACTATGCCTCTTGGTTCGGCGCCCCTCCCCCAAGGGAGGGGGATGTGTCTGGACCCTCCTCCCTCCCCTCTGTGGAAGAGGGGAGGGAGGGAGGGCTAGGGATGGAGGAGGTGCGTGGGGGTGGTGCGCGTGTGGGGGGCAGGAGATTCCATGGCCCCCACCAGGGAAGGCATGTGGGTGGGTGACCAGAGCTTGAGAGGCAAAAACCTGGACCTTTTGCAAAAAGTGAAGGACGACAATTTTACATCAACAAGTCTGATCAACATTGGAACCCAGAAGAATCACTAAGAAAATAAATAAAATTTAATTTCTAAAACCAGCAGCATACCTGTTCATTAAATTGCTTCCTTTTAGCAGCTGCTAACTAGCACAGCTGTAGAACACACAATCCCACTTCTCACTGGTTTCAGTCGCACCCTATAAAACGGACATGAGCCAAAATTGCAAAAATCTGCCAGAACATCTGGTTAAAAGCTGGGACTGTCCGGGCAAATCCGGGACGCCTGGTCACCCCACCTGTGGCACTGACTCTCCGGGGCTCCTGGTGACCCCACCTGTGGGGCTGACCTGCAATCCGCGGACCCCGTGGGAAGGGCCCCCTCCCAGCCCCCGCATCCCCTTCTCCTGCCGCCTTTCTTAGTGTGTGTGGATACAGGCTCAATGTAGAGCTAGAAGGTGGGTTTTGTAGCGCTCAGAGGTTGCAGGCTGCGGCACTGAGAGCTTGGTGGAGTGGGGTTGCCATGCACGGCTCACGGTGGACTCTGACTTCCCCGGGGGTAGGACGCGTTGACGCCTTGGTTCCGTGGAGTGTTTCCGTCAACTTTTTAAAAATTATTTTGTATAGTTTATTTAATGCTTTTTTTTTAATATAGCTCAAACTCGACAGGAAGATATCAGATGTCATAGCGCTTTACATGAGCACCAGTCTCGTTACAGATGGACTCATTCATTTGTTTTAGGCACTGGGAAATTAAGTGATTAGCCCAGAATCACAGGATGTTGAGCCTTGTTGCTGAGACTTGAACCCGGGTCCCCAGCTTCGAGGTCGACCCTCTAGCTTGAAGGTCACATCCTGACTTGAGCTGAAGGCATTAGAGTGCTTCATAGAATTTGCATAGAATCAATGACGTGAGCTGTATTAGGTGTAGATAAAGACACATAGTGACAATACGTAAAGGGCGCGCACAGTAGACATGAGGGTACGTTGATGACACTCCTTGGAGATAAGTAAGGTATATATATGTAAATCGCTAGACAGAATTAGAACAGCAGCGAAAACAAAGGTTACATGAGGAGTAGGCAAGAGTCCATAATAACAATAAATAGAGGAATCTACTCTCCCTTGTAGACGACGAACAGGAGTGTAGATGACCAATGTAAGGTCTGTGGTAACTAAGGTGGGGTGTAGTGAAGGTGGGGAGAGTGGAGCATTGTGAGATGTTGACCTGGTATATGCTGTCCACTAATTAAAGTAGGCACGTTGCACCAGTCCAAACAACCCTTATTGATGATAGGTTAAAGACAACCTTTTTTGAAAGCTATCCTAGTGGTAGCTGTGGAGAGCAGCCTTCAGGCTAAGTCTTGAAGTAATGTAAAGCAGCTTGTTTGACCAGAGACAATCTTATAGTGTTGCTGGACTGAAAAGGGAAGCACACAGTCGTTATAAAAATATGTATTTATTAATAACACTTTAGTATCCTCGACACGAGGATCGAACACAATTCAAATAATACAGTTGCAAAGAATCATACGTAACTAGCACAATACACAGTGGGCTCCAGGGGTAGACCAAATCATATACTAACAAAGTGGTAAAAGAACCACGACTCCGACTCAGACCTAGTCTGAGAGGTGTAGATTTGCTAGGACCCCAAAGAACCACCCAAGGTAAGTAGTTAGGGACCCCACGGAGAACGGGTGCAGTGTAACTGCACAGCTGCGGACTTCGTGCAATTCAATAGGGAAAGTCGCAGTTGCAATTTTAGAGGAAAAGGACACTTCTAGCAGGACTTTGAGGAATTCCCTTGGAACCTAGGAGGTTCTAGAGCCAACCCACCCGTGGATACAGAAGCACCCACATTACCTAAACCGAAGGAGCCGGGTGCATAGGTGTCAAATTGCGTCGGAAACCGCCGTCGTTTTCAATGAAGCACTGTGAAGAAGAACTGCTGCTGTGAAGGTGAAGAGTGTCCGGAAGAACCCAAACCTGGATTTGTGATGTGTGGAACCTGAAAACAGAGGGGACAGAGTCTAGGTCACTTCAGGAGTGACCAGGGGCTCGGAAGACGAATGCCCACCCATGTCGGATGCTTCAGGAGGGTCAGCTGCGAGGATCCAAAGACATCTTGGACAAGCAGGAGCCGGAAGCGAGCTGTTCCACGTTGGATGTCCAGTGCTTAGGCGTCGGTGTCTGGCTGGAGCACCAAACAAGCCTTGACAGCGGCAGATAACAGGAAGATGCAGATCTTTGTTGGTTCGGCACACTAGATCACCAAAGCAAGGAGAGTCAGGGCAAGCCTGGAGCAACCTGGGGAGCCCACGGAAATCAAGATTGACCCTCAAGTGGACCCACAGGCCGGAGGCACAGGAGTCGCGAGGACATCACAGGCGGATTCACAGGAGACAAGCTGGCAGGGCACAGAGTGCAAGGATGCTGGAATCCTTCAAGGAAAAGATGCACTGGGGCCAGGCCTACACTGAACCTCAAGCACAAGTTTGTTGCTTGTAAACAAGCCCTGGCTGATACAAAAACACGGTGCACTGAAGTGCAGGTTATGCGGTCCCCTCGACAGTTGGTGCCCTCAAACTTCGTGAGATGGCAGGCACAACCCCAGGACCTTCAGTGACCCTCCTCTGGTGCTGCTGACGTCATCGGAGTCCACAGGAGCTAGGGGTCAGCGACCGGAGAAACGCATTACGGTGCCTGCTTCTGCAGGGGTGTGAGAAGTTAGCCCGGCATCTGATGTCCACTAGATCTAGTGGGCACCTTGCACCAGTCTAATCAACCCTTAATGATGGTGGTTGTAAAGTCAACCTTATAGACAAGCTATCCTAGTCGTAGCATGGACCAGCAGTAGTCAGGCTAAGACTTAGAGGCGAGTTAAGCAAGTTGTTTTACCATTTATAATCCCTTGAATACCAAATGAAAGCACACCACACAAGGTATATATCAAATATATATGTATGTATTCTAAATACAACCCCTCTGAACTCTTTATGAGGTCAGAGGTAAAAGTAAAATACAAGGAACTTAATTAGCATACAATAAGTTGCACAAATACAGTTATGCCCTAGGGGCCTCACAAATCATATATTAAAATAGTGGTATAAGAACCACGAGAGAATTAGAAAGCAGGCCTAGGTCCTAGGGCATCGCTGGGGCTACTCTAAACAACCAAAGGTTAGGATGCAGGAGGCCCACAGGAGACGCAAGCAGTGACTAAACACAGCCGTGGGTTACCATTGACTTTCTATGGAGTTCGTAAAAATTACAAAGTTACAGATTAAGGGCGCAAAGGAGTGTACTACGATGGAGCCCTTTACACTAGGACACTAGGAGAGTCAATACCCATGGGGACACCGGAGTACTCAAGTTAACTCACCCAGGGAAGCCGGGTGCATAGGTGTCTTTTCGTGTCAAGTTTCGTCGTAGTCAATTCCAATGGAGAGCTGTGAAGAAGTGCTGCAGGCGACCAGAGCAAAGTGTCCGGATAGATCCAAGGGTGGATCGAAGATATGAAGAACCTGAAAGCAGAAGGGACAGAGTCTGGCTCACTAGCTAGTGACGAGGAAGGAACCAGGAAGGAACCAGGCGATGTCGGGTGTTTCCAGGTGAAGGTGAAGCTTGTATCTGCAGCCACGAGGACCAGGTGGTGTCGACGACGACCAGGAGCTGGATTTGAGCTGTCCCGCGAAGGATCTAGTTGACTGCGGTGTTGGTATCCAGATTGGACCCAACGAGCCTTGGCAAACGCAACCCTCCTACCATATACAAGCAAGATTTAGAGCGTGAGTGAGAGCAGGCATTCGTTGCAGGGGGTTAGACCATGCAAATCCCTCCTATCATACACAGGCACAATTGAGAGGGTGAGTGAGAGCAGGCATCCTTTGGAGGGAGATAGACCATACAAATCCCTCCTAACATATACAGGCAAGATTGAGAGGGTGCGTGAGAGCAGGCATCCTTTGGAGGGGGATAGACCATGCAAAGCCCTCCTACCATACGCAGGCAAGATTCATGAGTGAGAGCAGGCATCCTTTGGGGGGGAGGTTAGACCATACAAAGTCCTCCTACCGTAAATGTAAATGTAAATGTAGTTGAGCTTATATAGCGCACAGCTACCCGCAGTGGGTTTCCCGGCGCTTGCTTAGGGAACCCGTCCTGGTATTCCCCTGTGAGATATCAGGGTATCCACAAGGTGAAAAACAGGCATCCCACCGCGAGGGGCCGTTGTGGAGATTAAGCAAGCTATTGCCCAGAGTCGCAGAGTGTGAACCCGTGAGTCGAGGAGGCACCGGGGCGAGAATTATCGAGTCCGTGGAATTTTTTTTTTTTGTTGTTTTTTTAGCCCAAGACCCGCCGAGGCGGGGAATTGAACCCTGGTCCAGGACCGATCTCAGCTTCCGGGTCTGCTGCCTCTAACCCCTGAGCCACACTTCTCCACTACCTCTCCATTACCGTAGACAGGCAAGATTGAGAGCATGAGGGAGAGCAGGCATCCTTTGGAGGGGAATAGACCATGCAAAGCCCTCCTACCGTATACAGGCAAGATTGAGAGTGTGAGTGAGAGCAGGCATCCTTTGGAGGGGAATAGACCATGCAAAGCCCTCCTACCATAGTCAGGCAAGATTGAGAGCATGAGTAAGAGCAGGCATCCTTTGGAGGGGAATAGACCATGCAAAGCCCTCCTACCGTAGTCAGGCAAGATTGAGAGCATGAGTAAGAGCAGGCATCCTTTGGAGGGGAATAGACCATGCAAAGCCCTCCTACCATAGTCAGGCAAGATTGAGAGCATGAGTAAGAGCAGGCATCCTTTGGAGGGGAATAGACCATGCAAAGCCCTCCTACCATAGTCAGGCAAGATTGAGAGCATGAGTAAGAGCAGGCATCCTTTGGAGGGGAATAGACCATGCAAAGCCCTCCTACCGTAGTCAAGCAAGATTGAGAGCATGAGTGAGAGCTGGCATCCTTTGGAGGTGGATAGACGATGCAAAGCCCTCCTACCATATACAGGGAGGATCAAGAGTTCAAGTGGAGCAGGCATCAGTTGGAGGGGGATAGGCCATGCAAAGCCCTCCTACCGTACCCAAGCAAGATTGAGAGCGTGAGTGAGAGCAGGCGTTCTTTGGATGGAATTATTCTCTAACCTAGCCCTCCTCCAGTACCACTCACCAGGTGGTAAAGCTGGCATAAATGATCAGGACTATTGTTAAAGAAATGTCGTAACTTCTTCAATCTAAATCCTTGTTTACATAGGTAAGAAGATGGTTCAACGTAAAGTAAAAAATACATGTCCTTTACCTAAAAAATGATTTTTTATTTTTATTTATCAAAGTACTTTATTCGGTTAAAATTAATAACCATAAAAGCATACAACATAAACATTTCTTGTTCATAAAAAATTTTTTACACATAATTTCCGATCTAAATCAATTTTACCTTGTGATCAAACAGTAAAGAATCATCTCAACAAAATAGATTTAGCAGGTTTTAAGAACAAATAAAATCGAGGAAATGAAAAGCATGTGGGGCTGTATCTAATCTATATTGGCGACAATAGTTAACATTTGGCATGGCAATAATATGCTTCATACGGGGAGAAGTGACTAATTGAGGCGATATCCTTATCCTATCAGATCACCAAATCTAAGCCATAGAGTAAGTCATAACGATTGTGGGTGGGTATCTTGTAGCTGCACTGTCTTGGGCCTCTCCTACCCAACCAGTGGTTTTTCTCTACGCTCCAACTTATGGGTGGCGAATACGCGGTTTTAGGGTAGAAATCGCACCGTTCCCATGTTATTATTGGCCCGTCTCCTATTTGTGGCTCCCAACTACGTAAATATGGGACGACCTGGTTATCCCTGAAATTAACAATTACCAGGTCTCCGGCTATGTCCTTGGGACGGGATCCTAACCACCCCACCCTTATGACATTTAAGATTCTTCCATCGATATTAGGTGGAAGCGGTCTGTTTTTAGTTAACCAAAATTGCACCTTATTTTTAAGGTGCTGATGTCCTTCAGATTTGCCGTTTCTGAGCTCAGGCACTCCCGAGAGGACACACACATAAGGTGCTGCCTCCGGAGGTAGGTTTATATAATTAATTTTCCTTTGCATGTTACCTTGGTTAGGATCTGGCCCCTCAGAGAATGTGGCAACTTTGGTCAGGCCTGCTCTAGGAGCAGAACTCAGTACCTTTGTATGTTTTTCGGGTACTTCCTTGGGTTTTAAAGCTGGTAATCTAGCATCTGGTGGGCGATTTTGGGCAGTTTTATTAAACACGGTGGATTCGAGCGTATTGGCGGCAGCTAAATTCTGAGTTTGCTTGTCCCCCAGCTTTCTGTTAATAAGCACGTTTGCCTTGGTGGATTCTTCTATCAACGTGACCTTTTCCCCTATTCTTTCTATCCTTTCTATCAGCTGGGATAATAAGCTTTTTACCAGTTCTTCAAGCTGGGCCAATAGTTTGGATGGTAAAAAGGATACAGGAGATTCCTGTGTTGGACATGCTTTGGGTGTTTCAGGGGTGATGGTGGCGATGACCAGTGGGGGACTAGAATTCATTTTTTGTTGCTTCGCTTGTCTCCCCCTGTGTTCCACACCTTTTCGCTTTCTGTTCGCTGGGGTGACCTGGGGATGCACTATCGGCTGGGTGTTAACTTTATCTGTTGTTGGGAGATGAGATTCCAGGAGACCTTTATTTAATTGAGATGATGTACTGGACTGGGGGCTTCTATTTCCCGTAGGGCATGTTGGAGCACCAGTTTGCTCATTTCCCTGGTCTACTGGAATATACCTGGTTTTACAAATTTCGTTTAATTCCCTCAGTAATAAAACGTTTGCTGAGTCAGTTGGCAACGTGGGGGTAGAAAGACTGTGTTCTACTCTCTCTAATGCTGATGTAACCCTGGTTAGGTAGTGGTCCAGAGTCCCTTTGAGCGAACCCCCCTGAGAACAAGTTTGTTTGGGGGCCCCTTTTGGTGTCATGATGCAACTAGCTTTTGAATGTGTAACAATGAGGCAACATTTACCTAAGAAGGTCAAGGGGATAAGTTAGGTACCAATAAGTAGCCCCTTAGAGAAACCAGGAGTGTTCGTGAATAGTGATTTGTATAGGACAGTCAGGGTTTGAATATGGGCAGGGAAGGAGTGGCGCTCTGTAGATCCCAAAGGATAAGAACTGTAGAAGTTGGTTGTATGTTCGGTGCAGACAGGTCAGGGGAACATGCTTTTCATGTATTTATATACCAGCTACTTGGAGGCTTGTGATGACCTTTTGAACATTAAATATACCTTACAAAACACAAAAACTCATTGTCAAAGTATCTTTTGAAATCACGCTACCCAGGGTCTTCATCTGGAACCCTTCTGATTCCCTCGTGTGCACAGGAACCCTCTATGAAAGTGTTCGTGAATAGTCTCTAGGTGCGCATACCTTAGTTCATGTCCTTGGTCCCACGAAACCAAGAGTGGTGGCCCGGCCCGACCTCCTCTGGCCTCTGAGGGCCACAGAGGGCCCGCCCTTTGCCCGGGCTTCGCACGGCGTCCCGCTCAGTGCTGGTGTTATGCGCCTCCTGGCGCGTCGTCACTGGTTAGATGCGTGGGCTTACTCTTGGCCGGTGGCGGCGTCCAACCACTGGAAGAAGTTCGACCCTTGGCAGTGGAGTGTGGCAAGATGCGGCAAGAAGCGGCCCTAGCGGTAAGTGACTTTTAATTTGTTTGTTTTCTTACTCATTGCTGTCCTACCTTTTAAGTATATGGAAAAACACACTGCTCGTCCTGCTAGCCTTGCTCCTGTAGAAAATGTATCAGATTCAGAATCCTGAAGACCAGCTTATACAACATTGTTAGTCCAACAGTTCAACCACCTACAATCACCAGATAGATGTCTTCCTCCTTCCGAGCACAGCCTGGTTGCTTCAGCCTTGAGGTATGATTTAAGTGGCCAGAAACCATCCGTCTTTCCCAATATCTTTCCCAAGGTTGCTTTTCACTCATTGTCCCTCTCCAATTCTTTTCTTTTCTTAATCACCACAACTTTCTTATTGGTCTCTGCACAGAAACAGTGTCTGAGTTTTCAGCACAGATAGCAATTGATAATTGTGCTTGATCACACTCCCCATACACACCAAAAATACAACTTTCAAGCTTTATTCAGTACATTGGCGCTACCAGTAAGTGCCGCCCTAAGGCTTTCTTACCTCACCAAAGAGCATCAGCCCTGTGCACAGAGACAGAAACACCAAACTAAACCAGATTTTTCATCATATGTTTACATTCCTTTGACAGCATCAAAACAGGCGTTTTGGTCCCAATGTATGTGTATGTTGATATTCCGATAGGCAATAATGTTGCAACAAGGAAACTACAGTCTGATGGTCATAGAGGATTCTGTTCTGAGTGTGGTCTTGTGTTCTTGTCTGATACTTTTAATTCAAATCTTTACATTCGCCAGACTTGCATACCTCAGGTGGCACACAAAAGAGAAGCATCGCATTGGTGGTGCAACTCACAGCAAAGGGTAAGTGACAGGGTGTCAGTGGGCATACCCATGTGCCTGTTTGTTTTGTTCCCACGGTGCGCTTAGTTATAATGTTCTAGCAAAGGACTCCTCTTCAAATCCATTGTAATCTTTTATACCCTCCTTTCCCTAAATGATCTTCCAGATCATTAAAGTAATTGTCTTATGCACCCCTGAAGACACCATTTAGTTTTAAGGGGCAAACTTACTATTCACGCAGTGCAGTGCAGCAAGCATGGTCTCTGTGCTGCATTGGGTGAAAGGAAGAGAGTGGACAGTACCATATCTATAAAGATTCAGCACTGCTGCTCTCTACCCAAGCGCGGGTTCTTAAGTATGTCTAGCACTTAGCACAGACGTGGGCACCACAGTGCGAAGATGTGTATCTCAAGAATATGTTTCGTACTAGAAATAACCTCTTTCAGTTAAAATGCTTTACTGAGATATATTTGTTAACACCTTCGCTGCGGCGGCTATTCCGTGCAGTGCTAAGGGGGCGGGGGGCCCCGCGGCACACCCATGCTGGTGACGGAACCGCTCCGTCACCAGCCTCGGTTGAGCTATGCTAATGACGGAGCGGTTCCGTCATGGCCCCGCCCACTCAATGGAACGCGCCATGCAGGCGCATCGAGCGGGCCATGACGGAACCGCTCCGTCATCAGCACAGCGCTACCGCAGCTGATGACTGAGCTGTTCCGTCATCAGCGTGGAAGTGGTTAAACTTTCCCACTTTGTATGTCTTTGGTACGCACAAGCAAAGACTGAAAATGTTGTACCCAAAAACATATTTCCGCCGATGTTGCCTCCTCCATTGCACTGGAGTTGTCACTGAAGCGTGAAACAGACTTGGAAGATGAGACAAAGTGGTTGAGAAGGATCAACATGCTTAAGGAGCCTTGGTTAGCGGAATCACACAAGATGGTCCCGATAGTCACTAGTGCGATTTCTGTTCCACAGCAATGATAACATTCAGATTTGTTCTCATAAGAAAATAGATTATTTATTATTTTAAGTCTTTGGAAAGGTTGTTGGCTGTTGCTGTTACATTTTGTGTCAGTGTGTGGCGTAATAATGGGTGCCGTAACAGTGAGTTCATTTTTCTTGTTTGGGTAATTGGATGTGAATTTTGAGCAAAATAATGCAGATGCACCAGAATGATCATTTTTGAAGGTTAAAAATAAGATAAAGAGGTTTAAATATCCTATGCAGCTGCCTCTGAGTGATGCTTTCTTTCCCCTCAAGGATCAATCCCATTCTACGATTCGTAAGTGCGTAAACGTCTGAGCTTGTGCTTGGGTGGTGACGCTTGTTCAGCAATGGGATTTATAATCACTTTAATTTTCATCTGCTGACCTCCCCACTGAGGCATTCATGGGAATGCTTATGTTGTACAAACTCTGCTTGTGTTGTGAACGTTTATCTCAAGCCTCACAATCTAAAGTGGATTCTGGAATGTACCGCACTTCATAGAGTGTAAAGTGGACACTGGAAGCCGCATGACAGTGGAGTCTATAATGCTTCTACGGTTTATGCAGAGCAGGGAAGGGGGACTGCGGGGTGATGAACAGAGAGGGATATTGTGTGGTGTGCAGAGAGGGAATGTGTGTATGGAGAGTAACACAATACTTTGAGTCTTTCACTAATGCTATGTCTTGTGTCTTTGCTGTACTCACTGTGGTATGGAACATCTGGAATATTTTTGAAGTGCGGCCCTACAATTATCAACCACATCTATCATCGTCCTGTAAGTGACAGAGAATATCAGTGGATAGATGTGAGCCGTATGGCTCAGTGTTTCTTTGGCTCTACCTGCATGCCCTGTTGTTGTCCTTCAGGAATTGGTGTCTAAGATCCAACCTCATTTCACGCCACCTGCTGCTCCTCATCCGTAACTGTGATGTCCAATCTGTAAACTACAGCGGCTCCAGGACTATCACGTAATTCACATGCTTTCACCACGTTGACATCTCGTCTATATTTCGTGGCCCTGCGAGAACCTGTTGCTCCTGTTCTTTTCCCATCTTAACACTTTATAGCCAGACTTCTTGGCTTTGCCATTGCATGTTGTTGCAGTGTCTATATTACAGATTAATTGTGAAACCTTATTTATTATATGTATCGGTATCCATCATTTTGAAGCGAAAATGAAAGCTTAGCTGATCTTAATCCATAATGGCCTTTTTTTTTAAACAAACTATTCCTACACCATTTTTGATAATCTTGCAATAAATTCCAGAAGAAAATAACACTCCCATAATTTACATTTAAAGATTTGGCAGATTATATGTATTTATTTCACCACACCAGAAAAATGGTGTAGATCAGTTTTCCCCCATGTCTAAATCTGCAGAAAAGAAGCACAAATTTGCCCTGGTTTCTTTTATTTGCATCCGTGCAAACGTCTGTGGTCTTTAGAACTTTTTGTTATTAGAACGACAAGCTGAGATCAGTTCTATCACCGCCTCCTCCAAAACATCTCAGGTCCTTCTCACTCTGCCACAGCTGCTCACAGCTGCCAAGATTCCCCTGGTTCAGAATTGAGCAGCTAATCTAGTCCATGCTGTTTGTTTCTTTGGATTCTAGGACTTGTTTTCCTGATTTTATACAGAAAAACAAGGACCACAAGTCCTGGAATGAAGAGTAAAAATCCGGCCTAGAGCAGATAGTCAGGCCTGGACCTGGTGAACTTTGTAAGGCAGGGAAGTTCCTGTCAGCTCTGTTTTGCCGTGTCTACACTCCAGTAATATAAAGCTTGGTCCTAATGTGAGCATTGTGCGACTGAGCACTCTATACTGATAATAATAATCCAGGAAAAATCTTAATACTTATTCTGTTTCTTACTTGTGAAAAAGGTGCAGGAGGTGCATCAAAAGCCAAATTTGGCACTATGTATTGATTTACAGGTTAAGTTCAGTGCACCATTGCTTTTTGGAGCATGATTAGCTAATATTTTTGTTCAAGTTACCTAAAAATGTAAAACAGTTTTTTCTGTTTCATTAGCCATAACTGAAATGTATGTTTATATATTTTTCTTTTCTAGGTGACAGAGCTTTTCTTTGAAAATATGTCTGCTTCCAGCACAAGCACGCGGCACAAATAAATAACGTTAATATATTGATGCAAATTGGAGAATAAAAATAATGTTGTCAAGAAATAACGTTGCTGTCTGGATGTGATTTTGTGTTGCATCACTTCATTCTGTTTCACGCTGCCCAATCTAGCTGTGCACTGTTCATATTCTTACTGACAGTTTGAATAAAACTGAAGGCAGTGGAAATTGAGGTTGAGATTTTGAGGAACATTTATGATTAAACAAAGTGTTGTGCTTCCATTGTGCCTGATCTTAGATTGGAATAAGGTCCAAATGCTGGGCGTAGGTCCCAGCCCCAACTTAGATGGTGTACATAGTGCACAAGCAGTGCTATCAGAACAGAAGTGGGTACTGTGTCTGTGCATGGATATGCGCAGTGAGCGGCAGCCATGAGCGACTTCTTCATGTGTAGTACACCTGCACCAGACGATTTATTGATCCCAGACATGTCAGAGGTTTTGTGATGGCTGGGTAAGCAACATGAAGAGAAGCCCTAAGGACGCAGGGCCTGTTTTAGAGTTTGGCGCATGGGGTTACCCGTGACGGACGTGGTGGATATCCCATCCGCATAGTACAATGCCATTATATCCAGTCGAACTTATAATACGGCGGGCGGGATATCCCTCACGTTTGTGACATAGTGACCTTCCACCAAGCTCTAAATCTACCCCTTAGTTTCACTTCTTTAAAATATGTGCTGCTGAGAAACAGCAAACTCGGCACACCCAGCAGATGCTGAACTAGTGGTATTAGCTGAGTTTGCTGCCTCATCATTAGTAAGCATTGGCAAAGCTAATAGGCTTCGCCTTTATAAAATGTGAGCGAGTGGCTTTGTCAAAGCGTAGTTACAAAAGTTAAGGAGATAAATTGATATATTGAAGGAAAAGCAAATTCTTTTCTTAAAGTATCTCGAAGTTGAACATTGATTTCAACATTGTCAATCTTTATAAATAACATGGTTTATTTTTTTTAATTCACACAGAAAGCTCGGCCCACAATTTAAGTAGCCTATTGCATGAGGTCCAGCTTTAAAATAACAGTGAGAACTAGTTGCAGATAGTGAAAAGAACATCAGCTGCCCAAGGAAGTGTCAGAATTTAAAGGGTGTCATTAACCTTCCATCCAATGAGGAACGGAAACAAATACTCAAGTCATTTTGTTGATGCAACAGAAATTCCTGGGACTTTGGGAAAAGACATTTCTATAGTCACTCAAGAGCCTAACACATTGCTGAAAGAGTGCAGCAGCCTGGCCCTCCCCCAGCACCATAAATGTGGGCTTTGATTAAACATATGAAGGCGAGAGATTAAACAAAACCAGCATTACAGAGTTTGCCATTTAGTCATACCAGGCAAAAATAGACCTGCGGCTGTGTATTTATGGTTTGGGGGAGGGGTGGAAAGCAACCTCAGCAATACTCGAAGGCAGGGATGTGAGAGGAAAACAGCACATGGGGAGACATGAAGTGATGTAATCTTTGTGTTTTCTGCTCATGTGCCCCGAATTGCATTGCATGTGTTCATTCTTGTATAAATGCACACATCATCAATGCAGATTCAATTAGTATAATTTATATATGTTTTTCATATAATATGCTGCTTTATTATAGGTTGATAGAGGACTTTGGAGCTCTATATAACTGAGCTGCATTTGGAGATAAGTCTGCAAAGATGCTGATCTTAGTGCCGTTGGATGGATGATTTATCTCTGATCCCTTCAGTATATTGTTGCAGTTGGAACATGGAGGGGTGCCTCAGTGTTCCTTAGTGAAAATATCCTCCTGATGAAGAACCAAGGGTCCAAAATGCTTTGAGTGTTTTCGTTTGAATTTTTTTTGTTGGAAGTGAATTCATCCATATATAAATGTTGAAGAAATGGAAAGTTAGTTGAATTATCTATCCACACACGGTTATATCCATTAATATTTATTGATAAGATGGGTTTATAAAACATTGTAACCAAAGTCTGCCACAGGGCATTTATTAGCATTAATTCCATACCCTAAGTCAGTGGGTGATACCCGCCAGTACCCTTCACCTGTGAGTCATTTATAGCACATCATTGAACGGTGGAGTGATTTAGTTAATCAGCATTCATTATAACTTTCTAAAAGTGGCAATTTCAAAATTGTACCTTAAAATCCTACTTAACCAATAAAGAGAATTTTATATTCCAATTTCTCAGATACCAAACATGAAATCTCTACCTGTTCCCACCCAATCATAAGTTAGCCCAATATTATCCTATGGGAGAGGTAGACCTCACAGTAGTGAAAAATGAATTTTTCACTACCTGGACATGTAGAACTTAAACGTCCAACCTTTTAATTACAATGCACCCTGCTCTATGAGCATGTCTTAGGGGTGCCTGATATGCAATAACGTGTGATTTTAAGGCTTGGCAAGGGGGTTGTTTTGCCAAGTCGAATCGTCAGATTAAAATTGCATTTGGGCTGCAGTGGCGGAACTTGGGGATGATTAAAAGGGCAGCTTAAGTGGGTGGCACAATAAATGCTGCAGGCCCACTTGCAGCATGTAATTTACTGGTCCTTGGTATATGGTATACCACTTTACTAGGAACTTATAGTAAATATGTAAATTAGTTGTAGGCCAATTCTACCATGTTTTATGGAGTGAGCACAAGCACTTTAGCACTGGTAGCAGTTGTAAAGTGCACAGTCCTATGGTCAACAAAATCAAACAAAAATAGGAGGATGTAGAGGGTGTTAAAGCATGTGGAAGATAAGGTGAGTGTAATGCCAAGGTTGCGAGGGTGGTCTGTGGGTCTGTGGGTGTGGGAGGGTTGCCAAGGGTGGTGTCCCACCAAGTAGTGTCCTATGCGGAGGGGGTGGATCCAAGGACTTTCGTTTTCTAGGAGCTGAGATTTAGGCAGTGGTTGCTCATCCAGGAGGCACTATCATTCATACCTCCTGGAAGCTGTGTCTGGGTCTGTCGTGTTCGTTGGTGAGGGAGAGGATGAGCTGGGTGTCATCGGCATAAGATACTATGCGGAGTCTGTGTTTTCTGATGATGGTGGTGAGAGGGGCAATGTAGGCGTTGAACAGCATGGGGCTGAGTGTTGAGGGTACTCTGCAGCTGATCTCTGTGGGTTCGGAGAGGAAGAGCGGTAGTTTGATTCTTTGGGTTCGCCCGGTGAGGAAGGAGTGGATCCAGTTGAGGGCAGTTCCCTGGATGCCGACTTTGTGGAGTCTGGCAGTTAGTGTGCGGTAAGAGACAGTGTCGAAGTCTGCTGAGACGTCTAGTAGGATGAGGGAAGCCATTTAGCCCTAGTTGAAAAGGGTGTGGAGGTCATCCGTGGCTGCTAGGAGAGCGGTCTTTGTGCTGTGGTTGCTGCAGAATCCAGATTTTGCTGTGCTGTAGTAAAACATAGTCCATTTTCCACAGGGTACACTCACTTAAAGATAACTGCAATGTCCACAATCTGTTGGGGTGTAATTGAGATTCACAACAAACGAAGAACAAGAAAACTAAAATATGTTATTTTTATTTCCTTCTAAATCATTCCCGGGCCAACCCTATCTAATTTTTCAGTACCTCATGTTTGCGCACAGAAGACCAGCCCAACATGCCATATGTCAAACTATTTTCAAGATGCCAAAAGTCTTCAGCCTAAACAAGGGGGATGAGGCTGAGGGTGTGACATCAGACGTTTGGAAAACATGGAATGCAGTGTCACTTGGAATGCTGCTGCAAAACGTTTTACCAAGTTCATCAAAGATTGGAGTGATTTTGTTTGTATTTCCAGTGATTCAGCTACGTATATGAAAAAGTTGTGTGATGACCTGTCAAAATCGATAACTGAGCTGATGTGCTTCCCTGTAAGAGATCCTTGCCACTTGTTAGATGGTATGCAGAAAGCATCTTTACAATCTACAGAGTTAATGAATAATTTTATTGACTTTTTAGTCTATTCTGGTGCACTGTTTTGTTATGCATGGAAACTAAAACACAAATAATACTCATTTTGTGCTATGTGTGGCATCAACAAAAGAGCCATCCCAACTGTGTAACTTAGCTGGTGGTTCTCAGTCCTAGAGGCCATGAATGCTATCTTTTCCATGTGGCAACCATATATAGAACTTTTGCTGAGTGATGATATGTGAAAAAACGTGAGGATCTTTGGTCACATATTGAGGTGTGGCGCCGCGGCCAGGGCGACTGACGCTGGAATCTGGGGACCACGGTTCGATCCCCGGCTCCGGCGGCAGGTTAGCCCAGCACCATGTGACTCTGGGCAATAGCTCGCTTAATCTTCCCGACGGCCCCCCAGCGCCTAGAGACCCTTACGGGTGATTGTGCGCTTTACAAATGTGGACTTTATATTAAAAAAGTACACTACAGCATTCTTAGATTTTTACAGGAAATAATGATTGCTGTAGTGGGCATAATAAAGCAACCAGAGTTTGAAAAAACCCTTGTCTACAAAGCATTCAGCATAATTGGTGATATGTGAAGCATCTCCTGCAGTAGGCTGGGCGACACTTTTAGTGACTTTGGCGCTGGAACATGCTCCATGTTAGAGTGCTTGCCACTAGGTAAGCAAAGAAATGTTGAGGAGCAATTCAGGAACTTTCATTTTACAATATATGAGAAATAGCCATTCACCAACAATGGCATTTGAAGTCAAAGAGGCTTCACTGTGGTACTCTGCACAAGTTATATATCCCTTCCGTAAAGGTCAATTTTCTCCGGAGTTTCAAAAAAGTGCTGACTCATTTTTGACCACTTCAATAACTCTGAGGGCATATGCGCCCGGTTCAACACATATGTTGTGGTACGTGTCGCAGCGAATCACAATCTTCAGGTGCACAAGTTCTGGCAAGGAAATCTATGTCAGTGGCCACAGTTAGCAAATTTTATACTGGCTATTTTGGCGTTGCCTGTCTCAAGTGCCAACTTTGAGAGGCCCTTTTCACTCATAAAAGTTTACATGGAAGGAAAGAGCAAACATGCATGACCAGAGACTCACTGAAGAAGTATTGTATGGTGTACAACGATAAGTTTGAATTGTAAAAATGTATTTGGACCTCATTTACACTGTACGTACACTGTCTGTATACAAGCACTATCAGTGCAGAAAGTAAGCAATAATAAAAGCGAAAAGTTCCATAAACACTCGAAAAACACTTTCTGTTGATTTTTTAAAACTCTTTTTTATTAAGTTCAGGGCATAATATAATCACAAGGCACACACACGTGTCGCTGGTCATTGATATACATTCCATTGACATTGTTCACATCGTCATTATCCGCAGTATAAAAAACATGTTCTCCGATCATTCACATTTCCCGTTCCCCCCCTCCTCCCTCACAATCAGAAATCTCATCGGTCTGTTGCCTGGGTGGTTCACAGATGAAACCCCTAAATTTATTCCATGCACCCCCATACTCTCCCCCATTTTCAGGGATCCTCGATTAACGTATGCCGCTTTCTCGGCCACCATAGCTGCATCCATGTCTTTGCACCATGAAGTGAGAGTCGGCGACTCTACTGAACCCCATTTTGTGGCAATATTACGCTTTGTGAGCATTATCCCCGGCTTAGCCCAATCCTGCGCTGGATGATTAAGATCATTTGGTTCCCATATGTTTAATAAACACCTCTTGGGTTCTGGTACCAATGATACTTCCTCTGTCGACAAGAGGATATCCTTCAAGCTCCTTACCCACACACACAAGGCACTCCACAAGACTGGCCCAGTCTACCTAAACAGACGGCTCTCCTTCTACATCCCCAACCACCAGCTACGTTCCGCCGACCTCTCACTCGCCACCGTCCCGCGCATACGAAGAACAACCACCGGTGGGAGATCCTTCTCCCACCTCGCCAACAAGACATGGAACAGCCTCCCACTGTGCCTACGACAGACCCAAGACCTGCTGACCTTCAGGAGGATACTCAAGACCTGGCTGTTCGATCAGCAGCAGGCTCCCCCCCGACCCAGCGACTTGAGACCCTTGAGGGTATGTAATGCACTTTACAAATGATTGATTGATTGTTTGTGATATAGTTCTCATTATCTTTACCCAGTATGCTACAATCTTTGGACAATGCCACATGGTGTGATAGAATGTAATCTCCTCCCCACAGCCCCTTAGGCAGAATGGGTCCGGGGCTGTCCCTATTTTGTAGAGAGTTAGTCTGGTGTAGTATGTGCGATGTAGCATCTTGAGTTGCACTAATCTTAATCTTAAAGGCATTCCTACTTCGCGTGGGGACGAAAGTGCCAATCTGTATCGTCGAGTTCCCCCAGATCCCGGGACCATTTTCCCCTAAGTGCCACAGTTGGATCAGGTAAGTAGTTAACTAGCTTTCGGTAGGTGAGGGAAGTGGCCTTTTCATGCTTATGATCAGTTAACAGCCTATTCTCTAGAGGGGTGGCCTCTGGAACCTCGGTGCCAGATGGTATAACTGCTTGTAGTGCATGCCTGATCTGTATGTATTGGAATCTTTCAGAGGGTGCCAGCTTATACTGCTCCTTTAGGTGTTCAAATGTGCCCATCTCGCCCCTACTCCATAAGTCACCCACTGTGGAGATACCTATCTCGTCCCGCTGATGAAATCCTTTACTATTTCTGAGTCGCCCAAGCCGCTGTGAGTTCCAAAGTAGAGTAAGCTGGGTGAGAACTCCTTGCCAGCCCAACTTGGTGTGTGCCGTGTGCCATATGCTGACTGTGTGTGCTGTTGGTCCAATTAATGAGTTAGACCGTTTTTTTTATGTCTCGTGGCGTTTAACAGCGCGAAGCGCTGTGTCCGCCAGGAGACCTATTGCTAGCGAGTCTGCTTCCCAGGAGACAGCACCTGGCCACGCGCATCGACAAGGCGATCGGAGTGGGCCACGCACACGCGAACGCGCGCTGTGGCCAGCTGCTGTCTCCTGGGAAGCTCCAACACCACACACGCATGCGCACACAGAGACACACACACACACGAGCGCCCATGCACGCACGCACACATACATACAGAGAACCCACCCCCACCGTCGCATACACACACGCGCGCACACACACACACACACACAAGTGCACAGAGAACCCCCCCCCCGTAAGGCCCACTTACCTGCCACTCCGGACTTCAGCCACCACCGCGGGGCTCTCCCTCGGGCATGGGAGCCCCGCGTCTCCAGCACTGCTTCTCTCCGTGGCACTCCGTGGGCGCGTGCGCGGGCTTCCGAAGCCCCACGGAAAGTTTCGGTATCGCTCACATCTTGCACCGCATGCCTAATAAGCACCACTAGAGGGCCCCGACCGTCATTCGAAAAACTGCACGGACCGAGTGAGACGTCCTTTTCCAGCCTGCCTGAGTAAGTGTTTCCTTGTATGCCCCCAGGCGCCTCCGCGCTCGTACATGCCTTTCCCCAGGCAGTCGAGTCATTTTTTTAAACAGCATGATTATAATGACACTTTAAACCACGGGGTAGCTGGCTACATTATCTTAATTTAGAGGTCCAGCGCCCACGCTGGATATCTTCAAATAAAAAGTAAAATAAAAATAAATAAACCTTTTTACAAAACCACATAATCAGCTCAAAACTCCACGATCTCGTTATAAAATCACACGGCCCGGATAACATAGAGTCAAGCGCGGACAGCAGTAATCCTGCTGATGCCGCGCGCACACGCCAAAGTCTTCCATCGGCGTTTGAAACACACGAGAAATAGCGCAGATTAATCAAACCACATCTGTGAGGAGGCGCACATTTTTGTATCGTGAAACGTGCCGGCCACCACTAGTCGGAATCTATCTGGTGAATTTCACACGCGGCAGTACCACACCAGCACGTGTAGCAGGCACCTAAAATATGTCAATTAAATGTGTGATCAGTCCACCGTTCTCGGTTTAAAGTAGGCACGATCCACAGCCCACTCCTTAGTCGCCACCTAGTTCCGCAATGAAACATGAGATGAAGCACAAAGAATAATTCAGCCCTCGTAATTTTGTTAATGGGTGACCACATACTATGCTTCTTATACACTAAAGATCCCAACACTGATACCGGATCCTCCCTCCCCCTTTTTAGGCACTTGCCACGGCGGCCCTGCTTTCCATGATCTTCCCACCGGCCGGTGTTGAAGATCAAAATAAAGACTGAAGGTAGGCCAAGTGCACACCACACAGACATGTGAGACAGGCCTTTCTCACATAGAGTAGTAACCGGAGTTTCGCCATATTTCTTATTTTTAGAAAACTGCGCTAATAACGCGCCTGGAGTTAGTCGGCTGACAATGTCCACCCCTACAGTCCAGGAACTATTGAATTACACACCTACTACAATTGAAGTGAGATGGATATTATTACCCGACAAAAGTCCTTGTTTAAAGTTATCTCCCACAAGGCCCTGACCACAATTTTATCTTACATTTATAGGCTGTCCCATCACATTCCAGTCCTGATGACGACCCACTCTAGACGCTCATAAACCAGCGCTATTCATCTAGGGTCGATACGTTGACCTTCTGTTTATATATCCACCAGCACAAAATGTAGTTTAACGTGCGATGTTGAGCCAGCCTTGCAAATGCTTGTTTAAAATTTCCTGAATAGTTTCTCCTCGTCTTAGTCCGGGTTTGGGATCAAATGCGTCCCGCTGCATTTTTGCTGCCTCTGCGTAGCTACTTTCCATCAAAGTTCCAGCACAAGGCATAATTTTACAGGGATAACGCTGTCATAGAAGGACAGAGCTGGACATGCTAAGCCCCCCCCAAATAAGAATCTAGTAAACCTTAAGGGCTATTACACAGCCCTTAAGAAGGCCGTAAATGCAGGGTTAGAAGGGAGCGCGTGTGGCATTCCTCACAGCCGAGCGCACTGGGGCCGGGTTCTAGATCTTAACTCACTTTTGTGTTTTCGAAAGATAACCACCATGCTTGTCTCTTTTTCTTGTTCTGCTCTACTTTCTCTTTCAATTTAAATTTCGCCCCTCTGTTTATTTTTCTTTGCGCCTTCTCTATCTCTCTTTGTATACCCTCTGTTACTCTTGTCTCCCCTGTTCTCTCGTCCTCCCGTCTCTCCGCCTGCCAATCGGTCATCTTTCCTGAACTGTGGCGTTTGTCTCAGACTCACCTGACCCCTTCCTCTCTCACCACTCTGTCTTCAAGAGAAAACGTTTTCATGCATTGCTGCGCCAGCTTGTCGTCTTCCTCCTCCTTTCGTAGCCAGGGGTAAGTCACTTCCTTACCCCTGCATTGTAAAGTATCCAGCCGTCGACGCAGATAGCTCGGTGGGTTAATACACTTGGTGCAGTGATCTGCCTTTAAAGTGAGATGACAAGGAGGAAATGCACCTGCAGTATAGATGTGATTCGAAGATTACATTTTCAAATATTAGTTTGATATGTCAGAAGGATAACGTGGCCCCTGCAAAAAAACGGCTTCATCGTGCGTGTACCATCTATGGGCCCCTGCTTGTGCCGAGCTCTTCAACCATCTGAGGTCGAGAAAATTAATGTCATGTAAATATGAAGTAAATTTATAGAGCGTCGGGTCAGCTCAAAGAACTTCTAAGCGCTAGATACCTCAGGTTACCAGATCTGGGGTATTGGGAGAAGGGATTAAAAAAAAAAGACCCAGACAACTAAATTTGATTAAAAAATGAAAAGTTCATATTTTCTAAGACTCGCGAGCTGTCCTAATTGAGTAGCACAAACCTCTCGAAGGAGCTTGCTCCATAATTTAGGGCCAATAAAAGGTAGATTCAAAAGCAACCTAGCCGCCGAGTTTTGATCCAACGGAAGTTTCCTATTTAGATATTTAGGCAGACCCAGGTACAAATGAGTTAGCGTAGTCAAGTCTGGAAGTGATTAGAGCATGGATGGCAGGTTTTATTTTCTGTGGCTAAAGGTATAAACCCCAAAATTTAAGTTGGTTAGCAGTGTTCTTCCAGGTTAGGTAGTTGAGTGTGGTCATGGTATGACAGAGGCCCGTATCACGGGTGCCAGAGAGCTCATATAAACGTTAAGGACCCAAGGGCGCAGTTTACTCAGTAGGATTCGGGAAGGGGGCTCACATTTCTCAACTAAAACAGTGGGCCAAAGATTAAGGTGAATGTGTGGGGTAACAACGTTGTGGGATGGACTAGTCCCATAAGGAGCAGGGTCAGTTCTGATTTGAAGAATGGGGGCGTCTGGGACTGATTTTGAGTTTGACAGACCTGTACTCAGTTGCAATGCAATAGGTCTCACATTTACACGAGTTTGAGCTATTGACATTGCAAATTACAATGCCTTTTATTTTTGATTCGTTTTTAAAACATAAATAAAAGGAATTGTCATTTACAATACCAATAGCTTAATCTTGTTCCTGTAAGAGTTTGATATGAGTTTAAGTTTGAGTTTAAAATTATTTGTAAACAGCGCACGTACACCAGCGGTTTCTTGGCGCTACAACTGACAGACTCCAAAGGAAAGAAAAAAAGGGGGCAGGGGGATATGCTTGTATTATTTATTTATTAGTTTTCACTTTTATATGGCGCAAACTTTACCCGCAGGTATCAGAGTGCTTTAAATAAGCATGCTTAGAACAAGCAAGACTAGCACTCTATATTACTGCCAACTTTGCTTAGCATAAGCAACAGCTAACCATTCACAAACAATGGTTATATACCAATTGCAAATTAAAGAAAAAAAATGAATGCAAAGCATTGTCATTTACAATGCCAGTAACTCAAACTTTAATGCTGCGAGACCTATTGCATTGCAAATGCTTGTTGTAGAGTGCAGACATAACTCCTTCTTCTCCCAATCTGTGTCTGTCCGCTTGGAACGCTGGGTCTGTTTGTGGGGTGTGAATCCATTAATTGATTACTTTTAGTTGTGCTGCCCAAAAGTACAATTGTATGTTCGGGAGAGCTATTCTGCCATCATACCAGCCCCTTGACTAATTTGTCCTGTGTGATGCATGCCGGTTTGTTTCTCCATAACACACTTGAGACCTCTGCCGCTATTGCTTAGAAATAACTTGGTGGTACTGGAAACGGCGTGTTTCCTAAGGCATTTAAGAATCGGGGGAGCGTCATCATTTTAAAAAGCGCTGCTTTTCCCAGCAGTGTCAGCTGTAAAGTGTGCCAATGTGTCGCATCCCTTTTCAAACGCTCCAGGGGAGGCAGCAGATATTTTTTTATAAATGTGACAGGTTTAGATGTCACATATATACCTTAGTATTTAAAGGTTCCTTCAGTGATCTGCAGTTGAACTTTCTATTGTTTTTAATGGCATGAAAATGTGTAACCACGGTTGTTGTTAAGGTATTGAAATCACTTGAAAACACTGGAAAAACACCACCAGAATTTACCAAAAATAGAAACTGAAAACAGGAAAGCCTAATCATACACTAGTGACTTACAGGCAAGTTAAATGTGCCAATTGCCAATAAGCCAATTTAACCAGGGTTAAAGGGGGAACCTACTGGTTACAAGGGTATTGTGCACAGAGTTCTAAAGCCAACAAAGATATACAGTCCAGCAAAAGGTAAAAACAATCCGGGGTGATCATACAGAAAAGGCAGATTGCCTTCGAAGGCCTATTAGCTCACCCATATAAAGTTCCTCTTCTTTGTGGTTACCCAGTTCTTCATGCTAACATTGTGAGTGTATTAAATGTGCTGCTTATGTGCCAGTGTAGCACATGAATGCTGTGCGTGAGTAAGCCAGAGAAATGGAGCACAGTGGTATCCTTGTCTTGAATGCTCCTGGTCTTGCACAAAATGGAATTGTGAGGTCTCTGTTCCCAGCAGTAGAAGTGTATTGCTCACAACCCTGTATCTTGGGTGAGGAGACTGTAGTATCCTGTGTGCTGCCATTCCCTGTGTGTCTGGAAAGCTGACAGTGGAGTATTGAGACTGAATGATGTGGTGGAATGTTGTTGTGTGGTCTGCAGTGGCAGCTGGGGGATAGACATAGTTGGTGAGGGAAGAAGCCCTAACTAGACCTGCCAGGTAGTAACAACCTAGTTGTCTTGTTTCTTTGTTTGATATGAGGTGTGTTGAGCCTTATGTCTTAGTCTGTCACATATTTTATACAAATGCCATTTGTTGCTGTGGAATCCATTTTGATTTGGTTAGGAGTCTATTTTGCTAATGACTTGCTCTGTGATACTCAGTGATGGCAGGGCATGCAGAATGTGTGCGAAAGGCAAGTGACCTTCAGTGAACCCATGTACCCTTTTGGTATAAACAGCTATATTATATTATATTATATTATATTATTATGTTATATTGGCATGTGGAAATACAAAGGCCACCATCTCGTAGCATGACGGTAGCACAAGCCATTGCCTTTCTCTGATTGGTTATGTTCTTGATAATCATACTGAACTATTCTAATCAACAGCATAAGATGCAATTGTTCATGATATGTAGAAATTTTCCTTGTGACTGGATGTTCATTGGATGTATATTAAAATACCTTTTGTGGTTTAAAACAATAAAAGACCCCACTGGACTTCTGCAAACTGTAAACCGGGTTGCTTAGCCTATGGTCCCCGTGTACATGTATATAACATTTCTTGATAAAGTCTTAGTCTATTTTTATTCCATCTTCTACTTTGTTTGTGTATGTCTTCATGGGTACTGCAGAGTTTTAGAGATTGGTGTTGGGTGAATGTGTAAACAAGACATGGTGGAGATGGAGTGGTTGTGAATGATTATTCCAGTTGCTTATATGCAATGGACTAGCTGTTTTTGTTTTGTTAGTAATGAAGAGAGGTCTGTTGTATCCTGTGTTCCCATTCCCTGTATGGCTAAGCCGGTGTCCGGAATGTATGTCATATCCTGTATGGTCCCATTCTCTATATGTCTTATCCGGGGTCAGGAATGTGTGTCGTATCCTGTGCACCTATTCCCAGTATGTCTGAGGTGGTGTCTGGAATGTGTGTTGTATCCTGTGCTCACATTCCGTGTAGGTCTAAGCTGTTGTCTAGCATGCGTGTCGTATCCTGTGCTCACATTCTATGAATGTCTCAGCTGGTGTCTGGAATGTGTGTGGTATCCTGTGCTCACATTCTATGAATGTCTCAGCTGGTGTCTGGAATGTGTATCCTATCCTGTGCTCCCATTCCCTGTGTGTCTGAGCTGTGGTCAGGAATGTGGGTTGAATCCTGTGCTCCCATTTCCTACATATCCGAAGTGGTGTCTGGAATGTGTGTCGTATCCTGTAGGCTCCCATTCCCTGTTTGTCTCAGCTGGTGCCTGGAATGTGTATCAAATCCTGAGCTCTCATTCTCTGTATGTCTGGAATGTGTGTCGTATCCTGTGCTCCCATTCCCTGTATGTCTGAGCTGGTGTCTGGAATGTGTGTTGCATCCTGTGCTAACATTCCCTGTATGTCTCAGCTGGTATATAGAATTTGTGATGTATCCTCAGCTCGCATTCACTGTATGTCTGAGCCAGTGTTTGGAATGTGTGCCGCAACCTATGTGCCAATACCATGTATGTCTGAACCGGTTTGTGAAATGTCTTGTATCCTGTGCTCCCTTTCCATGTATGTCTGAGCAGGTGCCTGGAATTCTGTCAGTGAAGGTTGTAAAAGAATATTGGTGTGTGATTGTGAGGAAATGGGGTATATTCTATGGTATGGTTGTGTGACTGTGACCTCACCATGTAAAACACCTACCAACCCTTTTAGGCTTAGTAGGTTTAGTTGGTTAAACGCTAGCACAACCCTGGGTGGCTGTGGCTCTTAACAACAAGGCTTACACAAAGGTACAAGTGTGAAGCATTTAAGAAACCACCAAAACAATTTTAGAAGAAATAAACACAAGAAATCAGATACTAATTTATAAAAATAAAGCAGATTTGATATATTTCTAGAAACCACATTGAAAAAGATCCACTGGAGGGATCTAGAATGTACAAAGTATAGTAAATCAGAAGATTTCACTTAACCGCATATAAGCAATCGCAAATTTAACAAAGTTGAACTTGTTGTAATGGGGTCAGATAGAGTTACTTTGGGCAACCAACTTCAGCAGGGAGCCAGTCAGGCGGACCCGCAAGGCCCTCAGAAACCGTTCCTTCCACAGAAGAAGCAGTCTTCTGACAGTTCCAGGCACTTTATCCTCGTTGCAATGGATTCCTAAGGCAGTGGTTCTGATGCCAAGGATACAGCATGTTGAAAATGCTCAAGGGTGGTGTGGATACAATGTGGCCCAAGGAGGTCTTCCCACAGCAGCTCCCTGGTCTGCAGGTTTGGGGAGGTGATCCTGGCTACACAAGTCAATGTCCCTTGGGGTCTTCTCTGTCCTGGCAGAAGTCCAGTGCCATGAACTGCCAGCTGTCCTGTATCACTGTCACAGCCAAATCCTTCCCTGGCTGCAGCTTCTCCGGCAACATTCCCAGATCCAGCAGACTCAGATGCAACTTCTGACAGCCAGGTCCTGGTCCTTGGTCCTGCACAGCGATGAGGAACAGCGATCAGGGGATCTAGGCTATCACTCGCCCTTAGCAAACTTCTTTAACTGTTGTGTCACTATGCTGCGAACAGGAGGTCTGCCAGCTGCTCCTCGAGTCTCTTGCCTCGGCTGGGCCCGGAAAACAACTTCTCCACTAGCAGGACACAGCAGGCTACCTTAGGGTGCACCATTCTATCCACTCCCAATAAGGCAGAACCCTTTTCTTGGCACCCAGAACTCCTTAGCCCAACCCAGACGTGTGGCTACCAAGGGAGCTAAATTCCCCTAGAAAACTGGTTTGGCCACTGGTTCTCCCTTTCCTGTCCCTAGTGCAAGCCTGTCTATCCAGAAAATACGTCAGCCCCTCTCCCAAGTGGTTCCCATTTGCCCTTCAAAGGTGGTTTCTGCTTTGAAGCTCACCTTTTGGGCCAACATCCGTGCGACTTCCTACAGGAGGGAGAACACCTCCTTTCAGTGAAGGCCCCTATTGTATCCTTTCCTGGGAGTCGTTATCACATCTCCCCAGGAGAGCAGAAAGCTGACTCAATGACAAGACTTCATGTGCAACTGTTAATGGCACAGGGGATTAAAGGCAACACAGTGGGTTCAAGAGCTGCCATATTCTCACTCTACCGATGATATCAATTGCTCTGGGTGCGACATTGTATCTATCAGCAATATTAATATCCTGTGACTTTTAGGTATGTATTCACCACTAATCATTCTTTAAACACTTCCCACAACGTAGCCACAGAGGTAACAGAGCCCTGGTTCAACATGTAGTAGGATAAAATCACTTGGTGGGTTTATGTTTAAAGACTGGGTCTGGCTCAGATGGTCGCAGCTGCTACATTCTATGTATCCTGCATAGCTAGTGATGGTCAAAGCCATAAGAACAGGAGAATGATCGGACAGAGCCCTAGGTAAATGTGTTATAATTTCAACCCAGCCCATCGCATCTCTAGATCCTAACCTGTAATCTATTCTGGAAGATATTGTATCCTCTATGGAATGGAATGTATACTCTGGTATTAGGGCATTCAACACGGTACAAGTCTAGCAGTTTGCCCTGGTGCATAATATCCCATAGAGCTTCATGTGCTTGGGTGAGTCAGCAGGACCTGTTGCCGGTGGTAGCCAAATTAGCTTGCAGCATTGAAGTATTTTCCATATATTACAAAGCGAGGGGGGTGGGAGGAGGCGTCCACAAGCCTGTCTCTAACTTTAGTGAGAAAAAAACAAGGAAACAGCAGGGTCGTCAGAGTTTGGCCCATATGTACTGATCAATGTAATGTGTACCGAACCCAACAACCCCTGTACAACCACACACCTGTCCTCTTCATCACAGAACATGTCCACAGGCCTGAACCATAAGCCTTGTTTAACCAATATACCCCCTTCCGTAGCAACTGAGAAAAAGAAATAGAGGTACGAGCTCCAGATTTTGGAGAAATAATTATCCCCCACAAAACCAGCGTGCATCTCCGGAACTAATGAAAAACTCACCCCTTAGGCCTAATGAGATATGCAGTCACCAGTTGAACCTTGTGATGGTCATTCACCCCTCTCACATTACAGATGCGCAGCCTAGCATTACATCCAGAGCTAGCCCCAGTCATGTGTGTTGTGTCTGCAATTTTGACCCCCCTCTTTCTTCTAAGCTTTTCTGTCAAATCAGAACTATTTGATCAGAAGTATTTCTACCATCGAAACCCTGTGTCACCTGTGTTCTAGTAACAGTAGCCCAAACGGTCCTTCCAACTAACCCCAACCCACATTGTATGAATAACCTTGGCAGAGCTCAGGGTGGCTAAACTGGCATCTGTCACATTGATGTCCAAACTCAAGTGATGCTCAGTTGTGTTAGATATAACAGCAGTGTTAGAGTACTGTCCTTCTTGCATATCGATGAGAGATATAACTTGTCTTGACTGTGGGTGGTTATTCGAGGATTAGTAGCTGGTGAATTGTGGGCGGAGGAGACCTTTTCTAACTCTCACACTGTTTGACTGCCTCCCTCTTTTACAATTATTAAAGCCTGAGAGCAAGCCTCAGAAAACCCTCCGCATACCCCAGTGAACTCAAAAACATACTGGGCAAGCTCCCTGCTCCCATTCCCTGCAGAGGTACTGGAAAATATCATCAACCATCAACTCATGACTCACCCGGAACAGAGCCAGCTACTTGACCCCTCTCAATCCGGCTTCCACAGCTACGAAACCATGCTGATCACAGCCACAGACAACATCCAAACCCTACTCGACCAAGGAGAAACAGAAGCTTTGATCCTCCTTGACTGCTCAACAGCCCTTGACACTAATCCCACCACACACACTGATCAAAAGATTCCACCACTTCGGCATCCAAGGAGACTTGCTCAGGTGGATCACCTCCTTCCTCACAGGAAGAATCCAGAGGATCCACCTCTCGCCTTTCACCTCTGGACCCAAGGAGATCACCTATGGTGTCCCCCAAGGCTCATCCTTCAGCCCCATGCTCTTCAACACATATATGGCCTCCGCTGGTCAACATCGTCAGATCCCATAGTCTCAATATAATTTCCTACACAGACGACACCAAACTCATCCTCTCACTCACCGATGTCCCTACCGCCATCAGTACCAACTTCCACACATGTATGGCAAAAATTGTGATTGGATGAAGAAAAATTGCCCGCAGCTAAACACAGACAAGACGGAAGTACTAATCTTTGGCAACAGCAGCAACACATGAAATGACTCCTGGTGGCCATCAGACCTAGGACACAGACCCGCACCCACTCCTTCCAGCCACGCCAGAAACCTTGGAATCATCATCAACAACAAGCTCATCATAAAACTAAAGATCAACGCCACCTTCTCTGTCTGCTTCCACACTCTGTGCATATACAGAAGATGTTCAAGTGGCTACCCCTCCATGCAAGATGCACCGTGATACAGGCCCTCATCACCAGCCGAGTGGACTATGGCAACACCCTCTACGTAAGAATTGCCGCACTACTCCTACAGAGACTTCAAACCTAACCGAATGCCACAGCCAGACTCATCCTTTGCCTTTCCCGGCAAACCTACATCACACCCCTCTTCAGGAAACTTTACTGGCTCCCTGTACAGAAGAGGTGACAATTAAAGCTACTGAACCACGCACACAAGGCTCTACACAACCAAGGATCCATATACATTAACCACGGCCTGAACTTCCACCAACCGTTGACAAGACTACACTCTGCCTCCCTTTCACTTACCCATACTCCCTGCATCTACCCAAGCAGAAGTGGGGGACCCTCCTTCTCACACATTACAGCAAAGACCTGGAACAGCCTCCCCACACTCCTCTGGACCATCACCTCACTTCCAGAATTTCGAATGGTCCCCAAGACCTGGCTGTTTGAATAAGCCTATGGGACCTGCAAGTGCCTGGATACTCTATTGGGTGATTAGCCTCGCTTTATAAATCCTGCTCGATTGAAGCCTTGATCACCGTGGAATTAACAGTTAACCTTTCATAAAAAACTGAAGCAAAGGTTTTCAGGATGGTGAAAAACTGACCTATCAATTGCCTGTTCTTTCCATTCAAGGGCTGAGGATTTATTTTTGCATACTTCCCACTTTGGCTCTTAGGTCACCAAATGGTTCCTCCCCAGGGTGGGCTTTCCTATGGTACATTGGCTGTGCGGTGCCCTTCTAATAAATGCCTTGTGACTTTCTGTACATTCATACGGTCATTTCATTAAGAACACTTTGTCACATTCTCCAGGAACTCGCCCCGAGTTTTGCCAAGCCGTCCCTTGCTTCATCACCCAACTCGCCATTGCCTCTGAACACTAGATATTCCTAGCAGATCACAACTACACATGGAAGACCTTAGTGATGCCAGCACCGACAATCTAATATAAAGCATGAGCAACATCTGCCTCATCCAACTCATCATCAACCCAACACACATCGTAGGGCACACACTTGATTCCATCTTCATCTCCAGTTAAACAATCAAGTACCACCATGTCACAGAACTCACCTGGACCGACCACTCCATTGTCCACTTCATCTTCACAGGGAACAACGCTACAGAAACCAAATCCAAACCACCCAGCACACCTCAGCACAACTTGAAAACTGTCTCAGTCAAGAAATGGAACAACATTCTCCATACCAACTGACCGGACACAGCTCCAGACCTTAAACAGGCCATCAAGAACTTCACAAACTGGATCACTGACTATGTCACCCCCGCCGAGCCGAACAAGATCAGATAATCCGCAAAGTGTGTCAACTTGTTTACCCCGGAACTTCAGACCTCTCAATGAGACTGTTGTTGACTAGAAAGAAGATGACGTACTAGTAAGGATCCAGTGCACTACACCAACTTCAGGACATTGATAAACCACTACCACCTACTCCTTAAAGAAGCGAAGAAGAGTTCCCTCACATGCTGCATAGAGATCAGCTCAAACCACAGCAATGAGCACTTCGCCATCGTTAGGGAATTCAGCAACCCTGCGTCCACCGAGAATATCATAACTCCCTTCTGGGATCGGTGCGACATGCTTGCTGACTGCTTCCATTAGAAGATTGCCGTCATCTACAAGGACTTTGAATCTCAGCTCTCCACCAGTGACAGCCTCCACCTCCTTACACACACAGACACTAACTGGGACCGCCTCATCGTACAAGACACAAACTCTTTAATGAAGTCGATGCACTCTGGGGTACCCACTGATCTATGCCCCAACTTATCTTTAACCTCAGGAGCAAGGCAATCAGCTTAGAGCTCATAAAACCACTGAACAGATCCCTCGCCATTGCCTCCTTCCCAGAAGAGTGGTAACACGCAAAAGTGAAACCCCTCCTGAAAAAACCTTCAGCAGACCTAGAGCAGCTGAAGATTTCCTGACTGAGGCCCCTGCTCTCGTTCCCGGCCAAAGACTTTGAGAGGTCGATCAAGAGGCAGCTGACCAGATACCTGGAGCACAACAGCCTCCTGGACTCCTCCCAGTTCGCTTGCCAGCCAATCAATGCACAGAGACCGCCCTGATAGCAGCCATAGATGACATCAGAGCCCTCCTGGACCTCAGTGAAACTGCAGCCCTTACCTTCCTTGACCTCTCAGCTGCCTTCAACATGGTCTTCCACCAGATCCTGATCGACAAGCTCTACCATATCGGAATCCAAAGAAATGCCCTCAAATGGATCACCTCTTACCTCACCAGAAAACCTCAGACAATCTGACTCCCGCCCTACTCCTGAGCCCAAGGACATCATCTTCGGCACCCCACAAGGATCCTTCATTAGTCCCCCTTCTTCTACACTTACATGATACCCCTAGCCAACATTATTAGATTGCACGGGCTGAAGGTCATCTTCTACATTGACTAGACCCACCTCATCAACTCCACAGACAACTTACATTGGTGCACGGTCAACATCACCAACTGGATGAAGCACAACTGCCTGAAACTGAACACGGACAAGACAGAAGACTTCATCTTCAGTAACCATGCATCTCCTTGAAGCAACGCATGGCGGTCAGCAGAACCTGGCTTCTTCCCCTCCCCTACCAACCATGCCATTGACTCCAGCATTGTCCTGGCAACAAGCTCACCATGAAAAAGCAAATCAACATGATCTCCGCCATCTGCTTCCTCACAATGCACATGCGCTGCAAGATCTTAAGATGGCTCCCCGCCAGACATCTGCATTCTGCCTCCCTCCTCCTCACTTAAACTCCTAACGCACCAGGCACGAGGCCACTCTTACTCCCACCTGTCTGCAAAGACCGGGCATGAAGTCCCCCTACACCTGAGATCTGCCTCATCACTGAATCGGGAATGGACTTAAGACCTGGCTGTTCAACTGATCGGCCCCTCTGGACAACAACTCCTCACCCAGCGCCTTAAGAACCTCACTGATTTGCAGCGCTTAATACCCATTGATTGATTCTGTACATTCATATAGATTTTTCTCAGTGGGGACTTTCTGATGCGGTTTTAACTCTCCCTTGCCAATAAATGCCTTGCTAAATTCAGTGAGGTCTTCAGGGTTGACTTTTGATGTCGAGTTAGCTCTCCATATATGTATGCATGGTCACATTCAATACATATATAGAGTTTCTCTCCTCTGTGAACTTTATGATATATTACATTTTGTTTTGTAATCGATCCCTTGTCACATTCTGTTCATGAATAGGGTTTCTCCCTAGTGTGGATTTGTTGATGCTGCATTAGCTTATTCTTCCTGTGGAAGACTTTATTAAACTCTGTACATACATGGGATTTCTTGCCATGTAGATTTTTGGATGTCGCTTCAGTTTTCCATTTATTATGAATCCTTTGTGGTATTCAGTACATACATATGTGTTCTCCCCTTTGTGAACTTCCTGATCTTGTATTACATTTTGCTTTGTAATTAATCCCTTGTCACATTTTGTAAATTCATGTGGTTTCTCCTCAGTGTGGACGCTGATATTGCTTTAATTCTTCCTTTATAATAAATACCTTGTCCGATGCGGTGCAGTTGAATGGTCACCCTCCATTTGGAATACATGCTTTGTCACATTTTGTACAATGATATGGTTTCTTTCATGTGTGAACATTCTGATGTATTTTTAAACGTTGCTTTGTAATAACTGCTAAGTCACATTCAGTACAGCCATATCGTTTCTCACCAGTGTGGAATTTGTGATGTAGTATTTATCTTTGCCTCGTAATAAATGTCTTGTTGCCTTATGTACATTCATACGGTTTCTCTCCTACGTACGACTATCTGATGTTGCATAAGATGCGACTTTCTTATAAATGCCTTCTCACATTCAGTGCAGTTGAATGGTCTCTCTCCTGTGAGGATTTTCTAATATTGCTTCAGCTCTCCATTGGTTATAAATGCTTTGTCACATTCAGTGCATTCATACGGTTTCTCCCCAGTGTGAACTCTGATGTCGCGTTAACTGTCCATTTGTTATAAATGCTTTGTCACATTCTGTATATTGATATGGTTTCTCCCCAGTGTGGATTTTCTGATGTTCCATTAGATGTGACTTTCTAATAAATCCCTTGTTACCTTCTGTACATTTATATCGTTTCTCTCCAGTGTGGACCATTTGATGTTGCTTCAGCTGTCCTTTTCGTATAAATGCTTTTTCACATTCTGTACATTTATATGGTTTCTCCCCAGTGTGGATTCTCTGATGTCGCTTTAACTCTTCTTTTCTTATAAATGCTTTGTCACATTCTGTACATTTATATGGTTTCTCCCCAGTGTGGATTTTCTGATGTCACTTTAGCTGTCCATTTCTTATAAATGCTTTTTCACATTCTGTACATGGATGTGGTTTCTCCCCAGTGTGGATTTTCTGATGTTCCATTAGATGTGACTTTGTAATGAATGCCTTGTCACATTCTGTACATTGGTATGGTTTCTCTCCAGTGTGGACTTTCTGATGTCGCTTTAGCGTTCCATTTCTTATAAATGCTTTGTCACATTCTGTACATTTATATGGTTTCTCCCCAGTGTGGATTTTCTGATGTCGCTTTAGCTCTCTTTTTCTTATAAATGCTTTGTCACATTCTGTACATTGATATGATCTCTCTCCAGTGTGGATTTTCTGATGTCGCTTTAGCGTTCCATTTCTCATAAACGCTTTGTCACATTCTGTACATTTATATGGTTTCTCCCCACCTTGGATTTTCTGATGTCGCTTTAGCTCCCCAAATGTTATAAATGCTTTGTCGCACTCTGTACATTTATACGGTTTCTCCCCAGTGTGTACTTTCTGATGTTTAATTAGGCATCCACTAGTAATAAATGCCTTGTCATATTCTGTACATTTATATGGTTTCTCCCCAGTTTCGAATTTCAGATGTTGTTTTAGGTGTCCAATTGTTATTAATGCTTGGTCATATTCTGTACATTTATATGGTTTCTCTTCCGTGTGAATTTTCTGATGTAGCTTTAGCTCTCCATTTGTTATAAAAGATTTGTCATATTCTGTACATTGATATGATCTCTCTCCAGTGTGGGTTTTCTGATGTCGCTTTAGCTCTCCAATTGTTAGAAATGCTTTGTCGCACTCGGTACATTTATACGGTTTCTCGCCCGTGTGTACGTTTTGATGTTTATTTAGGTCTCTTCTAGTAACATATGCGTTATCACATTCTGTACATTTATATGGTTTCTCCCCAGTGTGGATTTTCTGATGTCGCTTTAGCTCTTGTTTTCTTATAAATGCTTTGTCACATTCTGTACATTTATATGGTTTCTCCCCAGTGTGGATTTTCTGATGTCGATTTAGCTCTTCTTTTCTTATAAATGCTTTGTCACATTCTGTACATTTATATGGTTTCTCCCCAGTGTGGATTTTCTGATGTAGCTTTAGCTCTCCATTTCTTGTAAATGCTTTGTCACATTCTGTACATTGATATGGTTTCTCCCCAGTGTGGATTTTCTGATGTTCCATTAGATGTGCCTTTCTAATGAATGCCTTGTCACATTCTGTACATTCGTATGGTTTCTCTCCAGTGTGGATTTTCTGATGTCGCTTTAGCGTTCCATTTCTTATAAATGCTTTGTCACATTCTGTACATTTATATGGTTTCTCCCCAGTGTGGATTTTCTGATGTCGCTTTAGCTCTTGTTTTCTTCTAAATGCTTTGTCACATTCTGTACATTTATATGGTTTTTCCCCAGTGTGGATTTTCTGATGTCGCTTTAGCTCTTTTTTTCTTATAAATGCTTTGTCACATTCTGTACATTTATATGGTTTCTCCCCAGTGTGGATTTTCTGATGTAGCTTTAGCTCTCCATTTCTTGTAAATGCTTTGTCACATTCTGTACATTTATATGGTTTCTCACTAGTGTGGATTTTGTGATGTCGCTTTAGCTCTCCAATTGTTATAAATGCTTTGTCATTCTCTGTACATTTATATGGTTTCTCCCCAGTGTGTACTTTCTGATGTTTAATTAGGTATCCAATAGTAATAAATGCCTTGCCACATTCTGTATATTTATAAGGTTTCTCCCCAGTTTGGAATTTCAGATGTTGTTTTAGCTGTCCAATTGTTATAAATGCTTGGTCACATTCTGTACATTGATATGATCTCTCTCCAGTGTGGAATTTCTGATGTCGCTTTAGCGTTCCATTTCTCATAAAAGTTTTGTTACATTCTGTACATTTATATGGTTTCTCCCCAGTGTGGATTTTCTGATGTCGCTTTAGCTCTCTATTTCTTATAAATACTTTGTCACATTCTGTACTTTTATATGGTTTCTCCTCTACGTGGACACTCTGATGCTGCATTAGGTGCTTCATTGCAAATAAAACTTTTCCGCAGTCAGTCCATCGATATGGTTCTTCTCCAGTAGGATTTTCTGATGTTGCACTTGCTCTTTTTCTCCCTAATAAATGTGTTGTCACTTTCTAGATATTGATACGGTTTCTTTTCTGTGTGTTTTTTCTGATCCAGGTTAGCTCTTCCCTCGCCTCGTAGTGCGAACCTTATCAGACTTGCCTCAGTATGTCAGTGTGTTATTTTGTCAATGTTTATCAGGTGATCCCTAAGAGCCAAGTACAGACCACATTGGGCAGTTTGGGTTTTCTGCTGTAGAATAAGATGTTGGCGAGCCATTAGCCTTCAAGGGAAGACATTTCGAGGTGTACTGTTTTTACGTTACTTCCTACACAAGTGATTTTAATGCCTTCACCTTTTTTGTTCATTACTGCATTTATTTCACCTGTTGGGGAAACAAAAACACTGGATAAGTTTAAATGGTGGGTCCATCACAAAAATCTATTGCCATTTAATGAGACATTTAATTGTCCATACAGACAAGTGTGCTGAAGAAATTCTAGATTACACTTTCGATGTAAAGATGCCATAGGCATAGCAAGGGCATATGATCCTTCCTTGACACCCTCCTATCACGGAATGTGGACTCAAGGAGTAACCAAGACTTCAGTTCAGTCTTTTGTGCAGCACCACAGTTCTTCTGATAGCAGGTCTGTCTAGATCCATAAGTGTCGGATTTGATGGGGCCAGAGACTCAGCACTTACGTCCAAATGTGCCTTTGCTGTGACGGAAACTTCAAAGAGTGGTTTTGAAGTGCACCAGTATCTCTTTCAATCCTAGCCTCACTCCAGACTACCAAAGGGATTTATCATTCCTTTGTATGTGGTCAGTCTACTACCCTGTGAAGGTTAAGAGTGGGCCCTTTCCACCCATCTGCCCAGAAAGACCCATCGGGATGCAGATGGATGCAGATAAGTGCAAAATCACACCCAACCCTTGCAGTGTCTGTGGCTCTCTAGAAGGAATGCACAAAGGGGTCGGTCACCTAGCCCAGATGTGTGTTAGAGACAGGGTGTAAGGTACAAAGAGCAGTACAAGCAGAGAGAAGTCCACTTTCTAAAAGTAGCTTTTCTAAATTAGCAATGTTAAATCAGACTTTACCGGTAAAGAGGATTTATCATTACCATTGCAAAAATATGACACATGAAAAGGCTACTACTTTCCAATCAGTAATTACAGCTTTAAGGTATTCCAAGGAATTCCCAGTTATAGCCCATGAGAGGAGTAGGCCTTACAGCAGTGAAAAAGTAATTTAGCTGTTTGTCACTACCAGGACATGTAAAACATTGAAGTATATGTTCTGCCTTTTACTCACATAGCGTCCTGCCCTTTGGGTTCCCAAGGGCCTTCCTTAGGGGCGACTTTGTGTAATAAAAGGTGGGTTTTAGGCTTGGCAAGTAGCATTAAATTATATATACAAGAAATAACTGTGGGTCTAAAGAAACTACTGTCTCTGTATTCAGATAGTGTCTAATCTACAACCTCTTTTAAATTCTGTGGGATACATCGGGACTCATCACAATGTGATATATATTCCCATCAGTTACGCACTCTAAACCGCCCTTGTTGTCATAATTTGGGCAATTTTCACAAGGTGGTATGTCCACATTGTAGACAAGAATATTCTGAATAGTGGTAACTGGAAGCAGTGCTAAACAAATAATTGGGGCTCAATATACAATCCACTGCCCCCTCACACCAACTGGGCCATCTCCTGGATCCCATCTTTGCTAACTGGGAGGGCATTAAAGTCTCCTCTCCAGTTAGAATAATCTGGTCAGATCACTATATCATCCCGTTTTCTACAGAAAACATGCCTTCAGAAAACAGAGTTATCAAACCCCTCCCCCTGAAGCGGAGAAAATGGAAAAGTTTTAATCAAGAAGCATTTAAATGTGCCCTATTAGAAAATCCCCCTCCCCAAAGCAACTCTCTTCAGGAGGTTTGGAACAGCTATGAAAAATGGGTGACCACTGCACTGGACGTGATAGCTCCCTGGACATCCAAGCCCCCTGCTAGGCAATCTAAAACCGCCCCCTGGTTTTCGGAAAAACTTAAACTTGCCAAAGCCAGATGCAAACATTTAGACCGTAGCTGGAGGAAAAACTATAATCCTGAGGATAAATTACATTATAAAAGGGAACTGAATAAATACCAGAAATTAGTGAGATCAGAAAAAAGTTGTCACCTTAAGAGCAGAATCGATTTAGCGGATAACCCCACCAGAGAACTCTTCACTATCTATAGAGAGCTTACGGTCCCGACCAGACTTGAAGCCCAAGACACCTACTCGAAAGAATTGTGTGACTCTATTGCCGATTTGTTTGTAGGCAAGATCGATAAAATCCATGCTACCTTCACAGAGGACGAGAACCACTCGAGCAAACTTACAGAAGCCAAAAACACCTACACGGGGAATTCTCGTCTCACATGCTTTATTACACCTGAGAGACAGGAATTATTATGCATCGTCAACAGCATACAATCTGGCTCGCCTTGCGATGTCTGCCCGCCGGCTCGCTGCAAAGGAGTCATGGAGAATACGATAATCGACCTGATTAGTCTCATTGTGTCGCTCTCCTTCCAAGAATGTCGGGTACTGGACGCGTGGAAAACTGCCCAGGTCATCCCCCTTAAAAGAAATCCAACATCCACATTTCCCAATTCCAAAATCTTCACCCTATTTCCCTCCTCCCCTTATGTGCAAAGATTGTGGAAAAGGTGGTGAATAGGCAGCTCATGAGATATTTGGAGGAACAATCTCTCCTGCACCTCACACAATCGGGCTTCAGAGCTGGCTACTCTACGGAGTCAGCCTTACTCTTTTCCACTGAGTGCCTTAGGCAAATAGTGGATGAAGGAGAGTCAGCAGCGTTGGTCCTATTAGATCTCAGTGCACCCTTTGACACCATGCTGCACTCAACGCTGCTGTCTCGGCTGTCTGATATGGGAGTGGAGGGATGGGCCTTAGCCTGGATAAAGTCCTTCTTGGCCAACAGGAGCTTCCAGATGCACTGCCTCCCTTTCAAATCCTCTCTTAGGAAAGCAAGCCACGGGGTTCCCCAGGGCTCGAGTCTGAGCCCTACTTTATTCAATATCTATATGGAACCCCTGGCTCGCATAGTTGAAGCTTTTGGGGTGGGCATTGTCAGCTATGCTGATGACACCCAACTGATGTTCAAGCTCACGCCCGACCACAGAGAAGATGCCACACATTTTTCTAACTGTCTATCATCAGTGGCAGCATGGATGAACAGCAATTGCCTGCGCCTTAATGGCGATAAAACCGAGCTGCTGGTGGTAGGGAAACCAGCTTCAGCATGGTCACACATGTGGTGGCCTGCGGAACTAGGTATCCCACCTCGTCCTGTGGATTCGGTGCGCAATCTAGGCATAACACTCGACTCAGATCTCTCCTATAAGTCTCATGTCAGTAAAGTGACAGCCAGGTGCTTCAGCATACTGAAAGTTCTCCGTAAGGTTTTAGACCTCCTCCCATCGAATCCAGAAAGACCATAGTCCACGCCTTGGTGACCCCCCACCTTGATTATGGGAATGCTCTGCTTCTGGGTTTGAGCAAAAAAGGCCTACACCAACTCCAGTGTGCTCAGAACGCCGCCGCTCGCCTTGTGCTCAGAATCCCTCGCAGAGCATATGGGATATCCGCTCTGGCTAAACTCCATTGGCTCCCTATTAAGGAGGGAATTAAATTCAAGTCCCTTTGCTTTGTGCATCGAATCGCCCATGGCAAAGGTCCGGGCTATTTGAAAAATCTTCTCACCAAACATCGCACCATCAGGAACCTGAGATCATCCGGAACGATGATGTTTAAACTCCCAAAAATCACCAGAGCTAGGATGGGTGGGTGTTCGTTCAGATACCTGGCTTCCAAATGCTGCAACGAACTCCCGCTCGATCTTCGGATGGAACCCACTAAAACCAGGTTCCGGGGAAAACTTAAAACATTCCTTTTTCCCCCTGCATAACCCCTCTTCCTTCCTCTGCACTTTTTTGGGCTCTCTCTCGCTCTTTCCTTGGGCAATTTAGCAGTATTTAGCGCGGGGACACACTGTTTTGTGTAGCCAGGTGCTTTAAAAATGGTTTTATTAATATTATTATTATTAAACAAAAAACTGTGAGTGAAAGTGCTTTACTTAAAATTGGATAGTGGGTGCGCAAATAACTTTAATGAAAAGCAGACCACTTCCAAGATTAAAAATGTAAAGTGCAAAGTGACGGTAGTTTATAACAAATATCTACTGCATGTATGATAAGGTCGACATGTTTCTGCAGTTGAACGGTATCTCCTGCTTCTTCAGGACCAACAATCTACTTTGCTACTGCTTCAAGAAATGGGTGAGTGCATAATAAAACAAAATATACAAAGATATCACCTGAATCGGTCCTCTCAATGCTCCTTTAAGGTGAAGCGGATGTCCGCATACAAGAGGTATCATGTAAAGAAGACACATACAAAAGAAAACATGAGTTTCATTAAAGTAAATTTACTTATAAACTGGTGGGTTCCAAGAACATAACCCAACCCTTTATCATTTGGATTTTACTCTCACTCACCTAGAGTTTGAGGGACCGGCGCCGCTCCTCACCTGGCCACAGCTCAGGAAATAGGGGCACCGCTCTAATAAAAACCATAAATGCGATAGTGAGACACTCTAACGACCGCTGCCAATCAAACAATCCGACCTGTCCATTCTTGTTAATCAATCTGATGTCAAATGAGACTGAGAAGTCATGCCCAATATGTGCGAAACTATACTCATCGCATCAGTGTGTCTCAGAGCACTCAAGCGTCTGCTCAGATGTCATTAAAAAATATATATATTGCGAATGTATTTTGAGAGGATTGAGTAGTTTGTTTTAAACTCCACTCAATTCTACAAACGCGACAAATGCTGGGAGATGCCTCGTGAAATACTCAGCACACACGAGGGGGCGGCACACGAGCGCAACTAAACTAAAAGTACAGTTCGATATCATATATAAAGAGAACTACTATTGTGCCTACCTATCCGTCGGTACTCCGGTCAGGCATCTGCGCTGTTCGGGGAGGCGCCGTGGTGTTGTCACACGTCATATTTAAAGGCTAGTTACACCCCATTCGTCACGTACATATCCCAATGCGCATGTGCCTCAATGCGCTACAGTATATCCTGCGCCCATTGGCCGCTGCTAATGATATCATTAATGCGCGTCAGATTGACTCCTGGGAAATGTAGTTTATGGGATAGAGCGCTGTCTAGCGGGTTCGAAAGCCCCATCACATCAATATGTCATATATAGTTCGTGACATAAAGCGTATGTGTATGGTCTCTGTCCAGTAACAAATGTCGATATCATAAAAATCATCTGGTCGATTATTGACGATACAGAAAAAATGTTGGCGATACAGAAAATGTACGCGAGAGCCCATTAGCCGCTGCGTCTGATTGACGCACATCAGATAGACTCATGGGAAATGTGGTTTGGGATAGCACACTGACTAGCAGGTTCGACTCCGGCATATATTAGTATGTCAGTGTATCGTCTGTGACATGCTATGTATATATGTAGTCTCTGTCCATTGACTAATGTAGATGTCATCATCCACTTGGTTATTAGGTATACATAAAATTTGTTATATCACCTACAACAGCATCGTGGCATATCACGTGCTGATGGGTAACTACTCATATAGACCAGCTCATTGTAATGTCCACGAGCACTCATATGGTTACTCAAGAGTAGGTCAATGTTGAAAACCATATTTTACTGCAACATGTAATGGCCTTCAAAAGATGAATTATCTTTCAAAAAATATTACAAAAGTGTTAGTCTGTGCATAGTTAATCGCAACACTCAAGGTTGTGTCTAATGTGTATATAGATATACCATGCACAGCAGAGAGGGCCACCGACTAATCGCTCCAGAGAAAACACTGTACTGGAGGTTCAATTCACTTACATTCTTATAACGCCATCCATGGAATGTCTTCATTTAGGCCATTTTTGTCAGTGTTCAAACGATACACCCATTTCTGCTCCAATCTGAATAGGTGTTGATCCGTGGTTGTTCCAAAACGGTCCAGACGAAATCGGTTGGCTTGTGTCCCACCTCCAAAAAATGATTGGTAAGGCGGGTCGCCTGCTTTTTGCAACTGATCGTGCTTTTATGTTTCGAGATCCACGTTTTTATTTTCCTCGTCGTCATCCCGACATATTGCAAGGAACATGGGCATGTAATCAAATAAATGAGGTTGGTGCTATTGCAGTCGGTGAATTGTTTTTGTTCCCAACGCCTGGATGTTCCTATGTCAATGCTTGTAGAGCGAGTGGTTTGCGGACAGGCTGCACAATTCCCTCAGGGAAGATGCCCTTCAACTGGTGGCAGATCCCACAATGTGCCCTCTTGATGAGTCTTCTTCGGTCCTGGTCTAGTGTGTACTAGCCGATCTCTTATGCTAGTGCCTCTTTTATATGCAAAAAGAGGTTCTGGAAGTGTATCCGGGCCAGTATTAAGGATCTTCCAGTGTTGTCTCACGATCTTTTGAATGGCATTAGACCTCATGTTAAAGGTATTGACAAACGCTATCCTTTCATTCTTAGGTTTAGGAGGGGTCAATTCCAGTAGTGACTCACGATTGTTGTTCGAAGCTCTTTTTTTGGATTCTCAAATCAATTTCTTGGGATATTTCTTCTCTCGGAGCCAATTCTCTAGCTCTCCTGCAAGTTTCTGGAAACTCTCTTTTGTGGTGCAGTTCCACTGAATGCGCAGAAACTGCCCGAAGGGCAGGTTGTCCCGCAGCGCTTTTGGGTGACAACTATCGCATTGGAGCAATGAGTTCCGCGCCATGGGCTTCTTGTATAACTCGGATACCAAGCCTCTTGAGGTTACAGTGATCTGAAGATCTAAAAATGCCAAGGTTGATTTAGAATATTCAACCGTGAAACGCAGAAAAGAGTTCTGTTCATTTAACCACAAGTGAAAAGACTTAAGTTCAATTTCAGTTCCACGCCACACAACCAGGATATCATCTATGTAGCGTTTCCAAACCCTTATAGATGGTAAATAAGGGTTCGTAGATGACAATACAAAGTCCTGTTCGAACTTATGGACATACAAATTTGCTAAACTGGGGGTAAAAACGCTGCCCATACTGGTCCCTGATGTCTGGAGGAACACTGTCTCTTCGAAATGGAAAAAATTCTCTATCATCGCCGTGGGGGCCAGTTCCATGATGAAAGATACTGGTGTGATGGAGTCCCATTCTTTTTCTCGTAATAGCATCTCGATTACTTCTAGTGTCTCATTTTGTGGTATCGAGGTGTAGAGGGACTCTACATCAAAAGACACCAATATGTTCATGGTGGTATCAAACTCAATTTCGGGGAGAATCCGCAGAAGATCCTTCGTATCTTGAATATAGGTTGGCATCAATTTGACCAACGGTCGCAAGAAAATATCGACAAATGTCGATAAAGGTTCAAGGAGCGACCGATGCCGGAAATTATTGGGCTTCCTGGCGGAAGGCGTTTTTCCTTGTGAACTTTCGGGAGCACATAAAAAAATGGCATCACCGGATTTGAAGTACATAGAAAGGAGGCCTCATTGGCAGTGATCCAGCCTTCTGATAGTGCCTCTTCAACAAGATGCTTGATGCTGTTGGAGAGTCTTTCTGTGGGATCTTCTGGCAATGGACTTTAGGAGTTGATGTCATTAAGTTGTCTAAGACATTCCTGTCTATAAGTACTAGTGTCCATAAGCACCGTGACACCCCCTATGTCCGCGGGCTTGATGATGACTGAATTATCTTTCGCCAGTTTGGATAGAGCCTCTTGTTCTTTTTTTGGAAGGTTCATAAATGGTTTATCAGTACCTGAGAACAGGGTCTGGATGTCGTGTTGCACTGCCTCCTCGAAGGTTATGACCTTTGTTGGTATGGTGTTAGGTAAGGGCGTGAAAGTAGAGGGTTTCCTGAGTCCCGTGTTCTGTTCTCCAATAGGAGGGTTCTCAGATTTCAAAAACAAGAAATGTAATCTGACCTTCCTAAAGAATTTAGCTAGCTCTACTTGTGTCTGAAAAGGATCACCAGTTGTGGTCTGCACAAAACCAAGTCCTCGATTTAACACTTGAGCTTCGGTAGATGAAAGCTCTCTCGAGCTCAGGTTAATGATCAAACTGTCTCTGAGCTCGTTCCTGCTTGGTCTTGAGGTATTTGCTCCCCGCTCCGTAGGCCCATCGATTGTGGTGGAACAGTCCACTGTACTTGTCCTCTGGAGGTTTGTCTTCTTCCTCGTGTCCTTCCTTGGCCAAAGCCTAAAAAAGGCTGCATATTCTGATTATGAGGGAAAGGCATAGGGCCGAAAGGGCCCATGGGTTGTAGTGAAAAAGGGCCTCCAGTCATCCATGGATCAGGTGACCACCATGGGTTGAATTGGTTAGGGCCGTAGTTTTGGCCTCTCCAGTTTCTCCTGTTACCTCTACCACGTTGTTGGTTGGTAGAATTGCCTCGATTGCTCGAGTCCGAATCACTAGAGGTATCCTCTGAAGTAGAAGTCCCATACGTAGAGCCACCTCTTCGTCCGTTCTTGTTGTACGGGGTTGGTACATAGGTGGTGCTGGTGTAAGGATAGATTTTATTCATAGCAAATTTGGCCAAGTCTTTTTTACACTTCTCAAGTTTGGCGAATAAGATTGAGTCTTTAAACTCTTTACTGGTCTTATTACTCTCCTCTTGTTGTTTGGTAAACAGGTCCCTGTGATTTTTGTCTTAATTTGGCCCTCCAGTACCTGTATCTCAACAAGAATCTTGTCGGCGACCCTCTTTGCGGTTTTAATTATTAAAACGAGCCAGTCGCGAGTGCATTTCCATGCAATCAGCGACCAGTCACGCAAAAAATCTTTATCATCTAGAAAGAGTCTAGGGGCGTTGGTGACTATCAGCCCAGATGGTGCACAGTCTCCGCTAAGATATTCAGCCATTGCAATCCCATGTACACAAGTGCGGGAGTAACTCTTTTTTAATACAAGAATCTTAGACCATCCGTCTTCATTGGTCACTGGTTGGACTGGCATGGACTCTAACATACTAGGATTGTCATTTAAAATAGATTGGATTTCTTCTTCATCAAAGGCTAGACCTAAATTAGTCGCCATTGTTTGATCAGACCAAGAATCGAAACAGTCGTCAGAAGGGAAATCGGCAGCTATCAAATGAAAGGAACCCTCCCCGTTATTATGGTTTGTCGGTTTGGGGTGTACTAGTGGAGCCTCGCTTCACACTGGCAAAAGCTACAACATGATAAATTTTAGAAAAAAAGAGTACTGGAGGGCCAAATTAAGACAAAAATCACAGGGAAACTGTTTACCAAACAACAAGAGGAGAGTAATAAGACCAGTAAAGAGTTTAAAGACTCAATCTTATTCGCCAAACTTGAGAAGTGTAAAAAAGACTTGGCCAAATTTGCTATGGATAAAATCTATCCTTACACCAGCGCCACCTATGTACCAACCCCATACAACAAGAACGGACAAAGAGGTGGCTCTACGTAAGGGACTTCTACTTTCGAGGATACCTCTAGTGATTCAGACTCGAGCAATCGAGGCAATTCTACCAACCAACAACGTGGTAGAGGTAACAGGAGAAACTGGAGAGGCCAAAACTACGGCCCTAACCAATTCAACCCATGGTGGTCACCTGATCCATGGATGACTGGAGGCCCTTTTCCACTACAACCCATGGGCCCTTTCGGCCCTATGCCTTTCCCTCATAATCAGAATATGCAGCCTTTTTTAGGCTTTGGCCAAGGAAGGACACGATGAAGAAGACGAACCTCCAGAGGACAAGTACGGGTCGCTCCTTGAACCTTTATCGACATTTGTCGATATTTTCTTGCGACCGTTGGTCAAATTGATGCCACCTATATTCAAGATACGAAGGATCTTCTGAGGATTCTCCCCGAAATTGAGTTTGATACCACCATGGACATATTGGTGTCTTTTGATGTAGAGTCCCTCTACACCTCGATACCACAAAATGAGACACTAGAAGTAATCGAGATGCTATTACGAGAAAAAGAATGGGACTCCATCACACCAGTATCTTTCATCATGGAACTGGCCACCATGGCGATGAAAGAGAATTGTTTCCGTTTCGAAGAGACAGTGTTCCTCCAGACATCAGGGACCAGTAGGGGCAGCGTTTTTGCAACCAGTTTGGCAAATTTGTATGTCCATAAGTTCGAACAGGACTGTGTATTGTCATCTACAAACCCTTATTTACCATCTATAAAAGTTTGGAAACGCTACATAGATGATATCCTGGTTGTGTGGCGTGGAACTGAAATTGAACTTAAGTCTTTTCACTTGTGGTTGAATGAACAGAACTCTTTTCTGCGTTTCACGGTTGAATATTCTAAATCAACCTTGGCATTTTTAGATCTTCAGATCCCTGTAACCTCAAGAGGCTTGGTATCCGAGTTATACAAGAAGCCCATGGCACGGAACTCGTTGCTCCAATACGATAGTTGTCACCGAAAAGCGCTGCGGGACAACCTGCCCTTTGGGCAGTTTCTGCGCATTCAGCGGAACAGCACCACAAAAGAGAGTTTCCAGAAACATGCAGGAGAACTAGAGAATTGGCTCCGAGAGAAGAAATATCCCAAGAAATTGATTCGAGAATCCAAAAAAAGAGCTTCGAACAACAATCGTGAGTCACTACTGGAATTGACCCCTCCTAAACCTAAGAATGAAAGAATAGCGTTTGTCAATACCTTTAACACGAGGTCGAATGCATCAAAAGATCGTGAGACAACACTGGAAGATCCTTAATACTGGCCCGGATACACTTCCAGAACATCTTTTTGCATATAAAAGAGGCACTAGCATAAGAGATCGGCTAGTACACACTAGACCAGGACCGAAGAAGACTCATCAAGTGGGCACATTGTGGGTTCTGCCACCAGTTGAAGGGCATCATCCCTGCGGGAATTGTGCAGCCTGTCCGCAAACCACTCGCTCTACAAGCATTGACATAGGAACATCCAGGCATTGGGAACAAAAACAATTCACCAACTGCAATAGCACCAACCTCATTTATTTGATTACATGCCCATGTTCCTTGCAATATGTCGGGATGACGACGAGGAAAATAAAAACGAGGATCTCGGAACATAAAAGCACGATCAGTTGCAAAAAGCAGGCGACCCGCCTTACCAATCATTTTTTGGAGGTAGGACACAAGCCAACCGATTTCGTCTGGACGTTTTGGAACAACCACGGATCCCCCCTCATGTCACAGACATTACTAGACACCTATTCAGATTGGAGCAGAAATGGGTGTATCGTTTGAACACTGACAAAAATGGCCTAAATGAAGACATTCCATGGATGGCGTTATAAGAATATAAGTGAATTGAACCTCCAGTTCAGTGTTTTCTCTGGGGCGATTAGTCGGTGGCCCTCTCTGCTGTGCATGGTATATCTATATACACATTAGACACAACCTTGAGTGTTTGTGATTAACTATGCACAGACTAACACTTTTGTAATATTTTTTGAAAGATAATTCATCTTTTGAAGGCCATTACATGTTGCAGTAAAATATGGTTTTCAACATTGACCTACTCTTGAGTAACCATATGAGTGCCCGTGGACATTACAATGAGCTGGTCTATATGAGTAGTTACCCATCAGCACGTGATATGCCACGATGCTGTTGTAGGTGAACAAATTTCATGTATACCTAATAACCAAGTGGATGGTGACATCTACATTAGTCAATGGACAGGGACTACATATATACATAGCATGTCACAGACGATACACTGACATACTAATATATGTCGGAGTCGAACCTGCTAGTCAGTGTTCTATCCCAAACCACATTTCTCATGAGTCTATCTGATGCACGTCAATCAGACACAGCGGCTAATGGGCTCTCGCGTACGTTTTCTGTATCGCCAAAAATGTTTCTGTATCGTCAATAATCGAGAAGATGATTTTTATGACATCGACATTTGTTAATGGACAGAGACCATACACATACGCTTTATGTCACGAACTATATATGACATATTGATGTGATGGGGCTTTCGAACCCGCTAGACAGCGCTCTATCCCATAAACTACATTTCCCAGGAGTCAATCTGACGCGCATTAATGATATCATTAGCAGCGGCCAATGGGCGCAGGATATACTGTCGCGCATTGAGGCACATGCGCATTTGGATATGTATGTGACGAATGGGGTGTAACTAGCCTTTAAATATGACGCGTGACAACACCACGGCGCCTCCCCGAACAGCGCAGATGCCTGACCGGAGTACTGACGGATAGGTAGGCACAATAGTAGCTCTCTTTATATATGATATCGAACTGTACTTTTAGTGGAGTTGCGCTCGTGTGCCGTCCCCTCGTGTGTGCTGAGTATTTCACGAGGCATCTCCCGGCATTTGTCGCGTTTGTAGGATTGAGTGGAGTTTAAAACAAACAAACTACTCAATCCTCTCAAAATACATTCGCAATATATATATTTTTTAATCTGAGCAGACGCTTGAGTGCTCTGAGACACACTGATGCGATGATTATGGTTTCGCACATATTGGGCATGACTTCTCAGTCTCATTTGACATCAGATTGATTAACAAGAATGGACAGATCGGATTGTTTGATTGGCAGCGGTCGTGAGAGTTTCTCACTATCGCATTTATGGTTTTTATTAGAGCGGTGCCCCTATTTCCTGAGCTGTGGCCAGGTGAGGAGCGACGCCGGTCCCTCAAACTCTAGGTGAGTGAGAGTAAAATCCAAATGATAAAGGGTTGGGTTATGTTCTTGGAACACACCAGTTTATAAGTAAATTTACTTTAATGAAACTCATGAGAGATAACCTTTTCATTAATATGTTATCTCATTTTCTCTGTTTTCTTTGGTATGTGTCTTCTTTACATGATACCTCTTGTATGAGGACATCCGCTTCACCTTAAAGGAGCATTGAGAGGACGATTCAGGTGATATCTTTGTATATTTTGTTTTAATATGCACTCACCCATTTTTTGAAGCAGTAGCAAAGTAGATTGTTGGTCCTGAAGAAGCAGGAGATACTGTTAGGATCTATCAACTGCAGAAACATGTCGACCTTATCATACATGCAGAAGATATTTGTTATAAACTACTGTCACTTTGCACTTTACGTTTTTAATCTTGGAAGTGGTCTGCTTTTCATTAAAGTTATTTGCGCACCCACTATCCAATTTTAAGTAAAGCACTTTCACTCACAGTTTTGTGTTTAGCACTACTTCCAGTTGCCACTATTCAGAATATTCTTGTCTACAATGTGGACATACCACCTTTTGAAAATTGCCCAAATGATGACAACAAGGGCGGTTTAGAGTGCGTAACTGATGGGAATATATATCACATTGTGATGAGTCCCAATGTATCTCACAGAATTTGAAAGAGGTTGTAGATTAGACACTATCTGAATACAGAGACAGTAGTTTCTTTAGACCCACAGTTATTTCTTGTATATATAGTGTCTTGTTTAAGGGGCTGTAACTGTGTATTGGTCTTTAAATATTCCCTTGGACCCTACTCCCTCCGTGTTTGTTATTAAGTAGCATTAAATGCCAACTTGATGGGGCGGTAAACTTCACACAGAGGCACTGCAGTGGCAGACCTGAGACATGATTTCAGGCTGCATATGTGGGTGGCACGGTCAGTGCTGAAGCCCACTAGTAGCAAATAATTTGCAGGCCCATGGGACATGTAGTGCACTTTACTAGTGACTTATAAGCAAATTAAATAGGCCAACTGAGTATGAGCCAATGTTACCATGTTGAGGGGAGAGAGCACAAACACTTTAGCACTGATTAGCAGTGGTAACGGGTGCAGAGTCCTAAAGCCAGCACAAACGAGCACAGAAAATGGGGGGAGGCAGGAAAAAAGTTGGCGAAAAACCAACCTAAGACTGTCAGGTCTAACAGAGCCTTTTCCAGTGAATGGACCACACAACACAGAACATTACAATAACAGCGGGAAATATAATCAATTGCTGCAAGGGAGTCCTCTATACTATCAGAGAGCCCGTGATGGGACCCGGACAATAATCTAAGCATCTTTCACATAGTGTAACTCCAGAGATGAGGCTCTGACCAGATCTACACAAAGAACAGGAAGTTTACAACCATAATAAACACACATTGGCAAAGTCAAGAAGTCTCACCTTTTAGACATATAGGCTTTGCCACTGCTGCACAACACCAAGAAAGAACAAGCATTTGCAATGCAATAGGTCTCGCATTTTTTAGAGTTGGAGCTATTAGTGTAAATATAAATATTTTTTACTTATGCGTTTAGTAGTGGATGGATGTGATGGCAATTGTGTGTTTTACAATCAATTTATAATCAAGCGTATGGTTTATGTTGTGTTTCTGGTGTATGGGGCTTACTGGGATACAGTTCAAAGCAATCCTGGATTTTCTTTTAGCAAATGAATAACATACAGTTATTAAGGACACAACAAGAATGCTTTATTACATAAAGGGAAATGCTGGGTATGGAAATATTGAACCCAAGAGAATAAGAGTCACCTGATTATTTTATATGTGGGTTTTTAATAACGTTAAGCAGTATGATGGTGCTAATTTTACCTGGTATTTAACACCCTGTTGGGTGGCTGCTATGAATCTGATGCGAGTATCCCTAGAGGCCCACAACGAGCAGAATAAAGAGAAAAGTCAAGGTTGTAACTAGTAGGTTTGTGCACAGACTAATGAAACATAGCCAGAGGTTGTAATGATAGGATGAGCAAGGAGACAGACTGGGGAAGCACTGGATGCATAGGCATGGGGAGCAGAGACACGATGAGCAGAGACACGATGAGCAGAGACACGATGAACAGAGACACGATGAGCAGAGACACGATGCACAGAGACACGATGAGCAGAGACACGATGAACAGACACACGATGAGCAGAGACACGATGAACAGGGACACGATGAGCAGGGACACGATGAGCAGAGACACGATGAACAGACACACGATGAGCAGAGACACGATGAACAGGGACACGATGAGCAGGGACACGATGAGCAGAGACACGATGAGCAGAGACACGAGGAACAGGGACACGATGAGCAGGGACACGATGAGCAGAGGCACGATGGGCAGGGACACGATGAGCAGAGACACGATGAACAGAGACACGATGAACAGGGACACGATGAGCAGGGACATGATGAGCAGGGACACGATGAGCAGAGGTACGATGAGCAGAGACACGATGAGCAGAGACACGATGAGCAGAGACACGATGAGCAGAGACACGATGAACAGGGACACGATGAGCAGAGACACGATGAGCAGGGACACGATGAGCAGAGACACGATGAACAGAGACACGATGAACAGAGACACGATGAACAGAGACACGGTGAGCAGGGACACGATGAGCAGAGACACGATGAGCAGGGACACGATGAGCAGAGACACGATGAGCAGGGACACGATGAGCAGGGACACGATGAACAGAGACACGATGAACAGGGACACGATGAGCAGAGACACGATGAGCAGGGACACGATGAGCAGGGACACGATGAGCAGAGGCACGATGAGCAGAGACACGATGAGCAGGGACACGATGAGCAGGGACACGATGAGCAGGGACACGATGAGCAGGGAGACGATGAGCAGAGACACGATGAGCAGGGACACGATGAGCAGAGCCACGATGAGCAGAGACACGATGAGCAGGGACACGATGAGCAGGGACACGATGAGCAGGGACACGATGAACAGGGACACGATGAGCAGAGACACGATGAGCAGAGACACGATGAGCAGGGACACGATGAGCAGAGCCACGATGAGCAGAGACACGATGAGCAGGGACACGATGAGCAGGGACACGATGAGCAGAGACACGATGAGCAGAGACACGATGAGCAGAGACACGATGAGCAGGGACACGATGAGCAGAGACACGATGAGCAGAGACACGATGAACAGGGACACGATGAACAGGGACACGATGAGCAGGGACACGATGAACAGGGACACGATGAGCAGAGACACGATGAGCAGAGACACAATGAGCAGGGACACGATGAGCAGAGACACGATGAACAGAGACACGATGAACAGGGACACGATGAACAGGGACACGATGAGCAGGGACACGATGAGCAGGGACACGATGAGCAGAGACACGATGAGCAGAGACACGATGAACAGAGACACGATGAGCAGGGACACGATGAGCAGGGACACGATGAGCAGAGACACGATGAGCAGGGACACGATGAGCAGGGACACGATGAGCAGAGGCACGATGAGCAGAGACACGATGAACAGAGACACGATGAACAGGGACACGATGAGCAGGGACACGATGAGAAGAGACACGATGAGCAGAGACACGATGAGCAGGGACACGATGAACAGAGACACGATGAGCAGGGACACGATGAGCAGGGACACGATGAGCAGGGACACGATGAGCAGGGACACGATGAGCAGAGCCACGATGAGCAGAGACACGATGAGCAGAGACACAGATGAGCAGAGACACGATGAGCAGAGACACGATGAGCAGGGACACGATGAGCAGAGACACGATGAACAGAGACACGATGAACAGGGACACGATGAACAGGGACACGATGAGCAGGGACACGATGAGCAGGGACACGATGAGCAGGAACACGATGAGCAGAGACACGATGAACAGAGACACGATGAGCAGGGACACGATGAGCAGGGACACGATGAACAGGGACACGATGAGCAGAGACACGATGAGCAGAGACACGATGAACAGAGACACGATGAACAGGGACACGATGAGCAGGGACACGATGAGAAGAGACACGATGAGCAGAGACACGATGAGCAGGGAAACGATGAGCAGGGACACGGTGAGCAGGGACACGATGAACAGAGACACGATGAACAGGGACACGATGAGCAGGGACACGATGAGAAGAGACACGATGAGCAGAGACACGATGAGCAGAGACACGATGAGCAGAGACACGATGAACAGGGACACGATGAACAGAGACACGATGAGAAGAGACACGATGAGCAGAGACACGATGAGCAGGGACACGATGAGCAGGGACACGATGAGCAGGGACACGATGAGCAGAGACACGATGAACAGAGACACGATGAGCAGGGACACGATGAGCAGGGACACGATGAGAAGAGACACGATGAGCAGAGACACGATGAGCAGGGACACGATGAGCAGGGACACGATGAGCAGGGACACGATGAGCAGAGGCACGATGAGCAGAGACACGATGAGCAGGGACACGATGAGCAGAGACACGATGAGCAGGGACACGATGAGCAGGGACACGATGAGTAGGGACACGATGAGCAGGGACACGATGAGCAGAGCCACGATGAGCAGAGACACGATGAGCAGAGCCACGATGAGCAGAGACACGATGAGCAGAGACACGATGAGCAGAGACACGATGAGCAGAGACACGATGAGCAGGGACACGATGAGCAGGGACACGATGAACAGAGACACGATGAGCAGGGACATGATGAGAAGAGACACGATGAGCAGAGACACGATGAGCAGGGACACGATGAGCAGGGACACGATGAGCAGGGACACGATGAGCAGAGACACGATGAGCAGGGACACGATGAGCAGAGACACGATGAGCAGGGACACGATGAGCAGGGACACGATGAGCAGGGACACGATGAGCAGGGACACGATGAGCAGAGCCAAGATGAGCAGAGACACGATGAGCAGAGCCACGATGAGCAGAGACACGATGAGCAGAGACACGATGAGCAGAGACACGATGAGCAGAGACACGATGAGCAGGGACATGATGAGCAGGGACACGATGAGCAGGGACACGATGAGCAGAGACACGATGAGAAGAGACACGATGAGCAGAGACACGATGAGCAGAGACACGATGAACAGGGACACGATGAACAGAGACACGATGAGCAGAGACACGATGAGCAGAGACACGATGAGCAGAGCCACGATGAGCAGAGACACGATGAGCAGAGACACGATGAGCAGAGACACGATGAACAGAGAAACGATGAGCAGGGGTGGAGCCATGACAGGTTTTTACAATATCCACCTGAATCCTATTTACATGCTGTAATGAAAATGGGAACCAGAATGGGTGTGTATTCTGGCCCTCAACCTGTGTTGGGTGAACAATTAGCAAGCATTATCACGATGCTTCCACAAGAACAACAGGCATCTTTTTGATGCTAATAATCAGATCTAAAATGAAACTCACTTTTATAAAAAAAAATGCTCTAGCTAGGAAGGTATGAGTTATTGATATGTATCGAATGGCTAGATTATTGTCTTAATGAAAATACAAGCATTTTGAGAAGACAAGCTGCCTGCCAAGAGTGCTGGCTATTCCTTCCTCCTCAAGTGTCACACACGGCTCGCCACTGATAGAAAAGTGCCCGACTCCTGGAACTGGGAGGAATTTAGCATATGATAACTCTACAGATGGTTAATATTACAAAGTTGAGTTTTTAACAAAGCAGTGAGGTATAAGAGCCCACTTCAGAGAATGGAGCATACTTCAGAGGTCAAAAGGTTCGAACACTAGTGGGGCTGACTAAGACCCTCGTTGCAAATGTCGTGCAAATTTGGTTGTGATACTACTGCACCAATAAAATGTGATACTGCAGGGTGCAGTATTTATTGGATGTAATATTACCACACTAGAGGTATATTTGGATGTATGAACGTGATAACTTATAAATAGCACACGTTTACCACTATTTCGAATTCCTCAGTCTCGGAGCGCAGGCAACGTGTCAATTCAAAGTCTAAAATAGAATAACACTTACTTTACAAAAGATAATTCCATTCTATGCACATTATACTATATAGATATGTGAATAAACTCAGCATCTGTTTTATTTTAGCTAACCATAATTCACGTTAGCCAAATCCACAGAAGTCTGTGCCAAAAAATAAAAATTTCATGAGCATTTTTATGCTTGTGAGAGATATTTTAATTAAATCCTTAGCACCAAAGCAAGACAACATTTTGGAAAGCACTTGGGGTAGTTAATTTCAATGCAATTATTAAAAGGAGTATAAAAACCCCCACGAATGACTCATTTAGAGGGTGTGGGATAGAGGCAAACAGTTTGGACTGACAGTTTAAAGGGGGAGTTTAGGTATTTGTCAAAGAGTAGACGTTTCAGTTGCTTCTTCAAGTGAGGCAATGATTGATTGTCCCCTAAATCTTGAGGTTGTGAGTTCCAAATTCTAGAAATGTTTCCAGAGAAACAACATGTGCAAGATTTCCCTCTCTTAAATTTTGGTGGAATCAGTAGTAGACTGTTAGAACTTCGGAGGGGTCTCTTTTGAACAGCATTTGTTAATTTATGTGTGAGGTAGATTGGGCTTTTAGTGCCTAGCGCTTTGTGGGTTATGCACAGAGTTTTGAATATAATTCTTGCCTTGGTTGGTCTGCAGTTACAATTCTTGAGAGCAGGAGTGATGTGGTTGGAGCGACTCTCCCCCGACAGAAGTCTGGCCACTGTATGAAGTGTGGCTGTTTTTGGGGTGCCCGTGATAGTTGTTTTGCTGTAGTCTAACTTTGGGAGGACTAATGTTTGCTCCACAGTCTTTAGATCTTCAGAGGGGATGCAACTTTTTAAGGGTATTTTACCATCCGAGACGCACTTTTTGACTGAGGTGTTTATATGCTCTTTCAGCCTCTGATTGTATTGTTTTGTAATTGCATTTATATAGTGCTTACTACCCTTGACGAGGCGTTGACACGCTTTTCGTTGAGTAGCACGCTACTCCAGAACCCAAAAAGGACTAGTGGTAGATAAGTATAGTGACATTTTAGTTCATGTGAGTAGTGGACATGTGACTGTTAGTTGGATTGCAAATGATAATGGGAGGGGGATAGAAGAGGGGAGAGACTAGAAAGTTTATTGGGAGACCATAGTAGTAAGAGGAGGTTTTGCAATGAGTATAAGGAGAAATGGAGGGAAGAATCTCTAGAAATGGATGAAGGAGAACATAGTAATACAATGAGTTTTGGGATGAGTCAAATGAGGGATGGAGGAGGGAAGAATTTAGAAAGGGTTATTCTTGAGGTCACAGAGTAGAAAGAGGTTTGGGAAGAGTCAGAGTGGAGGTAGAGGATATATTGTGAGAGGGATAGGGTGAAATATAGAGTAGTGCATCGGAGAGAGTCAAAGTTATTTTTTTACAGGAGGAGTAAAGGAATACATACATAGATACACAAGTATATATTTATATCAAGAATTACAAATATCCACATACATATGATCTAATTATATTTTCATTGTTAGACCTGGCACCATTGGCGTGGGTCTCCCTTCCATTTTTTGCTTTTGTCTCCTCTGTTTTGCTGATATTAGATGCTCTGGGCACTGTGCCACTGCTATTCAGTGCCACAGCTCGGATGCTCCCATTATCAAGTAACTGTATGAATTGGTATTTTCATGATTGGCTCATTTGGTTTGCCTGTCAGCCCCTAGTATAGTGCACCGTGCGTGCCCAGGGCTCGTAAACCAAATACTGCTTGTGGGCCTGCAGTGCTGATTGCGCCACCCACAGTAGCAGCTTGTAACCTATGTCTCAGACCTTCCATTGCAGAGTCTGTGTGCAGTCAAGAACTGCCATTGCTGATTGTGAAGTGTGCCCACTTCCCAGTCCCTAACCTTCCCTTGGCATCATATAAGTCACCCCTATGGCAGGGTGCATTGCAAGTGAAAGATATGACCTGCCTTGGTCTGTGTGGCATGTCCGGATAATGAATTACACTCCATGGCGTTTTCACTATTGAAAGGCTATCTGTTCCATTAGGCTAGATGAGCAGTTTGATCATTACATCCTACGATCCTAGCTGTCCCCAGGAACATGATAGGAGAGTCAAATTTAGTATGCCTGAGCACAGAATATTACAGTGCATCCTTTCGTGAGGATTATTTTGATATTCTGTGGTTGAAAATACCACTTTTAGAAAGGAGGAATTTTCTTGCCCAAGTCGTCCAGTGTGCTTTGCTGGTATGTGTATTGGCCGTCTGGTTTTGGAAGGAAAGGGCAGAATGAGCCGACCTGGATTAGATCTTCCTGCAGTTCAAATGTGTGGGGAGTGGGTGACCCTTTGATGTGAGCAGGGCTGTGCCTGGCAAGGTGAAGGATCGCTCCACCTCCCACTGGGCGTCTGATAGCATGCCCCTCTTCCTGAAAGGGCATACTGTTATTGCACATTGTTATTGCCTATTGTTGATGCGCGTGGTTCATGCGCCCTGTTGTCGCATTCTGTTATTGCGCATTGTGATTCCCTACTGTTGATGCGTGTGATTCATGCACACTGTTATCGCATACTATTCTTGCGTATTGCTAATACTTGCTGCTATTGGAAGTAAAACTGTACTGAAGTGCCTTGTGACTGCCTGATTGCATTTAAAAAGCATGTGTTAAGTACATAAGGATAATTATTTTCCTATACCCACGTGTGGTGTCCATTTGTAGCGTATTCATTTCCTTATTGTGTATGGTCATACATGCTTCACACACTGCTTCTGAGATAAGCCTGGCTGCGTGTGCTACATTACCACAAGGCTGAGCAGGGGTTATCGAAGGGTGTAGCCCCCTTACTCTGACTTAGGATGAGGGACCACTATTTGGACATCAGCGCCAGCCGCTGCCATCTAGAGGCCTCCCGTTTCTATCATTTTGGCAGCGGTGGGATCAGGACTTGCATTTGTGATCCACATACAATAACTGGTGTACGCTACTAGTGAGTGTAGGCCTAGGTGCAACCACATATTGTTTTGATTTTGTTCTGTTGTGACTGTGGTTGCTAGTTATTGTTACAATGAGTAAGCCAGCATCCAATGCTTTCGAGGATCTCACCTTTGAGGAAGATAGGTTGGAAGTGTACACTGTGAGACAGCTAAAAAAAAGAATTTGTAAGCAGTTCACAGTCCCTGTTGCCGGTCTCTCTAGGAAGGAGGAGTACCAGAAGGCCCTTGAGGCCTCGTTGGAGGTGAGAGAGTCTCCGGGTAATGAGGGAGAGAAGGAGGGAGGGCAGCAGGAGGAAGAAGTAGATGGAGGGGAGGGAAATCACCTTCCAATCCAGGTACCAGTGTATCTCAAAGGAGCCTGACTCCAGAAGAGCTGGAGGACAGGGAGAGAGATAGGAGGCATAGTTTGGAGATTACTAAAGTGACTGGTCAGAAAGACCTTGAGAGTAAAAAGCTGGATATTGAGAATAATAGGCTGGATTTTGAACGTGAAAAGATGAAAATGGAGCATGAAAGAATGTTGAGGGAGATGGAGATCAGGGCTAGGAGTATCCCGGTCTCGCCCTCTGGTGGCTGCGTACCTTTAGTAACTCCTGAGAGTAGAGTTTACATTCTCAAGGATGTCATCAAGGATTTTCACAAGAGTTAGGATATTGGGTAATGGTTAGCCGCTTATGAGAAAGCCATGGTATCCCACCGAGTCCATGAGCAGGATTGGGGAGCGGGGTTGTGGGGACGCTTTGTGAGTGATGGGAGTGATACCCTGTTGGATCTACCTGAAGAGAGCAGGATGGTTTATGCCCATATGAAAGAGACCTTGATGACACAATATTGTTTGACCCCAGAAATGTACAGGCAGAGATTCAGAACATGTAAGAAGTTAGAGAATACCACTTGGGTTTAATAGCTGTCTTTTTTTGCAGAGCAATGGATCGCTGGGTAAAAGGTAGCAAAGTGGAAACTTTTGAGCAACTGTATGATTTGTTTGCATGGGAGCATTTATCTAGTAACTGTTTTCCAGAGCTACGCCAGCACCTTGTTGATAGCAAGCTGACTAACCCTAGGAAGCTTGCTGAGGAGGCGGACCGCTGGGTGAGCACCCGGGTTCGCCAGGGTCCTCTGGGAGACTCCGCCAAGGGTGGGCAGGGTCCCTAGCAGAGAAATGGGGGGGAAGAGGTAACTGAGGGAGTTCCAGAAAGGTCCCCAAAGTAATTCCCAAGGGAACCAAGCAGTGGTGTCCCAGCTTCCCCTGAGAAGAGTCAGTGTCCCCGACAGGTAAGCAGGGGACCCCTTACTTGTTTACGTGTGGTCAAGTGGGTCACCAGTTTTATGATCCCCAGTGTCCCCAGAGGGACCAGAAGTAACCCCCCGTGCACCAACTCTCCAGATTGCTAGTGTAGCCCTGGGAGGGGAGGAGATGGGTGCCCAAGGTGGGTGGGATCCTATAGAATTGACTCTTGTCTCTCTAGGAGATTTTGAGAAGGTCCTAAACCCTACACTGCCTGCTAACACTAACAAGTAGAGGCAGTGGGTGACCATCAATGGCCATAGGGAGGAGGCTCTGAGGGACACAGGAGCTAGTGTGGCTGCTGCCAGCTCCCGGTTGGTGTCCAAAGAGCAAGTTGTCCCCCATGCCTTTTGCCCAGTAGTGTCAGCAGACAACTCTGAGAGCCAGTGTGGTGTGGCTAATGTTCCCTTTGAGAGGGGGGGAACTCAGGAACTCTTCAAGTAGCAGTGAGGCCCGCCATGCCGGCAGCCTGTCTGTTGTACAATGATTTAGAGAACTCCCCAAGGGCTACGGTAGAGTGTAGAGCTCACTTGCAAATGTTAGGCCTGCCTGAGTGGGTGTGTGCTACCACTAGGTCAATGGTAGCCATTCAGGATATTCAGAAGGAGCTGGAGCCTGAAAGTCTGGCCCAGGCCCCTGCCTTAAGGAGAAAGGGTAGGGGACGCGGGAAACCAGCACTCATGGTTCCCACGGTCCAGGAAAGAGCAGAACTGGGGGAATTGCCTGAGCTGACCCAATGACAGTAGGAAGGAGGGCCCATCAGGGAGAAATTTTGTGAGCAGCATAGAACGTGCCCTTCTCTTGAGGGACCGCGGCCACAGGCTGCAGCCCAGGCAGCAGGTGATCAGTCAGGGTCACATCTGATCTATTGGGAGAATGACCTCCTTTACATCGAGCCTAAGGTTGCTGAACCTGGGTCAGCAGCATGTGTGCTGGTGGTACCCCAACGCTTTAGTACCTTCCTACTGGGGTTGGCTCATGATGTGCCGTTGGCAGGACATCTAGGGCAGACCAAGACCTTCGAGAGGCTGGTCACCCACTTTTATTGGCCTCAGATGCACAGGAGCTCAGATGCTCACTGCAGGACATGTGAAACTTGCCAGGCAAGTGGAAAGAGTGGGGGAAAGATCAAGGCCCCACTCCAGCCCTTTCTAGTTGTCAGTACCACATTCGAGCTGTAGTGTGTTTATCTAGGGACCTGAATCGATATTTCTATTTTACGCCCTTGTCCGGTTATGAATCAATAATATCCCTACAACGGCATAAAGACCCTATTCATAATTCAGTCGTAGCACATGCTGTCACATTAAGCAAGCCTACTCCTCCAGCCCCCTAGAAAGCACACCGAGTTCTTAAACAAAACCAAGCCTCCAGCAACCTGGGAAATCCCCATTGCCTTTGTTTTGATTTCGTCCGAGAACTCCTGTAAAGCACTGTAAGAACGACCAGTTCTTAGTGACATCTTTATTGACGTCTTATGTCCAGCCTTACGTCAAACCCGGCACCTTTCAGGTATAAATATACCAACGCTGCCTTAAGCAAGGACACGGTGGTGGTGAATCTGAAGCAGCTACTACTTGCCCAAGAGCCCAGCTGATGCGATAGCCCATGGACGCTGCCCCTCCCTTTTGACGCGCTGAGAAAGACGCTGTCTTTTCTCCTGCCGAGAAAATCCAGCTCCGGCGATTCCAGTTAACCCTTGCGGGTGACTGGGATATCGAGTCCTGAGAGAGAGATACCAGCCCTCCTGCCTTCTAATACCCAGGTACTGAACTGACTAAACCCTTACAGAGAATTCTTGAGTCAGATTCTTGGCAAAACAAACTTAACTTAAACTGCTACTTACTTACTCCTTCCCACGTATTAGGCTTAGGTCAGGTACACCGGGGTAGGCGTATTTAGAAGCATCAGTTGAGTACGATTAGTCAATGTATATATGTATGTATATATTTTATCCATTTTAAAGTATCATATGGCTAAGAAACCATATCAATGCTTTTACAGTATTATTTTATAATCCTGCTTTTACTGTATGCACTTTACTTTACTATAAGTATTGCAATTGTAGCAATTCATTTCTCTTGTATGAGGAAGGAGACTGCTCAATAAATATTACCTTTTATTGAAAACGCCCGTCTCTCTTTTCTCTGCAATCTGGTGAAACTAAGTACGCACTTATGACTGAGTGAAATAGCTGTCTTTTGTTTTCACACGACTCTAGAGATATACTCTTAATCAGGGAGAGCAAAGTTGTCATGTTTTATGGTTGTCAGAAACTAAATCCTTTCTTGTCTATCCAGGGAGGTTAAACTCCTCCTCGCTTATTCGAGAAAGTTTCTAGTGACCTCTGAGCTAGCTGGCAAAAACTTAAGTCTAATATAGTCAGTAGAGTCCTAGTTAACCTCAGTCCTACGTCTACACTGCTGAATATATTATTCAAATGCGCAGAGCCTATTGGGACTATAGGAACTACACTACATGGCGCCCAACGTTTGGTAAGGCGATAAATCTAACGCAAGACGTTAGAGTAACTCAGTCGTGCTTTTTCACACAGACCCTTTCTCCCGTAAATACTCCAAAAGACGTCTGGAGTGGGTCAAAGGTTAAAATCCGCCGGAGCTTAGTAGGAAGAGATTCCTATGTATGGTTTTTGGTTTATTCAACGTTGAAGGATACAGTGTTCCAAAATATTGTGCACTTAATCTTTGTTTCCTTGAAACTTGATCTGCAACAAAAACTTTTCTGTCAGTAAAAATGACAGAAAGTGATGACCAAAGGGAGGTAGCTAGAATAACAGCTCAACTCCTAGAGGATGACAATAGTCTCCTACAGACCGACCCGAATGCTATACTCATTCCGGTCAACATAAGAAAAACTATAACTCTTAAACTTATAGAAAATGGACTGACATCGAGAGGTGGTATAGTCGTATTCATAATTGAGGCACATGAATATCGGCAGACAGAGGTATTCTATTCATGGATAAACTTTCCAGCAGCAAACACTGTCACACGAATTCCACTATTACAAAATAGAGGAACCTCCGGATGAGTACACTCCTTTCGAGGAGGTGGAAATCCCATTAAAATACCAAGAGCACCTGCTCTGGTTTAAAGGCGCCCTAAAACATAATAATCACATCACCAGGCTCGGTCCACTAGGTAGACCAACTTTCCAGCAGCAAACACTGTCACACGAATTCCACTATTACAAAATAGAGGAACCTCCGGATGAGTACACTCCTTTCGAGGAGGTGGAAATCCCATTAAAATACCAAGAGCACCTGCTCTGGTTTAAAGGCGCCCTAAAACATAATAATCACATCACCAGGCTCGGTCCACTAGGTAGACCAGGATCAACGTGGCCGGTTCTAGCCAGCTACACACCACACCCAGACATAGAAAAAATGTCAGACCGAGAACTTTTAGCACAGCTAAAACAACTGATTAAAATACATAGACAATTAGTCCAATATGTAATGCGGACTTCAACAGTCCAACCAGCTATTAACATTCCACAGCTGACCCCTCATCAGGGGAACACAAATAAAATCACACCACAGAACATACAGTCATGTCTAGGTAAAGTACCCATAAAACGGGAACAAATTCCATTCTGGTTAGCACAAAAAAACACTCAAATTGAGGCAGTATTTCCGGATACTACCCCTACTGAAAAACACAGAATTCTGACTATCTGTCTTCCAATGGGGATCGCACCACATGTGGAGGACTGTGACACTTGGGGGCGCAGTCTTTGCTTCCATTTACACAAAAACACATGGTGTTCCGTCTATGGCGATAATACCAGATGTGCTAAAACAGATTCAAAATGAATACGGTCCAGTACCTGCTTTAACTCTGGGTATGAAATTACTGAAAGACTTCAAGCAGGTCTCAGCTTTATTATTGTCCAACATAAAAGGAGAAGCAGCATCTGTGGCGATCCGCCAGAAATTGAAAGAAACAGATATAGCAGAACAACCATTTGAACTTGCCAGAATCATAGAAAAATCCTATGAAGAACTAGGAAGAGATAGTTTGGGTGGGAAACCGGTAAAACCCCAACTAACTGAAAATCCTGAAAAAATATTTATTAAAAATAATCTAAACACTCCAAAAAAGAGCTGGGATGGAAATAAACAATCCACTCCCAAAGAAAAAAGATTCCAGTCCAGAGGAAGGTCTCCTCGGCGGAGAGAAAGATCTCCGGACCAAGGACACAAGTCTCCCCAGAGGGAGCTCTCTGAGAAAAGATACAACCTTAGAAATAGGGATAATTTGAAGAAACCTGATAGATATCAAGATATTGATACACGTCCCTCTCGATCTTTTCAGACTTCCTCGCAGAAATTGGAAAGAAGAGGACGGTCAGAACACAGGGAAGAGCACGTCAAGTCCAAAGACAAGGAACCTGCTCATCAAAGTAAAAAATTACAATTTCCAAAAAAGAAGGTAGCCAGTATTAAAGTAATCAAACATGCCGAGGATCCTGAGGACACAGCTGAAAAACGGAGAGTGGGCTCAGACAATGCTAGACAGCGCAGCAGAAGTGAGCATAGCTCGCAAGATCCTGATGAATCATCTGGAGACAGTGGAAACGAATGTATACATTCAGGTGGAAACTGCAGATACCAGAGTTAGCAAACCTCATAAGATAAACGAAATAACATTACGTATAGAGGGAGATAAGACTAGGAAAATAAGGGGTCTATTTTGGGATAACCTTTCAAAAGGCTATGACATCCTTTTAGCTGAAAAAGACTGGCCACCAGAGTTTGTCAGGGAGTGCCCTCATGGCGAAGAAATGATTATGCCTGCCTTCTCAAATCACATTTCAATTCATAAAAAATATACACTTGCAAGAAAGTGGGCAGTAGCCCAATCTCCTGCATTATATAAAAACCATGTTGGATGGGATGAGGACTCTCCTCCTCACAAAATCCAGTTAAAATGTCAACCAACTGCACAAAGACAGTACCCAATTAAGCAAGAAGCTAAAAAACAGGTCAGGGAGATCTTAGATCAACTTGAATACCAGGGGGTGATTGAAACATGCACCTCACAAATGAACAATCCTTTGTTTCCTGTCTCCAAGCCAGACGAGTCATATTGTCTAGTTTTGGACTACAGACATCTAAACTCATGTTGCAAAACTTTTGCAGTACAAAACTCACACAGTGCAGCACTAATGAATAACATCGTGTGCAAAAAATACAAAACAACATTAGACATCTCTAATGGATTCTTTTGTCAAAACATAGCACCAGAAAGCAGGTATTTGACCGCTTCCTCAATAATGGGCTCGCAGAAAATTCTGTCGACTCCCACAGGGGTTCAAGAACAGCCCAGGATTATTCTCAGCAAGAGTAACAGAGTTACTACAAATGTATGATGAGGCATTATCTTATGTCGATGACATCTATCTAACAGATGATGACTTGGATACTCACTTGAAAAGAGTGAACACCATATTACTTGGGTTCGCAGCAGAGGGTTACAAATTCAACTTTAAAAAATCAAGAATTGCCCATCTAACTGTCCTGTTTTTAGGATATGAATTATCAAGTGAAGGCAAAAGCCTGGCAGACAATTTCTTAGAAAAATGCGCTGTAATCCAAGCACCAAAAACGCTGAAAAACTTACAATCAATTCTAGGTTTCCTGAATTTCGGAAGAACATACATTCTAAACTATGCAGAGAGGGTTAAACCTCTCTATGAATTAATAAAACCAGATTCAATCAATTGGACTCAAAAACACACAGAAATTTTGAGATCATTGCAAACAGACATGTTAGCTAAAACAAAATTGCAAACTCGCGATAACACACGCAACCTTGTAATCCGAGTAATCCCAGGAAGATGCGGATTCACGTACCTAACCTCTAATGAGGGAGAAACGGTACCAATAGCATACAAATCACATTTGTACACACAAGCTGAAAAAACATTCAGTCTTGCAGAAAACATTGTACATGCGGTTCAAACAGCTGTAGCAAAAGAAAGAGCCCAAGCCCAAGGCAGACAGATTACTGTTTTAACAGCAGAATCAGCCTTTGAGGCATTAACAAGCCCTGTAATTTAACTACCGTGGCATTAGATCCAAAATGGATACAATGGGAAAATTCTCTTGCTACAGACAAAGTGAAATACTATTTTGGCCCGAACATGAAAACACTGAAAAGTCTAACATATGAAAAAGAATATCCTCTGCCAATCGACATTCTACCCATTCAACAGTACGCCTGTGTAATATATACAGACGGATATGCACAACCCTCAGTTTGGGGAAAACAAGCCTATAACGCCACGTGCGAGGTTGTTAAATGCGGGTGGCGCGGAGGTAAATTGAGACCTCTGGTAACAATGTCACAATCTGTAAAAGACAATTCAGGTCAACAAACTGAACTAATAGCTTCAAAAATGGTGCTAGATATTGCCGATCGAGAATTCCCGACACTAATAGTGTGGGATTCGCATTACTGCGTCAAATCATACAATAATGACTTGCATAAATGGGTTCAAAACGGTTACAAAGATGACACAGGTGCCACAATCAAGCAAATATCGCTTTGGGAACAAGTAGTTCTTTTACAGAAAGAACTACAAAAGATTCACGTGATACATTCACTGAGTCATCAACGTGATGGCGTTCACGTTACAGGGAATTCATTGGCTGAGACAGCCACAGCGGAAGCAACTAAACCGGCTTCCGTAGCTACAAAAAAGCGTTCAGAAAAATACATAGACGGGGAAACCATGCTGGGGTAAAAACGTCATCAAAAGGCGACTGTGCAGCATTACCCGTGAACTATCCACTCAATTATACATACGTAATCGATGCAAACTCCGTTCCTTTTGCTCGAATCCCTGGAGTGGGGGATAGGGTAATTCCAAACACGAACAGGAGAGTCTTGTTAATAGCAGACGCACACATGGGTGAGGGTCTTAGACACCATAAGATTAAGGAATCTCTGAAAGAATTACAATCAATATACTGGTGGCCGGGAATGAGCCTGCAACATCACAAATTTGCAATAAATTGCCCAGACTGCAACAGAGATCGCAGTGGCGAACTGGCCGGTGTATTGCCATGGCCCTTCTTTTAGATAGCATAAGGCTATCTATACGCAAAACCCAGTAGGAATAATGCGTCATATTAACATATAGAGACTAGTTTCACTTAAAATGTAGACCCCAGCTCTCGGCTGACGCCAGAACTGTTATAAAAGATTTGCGAGTCTATATCGGTATATATGCAATTGGCATGCTACATTCTGACCAGGGTCATAATTTTAGCTCTCGAGCTTATAAAGAGGCTATGACCAGCATGGGCATTGCATTGCGGTAATCTTGTCACTTCCTTCCTGAGGGAAACGGGATGGAGGAAAGAAAAAACCGAGACATATAGCAATCTATAACGGCAAAGGTATTAGGTTCGGGTGATGGGTGGGTCAAACATTTAACAAGTGTCCAACGTAGTCTTAATAATCTGCCAAGAAATTCTCTAAAAGGTTTCAGTCCGTACGAACTATTGTTCGGGACTAGAATGCATATCCAGGACCTTGATAGTCAGACTTCAGTGGTAGAAGGAAAATGCTTTGATATCAAAGATCGTTTGGCTATTTTACAGGACTTAAATGAAACAAGAAAAGACCTGAGCAACATAAAGTTAAAACAGCAGCCAACAGCCACTGAAGAGAAACCACCTGTCCCAGCAAGGCCTGTCTGGATTCCAAAGATTGGGGATTTGGTCAGAGAGAAAATCGTGGTGAAGAAGGAATTTGGGCCTTCTTACAGAAAAGCAGTACCTGTCTTAGCTGTCAACGGAACAAGATCAGTTGTACTACCGCCCCTTGCTGGTAAAAAGGAGAACCGAGTTGTATCCATCGACCTGGTTAAACCACAATCATGTGGCCAATAATAAGTAGTAGGCCAAGTGGACTCCCAAGAAATAGCAGAACACCAAAGTTTGCTACAATACAAGAGGTTCAAACTGAGAGACTAATCACATTTGATAAACCTACAGTGAATCAACAAGGACTATGCAACAAAGCCATGGAACTTATGCCTCTTAAAACCCAAATTGCAACAGTTCGTCAAGAAACACCTGTCTACAACGACGTAGCCACAGACTATGCTAATGAAACAAAGAAAATTCCAAAAGCAAACGAAAATCCAGAAGCAATTCCAACAATTGACAGAACTGTATCAGGCTACTTCATCAATTTCGATGACTTTTCTGAGGATCCTAGCGAACCTGAAGAACAGCCAACTACAAAGACTTTTAAAGACAAAGCAACAGAACTCTTTCATCAACTCAAAGAAACCTATCTGATTTCTCCATGGACTGAATTTTGGATTGTGGTAGGTGTACTTTTCCTCCTGCTTTGGCTCATCATGGTATTGTGCTTGGGACATTTCATTGAGGGAAAATATAGTACAATGGACACAGCAAGTCAGAACATCAACTTGGTCCTAAAGCCACACAAGTCATCCCACATCGAGAAAAGAGAACTATCATCAGTAAATTTCACAGCCAATCCAATACCCGGTGGGGTAGCATGGGACAAAACAGATTACGAAATTTATGGCCCGGTCGAGCTCTTGAAGTATCCACATCAATTCAAGGTTTCATTAAGTGACTTTGTAAAACCGAGCACATTCTCTGATGATTGGGACTTTGAAAGTATTATTGATATGATGTCAGATTTGGTTATGTCAGCAAAATTTACAGATCATGATTATTTACAGGGTTCATCAAGTTATGAACAGATATACTGCTACAATCACTATGCTAACCATTATTTGCATAAATCTGCTCAACCGAGAAATTTTTTAATTATAATCAATGGGAACATTGTGCAACTCCACCAAAAGGCAGTTCAAAAACATTTTATGATAAATTCCCATACTTCTCAGGGTTTAACACAAGTGATGCAGAAACATTTTATTTCAAACTGTTAAATAGGACAGGAATGAAAACCATGCTGACAAACACTAAATTAATCTATTCAGAATTTTTTTTTTTTTAAATGAATACATTTGGTTTTGATTTTTGGAAAAATAACATTGAAACAAAAACCATCTGGGGTACCAGAGATTGGCAGGTCCTAGGTATAGAATCATTATTCAGAGCCTGCAAGATCCCAGAACAAATTCTATTCTTGAATGACACAATTCAACAGACAACCTGTCTTGGCCTAGCCAAAATTAAAGACTTAAATAAACCGTCTATTCCAAAGCCAACATCTGACAGTAATAGCACTACAGATGTTGAGATAGACGTATCCCATATTTTTAACCAGAACCGAACACATCCTGATTGGAAAAAATGGTTGATCTGGCCCACAGACACAAATAACTGTCAAGATAGATTCCTGAACAAAATACAGGGGTTCAAATTGACCAGGCCAGACCCTAGATACTCCCAGAGACAACATCCAGGGATAGTTACAACATACAGTGTAGGAAAACTCTGCCTCGAATGGCTACAGACATCCACACTGGCAGAAATTAAGCAACACTTGACTTTACTTAAAGAAGGTGCTGACTTGCGTGATTTCATACTGGGACCACGCAAACAGTGTCAAAACCGTTTCATAGAGGCTACTATATATACGGCATACAACGAGGCTTGGAAAGAAACACAAATTGAACCAGCAGAAAAAATATGGGAAATTGACCGTATTCATTTGAAAAAATCACTTTCTGTTGTGGACAATGGGTTAATGACTCTGTCTTCCAGAATATATTCACTGGACAGTATTGTATCATCTGCAATTGATATAATAGTACTAAAGAGAAGGGGTCTCAGTGTGAGAGCAATAATTCTACTAATAAATATTGAGAGAAATTAATCGACAATGAATGAATCCAACATTGTTTTAATTCACAATGAGGAACAATATAGAGAATATATTAACATTTTGTCAATGCATAAAGTAGGTTGAACAGTGCCCAGGAGGGGGTGGGAAAGTGATAGTGTGAGGATGGTGTGGTAAAGGTTTGTGACAATAAAAATCAAGAAAATATCAAAAATTACATTTGTGTTTAAATTACACTACACAAAGGATGGTTCACTATACCAATATATACAATTATCATACTCCAATAATGCAACCAATGTCAAATGTAGGTAAGGAGTTGACGTAAAGGGAGACATTGTCGACGTTTCGACCCTCTGGTTGTCGCAGGGTTAGTCGAGCCCTTGCAGTGGGGTCTTCTTCAGGACCGGGAAGTGGGCAGGCAACCTAATGAATACGTATAAAGAGGGATTGTTTAACCACTTGGATGCTAGCTACTTGCAGTGCTTCCATGTAATTTCCCTTGAAATCAATGGAAACTCCATGACGAGCTGGGCTCGTCATGAGCGTCCAAGGGGTTAATCAGGTGGCGGAATATATCCATTTACAAGAGAACACTTGGATTAGATTAATGTAGCACACATCAAAGAGCATACCGTTAGACTTGGCACTCTGTCTTATCACTGCTTATGTCGTCAGGATTAATGTCATAACTGGAGTTCAAAGGAAAAAAAGAAAAATTAAAAATTGGGGGGCATTATCACAACAGAGGAATCATAATAGATGGGAAGTGATCCCACCAAATAGTGAGTCAATCCTTACTTTAATGGAGATGAATAAGAGAGAGGCGGAGAAAGAGGCCAGCCGTGGGGCGGCGTAACAGTCAATATCTGAAAAGCAACGATAATGCAGACTTTAGGATATGCAATAAATGTATACTGCATCAGGTAATACATCATTATAAGCATCTTAGGGAAGGCGGCAGCTTACCAGCGTCGTCCAATTGGATCGGCGATGGTTGATAAATCTGTCGCGTTGTGCCAGTAAATATCTGGAAAAACGATAATGATCTAACTTCAGAACTTGCAATAGGTAAGATAACAATTCGTGATAACATTGCAGGGTCATTTGGGCTTACAGGCTTAGTCCAGCGGGATCGGTGATAATTAGAGTGTAGGGTTCAACATCGTTAGGTGAGTTGACCTGTAAATCAACATCATATAGGGCAATGAGTTACCATGACCATTAAAGAGAGCGGAGTCACACTGTTTGATCAATGGTTTAAAATAGGTTTAAACTAACAGAGAATGAGCCAAAGCTTACCGAATGCCGATTAGATCAGGCAACAAAAAGCACTCGCGTCTGACGTAGCGAGGCAGACTTCCTGGTTGGACAAGTAACCTTGGATACGGGGGCACGTGATCACCTCAATGGGAATAGAGTGCAAAGACAGACCTGCGTCAAGGTTAAAATTACAATTTAAAACCAGCGGTGTCGGGGGAATTTGTTCAAGGAACATATAGCTGCACGATGATATTGTTCCGTTGATTAAAACTGTGTATTGTGGTATGATGCTGTCAAACTTTTGACACAGCACGGAAGGGCGAGTCGAATCGGAGTAACCATGGTAACCAAAGGCCAAGCAAAGAAGACTATTCTGAAAATGGAATAGCAGAGACCTACAATTTACCAATAGGGCGTTTTGGCTTGATTCAAACAGTTTTGGATAATAATTTGTTTTGGATAATAAGAAACGATACACAAAATGAAGCAACAAAAGTTGCATTGATTTCACTGTGAGTGACACATGTCTGGGTTAATCCCACTTTACAATCACGAACAATTAACACTCGTAAATAGAGCATTAGCACTTGCATAGAGCATTAATGTATGTGCAATACCAATCATTAGGGAGTACCTCTCGCATGAGGGTAAAGTCCCATACGGTTGCCTTATAATTAGAGTCCAATGAACTGATTCAGACACACAGAAAGAGTTAAGGGGAATAAAATACCATCATTGTCCTTATAACCATTGGTGTATGATCACTATGCAGTCAAACACGGAAATTACACACAGTTATAGGGCGTACCTCTCACACGAGGGTAAAGGCCAATTACAATAATGGTAATCATAACCATGTGTGCACCACATTGTGCCAATACCTATTACGGCAGTATTGCTAACTGTGAAAAGGAACTGTCGTACTCATTGAGTCCATTCTGAATTGAGTCAAAGCGAAACATCCATTTAATTTCGCGGATATTCAGAATATTAGTGATGTTGCCACCCCGTGGTCCCAGCACTGCCTTTTCCAGTATCACCCATCTTAGGCTATCAGGGGAATGAGTCGCGGACTTAAAGTGATCAACTAGAGGTGCCCCCTGGACCTCACATCTTATCCTACTCATGTGCTGGAGAATTCGTACTTTAGCCCTTTGTTGTGTTTGGCCTATGTATATTAGTCCACATGGACAGACAATGGCGTAGACTATGTTTGACGTATTACAATTACTATGGAAGTTAAGCGGGATTCTTTGTTGAAGATGTACAAATTCCTTAGTTTGAATCGTTGTGTCGCACGCCTTACAATTCCCACACCTGAAGTGGCCCAAAACAGGTGGAAGGTTCCATAGTGAAGTAATTGTAGGATCATCAGGGACAGATAAAAAGGGCCGCACCACATGGTCTTTGACACTCTTAGCTCTTTTGAATGCATGTAGAGGAGATCCTCTTTGATTAATGTCATCAGATATCAATTGCCAATGTTTGTTAATAATGCGCTTGATTTGGTTACTTTTGGTGGAATACGTGGTTACACATACTATCCTTTGATCATCAACTGTTTTTTTATCTTTTGGAGTGAGTAACTCATCCCTCGGATAGTACCAGGCACACTTCCTCGATTTCTTCACCAATCTTTTTGGATAACCTCGCTGATGAAGACGGTTGGTCAATTCTTCTGATTCTTGCAGGTAGTGTTCTTTGTTGGAACAATTACGTCGGATCCGAAGAAACTGTCCGAATGGTAAATTGTCCCGGAGGGCACAGGGATGGTGGCTACTGTATTGTAACAGTGAATTCCTCTCTGCTGGTTTACGGTACAATGTGGTCTGTAAAATACCTGAATCTTCGTAGATAGTAATGTCTAGGAAGTTAATCTGTTTGTTGTCTGATTGACTTGTGAACTTAAGATGTGGTGATTGCTGATTGAGCCACAAAAAGAATGCTGCTAGTTCGTCCGAGTTGCTATTCCAGATAAGGAGAATGTCGTCTATGTATCGCATCCATAGGCTTAGTAGGTCTCTGAATGGATTCAAATCGTTAAGCACAGTGTCGTTCTCAAAAGCCGCCATGTACAAAATTGCTACGTCCGGGGCAAATGGAGCCCCCATTGCCACTCCGGAGATCTGTAGGTAGAATTTATTTTTAAAGATGAAGAAGTTTTTTGTCATGGCTATCGTCAATAGTGCTACGATAAATTCCGTTGGAACTTGTACCGGTGCTGGTCGTTTGTTCAAACATCTAGTGATCACTGCTAATGCTTCTTGTTGGGGAATGCAGGTGTAGAGGGATACTACATCACAAGTGGCCAGTATTTCATGTTGAGGATCAAAAGGTCGATTCTCGACGATCGTGATTGTGTGCATAGTGTCTCGTAGGTATGATTGACAAGACTCTGCCAAGGGTTTGATGAAGAAATCAATATACTTGCCCAATGGTTCCAAAATTGAACCACATCCTGAAACGATGGGACGTCCAGGAGGTGTGGTCATACTTTTGTGTATTTTTGGTATGGTGTAAATAGTTGCAAGTCGAGGATGTTTCTGATTAAGATACGCGTACTCGTTTTCAGATAAGAAACCCTGGTCAAGGCCTGCCTGAGTCAGTAGTTGGATCTCGGTAGCGATTGCTTTAGTTGGGTCCGATCTTAGAAGTTGATAACTGGCCCCGTCATTAAGTTGGCGGAGGATTTCGGATTCATAATCCAGAGTGTCCTGAATCACTATGGCACCGCCTTTATCCGCTGGCTTGATGACAATTGTATTATTGCTAGCAAGTGACTGCAAGGCTGTCCTTTCAACTTTACTTATGTTATACTTGGTGAAGGATTGGGAGTCCAAAATTTGCTGCACATCTCTCCATACCACTGCCTCGTAGGCTAATATTTTAGATGACATGGCACCAGAATGTGGAACAAAGGTTGAGGGTGTTCGTAATCCCGTAAGTGATGGATTGGATGGCATCGTTGATGCGCGGAAAAAATATTTAAAACGTATTTTGCGAAAAAACTTGAAGAGTTCAGTGCGGATCGTAAAGTTGTCAGGGCGATTGGTCGGAACATACGACAATCCTTTGCTCAGAACCTTGATTTCATTTGTATCCAAGTCGTGTTTGGATATGTTGATTACGGGATGCAGGATTTCAGGAAGGATTACCATCGGTAGGTCTTGTTGCGGGTGGTTCTCTCCCCGTGCTGTTCTGACTGGAAGTGAACTTGCTTGGGCGCCTGACCTCTGCCACCATACCAGTTGGTCACGTTCTGTCCAGGGCCGCGCTGCTGACCCCTGCCCCAGTTGTTGCCCCTGCCACGGGTTGGGCGCCATGGAGCTTGGCGCTGTCCTAAAAAAGGATTGTACTGGTGTTGTTGATATCCGTAATCGTGATAATTCTGATAATTGCTAGGACCGGCCTGATCCTGTTCTCCCTCTGAACTGTAGGAGGAATCAGAAAAGGTCTGATAGTTGCGTCTTCCTCTATATGTTCCACGTCCTCTGTTGGTGAATCGTCCTTGTGCGTCTTGGCGAAAGTAATCCTCGTTTAGATACGGATAAGTTTTCTTTTTATCATACAAACGAAGATCTCTTGCCAATTTCTCCAATTTGCGATTTTGCGTTGTAGCATCAAAGTCTTTGAGGGATGCCTCAAGGTTAGTTAGAGTTTCCTTTGCACTTGCAAAATTTGCGTCAGCAGCTATTTCGGCTTTTAAGGTTTTTATTTCAGCGGTGATCAACTGAACTTGTTCCACTGCAGTTTCCACGCCAAGGACCATCCAATGACGGGAGCAGTTATTAGCGACGTGGCTGAATCCTTCTTTGAACTTGGGAACCTCTATAAATATAGCTGGTTCGATTTTGATTTGTAGTCCGACCGGAATGATGTTTTCTTTTAAGTATCTTGTCAGAAGATGACCGTGCCACCGTGTGCGGACCAGCTTCTTCTCCAACCTCTCAAGCCGTGAGATCTTATCCTTCAATGTAAAGTCTATAGTTGGAACATCTGTAGAGAAGAAAAGATTGTCTGGATTCTCCAATAATCTTTCTATATAATCCTCTGAGTATGAGAGAAGTTCTCTCTCCACCATAGTGTGCTAGGAAATGTATTCAAGCAATAAGATATAATAGAGCAGGACTTACTAATGTTACAACACGGTCAGTCCCAATTACGTTCTATTGTACAGCTTGGCTGGACGTTACAAAATCTGCGTTCAGGCTACGTGCCCTGGCGTTTAATCAACACAACGTCATTATTCTCTATCTTTAACCTTACTGATACACAAATCAGCTTGGCACAAAAAGGAGCAGAATATACAATTCTGAGCATTGAAAAACTTGAGAGATTACCATTGACAATGTCAGAACGACCTGTCATTGAATGGATAATACACGGAATCATAACTATTCCGATAACAACTTTCCAATTTCGATACTGCCAAGAGTATATACAAGCAGGCCAGTATGAAAGGTTGGGTAAAGGATACATTAAGTCATCATGGAAATTACCTTACACACACACATGTTATAGTGAAAAAGGACAGAATGTATTTCTTAGTGGTGATAATTGTAAAAGGTCACTAAGTGGTATACTTCTGTGTCAGGGTATAAATCTACATGGGGCCTGTAGGGGACTTCAAATAACCTTTCATGCCACCAGCATGGCACACCTGCAACTCGAATAGAGACATTTTTTAGACGGCTTTCAAACGGGAGCTACATTCTAATAGTGGACCACAGATGTTGTGGCTTGGTGCCAGGAAGAGCTTATCTCGTAAGCGTTTCGTCCATGGTCACTTGCTGTATGCAAGTATTGTATCCGAACAGCACTCCAGACAGGGAGGGAAAAATTTGGCCCATTTTGAATATCTCTTCTATTCGAATTGAATGAATGAATTCTGTTCTTCTACAGACGACTGTGCCCTTGACGTCATCGAAAGAAACGTATGATCTTCAAGTTGCAAGGACAACGGCAGAGATACATGCATTATTATCAACAAATTGCCCTTACATTTCGCGGAAATGCTAAGCCCAATCTTAAACATGTCTGATACGAATGGTATCCCACATGTATTTAAGACAATTTTTTCAGGACTGTTAACACCCTTCAAAGCAGTCCTGGGCATTTTTCCTAATTTTGTCCATTCGGTCTTTGGCGGCCTTCCACTCCTGTTGGGACTCGTAGCAGGCATTTTATTTTTGATTCTCCTGCTTCGTTATGGCAAGCCATGTCACAGACAAGACACCAGCAACAATGGAAGAAACGATCCTAGCTATACGCTATCGGGACCGCATAACTAAAGTCCTTGGATTAGCCCAGCTAAGAGATCTGAATATGACCTGGTTTCTTTCATTCAGACCCATCTGGCAGAATTGTATCTTACTTGTGTTAAGATGTATGCTGTGCGGAGAAGAATGCGTGTTAGACGTCTGTCTCACTCTACAATCAGAAGTACCATTGGATACAGATACTTTGCTAAGTCCTGTAACGGCTCATGCATCCTGTTGTCCCCAGCGGTTACCTATCCTGATGACTGCATTCGTGGAAACTTCACCACTGCGATTAAAGGGTAGTGAAGTGCAAGATGAGAGCAGCATCAACCAGATACGACCTTCTGTGAGCAGTGCTGGTCCTGTCATCAATGAAAGCAATCATGCTCAAGACTGCATGATAGCGACATTTTCCAACTTGGTCGAACTTTCACCTGAAGCGGTAAACTGTTTATTTGAAAGTCTGTCTGAAATGATGTTCTCCCCTGAACAGAAAGAATAACTTTAAAGCAAACAAGCACACAGCGTTCCCTGAACTCTGAATTCGGCCTTCGGCTTTGATAAACAAAAGCTACTGAAAATATTTGGAACTATTTTTTCTTCTTCCCCTGAAAAACGAAATTATTTTTTTCCCAGATTCCAAAATATTTACTTTTTAGGAGTGGGTGTAGTGTGTTTATCTAGGGACCTGAATCGATATTTCTATTTTACGCCCTTGTCTGGTTATATATCAATAATATCCCTACAACGGCATAAAAACCCTATTCATAATTCAGTCGTAGCACATGCTGTCACATTAAGCAAGCCTACTCCTCCAGCCCCCTAGAAAGCACACGAGTTCTTAAACAAATCCAAGCCTCCAGCAACCTGGGAAATCCCCATTGTCTTTGTTTTGATTTCGTCCGAGAACTCCTGTAAAGCACTGTAAGAACGACCAGTTCTTAGTGACATCTTTATTGACGTCTTATGTCCAGCCTTACGTGAAACCCGGCACCTTTCAGGTATAAATATATCAACGCTGCCTTAAGCAAGGACACGGTGGTGGTGAATCTGGAGCAGCTACTACTTGCCCGAGAGCCCAGCTGATGCGAGAGCCCATGGACGCTGCCCCTCCCTTTTGACGCGCTGAGAAAGACGCTGTCTTTTCTCCTGCCGAGAAAATCCAGCTCTGGCGCTTCCAGCTTACCCTTGCGGGTGACGGGGATATCGAGTCCTGAGAGAGAGATACCAGCCCTCCTGCCTTCTAATACCCAGGTACTGAACTGACTAAACCCGTACAGAGAATTCTTGAGTCAGATTCTTGGCAAAATAAACTTAACTTAAACTGCTACTTACTTACTCCTTCCCACATATTAGGCTTAGGTCAGGTACACCGGGGTAGGCGTATTTAGAAGCACTAGTTGAGTATGATTAGTCAATGTATATATGTATGTATATATTTTATCCATTTTAAAGTATCATATGACTAAGAAACCATATCAATGCTTTTACAGTATTATTTTATAATCCTGCTTTTACTGTATGCACTTTACTTTACTATAAGTATTACAATTGTAGCAATTCATTTCTCTTGTATGAGGAAGGAGACTGCTCAATAAATAATACCTTTTATTGAAAACGCCCGTCTCTCTGCAATCTGGTGAAACTAAGTACGCACTTATGACTGAGTGAAATAGCTGTCTTTTGTTTTCACACAACTCTAGAGATATACTTTTAATCAGGGAGAGCAAAGTTGTCATGTTTTATGGTTGCCAGAAACTAAATCCCTTCTTGTCTATCCAGGGAGGTTAAACTCTTCCTCGCTTATTCGAGAAAGTTTCTAGTGACCTCTGATCTAGCTGGCAAAAACTTAAGTCTAATATAGTCAGTAGAGACCTAGTTAATCTCAGTCCTACGTCTACACTGCTGAATATATTATTCCAATGCGCAGAGCCTATTGGGACTATAGGAACTACACTACAGAGCGAGTGGGCATTGACATTGTGGGACCTCTGGACCCCAAGACAGCCATGGGCAACAGGTTTATCCTGGTCGTGGTGAACCATGCCACCCGGTACCCTGAAGCCATTGCGCTCACGACAGTGACGGCCCACATGGTGGGATGGGCACTGATGGGGATTTTCTCCCGTGTGGGATTCCCGCAAGAGGTGGTGAGCGACAGGGAAACCAACTTCATTTCCAAATATATGAAGTCTTTCTGGGAGGAGTGTGGGGTAACTTACAAGTTTACTATTCCTTACAACCCCCAAGGAAACAGCCTGGTTGAGAGATTGAACCGGTCCCTTAAGGGTATGATTACAGGCCTAAAAGAGCCCAAGACACGTAAGTGGGACGTCCTCATACCATGCCTGTTGTTTGCTTACCGTGAGGTGCCGCAGAAATCCCTAGGGTTCAGTCCCTTTGAACTGCTCTATGGTCACCTGGTAAGAGGACCTTTGAGTCTGGTCAAGGAAGGCTGGGAGCAATCTCCCAGGAAACCTCCCCAGGATGTGTTTAGTTACATGCTGTCCTTCAGGAACAAGACTCAGCATTTCAGAAAGCTTGCAGAAGCAAATCTGTAAGCCAGCCAGGAAGAGATGAAATGCTGGCATGATTAGAATACCACTCTGATCGAGTTTCAGCCTAATCAAAAGTTTTGGTCATGGCCCCAGTGGAGCCCTGTGCGCTCCAGGATATGTGGACCGGACCATTTGAGGCAGTGGAGCGCAAGAGTCCTGTTACCTACTTGGACCTGCGGTCTCCCAGGAACCCCTTTCGGGTTCTGCATGTTACCCGCCTGAAGCCCCACTTTGAGAGGTCAGAAGCGGGCATGCTTCTGGCCACAGATGCTGGAACGGAAGAGGAGAATGAGCCTCTTCCTGACCTCCTGTGCGCAGAGGAGCAAGATGGGTCAGTGCAGGGTGTGATCCTCTCCACCACACGGACTCTTAGTTCGGGGTAGGGGCAGTGCTGTCACAATTGAATGATGAAGGTCAGGACCAGCCAGTAGCTTTTAGTAGGGGAGGCTGGCCCCTAGAGAGAAAAGTTGGTCAGCTATTGAGAGGGAGGCCTTTGCTGTGGTTTGGGCTCTGAAGAAGCTGAGGCCATACTTGTACGGCACTCACTTCACAGTTCAAACAGACCATAAGCTACTCTTATGGCTAAAACAGATGAAGGGTGAAAATCCCAAACTACTCAGGTGGTCCATTCCCCTACAGGGGATGAACTATACAGTGGAACATAGACCTGGGAGTAACCATGCCAATGCAGATGGACTCTCCAGATATTTCCACTTAGAATATGAAGACTCAAATGGTCAAGGTTATTTTAACGTCCTTGCGTTGGGTGGTGGGGCTGTGTAGGAGAGTAGGATCTGCTTCCTATGGTATACCCCCACTTTTTGCCGTGTTTCACTGGTTTTTCGACTTTAGTCTGGTTGTGGCCCTGCTAATCAGGACCACAGCCTAGCTGTTCTCTCTCTGCTTCCCGAGGTATCCCGAAGTTGTGCATTGGGGTATTTGAAGCCCCTGCCCCGAGCACCTTTTGCACTGAAGCTCAGAGGCCTACACTCCAAGAGTGCTCCTTGAGCCCGCTTTGTGCATTTCAGCTCAAGGCGCCTTCCCAGTTCCTAGTCTGTTGGCTAGGGAGCCCCCACGAAGGACAATCCTTTGTTTCTTGAGCTTTCCTGGTTGCTCTAGACATGCTCACACTCCTCTCCGAAGGAGGAGTCCCCCAGACCTTGCTGGTCTGAAACGAAGCCAATCTTGTCATCTTGCATGGATTGCTATTGCCAAGGCTTGTTGGATCCAATCCAGATTCTGATGCTGCAGCACTCGAGATCCTTCGTGCGTCAGCTCGACTCCAGCTCCTGGTCATCATTGACACCTCCTGGACCACGTGGCGGAAGAGTCAAGCTTCACCTCCTTCACCTGAAAACACCCAACATCGGGGGGCATCTTCCTATCGCCATCCTGGTCACTGGCTAGTGACTCAGACTCTGTCCCCTCTGCGTTCAGGTTCTTCAGATCTCCGATCCACCCTTGGATCCACGTGGACACTTTACCTCTGGTCGCCTGCAGAATTTCTTCGCAGCTCTCCATTGGAATTGACGACAAAACCCGACATCAAAAGACACCTATGCACCCGGCTTCCGTGAGGTAACTCGAGTACTCCGGTGCTCTCGTGGGTCTTGACTCTCGAAGTGCCTAAGTCTAAAAGGGTTCCATCGCAGTTCACCTCTAAGTGTCCTTAATCTTTAAAATTTGTAACTTGTTAGTTCTCCCTAGAAAGTCAATGATGATCCTCGGCTGTGTTTAGACACTGCATGCGTCTCCCGTGGGCCTTCTGCATCCTAACCTCGGGTGGTTCCTGGTTGCCCCACGGGTTCTATGGGCCCTAGGTCTGCTTTCTTTCTCTCACGTGGTTCTTATACCACTATTTTAGTATATGGTTTGTGAGGCCCACCGGGCATAATGTATACTGTGCAGCTTATCTTATGCTAATTAAGTTCCTTATATTGTACTTTTACCTCTCACCTCATAGAGAGACCAGAGGGGTTGTGTTTAGATTAAATACATATATATTTGATATATACCTTGTGTGGTGTGCTTTCATTTGATCATTCAAGAGATTATAGACTGGTAAAACAACTTGCTTAACTAGCCTCAAAGTCTTAGCCTGAAGGCTGCTCTCCACAGCTACCACTAGGATAGCTTTCTATAAGGGTCATTTGGACTGGTGCAAGGTGCCCACTAGAATAGTGGACATCATATGCCAGGCCAACTTCTCACAATGGCACACTACACAAGCGCCAGTAACATGGCACACTACACAAGCGCCAGTAACATGGCACACTACACAAGCGCCAGTAACATGGCACACTACACAAGCGCCAGTAACATGGATACACTACACAAGCACGAGTAACATGGGCACACTACACAAGATCCAGTAAATAACATGGGCACACTACACAAGCGCCAGTAATAGAACATGGGCACACTACAAAGGTATGCTGATGTCAGACCTCAACGCTAAGTTTAACCTTCGGGCATCATCCTATTACCAACATTGTTTTATATTTTTTGCAGTTGGCGGCAGCAATCATTCAGATATTTTGTAGTAACTTCAGAGTGAGCACTAATAGTTTTCCCACTGGGTGATGGTTTGTTCACAAAATATCAAGCATGCTACTTTGGTCATTCATGTTGATTACTAACATATAGAAGAATTCGACTTTGTGCGAAAAATGAATTTTGTTTCTTCTTAATTTTCTCTTTTACAGATAACCCCTGAAGAAGGGACTCAGTCCCGAAATGCATAGGGTTGGATTGTAGTTATTTTTAATTGAAGCACTTGTTTATGTTCATATCGCTTTAATGTATGAAAACAAGCTGTATCTACTGAAATCAGATGTATGATTAAGATACCCATGAATCTCTTTGTTGAAATTGATTTGTACAATGGTTTTTGATTACATTTGTATATATCGCATATGACAATTGTCATGGTTGTTGCATGTTAGAGTCCTAGTTGCCTGAGAAGGGGCTAGGCCACTCACATTTTTCAGTTGCATATATGCTCAGTAGGCATAATTCTAACATTGCACACATATCAAATTAACACATAGACTTATCATTGTAACTGAGTGCGCTTTTCCACCCACTTTCATCATTTATATTACTACTGCAAACGTGGTAAAGCAGCACCGTTGATTTACAATGTCATTTGACACAATCTCAAGCATCACGGAAAACAGAGCATCTACCATAGCTTATACAGCGGATGAAGCTGATCAAATATACAATCTCATCAAAGAAACAAAATCCTTTGACGCACAAAGTGGCACAGTCACGCAGCAGTTGAGACAACTAGAATACCTGACTAGAAAAGAGCTTAATCAACGGCTGTATGCCTCAACCTTAATACAATACCATCGAGTCAGAAGAATACCGAGACATAACTTTTCAAAAAGCAAACAAAGGAGGAGGTTTAGTAATCATGGATACAGATCATTACGAACGGAAAGTCTTCGAACATGTGAATGACACAACCACGTATGGAAACCTAACTACTGACCCAACATTCGAAATCACAAAGAATCTAAAAGAAATCCTGAATAAAGCAGAGGAACTAATTTGGACTGACTCCACAACAAAAAGGTTTTTACTCAATCTATTTCCAAGAAGACCAAGGATATACCTTTTACCTAAGATTCACAAAAGCCTCACGGATCCTCCCTTCAGGCCGATCGTTTCAGGATGTGAATCCATATTTGAAAACCCAGGAAGATTTATAGATCATTATCTACAACCGTTTGTTCAGCAATGGACAACTTACATCGAAGATACTACAGATTTTCTTTGCAGTCTAAACAACATTCCAGAACCAGTATCTGAAGATTGGATTCTCTGTACCATAGACGTGGTCGCATTGTATACTTCAATTTCCCATGCTAGCGGTTTAGAAGCAGTTGAATGGGCCTTGTTGAGTGATGAGAACCGTGATGTACCGAAATGTTTTATCCTTCAACTCCTAGCATTTTGTTTACAGAATAGTTACTTCACCTGGAAGGACAAATTTTACATCCAACTCAACGGAACCTCTATGGGGTTTCCGGGAGCACCTGCCTACGCTAATACGTTCATGGCGAAATTTGAAAATGATTTCATTCTAACAGACATCACTTGAAGAGAAGGTTTAATCTTCTTCAGAAGATACACAGATGACATGTTCTTAATCTGGAAAGGCTCCGAACTTTCACTATTGAACTACATACGCAGCCTTAATTTGGTTGACCTGAGAATCCAATTCACACACACTATCAGCAGGAAATCATTACCATTTTTGGACATTTTCATAGAATTAGCAAATGGCACTCTACATACAAGAGTATACAAGAACTTTACAGATAAAAACAACGCTCTATTGTACAGCAGCTTTCATCCTCCTTCTCTGATCAACAATCTACCAGTATCCCAATTCTTACGAATTCGTCGTATCTCATCAGACTCCAAAACTTGTGAAGAAACTTTCTTACAACAAAAACAAAACTACTTAGACAGATGATACCCTGAAACTCTTGTAAACAATAAAATGGAAAAACCAAGACTGAAGCCTCATAAAAAACCTTTGGAAAAAACCAAGGGAATGCCAAACAAACATATGGTGTTCGTTTAAAAATATTCCACAACATCAAGAGACATCAAACAAATTATCATGAAACGTTGGGATCTACTTGAAACTGAAAAGGATTTTCAAAAATTCTTCGCAGAATAACCTTTATTTGCATATACCAGAGCACAAAACATTAAGGAAATCCTTTCCAATAAGGGCAAAGCAGAAACTAGCAAACCACCAATAAAATCAGGCACTCATAAGTGCTTAAACTGTATATATTGCAACAACGCAATTTTGGGAGACATACTGTTACATCCCCGAACAGGCACCAAAATCAAATTGAAAAATCGCACCACTTGTGACTCAGAACATGTTGTTTACATCATCAAATGTCCTTGTGGACTTTTATATGTGGGAAAAACCGAAAGAAAATTGAAAATTCGCCTGTCCGAACACAAAAGTAGGATACGCACTGGGAATCTAACTTTCCCTCTTGAAACCCACTGGATTGTAATACGTCAAACAATTGCTCAATTGAAATTCCAAATAATTGAACAGGTTACCAAACAACTAGGGGCAGACAATTCTAAAAAACTTCTTCAAAGAGAAGTGTTCTGGATAAAAAAATTACAAACTATGACCCCATTAGGACTCAATGATAAACTTGAAATGTCATGTTTCCTCTAAAGAAGCCATCAGCATGTTTTACATTCAAACACATTGCACCAAAGGTTTTTCCAAAATACCAGAGATAGTACACTCAGAAGGGACAAATCAGGTGGTTAGCTAGTGGTGTTACTGTTTTATTTATTGTTATTGCCAACACACTGTTATTTGTGGATGATCAATGCTCTTATTATTGTGATAAGCACTGGTCAGACTGACTTCGTAACTAGAACTGGAAGTTTTTTAGATGGTGTTCAGCAACTTAATACTAACATTTATCTATCACTGCATATGTTCACTATTTTTGGAATTGGACTATAGTTCAAATACATCGGGTCACTTATTTTTCATTCAGAGAGCCCGTTTTCTTCTAATAGAGTCCGTTGTCTATGAGTACAACTAAGACTCGTCGATCAATGATGTCCGTCTTCTCTATACATTATTTTGATATAAGTACCACGTCTCAAAGTTATGAAACGTTTTTTTCTTTTTCCAATTCGCGTTATCATCTTTTCATTACTTCACTAGAACATAGGAATTTCCTAATGCAAACGTGTCCATCGTTATATATTTATTCGCACGTGTTATGAACACGGAGAGAAGGATAGTCTCTCTTCCGTGTTCTTCGTTTACACCATGTGACTCATCACAACAGGGATTTGACCGCTACCTGAATCCGTAGTCTTCCTGGCGTTCTGTGCCTCGAAGTGGACGTGAGCAGAGGAGTTACACTTTATGATCCTGGTAAGAACACCATTTTCGATTGATTTAAGGCTTTCTCGATTCCCTTTTAACTTGCGCTTTTCCCTTATTTAAGATCAACTGCGCGTTGATGCGGAAGCACATGATGGTAATCTATCTGCCGACCAGTTGTTTATGCTAAAGGTTACCATGAGTGATTAGGTGAGCACTCGTCTCGAACACAGTACTTCTCCGTTTATTTAAGAAAGACTTTCTTTACTTGTTTTCATTTTTGCATTTCAGATTAACTACAGTACTTCGAATTTCCACTTCTTTCATTGTGGAATGTTGTGTTCTCAATTTTCAGGTGAGCACATTGAGATTGACGGTTATTCCCTCTTGGTAATGTTTAGTTGGTGATAGATCAGTCATTTTTTTTTTTTCAGTAACCTCGGACTCCTCGATACTCATAGACTGATCGCTTGTCATTTTTTGCTACCATCTTTTTTTGGTGAACATAGGAGCATATCAAGACTTCATTACGCTCATATATACTCACGTGCACAGTTCTCTAATTTGTGAATCTTACTTTCAGGTTACATCCATGTACTTCTTGAATATATCGGTGTGACACGAGCAAAGAATTATGATCTAAAGGTATGTTGATGTCAGACCTCGACGCTAAGTTTAACCTTCGGGCATCATCCTATTACCAACATTGCTTTCTGTTTTTTGCAGTTGGCGGCAGCAATCATTCAGATATTTTGTAGTAAGTTCAGAGTGAGCACTAATAGTTTTTCCACTGGGTGATGGTTTGTTCACAAAATATCGAGCATGCTACTTTGGTCATTCATGTTGATTACTAACATATAGAAGAATTCGACTTTGTGCGAAAAATGAAATTTGTTCCACGCCCACTGTGCCTAGCATATACCCAGTCTGTTCCCTCATCCCCATATGATCCTATGAGCACCACGCCCACTGTGCCTGGCATATACCCAGTCTGTTCGCCCATCCCCATATGATCCTATGAGCACCACGCCCACTGTGCCTGGCATATACCCAGTCTGTTCCCCCATCCCCATATGATCCTATGAGCACCACGCCCACAGCGCCTAGCATATACCCAGTCTGTTCCCCCATATGATCCTATGAGCACCACGCCCACTGCGCCTAGCATATACCCAGTCTGTTCCCCCATCCCCATATGATCCTATGAGCACCACGCCCACAGCGCCTAGCATATACCCAGTCTGTTCCCCCATCCCCATATGATCATATGAGCACCACGCCCACTGTGCCTAGCATATACCCAGTCTGTTCCCCCATCCCCATATGATCCTATGAGCACCACGCCCACAGCGCCTAGCATATACCCAGTCTGTTCCCCCATATGATCCTATGAGCACCACGCCCACAGCGCCTAGCATATACCCAGTCTGTTCCCCATCCCCATATGATCCTATGAGCACCACGCCCACTATGCCTAGCATATACCCAGTCTGTTCCCCCATCCCCATATGATCCTATGAGCACCACACCCACAGCGCCTAGCATATACCCAGTCTGTTCCCCATCCCCATATGATCCTATGAGCACCATGCCCACAGCGCCTAGCATATACCCAGTCTGTTCCCCATCCCCATATGATCCTATGAGCACCACGCCCACTGTGCCTAGCATACATCCAGTCTGTTCCCTCATCCCCATATGATCCTATGAGCACCACGCCCACTGTGCCTGGCATATACCCAGTCTGTTCCCCCATCCCCATATGATCCTATGAGCACCACGCCCACTGTGCCTAGCATATACCCAGTCTGTTCCCCCATCCCCATATGATCCTATGAGCACCACCCCCACTGTGCCTAGCATATACCCAGTCTGTTCCCCCATCCCCATATGATCCTATGAGCACCACGCCCACTGTGCCTAGCATATACCCAGTCTGTTCCCCCATCCCCATATGATCCTATGAGCACCACGCCCACAGCGCCTAGCATATACCCAGTCTGTTCCCCCATCCCCATATGATCCTATGAGCACCACGCCCACTGTGCCTAGCATATACCCAGTCTGTTCCCCATCCCCATATGATCCTATGAGCACCACGCCCACTGTGCCTAGCATATACCCAGTCTGTTCCCCCATCCCCATATGATCCTATGAGCACCACGCCCACTGTGCCTAGCATATACCCAGTCTGTTCCCCCATCCCCATATGATCCTATGAGCACCACGCCCACTGTGCCTAGCATATACCCAGTCTGTTCCCCCATCCCCATATGATCCTATGAGCACCACGCCCACTGTGCCTAGCATATACCCAGTCTGTTCCCCCATCCCCATATGATCCTATGAGCACCACGCCCACTGTGCCTAGCATATACCCAGTCTGTTCCCCCATATGATCCTATGAGCACCACGCCCACTGTGCCTAGCATATACCCAGTCTGTTCCCCATCCCCATATGATCCTATGAGCACCACGCCCACTGTGCCTAGCATATACCCAGTCTGTTCCCCCATCCCCATATGATCCTATGAGCACCACGCCCACTGTGCCTAGCATATACCCAGTCTGTTCCCCCATCCCCATATGATCCTATGAGCACCACGCCCACTGTGCCTAGCATATACCCAGTCTGTTCCCCCATCCCCATATGATCCTATGAGCACCACGCCCACTGTGCCTAGCATATACCCAGTCTGTTCCCCCATATGATCCTATGAGCACCACGCCCACTGTGCCTAGCATATACCCAGTCTGTTCCCCATCCCCATATGATCCTATGAGCACCACGCCCACTGTGCCTAGCATATACCCAGTCTGTTCCCCCATCCCCATATGATCCTATGAGCACCACGCCCACAGCGCCTAGCATATACCCAGTCTGTTCCCCATCCCCATATGATCCTATGAGCACCACGCCCACTGTGCCTGGCATATACCCAGTCTGTTCCCCCATCCCCATATGATCCTATGAGCACCACGCCCACAGCGCCTAGCATATACCCAGTCTGTTCCCCCATCCCCATATGATCCTATGAGCACCACGCCCACTGTGCCTGGCATATACCCAGTCTGTTCCCCCATCCCCATATGATCCTATGAGCACCACGCCCACAGCGCCTAGCATATACCCAGTCTGTTCCCCCATCCCCATATGATCCTATGAGCACCACGCCCACTGTGCCTAGCATATACCCAGTCTGTTCCCCCATCCCCATATGATCCTATGAGCACCACGCCCACTGTGCCTAGCATATACCCAGTCTGTTCCCCATCCCCATATGATCCTATGAGCACCACGCCCACAGTGCCTACCATATACCCAGTCTGTTCCCCCATATGATCCTATGAGCACCACGCCCACTGCGCCTAGCATATACCCAGTCTGTTCCCCCATATGATCCTATGAGCACCACGCCCACTGCGCCTAGCATATACCCAGTCTGTTCCCCCATCCCCATATGATCCTATGAGCACCACGCCCACAGCGCCTAGCATATACCCAGTCTGTTCCCCCATCCCCATATGATCCTATGAGCACCACGCCCACAGCGCCTAGCATATACCCAGTCTGTTCCCTCATCCCCATATGATCCTATGAGCACCACGCCCACTGTGCCTAGCATATACCCAGTCTGTTCGCCCATCCCCATATGATCCTATGAGCACCACACCCACTGTGCCTAGCATATACCCAGTCTGTTCGCCCATCCCCATATGATCCTATGAGCACCACGCCCACTGTGCCTAGCATATACCCAGTCTGTTCCCTCATCCCCATATGATCCTATGAGCACCACGCCCACTGTGCCTAGCATATACCCAGTCTGTTCCCCCATCCCCATATGATCCTATGAGCACCACGCCCACTGTGCCTAGCATATACCCAGTCTTTTCCCCATCCCCATATGATCCTATGAGCACCACGCCCACTGTGCCTAGCATATACCCAGTCTGTTCCCCCATCCCCATATGATCCTATGAGCACCACGCCCACTGTGCCTAGCATATACCCAGTCTGTTCGCCCATCCCCATATGATCCTATGAGCACCACGCCCACTGTGCCTAGCATATACCCAGTCTGTTCCCTCATCCCCATATGATCCTATGAGCACCACGCCCACTGTGCCTAGCATATACCCAGTCTTTTCCCCCATCCCCATATGATCCTATGAGCACCACGCCCACTGTGCCTGGCATATACCCAGTCTGTTCCCCCATCCCCATATGATCCTATGAGCACCACGCCCACTGTGCCTAGCATATACCCAGTCTGTTCCCCCATCCCCATATGATCCTATGAGCACCACGCCCACAGCGCCTAGCATATACCCAGTCTGTTCCCCCATCCCCATATGATCCTATGAGCACCACGCCCACAGCGCCTAGCATATACCCAGTCTGTTCCCCCATCCCCATATGATCCTATGAGCACCACGCCCACTGTGCCTGGCATATACCCAGTCTGTTCCCCATCCCCATATGATCCTATGAGCACCACGCCCACTGTGCCTAGCATATACCCAGTCTGTTCCCCCATCCCCATATGATCCTATGAGCACCACGCCCACTGTGCCTGGCATATACCCAGTCTGTTCCCCCATCCCCATATGATCCTATGAGCACCACGCCCACTGTGCGTGGCATATACCCAGTCTATTCCCTCATCCCCATATGATCCTATGTGTACCACGCCCACAGCGCCTAGCATATACCCAGTCTGTTCCCCCATCCCCATATGATCCTATGAGCACCACGCCCACTGTGCCTAGCATATACCCAGTCTGTTCCCCCATCCCCATATGATCCTATGAGCACCACGCCCACTGTGCCTGGCATATACCCAGTCTGTTCCCTCATCCCCATATGATCCTATGAGCACCACGTCCACTGTGCCTAGCATATACCCAGTCTGTTCGCCCATCCCCATATGATCCTATGAGCACCACGCCCACAGCGCCTAGCATATACCCAGTCTGTTCCCCCATCCCCATATGATCCTATGAGCACCACGCCCACAGCGCCTAGCATATACCCAGTCTGTTCCCCCATCCCCATATGATCCTATGAGCACCACGCCCACAGCGCCTAGCATATATCCACCGGGGCAGCTGCAAGAAGCTGCAGTAGGGTTTATAAAGCCTATTTGGAACGCCTCCACACTCCCAGAAAGCCACCACCCCCAGGTCACCCCATGAATACCAAATCCAAAGAAGGCAAGTACTCCTAGACAGCAAAGGAAGGTAGGAGACCCCAATTTACAGGACAACTAGAAGCGCAGTTCGTTCTGCACATGGATCCTGCCTCTTCCCAGCGGGATAAGAGCGAAGAGCAGAGTGCAGGGGATGGTGATGACCAGGCACATATCATCAGCAACGTCACGTTTGCTACAGAAAAGGGGTACCACAGGAAGGGTAATTAGAGAACGAGTGAAGGATGCAGAGGATGCAGGGTGGAGGGACTGTGTGCACAGGCTGTCTAGTCTAGTCTAGTCTGGATATTTGTATTGCGCAACATATCACATCCCGAGGGAGTCTCATGGCGCATGCGGGCAGTCCTGGAAGGAAAAGATGAGTCTGTAGGAAGGCTCAAGGAAGAGCTCAGCAGCGTAGAATGACTGAGGATAGTTTACGTCCTTGGAGGAAGGAAGCGTAATAGACTCACCAGAGAGAGCGCAGGACTGACTAAAGGGCAGTGAGAGTAAGAGAGAAGTAAGCAAAGTGAGGAAAGCAGGATAGAACAATGACCTTCCAGGATAAACTCAGAGGGAGACAAACAGATAGAATATAATCTATACATCAGCATGTAAAGAGCAGGGGTGAACTGCTCCAAAGCCCGGAAGCGGGTTACCCTACCTGTGATATCCAAGAGAGACCCCTTATTGACTTAGATTGCAATAGGGGTGCATGCAGACCGCCTAAACTGACCGACACGAGGCGAAGAGAGCAAGACGTGCTTCTTAGAATTAGGAAACCGCGAGCCACAGACCCCAGAATGGGATCCAGCGAGGTAAGGGGATGATTGACACGCCCCATCAGACCAGCGCAGCAAACGAGTGCTCAATCAATTTCAAAGTATCCATGGCCAACCAGACCCTAGAATGGAATCCAGCGAGGTAAGGGGACGATTGAAACGCCCCAACAGACCAGCGCAGCAAACGAGTGCTCAATCAATTTCAAAGTATCCATGGCCACCCAGACCCCAGAATGGAATCCAGCGAGGTAAGGGGATGATTGACACGCCCTAACAGACCAGCGCAGCAAACGAGCGCTCAATCAATTTCAAAGTACCCATGGGCAACCAGATCCCAGAATGGAATCCAGCGAGGTAAGGGGATTATTGACACGCCCCAGCAGACCAGCACAGCAAACGAGTGCTCAATCAATTTCAAAGTATCGATGGCCAACCAGACCCCAGAATGGGATCCAGCGAGGTAACGGGATGATTGACACGCCCTAACAGACCAGCACAGCAAACGAGTGATCAATCAAGTTCAAAGTATCCATGGGCAACCAGATCCCAGAATGGAATCCAGCGAGGACGATTAACATGCCCCAACAGACCAGCGCAGCAAACGAGTGCTCAATCGATTTCAAAGTACCCATGGCCAACCAGACCCCAGAATGGAATCCAGCGAGGTAAGGCTACGATTGACACGCCCTAACAGACCAGCGCAGCAAATGAGCGCTCAATCAATTTCAAAGTATCCATGGCCAATCAGACCCCAGAATGGAATCCAGCGAGGTAAGGGGACGATTGGCACGTCACAACAGACCAGCACAGAAAACGAGTGATCAATCAATTTCAAAGTATCCATGGCCAACCAGACCCCAGAATGGAATCCAGCGAGGTAAAGGGACGATTGACACGCCCTAACAGACCAGCACAGCAAACGAGTGCTCAATCAATTTCAAAGAATCCATGGCCAATCAGACCCCAGAATGGAATCCAGCGAGGTAAGGGGACGATTGGCACGTCACAACAGACCAGCGCAGCAAACGAGTGATCAATCAATTTCAAAGTACCCATGGCCAACCAGACCCCAGAATGGAATCCAGCGAGGTAAGGGGACGATTGATAAGCCCCAACAGTTGGGCGCAGCAAACGAGCGCTCTATCAATTTCAAAGTATCCATGGCCAACCAAACCCCAGAATGGGATCCAGCGAGGTAAGGGGACGATTGACACGCCCCAACAGACCAGCGCAGCAAACGAGTGCTCAATCAATTTCACGCAGGGCAGATCTCACTCCGTATGAGACTCTCATCGAGGGAGAGAATAGCTGGGACAGTCTTGTACCATTAGTAGATTGGACCGAGTAGTTCGCTCCACAAATGAGTCCATGGCCACAAGAAGGTCCAATGAACCCCCCCAATGGTATCGCGAATGTTGAAGACTGCTTTCGCTATGGGGAGGTGATCCAGACTCGGACCACCCCTATATGAGAAAATGTCTGCAATGTGGCAGAAGTACCCCAGACAGCACACTCCCCACCATGCCCCCCCCTTTGCATCAGATGCCCGTGATACCTAGGGGACCTGGGCACCGCATTATGTTCCTCAGGCACAGATGGACAAGCAGCCGCCACTGCTTACAGAAGAAGCAGGGAAATGGATCCGGGCACTTGAACAACAAGCTGCAGGTATCATCCAATCAGTAGGAGAGAAACATGCAGGTAAGAGCGGTGGGGCCCGGTGGGGGGGGATTGCGACGGACAATAAAAAATTCATTATTTATTTGATTTCTCTTGTCACCGTCGGTCGAAATCCCCCCCCCCCCCCCCCCCCCTCCACTGGGCCCCACCATTCTCACCTGCAGCGCCGCGGCTGCATAAAGAGTCTGCGTAGATCTCTCACAGGGGATGAGACACACGGTGTTTCAAAAGGCTGGAGCTAGGAACCTTACCCTCACTGAAGCCAGATGTGATGGATCCCCATTTCATTTGGTCAGACCTGTAGAGTGGAATCAGCTGAGGACGGTACCCCGATCGGCCAGACATTGATGCAGCCAGATGAGGATCCCACACAAAACATCACCAGGATGAAAAACAAATGGAGCCGGGAAGTAGGTCAGGGTCGGGATGCGGCAGGGCTTGATGCTGTATTATCGTATAACGTAGTCAAGAAAGGATTGTCTTCTGACGGGCAGGACAGAATTAAACTGCACCATTTTATTATTTTTTAATTACTTTGTTAGACATGGTTTGGGATACATTGCTTACTTCACGGCAGGCACTGGGCAGTGACTGGGGGCAAAATGACTATTGTAACTCACTGGTTACATCCCTCAGGGACAGAGACTGAGGGGGTGGGAGGGAATTACTATTCAAACTCCGCCGGATGCCTACCTTAGGGCAGGAGCTGGACAGTGACTGGGGGTCAAAACGACATTCACACCACCCGTAGCGGTCACACGCTCATGTGGGAGATCTGGACACATACACACGGCCCACACTAGCTCTCCCCGAGGTCGAGAGCCATCTGTGTCCTTATCAGATGCCCAAACTTGTTAATATATGACTGAGATGCTTCTCAGGAATGCAGGAATGACTTTATTGTATCTCACGAGATGTATACAAAGTCAGCCAAACTTTGTAACCGAGAGACTTTCCTTAGACGCATTCTGGCGAGACTCCCCAGCCGCTGCATTTAATTAAACCAACTTGTTCCTGTTTTGCCAAACGCTTCTTGCCTTTATCAATGCTTGTTAGTGCTATATATTCAATATCAGATACAAGAATATGTAATATCCCTTGCATCATTTCCACTGCAGCCTCTGCTCTGCACCAGTCACTTACACTGCATTCTCCAAACACGTCTTTCTAAAGTCCCTGCATCTGTACATCTAACCATTCATCCACCCTCTCACCCATCTGGACACTCACATGCACGTCCCTCCTTGTGTCTCCACTGCGACAACCTCTCCCGCGCACACACATGCTCCTTCACACACTGTCACATAGAACACTCTTACAGTCAGCACATATGTGACCCTCACCCTCTGCTGAGAGGCCAACTATTGGATGGGCACGCAGAGAGAACACCCTTTGACGCAAGGACCGGCACTGTCAGCAGCTCAATCTGCCTTCAGCCTCACCCCAGCCGAGCCGGGCCATGAAAACACAGCGGGTGATGACAGCAGCCACAGCGGGTGACTGAGGAGGGACAGAGGAAGTGCTAAAGGAGAGAGAAGAGGGAGAGAGAGAGAGAGATGCAGAGAGAAGAGAAAGAGAGAGAGAAAGAGAGAGAGAGATGGAGAGAGAGGGAGAGAAGAGGGATGGAGAGAGAGAGAGAGAAGAGGGAGGGAGAGAGGGAGAGAGAGAAAGGGAGGTGAGGGGGTAGAGAGTAGAGGAAGTACCAACGGAGAGAGAGAGATAAGAGGGAGGAGGGAGAGAGAGAGAGAGAAGAGGGAGAGAGAGAGAGAGATGGAGAGGGAAGAGAGAGAGAGAGAGAGACAAGAGGGAGAGAGATGGAGAGAGAGAGAAGAGGGAGAGAGAGAGAGATGGAGAGAGAAGAGAGAGAGAGAAGAGGGAGAGAGATGGAGAGAGAGAGAGAGAGAGAGGGAGAGAGATGGAGAGAGGGGGAGAGAAGAGGGAGAGAGAGAAAGAGAGAGAGAGATGGAGAGAGAGAGATGGAGAGAAGAGGGAGGAGGGAGGAGGGAGGGAGATGGAGAGAGAAGAGGGAGAGAGAGAGAGGGGGAGAGAGAGAGAGAGAGATGGAGAGAGAAGAGGGAGAGAGAGAGAGGGGGAGAGAGAGAGAGAGAGAGAGAGATGGAGAGAGAAGAGGGAGAGCAGAAGTACTAAAGGAGAGAAAGAGTTAGAAGAAAGGGGAGGGAGCGAGAGAGAATAGGGAGAGAGAGAGGGGGGGGAGAGAGAGGAGGTGGGAGGGAGAGATCGAAGGGGGCTGGCGTTGGGAGTGGGAGGGAGGGTTGATTTTATATTTCTGGTCCCGGGCTGCTCTCGGCGCTCCCTCTGCCGCTCAGTGACACGTGTGCTCTGCAGCATGAAGTAACGCGCGTTACATGTAACTGGGGCGCCTCCCAGTGGATTGTACACAGCAGAGGAGGACTCAGTCTTTTACTTCTAAACTTAAGGACGTGACTAGAAGCCCCGACACCAGCTCGGAGTTCCGCCATTGCCGAGAGCTACTGACTTTGCCAACGCTTGTTTTGGGAGGCCCTGGCAGTTTGCCTGGTTTGCCCAGAATCACAGGATCTGGAACCGACGCTGAGACTCGAAGCTGGTCTCCCAGCTCCAGAGTCGACAGCTCAAGCCCTTATGCCACACTTACACCGCAAACAGAAGGCGGGAAGAAACCCCCTCACTCAGTACCGTCCCGACTCCAGCCCTCCCACAACGGCAGCTCACCTGCCGCAGATCACACGGCGCTGCAGCAGATCACACGGCGCTCACCTGCCGCAGATCACACGGCGCGCTGTCCTCACAGCACTTGGGTTCAAAGTAACTCGCCTGCCTGTCTGAGTCTGGCATCCAGAGCTTTGGGGTCGCCCCGCCATGACCAGTGACGTCAGAGGCACTCCATCCAGTGGGGATGGTCAGGGGGGAGCCCCAGAACCCCCTCCAATCACCCCCAACCAAGGGATGGGGAGAGGGTAAAGGACGGAGGGGTTAGGGGCGGAGCCTACCCTTAGTCTCCTTGGCCTTTATTATTTATTTATTTGTGCATTTTTATAAAGCGCGGACTTTACCCGAAGGTGTCAGAGCGCTTCACAATAGGAACAGAACTGATACATGAGAACATTACACGTGAGCAAAATACAAAGGCAAACGTTACATTAAATGAAGCAAAAGTGACAATCGTGAGCCAACAAAATACAAGAGGAGCAAACGGTGCAAAACAGGAGGAAAAAGTGACGTGTGCAGGTTACAAAAGCGTACAAAGTACAGGTAGAGGTATAATACTGCAATATATGGAGGACACTCAAGCACAAGAACACACGTTACGTAGGCAGTGGTGGCACTTGTGCAGGTATCGAAAATAAACAAATGTAAGAGGTAGGAAACAGTGTGTTACAAGAGAAAATGACGGGTGCATGTTACAAAAGAGAAACAAACACAGGTAGAAGCATAATACTGCAATAAATGGCAGACTCTCAGACCACAAGACCACACTGGGAAGACACCTCCATAGTCATGTACAGTAGATTTTTCTTTTTTTTCTTTTTTTTTTTTTTTTTTCACGGATGATGAAATATTTTATTTAATTTGCAAACAAGAATGAAAAAAATCTAACTGTAATTTTAATAGAAGGTTGGAACTTTTCTAAATTGAATTGAGGTCTCTCATTGTCCATAGTATATTACGTTTGATGCACGTGACCTGCTCTCATGAATCAATCTGAAGACACTAATTTAATAATTAGCCTCCAATTTAAATTTCCTTCGCATTTACAGAACATATTAAAAGTTTCAGTTTTATGTTTTCCCTCCTAATTTATCTACATGTTATTATTCTATTAATAATATTTCATTTAAAGCAGTCGCGGACCCTCTGAGGAGGTTCCGCAGAAGTCCAGGGGTGCACGGGCCACAGGGTAAGAACCACAATGTGAGCAGTTAAGGGCAGCTCGCCTCTCAAGCATACACTGTGCCTTTACCACGTACCATTTATAGTTGGTCTGGTGGCTCAGTGGACTAATGCTTCCACTGTGTTTGACCTCATGGTCATAGGTTCAAATCCCGGCGGGTCCGCTCAGCCTTTCATCCTTCTGAGGTCGATAAAATGAGTACCATTGAGTTGGGTAGCAATAAACATCTGTTATTCAATGCCAAGATACATCTGGGTGAACGTGCGCTTTACAAATACTCATGTTATGTTATATTGTTCAAATGCTAACATAATAACTTTTATGCAGTGCTTTAACTTTCCTGTCTAAGCGCTGTAGACACAAGTGCTCCCATCAACCAATGGGAGTCAAATGCTATTCTTGGGAACTGCACTCACAGTGATTTCTCCTCCTGTTAGGATGATGCTCTCTGGATGAGTTTGACTGATGTGAATCAATGTGTCAGGATCGAATGAAGATTACATTTATTTATTTATTTTTATTTAGAAATTTTTTATTGGTATACAAAAGAAGGTCGTACAAAAATATATATATACAGATATAGGTACACAGATGGCGGTCATATCTATTGTTCTCCCTCCACTGGAGAAGAAAAGAGAAAAGAAGAAAGAAGGGGGGGGGGGGGAGGTACGCACATAGTTGTCTTTGATTGTCCTTTATTGGGTCGTCCTCAGGAGCTCATCGAGCGGGTCCCACATGTGCAGCTTGGCTTTGTGTTCTTTCGAGAAGGTGCCTGTGATGTTGTCGGCTCCCCTCAGAAAGGTAATCCAGTTGATCCATGTTTTAAAGCTTGCTTTGGCTGTGTTTTTCCAGTTCGTTAGGATCATTTTGAGGGCTGCTGTGAGAAGTAGGTCTAGGAGTTCTCTCTCTTCTTTACTTTTTAGGTTCGCTGTCAGGTGCTCAGTCGCCAGGCTGACGAAGCTGATCTCCAGATGTGTTTTGAGCATATCGTTCAGGAAAGTGTTGATTTGTGCCCAGAACTTCCTGACTTTCACGCAGGTGAAGATAAGGTGTTCGAGGGTCCCTTCCTCTTTCAGACAGTTCCAGCATTTGTCTGAGTCTGCTATGCCGACCTTGTGGAGTTTGGATGGCGTCCAGTATGCGTTGTGGAGCAGCCAGTATTTTGTTTGCGCTAGTTGTGGGGTGATTTTGTTTGTTGTCGCTGAGCTCCACATTATCGCTCGCTCCGTTTCATTTAATTGCCTGCCCAGGCGCGTCTCCCATGTGTTGGTTGCTTTTTTGTTCTGCGCCATCTTGGATGGGCTGAGGAGCTTATAGATCTTTGCCGTTTGGTGACCTGCTGAGTTGATGAGCTGCAGATACTTGATGATCCCCGGCTCTCCTCCGCACAGGTTGGCCTTTGTTATTGCTGTCTTAATTTTTAGGAAGTTATAGAACTCTTGGTTTGGGAGGTCATGTAGCTGCTGTAGGTTCTGGAACGTCAGCGGTTTTTTCTTTGTTTCCATTTGACTGGGCGTGCTGATGCCTTCTCCAATCCACGTGTCATTGTGCAGTGTCGCCCCTTGGTAGGTCACTTTAGTGTTGAACCAGATGGATTCCCAGGCAGTGCCTTTCAGTTTCTGCGCCATGTGCCTGTCCACTTTCAGCAGGGCGTCTCTCGTGTGTTTTAGTATGGCGCTCGCTTTCAGTGGGTGCCGGTTCGCTGTTAGGAGTGCTATTGGCTTGAGTCCTCCTAGGATGTCTTGTTCGACCTCCAGCCATACTGGCATGTACGTTTGTGTGGCATCTACCCAGGCGATGCCCTGTCTCGCCAGACATGCCGTCTGGTATGTCTTGAAGTTCGCCAGGTTAAGGCCTCCGAGGTCTCTTGACAGTCTTAGTTTTTGTAGGCTTATCCTTGGCTTCTTGTTTTTCCACAGGAAGATGTTTATGAGCTGGTCCAATTTTTTGTGAAAGGCCTCTGTCATTGGGAGTGGTAGCATTGATAGCGTGTAGTTTATTACCGGTGTTATCATCATTTTGATCGTTTCAATGCGTCCCCACCAGCTGATGAACTTTGGCGACCATAACTCCAGTCTCTCCTTTATCTTCTTCAGCGTGAGGTCCTCGTTGTGTTGCAGCGTTGACGTGAGGTCTCTCCCAAAGTGGAGCCCTAGGTATTTCAGAGGTTTCGTCTGCCATGCTAGGCCGGACTCGCCTAGGACTTCTCTTGTGGTGTGGACATTCATTGGCTTACACTCCGATTTCTCCTTATTGAGTTTGTAGCCTGAGGCTTCTGCGTATTCACCTATTGTGGCCATCAGAGCTTTTATCGACGTGGAGGGGTTCGCTGTTGTGATTAGGATGTCGTCGGCGTATGCTGCTAGTTTGACGGTCTTCCTCTTGAGCTTTACGCCTGTTATCTCAGTGTTGTCCCTGATTCTGGCTAGCAGGGGCTCTAGAGCGAGCAGGAATAGTCCGGGGGAGAGAGGGCATCCTTGTCTGGTGCCTCTGCCCAGCGTGAGCGTTTCGGATGCGCTCCCATTTACCACTATTTTCGCCTTCGGTTTGTTGTAGAGGGCCATGACCATCGCCGTGTACTTCCTGCCTAGGCCAAAGGCTCCCAGACAGTTACCCAGGAAGGGCCACGAGACTCTGTCGAAAGCCTTCTCCGCATCCAGCGCTATCATGACTGCCTGCTCGTTGCTGCTTGCTGTGTGGTTGATCAGGTGGCACAGTAACCTTGTGTTGTCCTGCGACAGTCTGTTCTTTATATATCCCACTTGTGAGGGGTGGATGATGTTCGGCAGGATCCTGTTTAGTCTGTTGGCTAAGACTTTTGCGTAGATCTTGCAGTCGACGTTTATTAGCGATATTGGTCTGTAGTTCTGGGGATATTGTGGGTCTTTCCCCTCCTTGGGAATTATGGTGATGTTGGCCTCGCACATGGACTCCGTCATCCTCCCTTTCTGGATGCATGTGGAGTATGTTTGTGCCATCAGTGTCTTGATGTGTTCGCTGAAGGTTTTATAGAATGTCGCCGAGTAGCCATCTGGTCCTGGCGCCTTGTTCCGTTTCAGTTGGCTTATGGCAGTTCCAATCTCTTCCTCCGAGATGTCAGCTTCGAGCGACTCCCTTTCCGCCTCGTCTAGCTTCGGCAGATTGGTTTTACTGAGTAGGTCACGTCCTGCATCTTTGTTCAGGTTTTGATCCTCAGTGTACAGTTTTTGGTAAAATTGTCTGAAAACCTCTAGTATTCCTTTGTTCGTTGTTTGGGATTTGTTCGTGCGGTCAGTTATCGCTGCTATCGTGTGTTGCCTTTGTTTTGCCTTTAAGTAGGACGCCAGCTGTTTCCCTGCTTTGTTTGCTGCACATAGGTTGACTGACTTGAACTTCGTCAACCAGGAGCCCGCTCTCTCGCTTAGGATCCTGTTCAGCTCATATTTCTTTTTTGTGAGCAAAGTGAGCGTGTTTTTGTCCGTTATGTTAGCACAGTGACCTCTCTCCAGTGCTGTTATTTCCTCCTCGAGCTCACGGAGTTTCTTGTTCCGTCCTCTGTTCATCCTGGCCTTGATGTTTATCAAATTCCCCCTTATTGTCGCTTTGAGGGCATCCCATACGGTGTCTTTCCCTACCTCCCCATTGTCGTTGTGTTCGAGGTACTCTTTGATTGTAGCTTCAATTTCTTTGACGTTCTCTCTGTTCTGGAGGATGTCATCGTTCAGTCTCCACCTCCTCGTTGGGTTTTCATTGTGTTTCCCACTTAGAGTGAGTGTTATGTGAGCATGGTCTGAGACGGTGATTGTGGCTATCTCCGTGTCTTCTATGAGGTGCGTGTGTGTGTTGGACATCAGTATGTAGTCGATCCTGCTGTAGGAGTTATGTGGGTGTGAGTAGAAGGTGTATTCTCGCGCTGTCGGGTGTTGGAGCCTCCACGGGTCTGCCAGTTGATGTTTGGTGCATAAGTCTTTCAGGGTGTTGTTGTTGTTGTTGGAGTTGTGACTTGGTCTGTTTGGGTGTCTGTCTGTTGCCTGGTCCATCGTCTTGTTCATATCCCCGGCTGTGATCAGGAGGTCCTCTTGGGGGAGATCTGATAGCTTGCTGTCCACTCCCAGCCAGAATTGCTTGTCTTCCGAGTTCGGACCATAGATATTGACCATGTGGATTGTGTCGCCTCCTCTCTGGACGCTTGCTATGAGCATGCGGCCATCTTCATCAGTGTCCACTGCTAGTGTTGTCATGTTGGCCTTCTTGCTCAGGATGGTTATTACTCCTCTTTTTTTCCCTTTTGCCGGTGAGCAGAGTACCTCCCCTATCCATCTGGCTTTGAGTAGTTTCGCCTCCTCTTTGGAGAGCTTGGTCTCTTGGAGCATGTACACATCTCCCTTTAGTTTGGACAAGTAGTCCAGGATTTTCCTGCGTTTGACTGGGTGGTTCAGTCCTTTAACATTCATGGACACTACCTTCAAATCAGTGGACAGGCCCGCTCTTGTTGGGTTTGTCATGGTGGTTTCGCTTCGTCGCTTGTGCTTTGCGTTCTGCGGCCCCCCCCGGGGTGCTGGATGGGAAAAAAGAAATAGGAAAAGTATAGGGTGCCTGTGGAGAAAGGCAAGATTCTAGGCCCTTTGTTCATGACGCAACCGGCGGCTCTGCCATGTACTGTCATATCCGCCGACTTCACTCCCCCCCCTAGCCCGACCCCCTCCCCCCCTCCCCCCTCCCCCCCGTCAGTAGTAAACCGGGTGTGCGACAGCAAGGGTCCTCACACTCCCCCCCCCCCAAGTTCTTCCTGAGTCTTTTAGTCCTTAGCGTGTTAGCCAAAAACCCCCCCGCCCCTCATGGTCAATTTCAAAAGAAAAGGATATGGTCAGCGGTTGCCCGCCCGTTCTTCCCGTGGCCACCGTGGCCTTGCTGAGGTAGGTATGGTTGTTCTTGCTGTTGGTGGCTCACGGCATGTTCTGTATCCCGGTGACTGTGGCCAATCTTGTTCTGTGGCCATCTGAGGTGGTATGTTGTTGTTGTGTGAGGTAGATTCCCTTTTTTGAGGTAGGTTGTTGTTAATGTCAGAGTTTCCTTGCATGGTTGCGCATGCTTGTTACTCCAGGCTATTGTTCGTAGCAGTCAAGAGTCTCGGTGGTTGCTGTTGCTCCTGTACATGGTTGTCTGCGACATGCGTGTTCCTTAAAAAGCACTCCTTCTTATTCACCTCCTTCGTGTGTTTCGTCAGAGGATGCCCTTCTCTTTGCCCCTGGGCTCGGCAGCTCCATCTCCTCTGGTTCCGGGTCTCGTAGGTATCGGTGCAGGTCGTTGGGGTCATCGAAGATTCTGCTTCCGTGTCTGTCTGTCACTCTCATCCTGGACGGGCCTGCAAATGTAAAAGCAATGTTCTTTTTCCGCAAATGTTCCCTTTGGGCTAGGAAGCCTTTCCTCACCTCGACTGTTAGTTTGGAGAAGTCCTGGGTGATGGTTACTTTGCTCCCGTTTATCATCATCGGGCGGCCCTTCCTGGCTACCGCAAATATCGCCTCTGTTTGATTTTCTCTTAGTGGTCTGCATATTATGGGTCTGGGGGCGTTGCTGTTCATTTGCTTCCTGGCTGGTATGCGGTACGCTTTGGTGATCTCCAGCGGTTTGTCGAAAGTAAGTCCCGTTATTTTAGGTATTAGGGCCTCCAGCATGAGGGCACATGCTCCTGGTGTGTCTTCCTCCTCCTCGGGTACTCCCAAGAGTCTTATGTTCCCCTTGCGACTCCTGTCCTCCTGCTCCGCTACGGCCTTCTGTAGTGCCGTTGTTCTCTTTATCACAAGCCCCATGTCCTTATGTGTTATATTTGCGTTGTCTTCTAGCGCACCTATTCGCTTCTCTGCCTCGTCAATTCTTCCATTGGCTCTGCTTTGCTCGGCTCTGATTGCTATTAGCTCCATCTGGATGCTGTCTACTGTTTTTTTCGTGGCTTTTGCCAGCTCGTTCCCCTCCGTTATTTTCTTCAGGAGCATGTCCAGCGTTATGGTGCCATCCCCCTGATTGTTTCGTTCTTTGCCCGGTGAGGGCGGTGTCTCATTCTTGCTTTTCTTCAAGTCGTTGGCCCCTTGTTTCCCGTCCCTGCCTGCCATGGCTTCTGTTCCTCTTTTGGCCTGGTTGAGACTGAGCCTCCCTTCTGTTAGTGGCTGTCTTTTTGCGGCTTTGTCTCCTCTTTCTCCCTCCTTGCCCCTCGGGGTGCAAATCGGCGTTATAGGGTCGTCTCTGAACCTGGGTGGCCACCTGACCACTCTGGTTTTGGTCCTAAGCTCCGCCAGCCTTCTGCGCTGTTCTCTGCACTGGCCGTGTCCCCTCTACTATTATTATGCTCCAGCTCTCGCCGCCGTCTGCTCAGGCTTGTTTGTCACAGCGTCAGTGGCCTTATTGATGGCTCTCTGCCTCCTCCCCTGTTGTGTACGTGCCTGGTGCGTGACTGATTGCCCCTCAGTTCCCTGCTTCGTTGGGGAAGTGCGGGCTTACCGCTCTGACCTGCTTGCACTGTGTTGTCGGCTCGCCTAATGCCAGGAGAATTTTCGCAGGGAGGTACTTTGGCTTATGGCAAGATGGCCGCCCCCGCTCACTCCCTCTCTACCAAGATGGCCACCTTGTTCTTGTCTTTTCTGCTGCCGTTGCAGCTGCGGCCTGGCCCCTCGATAGAATTGTGTGGCTGAGGCTGGTCGCCCCTTAGTTCTCCGCTGCGTCGGGAAGAGTGCAAGTTTGCCGGTCTGACCCACTCGCGCTGTGTTGTCGGGCCGTTTATCGCCGTTTGTCGCCGTAATGTACTTGTGGCTGTAGCAAGATGGCCGCCCCTGCTCCTTCCCCCTCTACCAAGATGGCCGCCTTGTTGTTGTTGTTGTTTTCCCTGCTACCGAAGCGGCTGTCGGCCCCTCTGCCGCGGTGTGTTACTGCCGCCTCGTCAGCATTCAGAATTGTGAGGGCGTGGGGGAGCTGCCAGTTCGTTCCTTGCGCTGACCTGCGCGCGCTGCTCCGTTGAGCCGGTGCTCACTTGCGTGACTGATTGCTCCTCAGTTCTCTGCTGCGTTGGGGAAACGCGGGTTTACCGCTCTGACCCGCTTGCACTGTGTTGTCGGGTCGTGTAATGCCAGGAGAATTTTTCCGCCGTGAGGTGCTTTGGCTCTAGCAAGATGGCCGCCCCCGCTCACTCTCTCTCTACCAAGATGGCCGCCTTGTTTTTGTCTTTTCTGTTGCTGTTGCAGCTGCGGCCTGGCCCCCCGATAGGATTGTGTGGCTGAGACTGGTCGCCTCTTGGTTCTCCGCTGCGTCGGAGAGAGTGCAAGTTTGCCGCTCTGACCCACTCGCGCTGTGTTGTCGGGCCGTTTATCGCCGTTTGTCGCCGTAATGTACTTGTGGCTTTAGCAAGATGGCCGCCCCTGCTCCTTCCCCCTCTACCAAGATGGCCGCCTTGTTGTTGTTGTTGTTTTCCCTGCTACCGAAGCGGCTGTCGGCCCCTCTGCCGCGGTATGTTACTGCCGCCTCGTCAGGATTCAGAATTGTAAGGGCGTGGGGGGGGCTGCCAGTTCGTTCCTTGCGCCGACCTGCGCACGCTCCTCCGCTGAGCCGGTACTCACCTGCTCGGTCTCCGCTCGGTCTCCGCACGCCGTGACTGCCTCTCTCTCCCTTCTTCCTGAGGCAGGGGGGGGAGCGGGGGTGTTGGGCGGTCGGTGTTGCGCTCTAGCGGATCGGCTCACCTGTCTTTGTGTGGCTCGCTGTCTTCCCGGTCTTCTGACTCAAGCCGCCATCTTGGTCGCTCCTCTTCCCCCCTGGTCGCTCACCTTCTCCCCCGCCGCCGCCTTATTCTTGGCTCTTTTTGGTCGCGGAGCCTCTCGTAGGGTGCCCGTTTGGTTCCCTCACACTTTTCCGGGGTTTGGCTCAGTTTCTCTCCGTTGGGCTGTGGTGCGCGCCGCTCGTTTGAACTTGGGGTCGGGAGCTCCGGACTTAGGTCTCCTGCCTCTTTGCCATCCAAGCCACGCCCCCTCTGTACAGTAGATTTTTCTATAGTGGAAGGGCTTCTTTCTTTGTCTGTCTTTGAGGCTGTCTTTGAGGCTCATAGCCGAAGGGTGGATGGAACTCCCAGAATGCATCTTGACATGTACAGTCAGTGTGCACTACAGAGCACAGAAGGGTGTACGAGAATTACTGAAAATCTACAAACAGCGTCAGGCGGACTCAAGAGAGGGTTGAGGAGAGGGGGAGGGGCTCGGGAGAGCGGGGGGGGGGGAGGAGGGGGTGGGGGGCATGTGGCCTTCAAACCCACAGCACACTGCATAATGCACAGCACTTAATGTGACTTGTACATGTGCAGTGAGACACTATGCAGCACTGAACCGCAGCCGTGCTGCAGCCCTGTGTGCTGGGTGGGGGGCGGGGGGGGAGAGCAGGAGAAGAAAGGACAGGAGAAGAGGGCACAGGTAGGGGCACAGGAGCCTGACATGCAGTGAGACACTGTGCAGTGAGTGTGCAGCACTGAACCGCACACCTGATGCTGCCCTGTGTGCTGTACAGGAGGACACAAGGAGGGGGCAGGAGAAGAGGGCACAAGGAGGGCACAGGAGCCTGGCATGCAGCGAGACACTGTACAGTGATTGTGCAGCACTGAACCGCACCCGTGCTGCTGCCCTGTGTGCTACACAGGAGGACAGAAGGAGGGGGCAAGACAGGAGGCCACAGGAGGAGGGCACAAGGAGGGGGGCAGGAGAGGAAAGGACAGGAGAAGAGGGCACAGGTAGGGGCACAAGAGTCTGACATGCAGTGAGACACTGTACAGTGACTGTGCAGCACTGAACCGCACCTGTGCTGCTGCCCTGTGTGCTGGGACAGTGTTTGGGCGGGCTTTCCGGATCCGAAGCCTCTGTGCAGCCCAGCACAGATTCTCGCGGTCCATTGTCACACATGGACTGACAAGGGTCAAACCCCGCAGGCACGTCCGGGGCGGCAGGCAGGCGAGGGGTTTATATTTTCCCCTCGCCATTTTATCAGCCTCTTTGCCGCTCTGGACGTCGCGCGTCGGCTCACGGGACACTGTTTTGGAGAGTCAGGCCTACGGGCTGTACCCCCCCTCCGCCTACTCCCTCCCTTTGGAGGTTTGAGCGGGGCTAGGCGGCCCACTTAGCGACGGGCCGCTGTGGAGGTGTGGGTAGATGGAAAACCGGGTTTATATCAGCCGTATGCACCGGCCGGGTCGGCTGAGGTGGGGTCAGGCCTGAGGGTCTGCTTTCATTGCCGCGCTCATCTTAGGGGGTGCAGCGAGGGTCGCAGCCTGCAGCTGTCTTGAGCCGCGTGCTCGTTACAGTGCGTGCCGAGGGCGTCCCTGCCTTTTAGTGGTAGGGGGTGCTGGCGCAGTTCTTCCCTCCTGCCCCGCGTCCTGTTATTCCCTGCGAGCACCGCATATCAAGTGGGCGGGCCAGTGGGCCATGTCGTTGGCCGCGGGCCTCGTGTGTTCGGTGCCGAGGAAGTCCAAGCCCCGGTCCCGTGTGCAGATGCAAGAATGGTGGCGAAACTGTCTCCTCACTGGCCGAGTTGGGCAGTGGCTGATCGTCGGTCCTTTGTTCCCTGCACTGCCGTCTGGTGCCTGCATTACCCTAGGGCGGCGCTTGGGGGTTGTACGCGGGGCAGGGTGTGTTGTAAACCCCCCCCCCCCCTTTTGTGCTCCCTCACCATGGCCTAACGTTGCCTTGTTAGTTCTTGGGGGGCCTGGGGGGCCCATTGACATGCTTCCTCCGGTCCGCCCCCGGTTGACGGGCTTCGGGTAGGTCTCGCTCGCCCCTTTCGCTGGCGTGTCCGCAGCTGCGCAGTACATCCTGCACTGCTACAGCCAGGGTCGGCGAGCTGGCGCGGAGCACTAGAGTCTAGAAGCATTCACATCCATCCCCGATGTGCTAAGGCTCTATGCGGAATATTAGGCCTCTGAGCTAAGGACTGGCAGGGGAGCGCCGCAACAGTGTGGGTGAATCAAAAATTAGCTAGCATTCGCGCCAGGAATTTTCAATTCTATTAAGGACACGGAGGCGAGGATTATGCTTCTCTTTCTTTACTGTATAAAACACAGCAGCCAATAAACATACAGTTTAGTGCAAATAAAACTTCAAAGACCATGATGCTTGGCATAGCCACGCCTCCTTCAGCACCCATAAGAGCCTAGGTCACACCTCCAGCTTCCTCTTTCTTTGCGCGAACTGCACAAGTCCATGAACCATAAACAGTCTATAACTTCTCCAACATGGAATAACCGGAACCTTGTTCCAACTTCATTCTTCAACGGAAGACTTCTTACTCGCTTTTCTTGTCATTGCCTGGAAAAAACCAAAAATACACAACCCGTAACTTCTGTATAAAACAGATTAATCAGAAAAACAACGGGTGGGTAAGCATGATCATACATTGAGCATAGCCGGGTGGGATAATCCTCGCCTCCGTGTCCTTAATAGAATTGAAAATTCTTGGCGCGAATGCTAGCTAATTTTTGATTCTATTACAGGACCGGAGGCTTCAGATTAGGCTAGTTCAAAGCTGTATTAAATACCACAGAAGTAATGTCTCCCACCGGCTTATAATAAAACTGTTTGAATGTCGATTAAGACGACCAATCTGCACAATGCATAATATCATTAACATTAGCCCCCAACAAATACGATTTTGAAGCCATGGCACCTCGCACCGAGTGCGCCCCAAACAATTGCACCTCAAAGCCAGACTCCTTCATGATAAATTTCAGCCATCTCGCTATAGTAGCCGAAGACACCGGTTTAAATGGCTTTTGTACAGCTATCAAAAGCTGTGTGGCCCCCGGGGGCCTTAACGTACGAGTACACTCCTCGTATGATTTCAAGCATTGGACCACACATAACTTTGGATTACTAGGAAAAGCATTATACTCAATGTGTCTAGAAAGTGTTTTCGTGCGACCTGTAATTGTAAAAGAAACTCCCTCCGGAGTAAATACTCTACCTGTAATATCCAAGGCACGAATGTCCGATGATCTCCTACATGCTGACAGACATAACAACATAGCTAACTTTGCCGACAACTGCTTTCTAGAAAGCAAATCGTTAGATGGCCAGGTGTCCAGAAATTTAATAACTGAAGAGACATCCCAAAGTCCAGAATATTTCGGCTTGGGGGGATTCGCTACCCGTACGCCCTTAAGGAGCTTACAAACCAAGGGATGCATGCCCACCGGTTTCCCGTCAATGTGGGCGTGTCCCGCCGAAATGGCCGACCGGAAATTGTTCACGGATCTGTAGGCCAAACCGCTAGCCGCTTTGTCCGACAAGAAATTTACTACGTGAGAAAGTCCTGCCCCCACAGGATCCAGATCCCGTTCCACGCACCAACATAACCAGCTCTTCCAGGCTGAAGAGTATCTCTTTCTCGTGGAGGGGGCCCAGGCTTGCTTGATGAAATCGCTAGCCGTTCCCGAAACTCCCGGCACGTTCCACTGTTGCCTGAAAGCCTCCATGCCATCAGCGTGAGGCGTTGAGACAGAATTAGCGGATGTTGTTCCCGCACTGGTCCCAGGAGTAGCGACTCCGACCATGGAATCCTCCTGGGAAGGTCACAACATATCCCTAGTAACATCGGGAACCATGGTTGCGACCGCCACAGAGGCGTCACTAAAATCACCTCGGCCTTCTGCTTGACAATGTGAGAGGCCACTCGTGGAATCAATAGAAAGGGGGGAAATGCATAATTCACCGACCCCGTCCAGTCCTGTAAGAATGCATCCGTCGCTTCCGCTGCTGGATCCGGTCTCCAGCTGAAAAACCTGGGAAGTTGACGGTTCAGTCTGGATGCAAATAGGTCTCTCTGGCACGGACCCCATAGGTCCTGCAGCCAACTGAAGATCCTGGGAAGCAGCTGCCAATCGCTGTAATCCCGAAGATGTCTCGAGTTCCAGTCCGCTACCACATTGGACTGTCCCGGAATATACTCCGCAATCACCGAGATTTGACGACTGAGACAATAATGCCAAAAATCCTTGGCTATCTCCACTAGCATGGACGATCTCGTCCCTCCCAGCTTGTTTATGTAACTAACCGCAGAGACGTTGTCCATCCGAAGAAGGATGCAACACGTGCTCTTCTGCGGCGAGAGTGTCCTGATCGCGAAGGAGCCCGCAAAGAGCTCCAGACAATTTATGTGCAATTTTAGCTCTTCCTGCGACCATCTTCCTCCTGTGGAAACATCGCCACCACGCGCGCCCCAGCCCCACAGGCTGGCGTCTGATTCTATGACCACTTCTGGCACGGAGCCGAAGATGGCTCTGCCTTTCCACGCTTCCACGTGGCTCAACCACCATTGCATCTCATCCCGCACTTCCTGAGTCAGCGGGACCAAATCGGAATAAGCCAGACCTCTCTGAAGGTGCTGGATTTTGAGTCTCTGCAGAGCCCTGTAATGGAGAGGGCCTGGAAAGATCGCCTGCACTGACGATGCCAACAATCCCACTACTCTGGCAACTGACCTTAGAGATGTCACCTGCTTGCTTAAGAGAGATATGATCTCCTTCTTCAAGTCCTTCAACTTCGATTTCGGCATGCTCAATTGCGCCATCTGTGAATTGATCACAAAACCCAGAAAATCCATCTCCTGCGACGGAATTAACGCCGATTTGGCTTTGTTTATTACAAATCCTAGATTCTGGAGTAGGGATATGGTCATCTGTAGATGCCTGGACACCAGATCCGGGCAGTGAGCCAAAAGCAAGATGTCATCCAGATATATGATGAGGTGCACCCCCTGTTCCCTGAGGTGCGCGACCACCGGCTTCATCACTTTGGTGAAGCACCAAGGAGCCGAGGAAAGCCCGAAAGGAAGGGCCGAGTATTCGAACCACTGTCCTCTCCATTGAAACTGAAGGAACCGCCGATGAGGGCGGTAGATGGGAATGGAAAGATAAGCATCTGTTAGGTCTAAACGCACCATCCAATCCCCTGACTGTAAAAGATCTGTTAACAGATGAATTCCCTCCATCTTGAAATGGTTGTATACCAGGAAGTAATTGAACTCCTTCAAGTTCAAAACAAGCCTGTGACCTCCACCTCTTTTCTGCACCAGGAAGATATTGCTGGAAAACCCGTGCGAGTTGTACTCGCACCTTGCTATGGCATGTTTGTGAAGAAATTCTTCTATTTCGCTGTCTATAGAATTCGCCTCTAGTTGGGAAAAATGGAGAACCCTCGGGGCCACCCTCTGTGTAGGATGTTGATAGAAATCCAGATGAAACCCCTGAATGGTCTGGAGAACCCATGCATCCTGAGTCAGTAGACTCCAATTGTGTAAGAAAAACATCGTACGACCCCCCAAAGGAGTGGGAAAACAATCTAGAGCGCTCACCTGAATTATTCTGGGCGTGGAAGCCTGCCCTCTTTCCGCCTCCATGGTATCTGTTATTGGGGTATCCGCGACGGGTCGGGTAGAAGGTACCTCCTCTGGTCGAGTCCCAATCACCTCGACCCCTTCCAAAATCACCTCTGCGGGGACCTTGATTGCCGAAACGGCCTGGCGAGCGTCCCCTACCTCGTCGGGCCCTATTAAAAAGGTTATTCTGCAGGGCTCGCTTGATGCCCGATTGGGCCTTGTCCAGGGAAGTGAAGGTTCCCACATATTTGGAAACGTCTTTCACGAACCGATCCCCAAAGAGATTGCCCTCTGCCAGGGGCCCCGGTTCCGCTGTGGCCAATTCGGTCAAATTTGAGTCCATTCTCATTAGTAGAGACTTGCGCCTTACAGATGACACGGCGCAGTTAGCGTTGCCGAGCAGACAAATGGCGCGCTGGGTCCAGCCCGTCAGGATGTCCGGATCTATAATGACGTTGGTCTCCTTGGCGTGCAAAGCCATTTCCAGGATCTTGGCTAGGGGCCCAACCATGTCCAACATCTTGTCCTGGCATCCCCTCCAGGCACGATCCAATCCCTTCTTGGGATCCTTGGCGAACTTTTTTAGGACCGTCAGCATACTGGCGTCGATCTCTGGGGTCTCGGCCACCTTATAGGGAAGATCAGGACTGGGGCACTCAGACCGCAGCCTGTTACGGACCTCCTTATCGAACCCTTTTCTCAAATTCTCCTCTAGGTATTGTGCCACGGCAGGGGCTGGAACCCAATCTTGCGACCGGGCATGCACAATTTCCGAAGGATTGAACGTAAATGGCGTGTCGGGAGGAGGGGGCACCGAAGCCGAAGAGGCAGACTTCTTTGCCTTCTTCTTCGGGGGCTGCTCCTCATCTGTGTCGGTGGTATTGGTGTCAGTGGTGGCGGTGGTATCAGTGTCCACGTAATGCTGCTTGCTCTTGGCCTTACCACTGCCTGCGTAAGCGTGATCCGAAATAGCTGGGTTCGGAAGAGAACTCAAAGCGCCGGAGTGTGGCCAATTATCAACAGAACCTGCCTGAGGAGTTGGTGTCTGTTTTCTACCGGACTTGTCTTTGGCACAGCCGTGGCGCTTAGCAAAACTCTCGAGTTGTTTGGTAATCGGCTTTAATGCTGCCGCCAATGCTTGTTGTACAGTAGCTGGCACTGTACTCTCCACTGCCTTATTAACCGAGGCCTGGACAGATGCATCCAGGGCCTCCACAATTTTATCTTCCACTGCTGCAGAAGGCTGCTCCTCATAGGGTCATTCCTCCGCCTCCTCATCGTAATATTGTCAACCTTCCATAATGAATTGCGATAAATCTGAGGTTATACACCCTAATCCAAGAGGCAGGCACTAGAGGAGTCAGGGGGGGGTCAGCCCCATGCACACTGCACGTAATGTTAGAGTCAGCCTAAGACCCCCTCAGCAGATGCTGTATTCAATTATTGCAGCCAAAAAGTAATACAAGGAGCGTGTGCCACTCCAATTTTAGGGCAAAGACTACTGTTACAGCCAGTCAGGCGTAATTACAACCAACTCCGGTGAATAGATCGTGTGGGAATGGAGAAAAAACGGCATTCGGCGTGTGTAGCCCAACGCGCACCCAAATCCTACTAAAACAAGCCCAATCGGTGCGCGTTGTGCTACACGCTCCTGCCGTGTGGTTTGCGGCTCACTGATGCGTCCGGGCGATTAGGGGAGCCCACGCGCAGCCTTCCCGGGGACGAGGGCACTGCTGGAAGCCCCAGGTAGGCGCGACCGTGAAACGGTCTTTTGCTGACTATCGCGCTGCTAGGCGCGCACTTCTTGGAGTTCGGAGCAGAGCTCCGATGCAGCGCGAGGCACGCCTGACAAAACACCCGCCTCCGGCGGGATAAACACAGCGGCAAAGCTCGCTAAAGCTGACGAGCCCCCAAACTGAACAAGCCATAAAACAAGGCACACACATAAGCGCTAAGCACTAGGGGCGCATCTGCACTCATTAATTATGCAAAATACATTCAAAGCGCCCCGAATTAACAACATAAAGTCTCAAGCACACAGGCATATAGATAAGGGGCTGGTCACTTAACTCTTGCTGTGTGAGCAGCAAAGAAAGAGGAAGCTGGAGGTGTGACCTAGGCTCTTATGGGTGCTGAAGGAGGCGTGGCTATGCCAAGCATCATGGTCTTTGAAGTTTTATTTGCACTAAACTGTATGTTTATTGGCTGCTGTGTTTTATACAGTAAAGAAAGAGAAGCATAATCTGAAGCCTCCGGTCCTGTAATAGAATCTCTCGTGCTGATACGCAGGCAGGAGACGACCCGTCTTCACCCCAAGAGGCAATAGGTCGTGAGTCCCAGAAAGCTGCAGTAAGTATGGTTTTCCCCGATCCTGTGCGTACTTAGAACCCTGCCATTAGCACAGGGATTCGTGCTGATGTCTTCGAACAGTGCTGTCATGTGTTCGATTCCCGCCATCGTTTAGGTGGAATGGTTTAAAATAAATAAAATGAAGGTGATAATTTTGGGCTCTGTCGCACTTGCCCTCCCCCGACCCTGGCATGAGCACCGTCCTGGGCTGTCGGTGTGTGTGTAAGAAAGGCCTCTGTCATCTCACACACAGCACTCCGCCATCGGCCTGGTAACGTCAGGGGAATGACCTTAGTACTACACTCACTCCCATACATCGCACCTTCGTGCAGCCAGCGCGTCGGCTAGTAATAATTTTTCTGCGCTGCTAAACGGTTTGCTGTAGGATGCTTTATTAATGTCCTAAGTTTGCCTCACCTCTCCCGCCATCATCGCGTGCTTGCAGGTATGGCCTCGCTCGGAAGCCCCCCCGTCGCTCCCCCACAGTGAGGGCAGCGGTGCCTCCTCCCCCTGGGGGCCCCTCGTTGCTCGGGGTCACTCGGAGGCAGCGGGGATTTCAGATTAAACCGTCCCTGTGGCGTGTAGTGTGTTTAGCTTGCAGCACGGCATGCCGACCTGTGGGTTTTTGTACCTGGGTCCGGGCAGAGGGGCGAGCAGCTGCTACTACTTACATGGGCATTAATACGGAGGCTTAGTATGCGTGTATCAATCCTGATCAACTTTAATAGCTATAAGCACCCAGTGGCTGCAATAACTACCCCCCCTCCTTCAAGGGAAATTTAATGGGAGCGAGACAGTCATAATTCAAGTCATACAAATGTAGACATGCGACTGCTTCAGCTCCCGGCAACTTGCGTGTCTTGAAAGGTCCGTCATCCACTCAGGAGCTTAGAAGGTGGATCCCCGACGGTGGAAGCTTCTTGGCCCCAGTCGAGGAGACATCACATTGTCTGGAGCAGCTATATTTAAATCTGTTAGATTAGCTGCTGACGCTTGTTCACGCACACATCCAATTCTATAGCTAGCTGCGGATGCGTTTCTGTGAATTTTCATTTTGCTGAGCTGTTATAGCCCTAGGAACCACGAAAACACAACACAATTAGCAATATATGGCCTTGGTCTAAGACATATCAGCCCCTGCCAAAAAGCAAAGACTGTATTTGTAGGGTCCCTTGCTCCAGGAGAAAGATAAACAATTTCAATAGACAAATACATATGCATCCGTGTCCAGAGCTCCTCCTAAGCTAGCTGGGGCGGGGCGGGCTCCCCTCTCCACTTAGCCCCCACCTGCCCACTCTCTCAGGCATTCCAGGAAGCGGCTCCTGGAAGCGCTGCACACTTCTGGGTCGAGTCCGGCGGCTGACCGGGGGGTTCGGGCCCCAGCGTCGCGTTCTTACACCAGACCCTGGTCAAATCGGCACCAGCGTGGGCATTGTATGTTTAGTATTAATTCCGCCACCAATTCTGCTGTGCCTGTGGCTTTGCGGACTAATGCTCCCAATTCTGGGCCTATAGTCGAACTTACAACCTCAGGTTAATGTTCCTGATGGGCCCCTCAGATTCTCACCCTTTGGAGATCAATGTAATAAGTACCATTGCGGTATAACAGTAATCATCTGTTCTATTGTGCCGTGGTATCCTGGGATGATACTCCGCATTACAAATGCACATTTTCCATGGTAGCGCTCCACCCCTGACCGAGTCGTGCTGTCGTCTTGGGGGCTGGAACTAGGGATCGAGCATGGGGTCGCATTCTCATCAGCTATTTCTGCCACATCTCGTACACGTGCCCGTGCCAGGTTGTGTCATGTATACCTGTCACAAGGGTACGTCTAATATGCGGGCGAGCTTGCGCGGGCAAATTTTGTGTTGCTAACAGATTTTCGCGGGGCCTCGAGCCTCGGGTCGTGCTTCACCCGGTCACCCTGGGCCAAACCTATATCGGGGTTCCCCTCTCATTTTCACATCGGCTTCCCGCGGAAGCTTCGAGCTCCAGTGGCTTTGGGCTGGCCAACCTCAGCTGGGACAGCCGGACTAGCGGGGCATGTAAGCCTAGATAATTTAGCTTGCACAATAAGCTAGTGAGCACATGAGCATGGGCTGGCTCGGGCCGGTAGACGCCTATGCCTGATGTGCCATCCGGGTCTCTGCAGAACATGTCATGTGGGATCCAGCACCTTTTTACACGCGGCATTAGCTTTTGGGAACTTTAAGATCACACCCAGTATACGATAGAATTTTAACAAACCTGACACCTGGTCGTGAAAGTATTCAATTATGTCTGTCCTTAGATGCCACTCTTTGACCCTGTGCTCTTAAACTCCCTTTCTTCCCCTGCATAAACACAATGTTGGCCACCGAGCATGCCTTACATCTGAAGTCTCGCACGTTGTGCACTAGGGCATTATGTTTCTTGAGTGTTGGCTGTAACACACATTGCATTGTTGAGGCGCGGTAAGTGCCAGTCTATGAACACCACGTGCGGTCGGTGCATGGTTGGTACTTACGTTGAGGTGTTGCTGGTCTGGGGAAGGCTGAGATATCAATACTGGCAATTATATATATTCATCGGCCTTAAGTCTGCGCACACTTTGAGATATTTAAGCGGTCGCACGAATGTTTTGGCTATCATAAACAGGGCCATAATTTGGTCCAGTTTGAACGTTGTGCTATGACACAGACCCATGTACTTTTTCACCGGCCATTTGGCCCATTGGGGCCGGGTCAATTATCCCTGCTGTTGGCCGCAGTTTTTCAATGCTTTTACACCTGCTTCGGGTTGGAAGTTCATGGCGGGAGGAGTTAGAAGATGTTTCTTGACAAAGGGTGTGCCATGATGATGGGTTTTGGTGCCTACGCCAGATTGTATCCCAAACTGTTTTCACTTTGACTACGGAGTCTAGATGAGCACAAGTGGCTCAGCGGGAGGATAACCGGTTTTTGAAGTTGTGCTCGTGCACATCTGTTATTCTCAAGCATTTAGTTTGGTTTGGAATAAACACGTAGGCCAGCAGGGGCTGAGTTCATGAGCGTCGCAAACGGAAGCTCTAACAGTCTTGGATTGTCAAGAAGGTATTATGCTTATTTGGGGTTGTACCCAACGTTTTGTGCATATGTTTTGGGTCACAAACAGTTGTCTGGCGCAGGGCGGTCACTTTACGCCGCGGTAGGCTCAAGCCGCTACATGGTATTTAGGTCGAGGTCTAGTGGTGCTTGTTTTAATCCTTCCTCTGCTTCTTATGAGTGCATGTCAGGTTGGGTAGCTTCCTTTCATCTGGAAGTGTAGGTGCGAGGTGGTCTTATTTTGCGCCTGCGTACGTGTGGAACGGTAGATCTAATTGTGTCCGCAAAACCGCGGGCAAGGGCTGCTTTAGCCTGGTACTTGGGTCGTCACTCGGGACATGGTCATCTTGGACCCGGTGATGCGCCAGCCTCGCCCAGAGCATAACAGCACAAACAGTTTCTGCAAGTCGCTTCTGTGGTTGTCAGTCACTTTTTATAACTTGTCCCGGTAGTGTGAATTCCACTCACACCCCATTCGCAGCATAGAACACCCCCCCACTTCAGGCATAGCGCTCGTCCTGGGGGCCCCTCCTTGGTTTGGGCAGTTTGGGTGTATCCGGGGTGTCCGGTTTGGCGCCGGAGTGGCGCGCACTGTCAGAAGCCTGTTGTATGGTACCTTTCTGTGGTGGTTGGAATTCAGTGTAAATTTTGGGCTGGTTTTGGTGCCGGGTGGCGTGCTCTGGGACAAGTTGGTTTCGGACTATGGCTTGAGCGGAGTCTCGCTGCTTGATTAACATGGTCCTTTTGCCACCAGGAGTTATGCATGTGACCCTTCGGTATGTCCGTTTGATGCAGGCGCCATTGATGGCAATTAGTGATTGCTGGTCGGTCCGGGTCAGGACTCTGTACTATTGTTTCTACTTCCTCACCGTTCTGGTGCATCAGCGGCCACTAAGCCATATACGTCACAGGGCGCTGCTCATACTAGGGTGGCCATGTTCACACAAGGTACCGAATTGTGTGCGGTGTCAGTCAATTGGGGTAACCCGGGGTAGCGTTTTGACCATTTTGATCTAGTTGCTTCAGTTAAGGCATATCCACCCGTGCCTTTGCCAGGGCAGCAGGCAGGGGAGGTAGTTGCATCCATCAAGTGTTGTGGCACAGAAAGTGGAGTACACAGTGGTGGAGCCATTGCGATAGGGTCCGTTGATCTTGGCATGCCCTCTTTACCCGAGGGAGCGTTTTGACCATTTTTACCTGGTCGCTTCAGTTGAGGCATTTCCACCCGGGCCTTAGCCAGGGCAGCAGGCGGGGGAGGTAGTTGCATCTGTCGAGTGTCGTGGCACAGAAAGTGGTGTACACAGTGGTAGAGCCATTGGCGACAGGGTCCGTTGACCTTGGCATGCCCTCTTACTTTACCCTGGAAGAGGGCACACAGTTGCAGCATGCTCCATTTCTCTGGGCCGGATGTACCAGAGAGCCTATCTGCGCGGCAGGGGCAGAGCTGATTGTACTGCAGTATTTTGGGGCATCCGCCTTCTGACATCACTTTGGTTAGCGATGTTTACAAGTGGGTATTTCCACAGGCTCATGGTCCAGCAGGCAACGCCTGTCACCCTCCTGTTATGGCTGGCAGGTGGCAGTATAGCAATCCATACAGCGAGTAGTTGGTGTATGTAAGATATTGGCATTGCCTTCGCAGGTATAGTGACGGATGTATTATGTCTCCAATGCTGTGGGCACCTGTATCAGTCAAGGCAACCCGTCATGGTGGTGTTTGTATGTCAACCTTTTAGACGAGTTATCCTAGAGGTAGCATGGACTAAGCAGCCTTCAGGCTAATTTCACGAGGGCATGTGTGCCAACAGTTTCACCTGTGCTTTCCTGTGATCTAATGATGGGACTCCACACAAGTTATATATTAACTTTGATTTTCTGGGGACCGCGCTACGGCAGAACTTGAAACCTGGGTGTAGTCTTCTGACACTCTGTGTGAGGGTTGTTGTTGGGTCCAAGTGGTTTGCGCTAGAACTCCATTGTACAAATTAGAAGCGCTAGCAGCTGCCCCCCCCTATTTTGCACTTGGTCATTCACCTGGGGCTATGACCCCTCGTACCTGGTCGGTCTACACTTTTGCTGTAGTGGGATTTTGACCCGGGGGTAATCTGCAGATTAGTGTCAGAGGGGCCTTTACCATTTTTGACTGGATCTGAGGTCTCGTTGAGGTGGAAGGGGTCCACCTCTCTCCTGTCGGTCTGGGCTTGTTCCTCTTGTTTTAAAGAGAAACTCTGCAGAGCGTAGGTTGCAGGCTGCATAAGTAGCAAAGTGGTGGGGAGCCCGGACGCCGACGGTGGCCGCCGGCCGGGCTGTGGCGGAATTACTGGGCGATCCGGGGGCAGAGAGGTGCAGCACTGTACTTAAGCGGGCACATAGGGGTGCCAGAGCCTAACTTGGAACCTCATGGGAGGCCGGGAACCCGTGTCGGTGCCCCAGTAGTCCTTCGGGCGGTTATGTGCCTGAGCAACCGGGGGTTTGCTAAGATACGCCCCGCAAGGGGCGTGAGTAGAGTTATTACCATAATGACACAGCAGATGGGTGGTTCGCCACTGTGCTGCTTGGCTCATCAGGCGGGCAGGTGGCGAGAATGCGGCCTGCCCTTGGATCGCCCGTAAGATAACCCACCGTGATTACATAATGTTGTATGTAATAAAATAAACCTGCAGCAACTTTTCCCAATCTAACACTGGTGTCTGTGTGTTATTTGCGGGATGTTGGGTATGTTGGGGCGGGGGGTGCTGTTGTCCTGATGGGACTATGCGGCTGCCCGAGGACACCCTGTGGCCATCAGGAGGGCGGGCCCTTAGTCCCAGAGGACTTCCCCCACCCCCCCTACTTGGGTAAGCCACTCCTCCGCGGGCAGGTGGTGCCCGGCTGAAGCGTGGGCGGGCCAGTGACGCACATCAGGGGCGGCAGGCAGGCGAGGGGTTTATATTTTCCCCTCGCCATTTTATCAGCCTCTTTGCCGCTCTGGACAACGCGCGTCGGGTCACGGGACACTCTTTTCCCTCCCTACCTCTTACCCTGAGTGTCAGCGAAGGGGGGGTTCCTGTGGGAACTTTAATGTGTTCTTTTTCGTTGCAGGCGGAGTTACTGGGCAATCCGGAAGCAGAGAGGTGCAGCACTGTACTTCAGCAGGCACATAGGGGTGCCAGATCCTATCCTGGAACCTCATGGGAGGCCAGGAACCTGTGTCGGCGCCCCAGTAGTCCTTCGGGCGGTTGTGTGCCTGTGCAACTGGGGGTTTGCCTAGATACCTCCCGCAAGGGGCATGAGTAGAGTTATTACCATAATGACTGTAGGAAGGTGGCTACCTGACTATGGTTACCCCAGATTTCTTGCCTGTGTTTAGCTGGTTTTTTTACTTAGTTGACCTGGTTCTCTGCTAATCAGGGCCCCAGGCCATCTGCTCTCTCTGTAAAATGGATTCCATGTACCCTAGGTACATACCACAATTGGAAATGGACTCCTTGTCAGCCCCTGTATAATGCACTATAGGTTCCCAGGGCATAGGGGCCACCAAGGCCTATCAGGGGCTGCAGCATATCTTTTGCCACCCCTGGCTGGTTCTTAAATTGACACAACTGGCTGATTACTCAGCTGGGGTAAGGTGGTGTAATCACCCCTTACTTAGATATGGTATACCTATATCTAAACCTATATCTGGACACATATTAACCTGTGAGCCACTCCTATGGAAGGCCTCATCAATCCTGGAGGCAGAGTGCGTGGTTTCATGTGAGATGGAGCTCTAGCATGAGCTGAGCCTGTCTGCAGCTGTCGGGAACAACTCCCTAAGCTGTTTCAGGATAATGCCATACGATATACTCTTAAGTGCCTTATAATCCTCGCGGTTATATAGCAACTCTGGTTTGGCTTTATCAAAACATGTCGTGTAAGGTGTCATATGATTTGGAATACTATCCCCTCGCCAGTTCTGGCGACGGGGATAGCATTCTACCCCTCTAGAGGGGTAAGACATGTTACTTTACTTAAATGCGGTTAATTTCTAAAAGGACCTTAGATCCACAAAATGGATGCCTCTGCCACAGACAAGAGTCTGACCCCCTGAAGCTGACCGAAACTCAGCCAAATGGGGCTTGGACAAAGGGTTTCCTGTCGCAGGGGGGTGTTACCACCCTCCAGACAGGAGATAGTGGATTGTAGCAGGGAGGTTTGAAAGAAACCAGACACTGCTTGGGGCGCACAAGGCTGCCCCTTGCATAATCCGGCCAAACCGGTTCTGGGGCACTCCAGCCCTCGTGCCAGGGTGGCCTGGATCAAAGGAAGGGGGTGTATCCACCCACTTCCTGGGTCCCACCCATAGGAGGGGACCTAGCAGGTAATCCAGCCCCCAAAATTAGTATAAGACTGGGAGCAGTGCCAATGCACTTCAGATTATCCTGATGAAACATAAGAAACGAAACTCTGGACCCTTCGACATCCTACTCAACGTAGAAGACTGAAGAATCTCCCTTGTGGTCAAGGAGTGACCACCCTGTGCAAACAGGCACCATCCAGCCTTCAACGTCTACTTTGTTGCAGTTCCCGCCGGAACTCGAGCGACAGAGATCGACGAGATCAAGCTTGCCTGCCTTCCTACAGCCCGATCCACAGTCCCTGCAGAGCTGAGACCCGTGGAGGCGACCGGAAGCGTGAGGCACGCCATCTTGGAAAGACCATGAGACGCTGACCGTGCAGCCCACGAGTGACCCTCGAAGCTGTACACCGGGGTTTGAGAAGCCCCAACCCTGAGCCACACTTGCACCGAAGTTCAGCCCTCCACACTCGACGAGTGCTGTGTGGGGCCCTTCTGCTTCTTTTGGCTCAACGCGTTGGCCCGGTCACTTGCCAGCCGGCTAGTGGCTCCTGTGCCGACGAAACTTGAAATTCGACCTGCGAATCTGGTTGCTCCAGATCTGCACCAGCTCCCCTGAAAAGGAGCCCCCACTCTGACCCTCCTGGTTCGAGTGAGAAGCAATCTCCCGGTTCCGCGTGGATTGCTTTTGCCAAGTGTTGTTTGCTCCAATCTTGAAGCCGACAGCGCCGACGGCGAGAGCCTGCGTGGGACAGATCGTGACCTGCTCCTGGACATCGTAGATGCCCCAGAGCCCACGTGACAGCGGAGAGAAGCTCCTCGACGACCACCTGATTGCGCCCGACATTGCCTGGTTCCGTCCTGGTTCCACCCTGGTCACTGCTGAGTGACCCAGACTCTGTCCCCTCTGCTTTCAGGTACTTTTCGACTCGAGTCCACCCTTGGACTCCACCGGACACTTCTCTTTCACCCCGCCTGCAGCCCTTTCAGCTTCAAGCACCAAGAGCCTGCGTGACGAAACCCGACTCAACTTCGACCCTGTGCACCCGCTTCCTGTGGGTGAGGTAACTTTGCTCCGCCGGTGTTCCCACACTGGTACACATCTCTAGGGTCTGTGTCTTAAGTTTTGTTCCTCTAGGTTCAGCGGAAGTGTCCTTAAACTTTAACTTTACAACTTTTACGCACCATTGGTTAACATTGGTGCATGCGTGCGCTTTCCGCACTGCACCCGAATCCCGTGGGCCTCTCCCGACTTCAGCATTGCTTGTCCCGACTGCTCCCAGCGATTCCCTAGGCCCTAGGCCTAACCACTGTTCGATTGGTATCTCTTATACCACTTGTTTAGTATATGGTTTGAGTGGCCCCCCGCCCTCATCCATAATTGTGCAACTTTGTATGTTTAAACTGTGCTTTTGATTTAACGCTTGTGCCCCTTTATTCATAAAGAATACTGGGGATTGTTTTTAGTAATAAATACATATATTTTTATAATATATACTTGTGTGGTGTCCTTTCATTTGATATTACAGGATTGTATGTGGTAAAACAGCTCGCTTAACACGACCTCTTAAGTTAAGCCTTTAGGCTGCTTAGTCCATGCTACCCCTAGGATAGCTTGTCTAACAAGGTTGACTTACAACCAGACACCATAAGGGATTGTTTGGTCTGATAACCGGTGGTTCCAGAATTGGAAACATCACCTATCAGGCCAACTTCTCACATTGGTGAGCAGCGGTGCGGATTTGAGCTTGCTGTTGTTTTACCATTGCAATCTTTTATCAAATTGAAAGATCACATCAAGTACCTTTTAGGTACATATAAATCAAAAGCTTAGCATATTTAAGTTCTGCTGAACTTAGTAGTTGTAGATTAAAGGGATTAGCACACCCTGACTACAACTCACTAGCAAGGTACAGTAGGGAAACACTTAGTGTAGGTAGGTGCATCACTTACACCACACTAGAGTCATGTCTGACACAGGAAAAGCCTCAGGGTCTGCTCCTGTGACAGTTGACCTTACCAAGGCAACTTCCAGCTATGACAAATTAACCCGAAAGGACTTGATTGCCTTGTGCGTATCAAGAGGGTTAAAAAGGGGCAGAAGTCCCACCTGTCCTATCCTGATAGTCATTCTAGAACAGGATGACTTAGAGAAGGCGAATGAAGTTCCCTTAGAGTCAGGAGATGGAGTGAACCCCCCTGTAACTGATACCACTCCAGAGGAGGAAGAAGAAGAGGAAGAAGAGGAGGAGGAGGAGGACTCAGATGTAGAAAAACAGGATCAGAGGGGTAGCCAGGTCCTAGTTGCCAGGCTTAGCCAGGCCAGCTTAAACCTACTTGGGAATGGAGAGGGCCAGCACCTCCCCAGACCCTATAACATTCTCCCAGGCAACAGAAGAGTGAGATCTCCCTCAGGGGACTCTCATATTTCTAGTGCCTCAAGAGAATCTCAGAGAGGTATGACTGCCTCTCAGAAGATAGAGCATAGGGCCAGAATGAGGGCTGTCAAACTCCAAATAGAGAGGGAGGAGGTAGCCTTGGCTCAAGCTAGACTTGCCTTGGCAAGAGAGCAGAAATTGTGTGGCTTAGATGCCACTGGTGGCAGCAATATTCCTAAAGAGAAACCCAGGTCCTATGATAGTAGAAACCTGACAAAGATTGTGCCCCCCTACAAGGAAGTGGATGACATCCACAAGTGGATAACTGCTCTTGAGAGAGCCTGCATGGTACAGCAGGTTCCTGAGGAACAGTGGGCAGCAATCTTATGGTACTCCTTTTCAGAGAAAGGGAGAGATAAGCTCCTCACTGTTAGACATGAGGATGCAAACAATTACAAAGTCCTGGAGAGTGTTCTGATAGATGGGTTTGGCTTAACCACTGAACAGTACAGGTTGAAGTTCAGAGACACCCAGAAGGCACAGACTCAGGACTGGACTGATTTTGTAGATTGTGCTACTAAGGCTCTGGAGGGTTGGCTACATGGCAGCAAAGTACATGACTTTACAGGATTGTATAATTTGATTATGAGGGAGCAGATCCTAAGTAATTGTCAGAACCAGCTCTTACACCAGCACCTGGTGGACTCTGATCTGACCTCTCCCCAAGAATTGGGAAAGAAGGCAGACAAGTGGGTCAGAACCAGGATTAGGCCTAAGAATCAGGACAGTAACCAGAAGAAGGAGTCTACCAAGCCTCAAGATAAGGGTGGGGATAAAAATAAAGAAAAGACTTCCCCAGGGCCCCAAAACTCCAAGAATGGGGGTGGGTCCCAAGACACTTCTTCAACAGAGAAAAAGCCCTATTGCCATGTCTGTAAGCAGGTTGGGCATTACAAAACAGACAACTGTTGTCCCAAGAATGGCAATAAAGAGAATATACCTCCAAAGCCAGCTCCAACACCTCCTGTTACTGTCAACAGTAATCCCCCAGGAAGTGGGAGCACACCCAGGAATCTGGGTGGGTTTACTTTTGGAGCCCAGGAGGACCCTGGCCAATCCAGGTCCCCATCCCCAAATAATCTTGTTTATGAGACTGGCATGGGGTTTGCCAACTTCTCTGATTGCCCAAATACTTTGAGCAAATATAGACAAGAACCCATCATCAATGGTTTGAAAGTTGAAGCTTTTAGAGACACAGGGGCTAGCATCACCATGGTGGCTGATGGTATAGTCCCCTCTAAGCAACTTTTACCTGGTGCCACATACCAGGTAACAAACATTGATGGCATCCAAACAAATCATCCCATGGCAGTAGTAAGTCTCAGCTGGGGAGGTGTCACTGGCCCAAAGAGAGTGGCAGTGTCATCAAACTTGCCTGTGGACTGTCTACTTGGTAATGATTTGGAAATCTCAGCCTGGGCTGAGGTTGAACAGGAAACCCATTCTAGAATGGTAAATTCCAATGGAAAGGTTAGTGGGGCTGTAATGGCTACAGCCCCAATTCAAGATGTCCTTCCTGAAAAGGTTGGTAGGGCTGAGCAACTCTCTGCCCCATCTGTAGCAAAAGCTCTTCCTGAACAGAATAGCAAAGCTGTTATGATAACAGCAGAAACCCAAACTGAGTTCCCTCCTGAAAAGGTTGGTGGGGCTGTGATGGCCACAGCCCAAACTCAAACTGATATGTGTGTTGTGAAGCCTGAAATGATGGATAACTCCACACAAACTGAGAGCACAGAGGAGGACGAGAAATCTCCCCCTCACCAGACTTTAGGAAAGGATCAGCCTCCTCAGGGAACTGATCTTACCCCTGATGAAGGAACTGCCCCAGAGGTGGTTAGGCCTAGCCTGACAGAGCCTCTGATGTCAGTGGACCCTTCTCAGGTGGGACCCAGTCTGGAGCAGGTAACCTGCCCCTCTCTACCTTGCCTTAGTCAGCCCAGGGCTGCATAGGACAAGAAGGACAGTGAGACCCAGAGGGCCCCCTGTCAAATAAAGCACCCCCATCAACAGATTAGGGGCACCAAAACTAGTAGCCCTAGTGAGGTGAAAACTTTAAAAACTCCTGAGGGAGCCCCCTTAAAAACAGTTAGGGACCTCCCACAGATGGATTCTGTTGGGCACAGCCAAACCTGGGACCCAAAGGGCCCAAACCTGAACTGTCCCTCCAGCAAGCCAAACAGAGAGACCCAACCTCCAGCTTTAGGTAGCCAGAGGTTGACCCTGAGAGCACAGTGCAACTCAGTTAAAGAAAGAAAGGCACCCATGGTGGAAGATAATTGGAGGAAGCTGAGCCCTAAATTAGTGGAGCCTCACTTCAATACTCCATATCCAAACCAGCCTTTAACTTTGCATAAACACACCCAAGGTAGTGATTCCCTATGGTGGAGACCCTCTGATAACCCAAGGGTGAGGGACTGCTTAGTGGACCATGAGACAGGGGGTACCCATGCTAGTGCAGGTACTTCCTTATATGGCCACTCAGGCAATATAGGCTTACCTGGCCAAGGATAGCCTTATCTCCTTTCGTTTGGGGTGGGGGTTGTGTAGGAAGGTGGCTACCTGACTATGGTTACCCCAGATTTTTTGCCTGTGTTTAGCTGGTTTTTTGACTTAGTTGACCTGGTTCCCTGCTAATCAGGGCCCCAGGCCATCTGCTCTCTCTGTAAAATGGATTCCATGTACCCTAGGTACATACCACAATTGAAAATGGACTCCTTGTCAGCCCCTGTATAATGCACTATAGGTGCCCAGGGCATAGGGGCCACCAAGGCCTACCAGGGGCTGCAGCATATCTTTTGCCACCCCTGGCTGGTTCTTAAATTGACACAACTGGCTGATCACTCAGCTGGGGTAAGGTGGTGTAATCACCCCTTACTTAGATATGGTATACCTATATCTAAACCTTTATCTGGACACATATTAACCTGTGAGCCACTCCTATGGAAGGCCTCATCAATCCTGGAGGCAGAGTGCGTGGTTTCATGTGAGATGGAGCTCTAGCATGAGCTGAGCCTGTCTGCAGCTGTCGGGAACAACTCCCTAAGCTGTTTCAGGATAATGCCATACCATATACTCTTAAGTGCCTTATAATCCTCGCGGTTATATAGCAACTCTGGTTTGGCTTTATCAAAACATGTCGTGTAAGGTGTCATACGATTTGGAATACTATCCCCTCGCCAGTTCTGGCGACGGGGATAGCATTCCACCCCTCTAGAGGGGTAAGACATGTTACTTTACTTAAATGCGGTTAATTTCTAAAAGGACCTTAGATCCACAAAATGGATGCCTCTGCCACAGACAAGAATCTGACCCCCTGAAGCTGACCGAAACTCAGCCAAATGGGGCTTGGACAAAGGGTTTCCTGTCGCAGGGGGGTGTTACCACCCTCCAGACAGGAGATAGTGGATTGTAGCAGGGAGGTTTGAAAGAAACCAGACACTGCTTGGGGCGCAAAAGGCTGCCCCTTGCATAATCCGGCCAAACCGGTTCTGGGGCACTCCAGCCCTCGTGCCAGGGCGGCCTGGATCAAAGGAAGGGGGTGTATCCACCCACTTCCTGGGTCCCACCCATAGGAGGGGACCTAGCAGGTAATCCAGCCCCCAAAATTAGTATAAGACTGGGAGCAGTGCCAATGCACTTCAGATTATCCTGATGAAACATAAGAAACGAAACTCTGGACCCTTCGACATCCTACTCAACGTAGAAGACTGAAGAATCTCCCTTGTGGTCAAGGAGTGACCACCCTGTGCAAACAGGCACCATCCAGCCTTCGACGTCTGCTTTGTTGCAGTTCCCGCCGGAACTCGAGCGACAGAGATCGACGAGATCAAGCTTGCCTGCCTTTCTACAGCCCGATCCACAGTCCCTGCAGAGCTGAGACCCGTGGAGGCGACCGGAAGCGTGGGGCACGCCATCTTGGAAAGACCACGAGACGCTGACCGTGCAGCCCACGAGTGACCCTCGAAGCTGTACACCGGGGTTTGAGAAGCCCCAACCCTGAGCCACACTTGCACCGAAGTTCAGCCCTCCACACTCGACGAGTGCTGCGTGGGGCCCTTCTGCTTCTTTTGGCTCAACGCGCTGGCCCGGTCACTTGCCAGCCGGCTAGTGGCCCCTGTGCCAACGAAACTTGAAATTCGACCTGCGAATCTGGTTGCTCCAGATCTGCACCAGCTCCCCTGAAAAGGAGCCCCCACTCTGACCCTCCTGGTTTCGAGTGAGAAGCAATCTCCCGGTTCCGCGTGGATTGCTTTTGCCAAGTGTTGTTTGCTCCAATCTTGAAGCCGACAGCGCCGACGGCGAGAGCCTGCGTGGGACAGATCGTGACCTGCTCCTGGACGTCGTAGATGCCCCAGAGCCCACGTGACAGCAGAGAGAAGCTCCTCGACGACCACCTGATTGCGCCCGACATTGCCTGGTTCCGTCCTGGTTCCACCCTGGTCACTGCTGAGTGACCCAGACTCTGTCCCCTCTGCTTTCAGGTACTTTTCGACTCGAGTCCACCCTTGGACTCCACCGGACACTTCTCTTTCACCCCGCCTGCAGCCCTTTCAGCTTCAAGCACCAAGAGCCTGCGTGACGAAACCCGACTCAACTTCGACCCTGTGCACCCGCTTCCTGTGGGTGAGGTAACTTTGCTCCGCCGGTGTTCCCACACTGGTACACATCTCTAGGGTCTGTGTCTTAAGTTTTGTTCCTCTAGGTCCAGCGGAAGTGTCCTTAAACTTTAACTTTACAACTTTTAAGCACCATTGGTTAACATTGGTGCATGCGTGCGCTTTCCGCACTGCACCCGAATCCCGTGGGCCTCTCCCGACTTCAGCATTGCTTGTCCCGACTGCTCCCAGCGATTCCCTAGGCCCTAGGCCTAACCACTGTTCGATTGGTATCTCTCATACCACTTGTTTAGTATATGGTTTGAGTGGCCCCCCGCCCTCATCCATAATTGTGCAACTTTGTATGTTTAAACTGTGCTTTTGATTTAACGCTTGTGCCCCTTTATTCATAAAGAATACTGGGGATTGTTTTTAGTAATAAATACATATATTTTTATAATATATACTTGTGTGGTGTCCTTTCATTTGATATTACAGGATTGTATGTGGTAAAACAGCTCGCTTAACACGACCTCTTAAGTTAAGCCTTTAGGCTGCTTAGTCCATGCTACCCCTAGGATAGCTTGTCTAACAAGGTTGACTTACAACCAGACACCATAAGGGATTGTTTGGTCTGATAACCGGTGGTTCCAGAATTGGAAACATCACCTATCAGGCCAACTTCTCACAATGACGCAGCAGATGGGTGGTTCGCCACTGTGCTGCTTGGCTCATCAGGCGGGCAGGTGGCGAGAATGCCGCCTGCCCTTGGATCGCCCGTAAGATAACCCACCGTGATTACATAATGTTGTATGTAATAAAATAAACCTGCAGCAACTTTTCCCAATCTAACACTGGTGTCTGTGTGTTATTTGCGGAATGTTGGGTATGTTGGGGCGGGGGGTGCTGTTGTCCTGATGGGACTATGGGGTGCGAACCAAGGGGGTCCCTGGAGTCATGGAAAGGGGGTCGAACATTCCCAGGCCTCACTTCTTCCAAAATGTGCTTTTCCTTTTGGATAAAGACACCAGTCAGGGACGCTTTACTCTGATGGGTAACATGCTTCTGCTGATGTTAATTGTGCCTCCTGTGGGGCAGACAGGTACAACAATCCTAACATCAGGTGCCCGCTTGGCTGAATGAAATGCAATGATGAGGGTTGAAGGGACAGTTATGCAAAAAACAAAATTGCATTACTTATGTACTGGTATTACTAAAATCTACATTTTGGAAGCTCCATTGTATCCTAAAATATTATAAAATAATAACGTATGCATTCACAGGCTGTGACCTCGTAGCACAAAAAATGACACGTCACTATTCTCCACTGCACCAATCAAATGTAAATCTGTGGCTCTCTGGTTACAGACACAGACCTCTGCAGGGCATTAACTAAGAGAGGTTTCATATTGTTCTACAGTGCATTTCCCACTGGGTAACATCCTTTTAAAATGCATTTTTAATTTAAGCTACCTAATATTTTATATGCAGCTACCTAATTGAGAAAGTTCTAAAACCAAGCAAAATATTTTGGGGCTTATTTATGAGACGCTTGTGCCGCTGGAGCGTCACTTTTTTTTAAGCTCCAGCAGCGCGAGCATCTCAATCATATCTATGTGCGACGCAAAGTCACCCAGCGTGGCTTTGAGTGGCCTCCTAGATATGGAGTAAGACACAGAAGTGCAAGTTGCTGCGTGGCCTTACTCTGCTTCAAGGAGGCGTTCCATGGGCGTTACGGTGGGTGTTCCCATGCCACACCCACGGATTTTGACGCTGCCCCAGATATACAAAAGCATGTAAACCCGGGACAGCGCCGACACCTTACGCCTCCACACAGCAGGCAGGATGCACCTCACATAGAAAGAGGCAAACCTCTCTCTGGATTGTTTCTGGAACAATCCTGCCTCTGTTGGCGCTGGGCAGCAGTTTGTGTGCCAACACAGGGGGAAAGGACAAGAATGTACCATATTTCATAAATAAGGTGCATTCCAGTCCTTTCACATTGGCGTAGGGCAGCCCAGCAAGAAGACTTGTGGCACTGCTGTAGGAGAGTAGGGTCTGCTTCCTATGGTCACCCCCACTTTTTGCTGTGATTCTCTGGTTTTTCGACTCTAGACTGGCTGTGGCCCTGCTAATCAGCACCACAGCCCAGCTATTCTCTCTCTAAATTATTACCATGTACTTTAGGTACATACCACATTGGGTATGTACCCATGTGGTATGGATTTTGGGTATTGGGTCACCTTTGTGTGCCCCTGTATAGTGTACCCTAGGTACCCAGGGCATAGGTGCATCCAAGGCCTACCTGGGGCTGCAGCATGTATTATGCCACCCCTGGCTTGCCTTCCAAACTGACACCACAGCTCTGCTGTGGCAGCTTGGGTAAGGTGGTGTAAACACCCTTAACTGGGATATAGTATACCTATACCCATACATATATATAGACACATATACACCTATAAGCCACTCCTATGGTAGGCCTTGACAATCTTGGAGGCAGAATGCTTGGTTATAATTGAGAGGGTGCCCTAGCATGAGCTGAGCCCCTCTGCAGCTTTCGTAACCATCTCCTTATAGTTGTTCTATGATATAGCCATACCATATACTCTTAAATGCATTATAATCCTAGCGCTTAATGCTAACTTTGGTTTGGCTTTATCGAAACATGTCGTGTAAGGTGTCAAACACTTTGGAATACTACCCCCCACCGGTCCTGGTGGCGGGGGTAGCATTCCACCCTTCTAGAGGGAGAAGACATGTAGTTACTGGTACACCCGGTTAAAATTAAACAGAGCCCTGGCACCACAAAATGGATGCTGCTGTCGCAGACACAAGTCTGCCCTCCTGCTGCTGGATGAACTCTGGCAGGGGAGGCCTGGACAATACGTTTCCTGTCAGGGGAGGTACCAGTACCTCTCCAGACAGGCTTTAGTGTATTTGGGCAGGGAGGGTTGCATTCAGAAATACTTTTCCAGACACTGCCTGGGGCACACAAGGTGCTCCATGCATAGCCCAGTTCAAACCGGTTGCTGGGGCGCAAGCCCTAGCTCTGGCGTGAAACTAGACAAAGGGAAGGGGGTGTACCCACCCCCTCCCCTGGTCCACCCATAGGAGGGACCTAGCAGGTAGTCCAGCCCCCTAACTCAGTATAAGTATAGGAGCTGTGTCCCTAGGACTTTAGATTCACCTGGACGACATCTTGATGCTGAAATCCCGGAACTTCGACAATCCATACCGACTGGAAGACTGAGGACATCTCCCTTGTGGTCAAGGAGTGACCACCCTGTTCAAACAGGCACCACAAGTAACTTTGCCGGCTAGCAACCTCGATGCTCCCGCCGGATCCCGAAGAGGCTGCAACACAGGAACTGGACTTCCAGACTTCTCTGACCCCGACCCACATCCACAGCGAAGCTGAGACCCATGGCGGACACGAGAGTCGTGGGACCGGAACTCCTGATCATCCTGCTTACTGTACCGACTCCTGAGGTAACTCGCAGTTGTGCATTGGGGTACTTGAAGCCTTAGACCCGAGCACGATTTGCACTGAAGCTGAAGCCCGCACACTCCACGAGTGTCCCGTGGGCCCCGCCTTTGCATTTCATCTCGACGGGTCTTCCCGGTTCCTAGCCCGTTGGCTAGTGAGCCCCTGGAAGACCTTTTTTACAATTTAACTTGCTTTAGTGGTTGCTCCAAGCTTGCTCCAGCTTCCCAGAAAAGGAGAAGCACCCCAGACCTTGCTGGTCTGCAGCAGAGCCAATCTTAACATCCGGCGTGGGTTGCGGCTGCCAAGGCTTGTTGGGTCCAATCCGGATACCGACACCACAGCCATCTAGATCATTTGTGAGACAGCTCAAATCCAGTGCCTGGTCATCGTCGATGCCTCCTGAACCACATGGCTGAAGAGACAAGCTCACCGTCTTCACTTCGAAAGCACCCGACATTGCCTGGTTCCTCCTGGTCACTGGCTAGTGAGCCAGACTCTGTCCCCTCTGCTTTCAGGTTCTACAGATCTTCGATCCACCCTTGGATCCACCCGGACACTTCTCCTCTGGTCGCCTGCAGCACTTCTTTACTGGTCTCCATAGAAAACGACGACAAACCCCGACACGAAAAGGCACCTATGCACCCGACTTCCCTGGGTGGGGTAACAAGAGTACTCCGGTGCTCCCGTGGGTCGTGACTCTCGAAGTGTCCTAGTCTAAAGGGGTTTTACCGTAGTTCATCCGGAAGTGTTCTTAAACAGTAACTTTGTAACTTCTTCGTTCTCCATTATAAGTCAATGGTAACCCGTGGCTGTGTTTAGACACTGCACGCGTCTCCCATGGGCCTCCTACTTCCTAATCTTTGGTTGTTTAGTGTAGCCCCAGCGATTCCTTAGGCCCTAGGGCATAACTGTATTTGTGCAACTTATCGTATGCTGATTGAGAATCTTGTAATGTACTTTGACCTCTGACCTCATAAAGAGTGCAGAGGGGATGTGTTTAGAATAAATACATATATATTTGATATATACCTTGTGTGGTGTCTTTTCAATAAAAATAGTGAGCATCAGGGATTGAGAGGCGGAAGAGGCGAGGCGGAAGAGGCGGAGCAGAATAGCTGCAGTGGGCGAGCAGAGCTGAGCTGAGAGGAGCGGGCTGCAGTTCGGCGTTTCGGTGTCTGGCGTTGCATTTGCGTTTGCGCTGCCAGCTGATTGCCGGAAGACCTCCCTTTCCCTCTGCCAGGGGGTCCGAGCCCACCGCCGCGGAGACAACCGCGGAGATATCCGCCAAAAATCAGCACCGGCTTCGGCGGGAGGCTCGAGGTCAATCCAGAGCCTGGCTACTCTCCAGAGCCCGGCTACTCTCCAGAGCCTCCCCAGAAGCCTGCAGGAGCCCGCCAGCCGACCGCAAGTGCACTTGCCAACCCACAGGTGAGAGCGCCCAGGGGGTGGACTAAGCACAGTGCTAGGCGTTTGGCGCCCTGCGCCCAGCGCCCTGGGCCCTCGCCCCAAGAAGAATTTGAGGCTCCAGTCCAGAGTTTCCAGTTGACCGTCTGCTCGAGAGTGCCGCAAGAGAGAGAAGCGGCAAAAGCAGCAGGTGCGGTCTGCAGCGCTGGAGCTCAGAAGGAATCCCCTCGAGAAACCGCGAGAGACCGAGCAGCAGCAGCTCCCGTGAGGCGGCGCAGTGAAGTGCGGTTCATCACTCCTTCCCTTGAGTAACCGCCGAGCTAAGCCCAGAGCTACAGAGCCACAGAGCCCCTGAGTGACCTCCCGGCTCCGAGCCCCGAACTCTGTAGGAGACAGGCTGCCAGCCGCCGCCCCTGGAAACCCCGAGTCGTGCCAGCTGCCAGTTGTTTCCGCACCCGCCCTCACTACCAGCAGCCAGCTGCCAGCCACGGCACGCAGAGAGCGCTGTGAAGTGTTGTGAGTGCACGCAGAAAGCGGAGCGTGGCGGAGCGAGGCGGGGGCTCGGTGGTGGAGCAAGGGCCCCGCGGCTCGTCGCGTACGTACAGCCACGCACCAGTCTGCTCCTGAAGTGGCTTCTATGGGTGAAACTGCCCGGTTCTATATCTACCTGATTGTCGGACTGTGGATTGTGGATTGTGGACCTGTGGACCTTGGACCTTGGACTTGGACTTTGGTGACTCAGGTGTCTTCTGTTTTGCCTGTTTTGGATACTGGGAGCAGTTATTGATTAATCTCAGATACAACCCGGATATAAGTCTTTTACAATATTTAGGATGGTGTGCGCTGGTGATAATTTTAATCTCCAAGTGCTTCCTCCGACCCGAGAAGTCTACCACGGTCACCATAGTCACCATAGCTCCAGTTGCCAGACGGGGGTCGGCGTGCGTCTCAGATTGGGCTACCGCTGAATCGCCCAAGCCTCGGGTAAGGTGTCACGTGAATAGCCGTGGGGTTCTGCGGAGGTATCTGGGGGCTATCTGAGGAATACTCTGTGGCGGACATAACGCCACTTAAAATCTGTCCTAAGGCGGTGCTTCACATCATTCAGTTATCCTTTCTCTTGGAATGAATTGCTCTCTCCTGCTAGCCTTGTCACATCTCTAGCTGGAGGAACTTTACGTTTAAGTGGTGAACATTTTTTTTTTTGCCATGGTAATGTCTGTCAGGCGATTGCGTTCTCAGTCTAAAGTAAAATCTGTAAACCCTCTAGAAGCCATTAACCATAGTGTCAAGAGTGATAAGAGTGACAAGAATTCGTGAAGTCCCCCAAAACCTCAAAAATTAATCCGTAGACGCAGAATTGGTGCTCACCTAACTCTTTTAAAATCATACCCATCAATAACATCAATGTTCTCTAAAAAGGGAAGAAGTTTTAAGAGCGGAACAGGCCAAAATAATGAAGAACTTGGAGTTGTGGGAAATGAGGAGAATTCAATGGAGGTGATAATGGACTCCGAAATAATTGCTGAGAATGGAGTAGATAGCCATATATCAAGACCAGAAGCACTCTTCCCTGTAATAATAATACAGAATTCTAATGGGGACGTAGGCAATGTAGCGCCCCATCTATTGTAAGTCGAGCTGTTGGGTCATATCAAGAAGGGGTAGAGAAAAATTCGGGGTTGGAGATGGAATTGGCTCAATCTAGGAATGAGGTGGCAGTTTCCACGCAGAGTAAGGGTGGCAAAAGTGAGGACGTCACCCCTCCTCCACTAGCAGATTTGATAACCCTTTTTGAAAAAGTACATGACAATGTAAGTGTATCTCAAAGGAGTTTACTAGACTGCTCATCAATAAAAAGAAGTGAATTTTCTCCTAAAAGTGAACGTCAGAAAGTCCATAGTGAACTTAATGGGCAGACAAAAACAGAAGACCTCACTCTTCCGGATATTGCCATTCAACTGGAAAAGAACGCTGAACGACTGAAGCAGTTAGAAAAATCGGGTGCTCAATGTTTGGTTATAGACCCCCATCTGAATAAGGAAATATTGTCTCCTCAAGCAGGATTTCATTTACACATGCCAGGTATGTATAGCAGTACCCCTACTAAATTCTCTTTGACTTCAGATTTTCATGATTTCTCTATGCCCTGTGATAACCGGGTAGGGAATTCCGCGTTTTCATTGTCAAAAAATGAGATTGCAGGTTCAGGGGGGCTAATGTATACCTTTACTAAATTGGAAAAAATTGTAGCTGCAATTTTGTCCCTGCTGGAGAAGAGTGCCTCTAACTCGGATCATATCCTCAAAGTCCTAACACCCATTTTGGGAGGGGTTTTACAACTTAAACAACATAGCCAAGTATGTGTGAAGTGTTCCTCCCCTATACGTAACAATCTTTGTCAATTTAGTGGCAGAATACATGATGCTGCTAATGGCTCAGGGTTAGGGGAACCGAATAATCAGTCGGTGAACGTTGGATGTTTGCCATCTGGAAGAAATCTAACTCCAAGCCCATCCCAAATTATTGCTAATGTCTCTACAAAGGTCCCCACTGAGGGGAAAAGTGTAAATGTAAAGGTCTCTCCAGTGACAGATACAGTGCGTGTTTACCCAATCTTTAATATGAGCAAGTCTAAAAAAAAAAACCTCATGAATCAGCTGAAATAATTAATATTTTAAAAGCCTCTGGAGTGGGGGAACATTTATCAGCAAGTGAGGGAAGTGTTAAAAACCATTGTAGGAGGAAAAGGAAGGGGAAAAATCGCCGGTTCCCAAAACGTAAGCAGAGAAAGCTGCGGTTCCAAAGCGTAGTACAATCGGATCATTCTAATTTTGCTCCTGATGATGAAAATAACACATCAACAGTGGCAAAACAGGGAGGAGCTTGGCGGGCATCTGTGATGGCCGCTTGAGCACAGCGCTCTCCGGACCCTCGCCGCTCCCGGCGATTTATCCTGACTAGATCCTGATTTCTCGTAAGAATTCAAGTAGAGGACGTTTGGCTGATTACCCTGGCACTTTCCGGAATTTGTTTTGGATCTCTTACTCCTGAGCTACAGTGGTCTGAACTTTTGGGCTCCGCCCTTGGGGTGCGCCCGGGACGGGGTGCAGCTCTGTGGCCGTCCTGGAATTGAACAACAACGGCATGAGATCTGGCCTGGTGAGACCCCCTTCCTGAGTTTCGGTTTCGATTCTTCTCGACCTGTGCCACGAGTGTGCGTATCGCGCTTGGCTGAGACTTGGAGACAGTTCGGACACGGGGCTTCTTCTTGTCTATTTGCTGGTTTGGTGGCCTCCTCCCGAGTGGAACCCTTCTCTTTGGTGTACTTTAGATCCTGAGTTTTGGGTGTTTGGCCCGTCGACCCTTGTGGCTTGTCCTGTGACGCATCTTCAAAATGGCGGGCAGAGGGGACAGAGAAACGCGCAAGACGAAAACACCTCTGCGCGGAGCGCCGGTTCAGACGAACGTCATGGACCGTTATACTCAATCTAAGGGGTCCCCCGGAGCTGCCCTACCCGGCCACAGTACGGCGTCTGAACGAATTTTGGAAGAGTCGGCGGAGCCTTCCCTACAGGATATCATGGGCGCCATCTCGGGAGTGAGGGAATCCACCGGACTTCAGTACGAGGCCTTGGCCCACAAACTTGACACCGTGGCCATTGAGGTGAACCTGATTCGTGCTGATCTCGGCAAGACGAATGAGAGGGTGCAGTCATTAGATATTAAATCATCTAGCCTCACGAAGGACGTCTCGGAGCTCCAGACGGAGGTTGGGAATCTTCGTCGGGTGCACGATTTCATGACCCGACGCCTGGAGGATTTTGAGAACAGGGCCCGTCGCTGCAATGTTCGCCTGGTTGGTGTGCCGGAAAACCCTGAACCCCACTCTGTTGATCTCCTGGTGGAGGGACTGATTTTGAACCATCTTGCCCCCTCCGGGCTTACAAAATTTTTCACGGTTGAACGTGCACATCGTGTCCCGGGGGGCAAAGTTAAGCCGGGTGCTCCGCCAAGGCCTATTGTGGCTAAATTGTTTCATTATAGAGATCGGGACGCTATCCTGCAGGCCTCACGGGCGAAGGGCCCGGTGGCCTTCGAGAATGCCACAGTGAACTTCTACCCGGACTTCTCCCAACAGGTTCAAAGACAGCGGATGGAGTTTCGTGGTGCTAAGAAACGTCTTCGAGATCGGGGTCTACGCTATGCTATGCTTTTCCCCACCAGACTTCGTGTCGAGTATAATGAGCGTACTCTGTTCTTTGATAGACCGGATGCTGTTAATGACTGGCTGGACTCCTTGCCTGACCGTCCTCCTGATACTGAGTCTGCCGCTCACCCTGGTGGTGCCGAAGGTGGTGTGGAGATCTGATTGTTTGACTCTGTTGTCTCGTTTTGAATATGTTCCCAGGAGTGGTGGCCGGCGTACCTCTGCAATATGATTATTCATTTTTTGTGTGTTGTCTTTTGCTCTTACTGTAATCTGGGGGCGGGTGGATCGGAGACCTTTCCTCCTCCGGGGTCTTTGTGTAGACTAGGGGCTTATGGGGCGACAGGCACACTGCAGGTTGGGGTGGCTCTTGAGCTTTTTGCAGGGGTGCAGGGTGGGGGGTGTTTCCTTTCAGCTTGGGGGTGGGGGGATGGGAAGTTCTTCCTTTTTTGTGTGTTGTTTTCAAGGCGAATTGCTTCTGTCTTTACTGAGGTTTCTGGTGTCTAGCTCTTGGATGGGGGGTCCTGGCTCGGGTGGGTGGGATGGGGGGTAGAGGGTTGAAATTTGTTTCCTGGAACGTTAATGGCCTGGGAGATCGCATCAAGCGCAGCGTGGTGTTGAAATATATAAGACGTTTGTCACCGGACATTGTTTTCCTGCAGGAGACCCATTTGATTGGGAATGTATGTAATGCAATGAATAGATGGGGCTACAGCCTTGTGGCACACTCGGGGTTTACTTCAGGATCCAGGGGTGTGGGTATCCTTGTTCGTAACTCCCTCCCTCTGGCGATAGATGAGGTGATTCGGGATGATCGTGGGAGATATATTGTTCTGGTGGGTAGATATGAGGGCCGCACCCTGTCCCTCTTTAATGTTTATGTCCCCCCAGGCTTACAAACTGTAACCTTCACTGATTTAGGTCGTGTCCTGTTGGACATTCCTGATAGTGTACTCTTTCTTGCCGGTGACTTTAATTCAGTGCTCTCTGGCCTTCACGATCGCCATCCCCCCAGGGATACCCCGCATGCCCAGCGTTGGTTGGGTGGGTTTTTGGATACTTTTGGCCTTGTGGACTGCTGGCGATTGTTACATCCTACTCAGCTTCAATACACTTTTCACTCTGGTGCCCATGGTAGCCTATCTCGGCTAGATTATTTCCTGATGCCCGCTGCCCAGTCGTCGGCGGTCCGTGAGATTATACATTTGCCAAGGGGCATCTCTGACCACTCGCCGCTCTGGCTTCGTTTTGAGGTCGGAATAGAGGCAGTGGGCCGAGTGGCTCCCATTAACCCATGGTATCTCTCCTCCCCTGAAACTCGTGCCCTCTTGCTCAAGTCCATAGATGCTTATTTCCTGGAAAACGAGGGGTCGGTCCCTTCGGCGGTGTCCCTGTGGGAAGCCTTCAAAACTGTGATTCGTGGCCAGGCCCTTTCTTTGATTGTTGAAGCTAAGAAAGCCGGGAGGAGGGAGGTAGTGGACCTCGAGGGGGAAATCTCTGCTTTGGAGGACGAGTTGGGATCTGATGTCACGCCTGAGAAACTTCATGCCCTGGGTCTAAAACAGTTTGCATATAAATCCCTAGTTACTGACGCTGCAAAAGTGATGTTTCGTGAGCAACAGGGCAGATTGTATGATGTTGGTGATAAGGCGGGTAAACTCCTGGCGTGGTTGGACAAGAAAGAAAGAGCTAATCGTGTGGTGCCGGTGATTCAGTCTGCGAGTGGTGCGAATGTGATTGATCCGATCGCCATTGTAGATCGTTTTGCGGAACATCTCCGTGTTGTGTATGCTCCTGTGTCGGTGAGGGATGTGGCTGACTCTCGCCTCCTTTTGCGTGATATTGCATTGCCCTGTGTCTCTGATTTGGACCGTATCGCTTTGGACTCCCCCTTTACGGTTGATGAAATAGCTACTGCCATTCGTTCGCTCCGTTCGGGCAAGGCGTTGGGTCCGAATGGTTTGCCTATTGAGTTGTACAAGTTGCGACCCGATAAAATGGCGCCATATCTCCGCGATATGTTTTTGGAATCACGTGAGCGTAACCTCCTTCCCTACGATCAGCGTTTGGCTACGATAGTCGTCATCCCTAAAGACGGTAAACCTCGCGACCTTTGTTCCTCATATAGACCCATCTCCCTGTTAAACGTTGAACCCAAGGTTCTGGCGAAACTTTTGGCGACTCGACTCCTATCGGTTCTTGGGGACTTAGTTCATCCGGATCAATCTGGTTTTATCCCGCATCGCAATACTGCTTTGAATCTACGTCGTCTTCACGGCGTGATAGCGAGGGCGGAGCTACTGACTGAACCGGCCATCTTGGCGTCCTTGGATGCCTCCATGGCCTTTGATACTGTGGAGTGGCCTTATTTATGGGCGACTCTTGAGAAGTTCGGTTTCGGGTGCGAGTTTATTAGCTGGATTAAATTATTGTATGCGGAACCTTTGGCGCAGGTGGTTGTGAATGGTAGGGTGTCTGCTCCCTTCCCCCTGGGCAGGGGCACCCGCCAGGGTTGCCCCTTGTCCCCGCTACTGTTTGCGCTCGCCCTTGAGCCGTTGGCGGCCTGGCTCCGCTGGGAACCGTCCCTTAAAGGTATCCGCTGGGCCCCGGACTTCGAGGACCGAGTCTCGCTCTATGCGGACGATATCCTCTTGTATCTTACCTCCCCTCGTAAGTCTTTATCTGTTCTATTTGACGTTCTTGTGTCCTTTGGTGCTAACTCAGGCCTCGTAATCAATTGGACCAAGTCCTGTGTGTATGTTTTGTCTGGTGTCTTGCCTCCATTACCGAGCAGGCTCCCTCTTCAGGTGGCCCGGGATGGTTTCAAATACTTGGGAGTTTTCGTTACTCTGGACTCGTCTCTTCGCTTTGATCGTAATCTCCTTCCTCCGTTGCTCCGACTGCGTCTGGACGTTGCTCGTTGGCGCAGGCTTCCCTTGTCTCCCCTTGGTCGGGCCGCCCTATTTAAAATGATGTCGTTACCGCGGTTTCTTTATGCTCTCCAGAATTATTATGATCCTGTCCCTCAGTCCTATTTTCGGGAGATTGAGACCCTTCAGAGACAACTTGTTTGGGATGGACGCCCGCGTATTGCTCTTGCTAAGCTTTCCATTCCTTGGTATGACGGTGGCATTGCACTCCCCGATATTAAGAGGTATTATTGGGCCTCACACTTGTCCGCTATTAACCACATCATGTTCTCGCCGGGTAGTAATCCGGCGTTTGAGATGGATCGACTTCAGCTTCCGGGAGGTGACTTTAACAGAGTGCTTTACTCTCGCCCTGCTGGGCGCCATCTTGTGGGTCCTACGTCGATTGCTTTGGCGGTGTGGTGGGCCGCGACTCGGAGCCTGGGCTGGGAGGATCGCTTGACGTTAGCCACGCCGCTTTATGCTTCCGAACGTCTGGGCGGTCTTTGGTCTACCAAGGGTTTCGATCGCTGGGACATGATTGGAATTTCTAAAGTGGGAGATCTCTATTCTAAGGGCTCTGTGCGCACATTTCAGGCCCTCCAGGCTGACTATGGCTTGAGTGGTCGGGAATTCTTTCGATACCTACAGGTTAGGCACGCCTTGACCGCTGTATTTGCTCCTGGTGAGATTCCGCCTGATTCTTCCCCCCTTGAGGACCGTGTCCTAGACGGACATCTTCCTGACAGCACTATCTCCCTGATTTATAAGAAACTGATTAATAATCGGACTGATCTGTTGGTCCGACTCCGGGAGGCGTGGGTTCGTGATGGCTTGGAGCTGGATGACGAGGATTGGCAATCGGCTCTCTCTTCTCCTAAAGAGGTGGCTATCCCGGCTCGTCTCCGTTTGGTCCAACTGAAGATCCTTCATCGGGTGTATGTTACGGGACCTCGTTTGCTTGTGATGGGTTTTTCTTCCGATGGGTTGTGTAAACGTGGATGTGGTTTGAGTGCGACTTTCCTACATATTCTTTGGGAGTGCCCGATGGTGGTTGCTTACTGGACGGCTGTGCTTGAGGTTATGGCTGTGGTGACAGGAGTGTCCTTGTGTCCGGAACCTCGTCGTTGTCTCTTGAATGTTTGGGAGCCCACTGACTGCTCGGTGGCCCAGACTAGGTGGGCCACCCTGGGTTATATGGTTGCGAAGCGAGATATTGCTCAACTTTGGGGGGCCTCCAAGCCCCCTGAACTATCGAAATGGGAAGACAACATGGATTGGTCTATGTTCCGTGAGAAGACTGTCTATGTGGCTAGGGGCAGACCCAGGGCATGGACTAGGGTGTGGGGTCAATGGAATGAGTATCGTGGTGCCATCTGTACTCCTCCCCTTTTGTATGACATTGAGCTTTCCCGGTCTCCTTAGGCGAGCGTTCTTGGAACCTTGCATATAGGGGTTGTGCTGGTTCCCCGGCTCCCCCCCTCCTTCTTTTCCTCCTTCGTGCCCCGTCCCCCCCCCCCCCATCCGGGCTCTTTGGAGCTTATAGCTCTGATTCCACTTTTGTTGCTGTCCCCTCCCGTCCTTTGGGCTGACCTTCAGTAGCACACTCTCGCCTTTTTTGTGTGTCTGTTCCTTTTATAAAACAAAATCTGTTTTTGTTCTGTATATTATATGGAGTATTGCATTGATGATTGATCGTTACCGCTACGGAAGTGTATATTGTGTATTTTCTCCTCTTTAGCGGCTGGCCCGTGTGGTTGTAGGCCCATCTTTGTATTTTATTGCATACTCAAATAAAGGTTTTAAAAAAATAAAAAAAAAAAAAAAAAACAGTGGCAAAACAGAGGATGAATTTGAGTACAACTGAGGAGCAAGATAATGTCCCCCAGACGATTAGTCTGACTAGTAGGACAAGTATTACCCAGAATGAAAATGGGTTGGGTGAGTCCAGGAAAAGAAGGGATTCTAATCTGGAGAGTAGCACAGGAGCAACGGTGGATAATATAAAAATCTTTGTACCATCCCCGAGTATAGAACTAAGTGGGACCGCATGTGAATCAGTGGGTCCCGCCCCGATTTTCATGAAGCCTGATGTAAGTAATGGTGGGGGAGTTAGTCGAAATATGACTACATCAGTTAATAACAATAAAGGGGGTAAATCCAATGATTCCACGAAGAGTCCTTATGATACGAATGTATTGTGGTCCCCAGAGTTAGGTACTGGGCATGTGAATAATGCCTTAATTTTTATCCCTCTCTTCGATGCTGAGCCAATGACATTGAATAGAAGGGCCCTTCTAGGAATTCTATTGGAAATTTATTTATTTTATTTATTTATTTGCAGGTTTATATAGCGCTAGGAATAGACTCCCGTAGGAGTATCTCCGCGCTTGAGACAACCGGCATGAGGGGCTAATGATAGTAGCATTGAAATTATAAAACTCGCAAAAACAATTACCTAATTCCAGAATAGAGATTTGCTTGGCTAGTATTGATTAAACAAGAAAGTTTTCAATTGCTTCCTAAAAAGGAGATGGTTGGGGCATTGTCTCAGTAAGAGTGGGAGCGAGTTCCACAGAATGGGACCTACCACAGACAGGGCCTTACCACCCAGTCTGGTTCTGCTGATCTTGGGAACACTCAGTAACAACTGTTCGCTTGACCTAAGGGTGTGGGTGGGAACATATGGTACACATTGTCTTGACAGATATTCAGGTCCTAGATCGTGTAGACCTTTATGTATAATACAACAGGTCTTAAACTTTACTCGTTGGCGTATGGACAGCCAGTGAAGTTTATTGAGCAGAGGTTTGGATGGAGATCTGGGAGGGGCATTAAGAACCAGCCTGACTGCTGTATTCTGCACTACTTGCAAACGATCTAGTACCTCTTCATTTGCACCTGCCAGGAGACCATTGCAATAATCAAGACGACTGATTACTAGAGCCTGAACCAAAGTTTTTCAGTAGGAGTCTGGGAGGAAAGGGAATATCCTACGAAGGAAACCTATCATGTGGAAACAAGATCCCACAATGCTGTTGTCAAGTTGTTTCATAGTCAACTCCGGTTCCAATCGTACCCCCAGGTTCTTGATTATTAGCTTGGGTTCAGGGACTGGGCCTAAGTCAGGTGGCCACCAGTCAGGGGACCACTGGACCCTGGCTTCACCGAAAAGCATCACCTCTGTCTTACCAACATTACATTGAAGAAAGTTGGAAGACATCCACCAAGCTACTGCCTTCATCCCCTCGGAGAAAGATTGTATAATCTCCGGTGTTAGTTGTTTGAAGGGAAAAAGAAGCTGCGTATCGTCAGCATAGGACACTGGACAGAAACCAAAAGCTCTGGTTATATCAGCCAAGGGGGCTACATAGGTATTAAACAGGGTCGGGCTCAAACAGGATCCCTGAGGAACCCCCTTGGTGATCTTAATCTCTTCCGACCTAAACTCACCCATGGTGACACATTGGGTGCGGTCTGAGAGAAAGTTCCTAATCCAGTCCAGTGCCTTGCCGCCGATTCCACTCACAGTCAGTCGTTCGATTAAGATGTTATGTGAGATGGTATCGAACGCTGCCGATAAATCCAGCAGCACCAGGACAACGGAATAACCATTGTCCTGGTACATACGTAGATCATCCGTTATCGACAGCAGGGCCATTTCGGTACTATATTTTGGCCTGAAACCTGACTGTGAGGGATCAAGGCTACCCGATTGTTCAAGGTAGTTGGATAGATGTTTGTTAGTGTGCTTCTCGATGATTTTCCCGAAAAATGGTAGCAGGGAGATCGGCCTAAGATTTGACATGTTGGTCCAAGGGGAAGAAGTGTTCTTCCTAATCGGTCTGACTAGGGCCTTTTTCCATTCCTGCGGGACACTTCCTGTTGTTAATGAGAGATTCACCAGTCTCTGAATGTCGGGACCAAGTGTTCTCCCTAAAGGTCCCATTAACCTGGCTGGAAGTAAATCAGCCGGGCTCCCACTTTTGATGTCAGTGAGCAGCTTCTGGACCTCTGACAAAGATATCTCAGGGAAATTTTCAAAGGTGTGGGAATTGGTGGACACAGTTTGAACCAAAGTTAGATCATCCTGGCTGGTCATGGTTGGGATAAGTGCCTCTATCTTTTCATAGATTGCGTCAATTTTTTCAGTGAAAAAACTCGAAATGCTGTCACAAAGGTACTGTGATGCCATATCTGCACTTTCACATGCCCTCGGTTTTAAAAAGGTGTTAACAATCTGGAAAAGTGCTTTCGAGTCGTTGCCTGCGGCCTCTAACTGCGAAGTAACATAGTCCTTACGCGCAGATCGAATAGCTTTATGATAGATGTTTATAGCCTTCTGGTGATTGATTTTATCTTCCTCCAAGTGTGACTTTCTCCATATCTTTTCAGTCTTTCTAGCCCTGCGCTTAAGGCTTCGCAGTTCTTCCGAGAACCAAACCTCCTGTTTTCTAGCAAAACTCTTTTTAAATGTTTTTAGCGGGGCAATCTGTTGCACCGCAGTATTGGTGGCTGAGTCCAACTTTGAAAGTGCAATATTAATATCATCAGTGGCCAGAAAGAGAGGAGGAGCGTAAGCTTTTTCAAAGTTTTCATTGGTTATTTTATGCCATTGCCTTCGTTTGAGTGGAATTTGTACAGGGGGATTGGGACATACACCCGTCTCCGGCATTGAGAACTCAAGCACAAAATGGTCTGTCCAATGATACTGTTTAGGTGCATAGCATTCAATGCCAGCAAAATTGGAGAGAATCAAGTCTAAAGTGTGACCTACCAGATGTGTCGGTCCACCATTACGCTGTTTTAGTCCTATTAAGGATAAATCAGTCAAGAAGGATTGTGCCTCACTATTATTTTCATTCTCACTGTGGATGTTAAAATCACCAACCAGTAGGAAATCTTTATCTGGATGCACATGCAAGGCTAATGCTTCCACTAACTGTTTAGATGTACCTTTTATGGGGCCTGGGGGGCGATAAACCAGAGCTCCTTTTCTACTATATTTGGCTGACATGCCAATTTTAAAGACCATCATTTCAAAGGCCGGGTTACACCATTGGTCAAGAACCGAGACCGAGATGTTATCTTTATAAACGATTGCTTTTCCCCCACCGGCTTTATTGGGTCTGTCCATTCTAATGATCTTATAACCCTCCGGTATACCAAGGGTAATGGCTGGGGTTGAATGGGGTTTGAGCCATGTCTCCGTAAGGAAACACAGGTCAGCCTTATGTGTGGAAATGAGGTTCCAGACCTCAGTGTGATGCTTTGCTAAAGATCTTATATTGCATAGTAGGTTGTTTCCACCCTGGACTAATACAGTAGGTATATTTATTAAACATTGTTGGGGGGATGCATTTATTTCTATTTGAAATTGATTCTGACATAGCCTACACGAAAACGGCCCTTCCGGAGAGCAGTGATGTATTTTCTTACATATTGTAAATGAATTATGGCGTAAACACTTTAGAGCCTGTGCAGAGTAGATCAAGTTGGGTATCTTAGCTGCAAAGGAAGTTTCTGCCATGGCCCCTGGTCCCGTCTGGTCGTGGACGGGCACAGACGGGCTTCTCTGTGGCGCGTCTCAGGCGCTTCGCTGCGCGCGACCGCTGCGCGCTTTCTGTGACGAGGGGGGTAAATACCCCTCTGCGTGCTGCAGCTAGAGCGCTGACCGCTCGATGTGGGCGGAAGTCACCTGGCTCTGCCTGACCCGCCCTTCGCTCAAAGGCACTGGTTGCCGAGTCGGACCGGGGCGGGCAGGTCGTGTGATCGAGCCCAGGCTTCACAACAGTAAGTTTTTTTCAATGCACATAAGCCCCTGATCTGTAGTGCAAATAAACAAATTCAGTAAGTGAGTTTTAAAATACGGCGCAGTTTAAAATATCTGCCAATCGTTGCTGTCATTAAAATTTAAATGCTACATTCAACAGCTTACAGCACTTAGCGTCAGCGGGTCGGGGAGACACTGCCACCGTCCTCCCTACTGCAATTCGCCGCCTGCTCCTCGCTGCCTAACTACCCCTCTGCGTGCTGCAGCTAGAGCGCTGACCGCTTGATGTGGGCGGAAGTCACCTGGCTCTGCCTGACCCTCCCTCCGCTCAACGGCACTGGTTGCCGAGTCGGACCGGGGCGGGCAGGTCGTGTGATCGAGCCCAGGCTTCACAACAGTAAGTTTTTTTCGATGCACATAAGCCCCTGATCTGTAGTGCAAATAAACAAATTCAGTAAGTGAGTTTTAAAATACGGCGCAGTTTAAAATATCTGCCAATCGTTGCTGTCATTAAAATTTAAATGCTACATTCAACAGCTTACAGCACTTAGCGTCAGCGGGTCGGGGAGACACTGCCACCGTCCTCCCTACCGCAATACGCCGCCTGCTCCTCGCTGCCTAAATACCCCTCTGCGTGCTGCAGCTAGAGCGCTGACCGCTCGATGTGGGCGGAAGTCACCTGGCTCTGCCTGACCCGCCCTCAGCTCAACGGCACTGGTTGCCGAGTCGGACCGGGGTGGGCAGGTCGTGTGATCGAGCCCAGGCTTCACAACAGTAAGTTTTTTTCAATGCACATAAGCCCCTGATCTGTAGTGCAAATAAACAAATTCAGTAAGTGAGTTTTAAAATACGGCGCAGTTTAAAATATCTGCCAATCGTTGCTGTCATTAAAATTTAAATGCTACATTCAACAGCTTACAGCACTTAGCGTCAGCGGGTCGGGGAGACACTGCCACCGTCCTCCCTACCGAAATAGAGGATCTAAAGTTAATTTCCTCTAAAGATATCGAACTGGTCCTTTTAGCTTGCAGGGACATACCTCAGGTCACCAAAGCAATCTTTACTTCAGGGGTGGTGTCGTCCCTCGTGTTAGCAAATGTGGATGGCTTTAGGAAAAGAGGAATAGATGTCATTGTTTGCCCCACATCCCAGGGTGCTCTGTTGAAGCGACTCAAAACTTCTCATTTTGGGCAAGGGACAGGATTAAATGACCATGAGGGTGAGAATATGACTTCTAAATTTGAGGATTTGAAAATTACAGTTGGGAGGGGATCGGGTGTAAGAAAAATAAAGGTAGTAGCACCCGAGGTTCCTGAGGTTTTTGGCATTGATAGTGAAGATGAGGTGTCAAAATGGAACTGGATCGCAGGCACTTTGAATGGGGCTAAATCTACTAACACTATCCCCATTGAGTGGAGGTAGCCTACTAGGAACAATCGTGTCTTGGAATATGGCGGGGCTAGGAAAAGAATATTTTAAGCTTATTTCCTTAGCACACCTAGACCCCAAAATAATCTGCCTCCAAGAGACGTGGGCAATTGAAGAATTCCAGTTAGATAACTACTACGTGTATTGTAGTGCAGCAAAAAAATCTATAAAGGGGCATGCAAGTGGAGGATTAGCTATTTTGCTAAGTTGCGAGTTAGTATGGGTCCCTGAGATATTTATTCATCCTTCAAATTGCTGTATCTGTGCAAAGTTAAAATTAGAACAAGACAACTTGGGTTGTGCGACATTTCTGTATGTGGTAAATGTATATATTTCTCCAGGGAAGGCGTCCACCCCACTGGTCGACTCCATTTGCACTTTTGTGCAAAAGTTATGTAGCAATGATGAAAGAGTGTGTATCCTGATGGTAGGAGATTTTAATGCCAAGATTAATAATAGTTCAATCGCATCCTTTTCCAATTTGGACCTGGAGGAGGTTTGGTTTACACCAGAGGCAGTATTCCCTTCCAATTTAAGATCTGATAAACGTGGCCTTTTACTGTTGCAAAATTTGAGAAACCTTGACCTTATAGTATTAAATGGCAGATTCCCAGAGGACTCACCTGCAGCCCTCACCTTTCACGGGTCATATGGCAATTCCCTTCTCGACTATATGGCAGTGTCATTTCAACTGTTCGGGGCATGCTCCCAGTTTAAGGTTCTTCCTACTAATTTGAGTGACCACAACATATTGGCTGTCAAGATAGCTTTAAACTTCGAGAAACCTGAACTATGGAATCAAAGGAATGAGATAGTAACATATTCTCGAAGTAATGGGCGCACTTGTTGGTCACATAAGAACCTTCCGAATCTTCATTGGGTATTTAAGAACATTGCGTTCAGTTTAACCTGGGAGAACCCGATCGTGAGATATGAAAGAGTCATGACTGCTGTCAGACAGTTGGGAAGAAAGATGAAAGGTGATAGCGCCGCCCCCAAAGTAACACTTTCTAATGAAATTAAAACTCTTAATAATAAGATAAATGGGTTGATCAGATCCCAATTTATAGACCCATGGCCGTCAAGACAAAAAGAGATATACAGACTAAAACAGGTCCGGAAAAGGAAAACAGCTGCAGATCGCAGGGCCTCTGAAGGCGAAAAATGGGTTAACCTTCGGGAAGTGGTACTCTCGGGGGATACTAGAAAGTACTGGGCATTGATTGCCAAATACTGTGACAGTAGAGTAAAATCTCAGCCCATGTTGATCTCTGAATCTGAATGGTCTACCTATATATCCCTATTGTACGCCCCCAATCCTATAGATGCTGGGGTTGAGGTGTTCAATAGGTCTACATTTTCGGTAGAAGAGGTAGAAGCACCAATAATGAGCAAACTAAAGGGATACATTAAGGGGACGAGATACTCCGGGGCAATGGAGCCGGATGATGTCCCTGTAGCCATAATAAACAAGCATTAGAAATGCAATCGGGCTCGGATTTATTTGAGTTTGAGCTAATGGCATTGTAAATGCCAATGTATTGTTGCTATGTGTTATGGAGTGTGTTCATGTGGTGTGTACTGCCAGTGATCTCCTTGTGAGTGTGAGAATATTGCACCGTTACTGCCTGTGATGTCCTTCTTGTGAGTGTGAGAAGCTTGCACCTCTGCTGCCTGTGGTCTCCTTCTGAGTGTAAGAAGCTTGCACTGCTGCTGCCTGTGATGTCGTTCTTGTGAGTGGGAGAAGATTGCACCTCAGCTGCCTGTGGTCTCCTTGTGAGTGTAAGAAGCTTGCACAGCTGCTGCCTGTGATGTCCTACTCACTACTCTACTCTACTCACTACTCTGCACTCACTACTCACTACTCTACTCACTACTCTACTCACTACTCTGCACTCACTACTCTGCACTCACTACTCACTACTCTACTCACTACTCTACTCACTACTCTACTCACTACTCTACTCACTACTCTACTCACTACTCTACTCACTACTCTGCACTCACTACTCTACTCACTACTCTACTCACTACTCTACTCACTACTCTACTCACTACTCTACTCACTACTCTGCACTCACTACTCACTACTCTACTCACTACTCACCTCACTACTCTACTAACTACTCACTACTCTACTCACTACTCTACTCACTACTCACTACTCTTCACTCACTACTCACTACTCTGCTCACTACTCACTACTCACTACTCTCCACTCACTACTCTACTTTCTACTCACTACTCTACTCACTATTCTACTCACTACTCACTACTCTACTCACTACTCTACTCACTACTCACTTCTCTACTCACTACTCTGCACTCACTACTTTACTCACTACTCTACTCTACTCACCTCACTACTCTACTCACTACTCTACTCACTACTGACTACTCTACTCACTACTCTGCACTCACTACTCACTACTCACCTCACTACTCTACTCACTACTCTACTCACTACTCACTACTCTACTCACTACTCTACTCTACTCACTACTCACTACTCTGCACTCACTACTCTGCACTCACTACTCACTACTCTACTCACTACTCTACTCACTACTCTACTCGCTACTCACTACTCTACTCACTACTCACTACTCTACTCACTACTCTGCACTCACTACTCACTACTCTACTCACTACTCTACTCACTACTCACTACTCACTTCTCTACTCACTACTCTGCACTCACTACTTTACTCACTACTCTACTCACCTCACTACTCTACTCACTACTCTACTCACTACTCACTACTCTACTCACTACTCACTACTCTCCTCACTACTCACTACTCTACTCAACTCACTACTCTACTCACTACTCACTACTCTGCACTCACTACTCACTACTTTACTCACTACTCTACTCACAACTCTACTCACTACTCTACTCACTACTCACTACTCTGCACTCTCTACTCACTACTCACTACTCTGCACTCACTACTCACTACTCTACTCTCTACTCACTACTCTACTCACTACTCTACTCACTACTCACTACTCTGCACTCACTACTCACTACTCTGCTCACTACTCACTACTCTACTCACTACTCTCCACTCACTACTCTACTCACTACTCTACTCACTACTCTACTCACTACTCACTACTCTGCGCTCACTACTTTACTCACTACTCTACTCACCTCACTACTCTACTCACTACTCTACTCACTACTCACTACTCTACTCACTACTCTGCACTCACTACTCACTACTCTACTCACTACTCTACTCACTACTCTACTCACTACTACCTACTCTACTCACTACTCACTACTCTACTCACTACTCACTACTCTACTCACTACTCTGCACTCACTACTCACCTCACTACTCTACTCACTACTCTACTCACTACTCACTACTCTGCACTCACTACTCACTACCCTACTCACTACTCTACTCACTACTCTACTCACCACTCTACTCTACTCACTACTCTACTCACTACTCACTACTCTACTCACTACTCTGCACTCACTACTCTACTCACTACTACCTACTCTACTCACTACTACCTACTCTACTCACTACTCACTACTCTACTCACTACGCACTACTCTACTCACTACTCACTACTCTGCACTCACTACTCACTACTCACTACTCACCTCACTACTCTACTCACTACTCTACTCACTACTCACTACTCTGCACTCACTTCTCACTACTCTACTCACTACTCACTACTCTACTCACTACTCTGCACTCACTACTCACTACTCTACTCACTACTCTACTCACTACTCTATTCACTACTCACTACTCTGCACTCACTACTCACTACTCCACTCACTACTCACTACTCTACTCACTACTCTACTCACTACTCACTACTCTGCACTCACTACTCACTACTTTACTCACTACTCTACTCACTACTCTACTCACTACTCTACTCACTACTCACTACTCACTACTCACTACTCACTACTCACTACTCTACTCACTACTCACTACTCTACTCACTACTCTACTCACTACTCTACTCACTACTCTACTCACTACTCTACTCACTACTCACTACTCTGCACTCACTACTCACTACTCTACTCACTACTCACTACTCTGCACTCACTACTCACTACTTTACTCACTACTCTACTCACTACTCTACTCACTACTCTACTCACTACTCTACTCACTACTACCTACTCTACTCACTACTCACTACTCTACTCACTACTCACTACTCTACTCACTACTCTGCACTCACTACTCACTACTCACCTCACTACTCTACTCACTACTCTACTCACTACTCACTACTCTGCACTCACTACTCACTACCCTACTCACTACTCTACTCACTACTCTACTCACCACTCTACTCTACTCACTACTCTACTCACTACTCACTACTCTACTCACTACTCTGCACTCACTACTCACTACTCTACTCACTACTCTACTCACTACTCTACTCACTACTACCTACTCTACTCACTACTACCTACTCTACTCACTACTCTACTCACTACTCACTACTCTACTCACTACGCACTACTCTACTCACTACTCACTACTCTGCACTCACTACTCACTACTCACTACTCACCTCACTACTCTACTCACTACTCACTACTCTACTCACTACTCACTACTCTGCACTCACTACTCTACTCACTACTCTGCACTCACTACTCACTACTCTACTCACTACTCTATTCACTACTCACTACTCTGCACTCACTACTCACTACTCTACTCACTACTCACTACTCTACTCACTACTCTACTCACTACTCACTACTCTGCACTCACTACTCACTACTTTACTCACTACTCTACTCACTACTCTACTCACTACTCTACTCACTACTCACTACTCTGCACTCACTACTCACTACTCTACTCACTACTCACTACTCTACTCACTACTCTACTCACTACTCACTACTCTGCACTCACTACTTTACTCACTACTCTTCTCACTACTCTACTCACTACTCTACTCACTACTCACTACTCTACTCACTACTCTACTCACTACTCTACTCACTACTCTACTCACTACTCACTACTCTACTCACTACTCTACTCACTACTCACTACTCTACTCACTACTCACTACTCTGCACTCATTACTCACTACTCTGCTCACTACTCTGCACTCAATACTCACTACTCTGCTCACTACTCACTACTCTACTCACTACTCTCCACTCACTACTCTACTCACTACTCACTACTCACTACTCTGCACTCACTACTTTACTCACTACTTTACTCACTACTCTACTCACTACTCACTACTCTACTCACTACTCTACTCACTACTCACTACTCTACTCACTACTCTCCACTCACTACTCTACTCACTACTCTACTCACTACTTTCTACTCACTACTCTACTCACTACTCACTACTCTGCACTCACTACTTTACTCACTACTCTACTCCTGTGTCAGTTTTCTGATGTTAGTGTGAGCCTCCCTTCTATGTCAGTGTACCAGCCTTAGAGCCCCATGTGATGTGATTGTCTCCTTATAAACTGCTTATTACATACTAAGTAAGCTTAGAAGAAGTAACAATATGGATGACCACTGGGGGTGGGGGAGAAGGGGTAAAGGATAAAGATGGAGAGTTCTGGTGATCTAAAAAATGGACCAGGGGTGATGAATATTTTAGGTAAGAAACTTGAAAAAAAAGTGGAAAGTAAAGGGCAAATTTACTGAATGTTAGCGCAACTGATCCCAGCAATCAATGTTTCTGTGTGCGTGGTTCAATTGAGAGAGAAATATTGGCGAGCTATATTTACTAAAAAAGGCCTGTTCCTGCATTCTCCCACTGCACTGCTCCATGATGCACAAGCAGCCACCATTGTGCAAAGGTGTGTGTGTGTGTGTGTGTGTGTGTACGTGTGTGCGTGTGCGTGTGTGTGTGATGGTGTGAAAACTAGATCTGATGCATGTGATTCTCTACATTGCTGGCCGGCTGTTCATGCGCGCACAGAGCTGAAGGGAAAAAAAACACAGCAGTGCACACGCTCCCAGCACCATCTGCCTTCAATTACCGGCACCTCGGACAGCTGGTAATTGAGGATTTATGTATTCTTCTGCGCGTGTCCGAAAACTTTATGCAGGAAGTGAACATTGACAAATTCCTAAGCCCTGTGGCGTGCTGCCTTACTTAAACACAGCCTTGCCTGGACCAATTACCATGCACATGGCAAAATACCACACTCAAAAACCGCGCGCTTTCTGGAATGTGGCAGCCCGGACCCCTTTCAGAATTCTTTTTTTTTTCTAATACATAAGAGCTCGGAAGCCCCGCCCCACTTCGTGGTGACGTAGGTCCGAGCCCTAAAAAGGACCGTGGCGATTGGGCAAAGGTGTTACATCCTCTGTTCGTCCATTGTTATAAGTTTGGGGATATCCCTAATTCCTGGAAGGGCAGTATAATAGTACCTCTATATAAGAAAGGCCCTAAAAATTCTCTTGCAAGCTATAGACAAATCTCCCTTTTGGGCGCAACGGGAAAACTTTTTGCAAAAAGCATCCTTGTCCACCTGCAAGAGTGGGTATTCGGTAATAATCTAATTCCCCTTGAACAGTCTGGTTTTCGGAAGAATAGTGGCACCTTAGACAACATCTCAGTCCTACAAACCCTAATTGATAAATATCCTGTGGGTCGGAGGCTTCCGCTGTATACAGCTTTCATTGACTTCTCCACAGCATTTGATAGGGTAGATCGGGGGACGCTGTGGAGGAAATTGATAAGGATGGGAATCCCAGGGAATTTGTTAAGAGTAATAATCGCTCTCCACTCTTCTACCTGGACTCACGTTCTATTAGGGGGGACCCAAAGCCTATCAAAGAAAATCATCACCCACAACGAGTTGAAGCAGGGGTGCCTCTTGGCCCCTTTACTCTTCTCAATCTACATAAATGACCTTCCAAGCCGGGTAGGGGAGAGTAAAGGGGACCCTCCACAAGTGGGTGATCTAATATTAAGTTGTTTGCTGTATGCTGACGACGCAATCATCATGGACCTAACTCCAATCGGGTTGCAAAGACGTCTAACGGAGCTGGTCAAGTACACTAATGAATATTTTTTTTAAATAAATACTTCTAAGAGTAAGGTAATGATTTTTAGTCAGAAAGGCTGTAAGGTTAGATCAAATCTGAAATGGTTTTCGGGGGATGAAAATATGGAAATAGTGACATTTTATCCTTATTTAGGAAACTATTTTACAAATAGGTGCTCTGCTAACAGACATTTAGATCACTGCAAAAGTAAAGCTATTTCACAAGCATCGGCAATTAACAGCTTGTGGGAAAAGACATTTTTCACATACAAAATAAAGATTCCGCCGACCTTAAATTCGCATGTGAAACAATGGTATGCAACCTTTACCACGCATTTTTTACCACGCAATACCATTACCACAAATTTTTTACAACGCAAAAACTTTTACAACGCAAACTTTTACAACAGATACTATTACAACGCAAGTACTTTTACAACGCATGTACTTTTACAACGCATTTCGTAAAATAAAGGGGTATTTTAAGGGTTAAGGGTTAGGTTTGGGTTTTTGGGTAAAGGGGTAGTTTTAGGGTTCAGGGCTAGGTTTGGGTTTTTGGGTAAAGGGGTATTTTCAGGGTTCAGGGTTAGGTTTGGGTTTTTGGGTAAAGGGGTATTTTTAGGCTTCAGGGCTAGGTTTGGGTTTTTGGGTAAAGGGGTATTTTTAGGGTTCAAGGCTAGGTTTGGGTTTTTGGGTAAAGGGGTATTTTTAGGGTTCAGGGCTAGGTTTGGGTTTTTGGGTAAAGGGGTATTTTTAGGGTTCAGGGCTAGGTTTGGGTTTTTGAGTGAAGGGGTATTTTTAGGGTTCAGGCCTAGGTTTGGGTTTTTGGGTAAAGGGGTATTTTTAGGGTTCAGGGCTAGGTTTGGGTTTTTGGGTAAAGGGGTATTTTTAGGGTTCAGGGCTAGGTTTGGGTTTTTGGGTAAAGGGGTATTTTTAGGGTTCAGGGCTAGGTTTGGGTTTTTGGGTAAAGGGGTATTTTTAGGGTTCAGGGCTAGGTTTGGGTTTTTGGGTAAAGGGGTATTTTTAGGGTTCAGGGCTAGGTTTGGGTTTTTGGGTAAAGGGGTATTTTTAGAGTTCAGGGCTTGGTTTGGGTTTTTGGGTAAAGGGGTATTTTTAGGGTTCAGGGTTAGGTTTGGGTTTTTGGGTAAAGGGGTATTTTTAGGGTTCAGGGCTAGGTTTGGGTTTTTGGGTAAAGGGTTATTTTTAGGGTTCAGGGCTAGGTTTGGGTTTTAAATAAAATTAAATTAAATTATAATAATTTAAATTACTTACATTTAAAAAAAAATTATATACTTACCAATACTTACGTTGTAATGGTATGCGTTGTAAAGGCATCTGCGTTGTAAAAAAATGTGTGGTAATGGTACTTCGTTGTAATGGATCCTGCGTTGTAAAAAATGCGTGGTAAAGGTATGCGTGCTAAAAGTATGCGTTCTAACGTCATACATCCGAAACAATTGACAAATGTGAGTGGGCTAAGTTCGAGAAAGTGGAAGGTAAAATTTGGCGTCAAATATGTAACCTGAGTCACGCTGCATTAATCGCGGCTCCTAGGCTCGAATTTGGCCCTCTCTCTACGTATGTTTTGTCATTGGCAGGGTCTTTAAGGTGGTGTAACGATTTGATAAATGGTCAAGAAAATCTATTAAGGCTAGCATTGCACAAGGAAATTTTTGGTAATTTATTGTGTAAAAGTGTAATTTTTAGAAACTATTTAAAAGCTTTAAGCATTTTGGGTTTAGACTTAGCAGGGGCAGCAGTTTTAAACAAAATAGCATTAAAGCAATTAATTAAAAAATCCATGTATGTGATCTCACGAGAAAGAGATCTGAAAATATGCAGAGGGAATGGCAGACTGGACTGCATAGCGGAGAGCTCAATTATTAAAAATCCTCATCCGTATGTTCTTTGGAACTTGAAACATGGTGTATGCAGAGTGATTCTACTCTTCAGAATGAATTTGTTGCCGTTGAGGATAGTAACAGGAGCTTGGGAGGGTATCCCCAAAAATGAAAGACTTTGTGATTTATGCAATGGTGGTATCCAAGATTTTAATCATGTTTTGATTGTGTGCCCAGCACTTAGTTCAATACGACGCAAATTTCTAAGGCATGTTTTTTTACATTATAATATTTCAACAGCAGAACAGGCACGCAACTTTCTTCAGCACCCCCCGTCAGAACAGATATGTTTTAAGATTTTCTGCTTTTTTAAAGAATTTTTAAATGTATATTAGAAGTCAATAAGTAGGGTGATTAGTGGATTATGTAGTACCTTGTATAACTTCCCTTGTCTTAGCACTTTTGAGCACTTTAAGCATTTTTAATTCGTTGTAACATACGATAAGTAACAATTATTTATTAGTGTGTTTAACAATCCTGTTTGCTACTTAACTTTTTTGTGCATCTTCCGAGTTATTTTGGTTATATTGATGCTAAATAATAATTCTGGGCTCTGTCCAGGATCAGGGCATCTATGCACGAGCACTTTATCATAATATACTTGCACCTTCAGTAGCACTTTACAAAATCATCTGTTGTTAACACTGTTCTCTGTTCTCGACATAAGAAATGTTTTAATTGCTTTTGCTTTTGTTAATCTGCTGCCTGTTTATTGGATAACAATTGTATAAATGTAGTGGAGTTTATTAATCATGGGCTAAAGACAAAAGGGTCGAATCATGTATAAGCCCTGGATAAAGATTACGTTTTTATTGCGTCAGCACAATGTAGATTGCATGGGCACTTAACATGGCACTTTATAAAAACCGGCCGCTATTTGCATTTAAAATTCATCTCCCAAAAATAAGATTTAAAAAAAAAAAAGATTTTAATTATTATATTAGATTAACGTTAACCGTACATTGGATGAACTATACATAATTTCTTAACCATGCACTGCCCAAATGTAATTGTAGATTAGAATAGATCGCTTCATTAAATTAGGGAGTCAGCCAATAGTGTTCCTTACTAGATAATGATTAGAAGATTTCAGTCCCCCGGAGTGACGTATTTAATGATTAACAGAGATTAGTCCCTTTAGGGATGAGGTAATTTTAGGAAAATTGTTTATCACAGTATTTATTCGTAATTAAAGTTAGGGGTTTAATGAAAAATGTATTATGTACTGTGTGTAATGTAGGATAATTACAGGATGTAACCTCTTGGGTTTTTAATACTGTTTTTTATGAATTAATGTTTTATTGTAATGTTATGTGGAATTCTTCGGAATTCCAAATCATAATAAAATAAATTGAAATTGAATTGTGTCTTTTCATTTGGTATTAAAGGGATTACAATTGGTAAAACAACTAGCTTCACATGCTTTCTAAAGTCTTAGCCTATTGACTGCTGGTCCATGCTACCCCTAGGATAGTTTTCTATAAGGTTCTTTACAACCACCATCAATAAGGGTCAGTCAGAAGTCAGTCAGAATATCTTTATTCGACTTATTACAAGTCATACAAATAAACAAAACAATAAAACCCTGAGAAGGGATATATACATAAATAACCCTTCAATGACCTAAAAACATCAAACTAAATACATATTATATTATAAATACTATATACAAGAATAAATAGAAAATGCATTATACAATCCATCAAAGTAAAGAAAAAACATAACAACTATTAAAAAAGTTTAAGGCGACACCTGACCCCCCCTTTTTGCCCTTGCAGCGGCCACTAAAAAGTTGGCAATACAAAAAGTTGTGCGGGGATTTGTCAGGAGTTGTAAATAAAGCAACGCCGGACGCACCTGAGTAAAGCCTGCTTCTTTCAGGATAGGGAGCAAATATTTTCTTCTCTGCTCATGGTATAGGCTGCAAAACATAATAAAATGCATTGTGTCCTGAACAGAAAAATGGTCACAACTGCATGGGGGGGCTAAGTCTGGCTTCTGCCAAGATGTAAAAGAACCTAAATAAAAATGTAGCAGGTTAAACCTAAATTTAGTTAGTAAAAACCTGTGGTAAGGGACTGTAACAAAAATGAGATAAGATGCAAGGGACGATTCACTCACCAAGAGATTGTGAGCCCTAACTGCTGGCTTCTGCATTTCAGCTTCCTCACGACGTGTTTCCATCATAACCCTGAATGACTGTTTTATAAGGTCTATGTCCAGAGCTCTAATTTTATCTGGGCTTAGAAAGAGTTCTGGGCGGCCCAAATCAGTAAATGATTTAATTAAGTAGGCCAACCACGGGATGCTACTATGTTTATCAAGTAATAAGACATCCTTCAATATTATGTGGTTCAAAGGAAGATCTTCGTTCAACCACATTTTCAGCCACAGAGTTAGAGGTGCTAAACTCAGTGAGTCTGACAGGTAGGGTAAACCCACCTCTTTATGTATGGAAAAAGTCGGAGTTGACTGGGGAATAGAGAGAAGCGACCTTATAAATCTATTTTCTGCCCTTTGGATGGGATCAAGATTCACGTACCCCCACAAAGGGGATCCATATAGGGCAATAGCAACAGGCTTGCACTTATAGATCTTTAAAAGTGCTTCCATGGGCCTGGCTCCCAGCTTACCAGCATAGCCCAAGAGCGATGAGGAAGATCTTATAACCGCCAGCCTCTTTGCTCTAATCTGTGGCCCCCACGTTCCGTTCTGGTCAAACAAAACACCCAAGTAGGGAAATGTGGTTACCTTGGCAACCAGGGCCCCTCTGCAGAAGAATGATTTATGTTTCTTTTTGAAACGTTCGCGGCCCATAACCATAGTATGTGATTTAGAGACATTAACCCTAAGGTCTAAGGTTATCCATGAAGGAGCCAAAAGCGTCCAAAAGACGCTGCAAACCCACACCAGTGCGAGCAATCAACACGGCGTCATCCGCGTACAGGAGTGCCGGAATATGGACATCTCCTGCACGTGGCACGTCCGCGTCCTGGTCTCGCAGATATTCCCCCAGGCCGTTGATGTAGATGGTAAAAAGCGTGGGCGCTAAGATGCAGCCTTGCCGAACCCCTTTTAAAGATTTAAAAAACGGGGTACATCTGCCGTTGTTTGAAACTCGGACAGCTGCAAAAAGCTCCTGATGCATGGTGGCCATGAACGTTACCAAAGCTTCATCAATACCCATCTCCAAAAGAATTGTCCAAAGTTTTGCCCTATTAACGAGGTCAAAGGCCGAGGATAGGTCCATAAATGCCAAAAACACCGAACCCTCCTTGGCCACCGTGTACTTTGAGATGAGTAAATGCAGATTAATACATTGTTCGATGGTCCCTTTTCTCTCCCTAAAACCATATTGTAGGTCAGACAACCCGCCACAGCCCTCAACATTCTCCCTCAGTCTAGATAAAAGGACTCTGCCCAGAATTTTTATCGTAGAGTCCAAGAGGGATATGGGCCTATAAAACGCGGGGTCGTCCCGCTGACCTTTATTTTTAAAAATGGGGACGATGGTAGATCTGGCCCACGAGGCGGGAGCTGGGTTACAATTAACTGCATTAAACACATTTGACATAACCTCAGCCCACAGTTTAGGAGAGTACATAAAAAAGTCAGCAGGGACTCCATCGGGGCCAGGTGCCTTATGTTTGGTGGTAGCCAAGATAGCTTTCTCCACTTCTTGGGGATTAAAGATAATGGGATGAAAGTCCACGTTTGTTAATGGAACATCTTTACAACCGACTTCATCACCCCCATAAACATTTTTAAAGAAACACAACCATTTTTCATCTGTGATCACGCAGTCCATAGGTGCATTGCTGTCATCAGAGAATATGGGCTGTTTGATAATCTCCCAAAATCTCCTACTGTCCTTCAGCACTGCTGCCGAGAGAAGATTATCCCATGTTTCGCTTTTAATGGTGTCTTTGCGTTTCTTGACGGCTAACTTATAGTTTTTCCTTAATCTCAAGATTACATCTTTATCCCTTGGAGTATTTTTTAAAGCTGCCAACAGTTCTCTATGGGCTTTTGAGCATGCAGAATCAAACCATCGCTTATGTCCTTGTACCCCCTGGAATGGTTTTGCTAAAAGATCCTTGGATACCTGATTACAGATTGCCTCATAGGCCGCTACTATGTGAATACCTTGCGTACCCGGATTTTTACAGATCTCCACATTGTCTTTGATTTTTGGAAAACATTTTCCATAAAAATTTTCCGGAATCACTTTAGCCCACTTCACTCGTCGGTCTTGATCAGTGGTCCTCAGGGTATGTGCCGGTTTTAGTTTCATAGGAGGCGCCCCCGTCTGGGCACCCCAGGCCACTTTGAGTAAAACTGGGTTATGGTCACTATAGTGTGTAGCAACTGTGCGATAAGCCATGGTCCGATTTAAGATCCCTGGTGAGACAAAAATGTAATCGATCACTGTGCCATTTTGGGCGCCGGTAAAGGTTGGCAATCTCAGGCCACTGTTCGGTTCATACAAGTCGTAATTAGCCAACAGATCTTCAAGCTCCTGGCCCTCTGCAGAATGTTCGAAATGAGGGCCCTGTAAGGCTGCGTCATCAAACTCATTTGTACTTCTTCCCTTACATGATAGGTTACATAAATGAATGTTAAAATCGCCTAATAAAATAAACTCAAAAGCTAACTCGATATTCTGTACTGCTGTATTTAAAATATTATCCAAACTGGAGATATTGCGACCGCTATATTCAGAATTCCCTGAATTGTAGAAATTTACATATAAAATCCTACATGTTTTGTTAATCACCCTTTCAATCATTAGGATATTGTCAGAGTCAGTACTAATCTGCCTATAGCTGCCCACTAAATCTAATGCAAACAAAATCACCAAGCCACCTTTGGCTCTGCCCGCCCTACTAGCCACTGCTGGTTTAGTAAAACAGGTGAACCCATCCCACCAAAGATTGCTGGATGTGTCCCATGTTTCTTGCAAGGCGATTATATGGTGCTTAGTGACAAAGCTCAACCAGGAATTATCTTGGCGTTTTGCAGCTAAGCCTGCTACATTCCAACTAATAATCCTGCAGGAATCAGTGGGTAACCTTAGTTCATTTGCAGCCTCTAAATCACCCTCAGCTACTAGTTGCGATAATGGGCCTTGGCTGTTGTCAACTAGGCACGGGCTCTGTATGCCCTCTCCCCCCGTACTCGAGTTTACCGCAGCCACAGTACAAGATGCAAGCAGTTGCTGTGCAGAATTCATTAACACTTGAGACTCTGATGCTACATTAGGTACAAAATTATTCGGGTACTCAAAAGTATTCAAATCTCCGTATTTTACTATCGGGTTGTTCAACACCTCCCTATCCGTGTCAAATCCTGGTACGAGTCAATCGCAAGTATTCAGGTCAGATAGAGGGCCAAACCTATTCCCTGTGGCAAAGCCCCACTCAAAAGGAGTAGCCACCTGACCCTGTCCATATAAAGCTGGGTTCCACATAGGTTGTGGGGTATTTGGGCGTGTAAGAAAATGGTCGTTTCTCAACCAGTGTGAGGGCCTAAATCCCTGCGCGCTATGTTCATGGCCCATAAGGCCAGAACCCCAGCCATTAAACCTTGGATCATGTGCCTGTTAGTTAACTCTTTCTGGTAGTTAAATCTTCCTGGCTCACGATATGCTGGGCGCTTGAACCAGTCATTAAAATGTTGAGATGTAGTACCCCCACCCCAGCTACTGGGGTTAACGTGTCTTTTGTAACTGGGAATAATGGGTATAGTAGCAAACTGAGTCTCATCATAAAAGAACTTTAGAGTAAGAGGAACTATAGAGCCGCTACTGCGTTGCGGTGGGAAAACATTATTCAAAATTTCTGGGAGGACCTCGGCATTGGCAAAGTTTAGAATGACACAGTCCCCCTGGAACTTTTTGGGCTTACTGCCAATCCAGGAGACCCTCCTAGTCATAACGATATCCCCTACCAGTTTATCAAGCCCTTGTTGTGCCATATACATATTATTAGAGAGCCAATGTAATGCTTTATCCTTTAGATCTTGATTGGACTCTTTTTTCCCTTGTGATAGAACCGGGACATTCGCCAGCACCAACACTACTGGCGAAGCTTCCACTACAAATTGGGCTGAAACATCCTCTTGTTGTATAACCGCTGTAGAACCAGTGGTGCTGTTTCGGCCATCTCCATTGTCAACGACAATATCCTGACCAGGAATAGGTACAGAAGGCAACGCTGGCAAAAGCAGCGGACCTTGTTGCATGGGTTGTAAATTACTTTCGGTTGGGGTAGCCTCCACAACTGTGGGTGTTAGATTTGTAACGAGAGAGGATAGATTCTCTACCTCATCTACTAATTTAATATGTACCCCACCCAGTTTTTTAACCTCAGATGTTAATTTATCTAATTTCCCGATGAGGGGCTTAATTATTGTCCTGATCTTGATGTCTATCATTTCTTGGATCCTATTAAGAAGATCATCATCGATAGTACGTTTGGACTCTATATCAATGTCGGGCTCTACATATCTCCCCCCCAGCCTAGTGGGTGGTGTCGCGGGTTTTTTCCTTCCTAATTGTTTCCCCCCCCCTCTTTGCTGGGAGTCTTCTGCAAGCTCTAACAGCCCGTGTTGAAGGCTGCAGAGATTGTGGGTCTTCCTCCGGGACAGCTGGCTGTTGGTTCACATCAATAAAAACACTATCTGATAGATCTATTAAATCAGTTCTATCTATTGGCGAGTCAACGTCAGCGTCAGCAGCTACCTCAATGCTGTTATTTTGAGGATCTTGTTCTGCGGAAACTGACAGCGGTTTTTCAGTGAGTGAATCCGATGTCGCTGTACTTAAGATGCTTGTAGAGGGGCTATCTGTATGCAAAATAGGTGATTGGCTTAGCCCGAGAGATTGCCTTCTCTTATTGTTAATATTACTGACTACTTGTACCAAATATGAGTCAATAGTATTCACTGCCTCAACCGGGGCAGGAATCAACTTTTTCCCCATGATTGAAAAGGTAAATATTTGATGATCTTCAAGGCACAAATCTGGTGAGTACAAACAATGTTGACAACGATGTACCGTGCAGGTCAGTCAAACATCCAGTAATGGAATAGGAGGCCGATGCTTCTTAATCAAATATAAACAAATATGAACTTAACTAGAGACAGTACCTTATAGATTACGTGGGAGGTGTCAGGGGGGTGGCCTAGCCTGGCCTCCTCGTGCCGCTGAGGGCCGTAGAGGGCCCGCCCTTTGCCCGGGCTTCGCCCCGGGCGTCCCGCTCGCGTCCCGCGACGCGGGTCTCTGTCTCCCTTTATTGGCCTCCTAGCGCACTGCTGGCGCATTTCGCGTCACTTCCACGCGCCGCCGCGATGCCTGCCGGGAGTTGTGGTCCCTCCCGGAGCGGCGGCGCGGTTTCTATGGCCAGGTATGACTCTCTTGGCGGTGGCGGCTTGTGCGTCAGCTTCGGCGCTTGCTCTGGCGCCCGTTTGCAGCCCGGAATGACTCTCGGTGGTGGCGGCAGACCAACGGGTCACAGGAATTGACTCTCGGCGGTGGCGGCAGGTAAGTGGTCTCCCCCGCTCTGCCGGTCTCTGTCTCCCTTTATTGGCCTCCTTGCGCACTGCTGGCGCGTTTCGCGTCACTTCCACGTGCCGCCGCGATGCCTGCCGGGAGTTGTGGTCCCTCCCGGAGCGGCGGCGCGGTTTCTATGGCCAGGTATGACTCTCTTGGCGGTGGCGGCTTGTGCGTCAGCTTCGGCGCTTGCTCTGGCGCCCGTTTGCAGCCCGGAATGACTCTCGGCAGTGGCGGCAGACCAACGGGTCACAGGAACTGACTCTCGGCGGTGGCGGCAGGTAAGTGGTCTCCCCCGCTCTGCCGGTCTCTGTCTCCCTTTATTGGCCTCCTTGCGCACTGCTGGCGCGTTTCGCGCCACTTCCACGCGCCGCCGCGATGCCTGCCGGGAGTTGTGGTCCCTCCCGGAGCGGCGGTGCGGTTTCTATGGCCAGGTATGACTCTCTTGGCGGTGGCGGCTTGTGCGTCAGCTTCGGCGCTTGCTCTGGCGCCCGTTTGCAGCCCGGAATGACTCTCGGCTGTGGCGGCAGACCAACGGGTCACAGGAACTGACTCTCGGCGGTGGCGGCAGGTAAGTGGTCTCCCCATCAATAAGGGTCGATTAAGGCTTTCCCAGCGAATTTTTTCAAAAATTTCACTTACAACTTGGGGCCCACTATAGAGCAGTGGTGGAGGAGACCAGGGAACGGGGCAGCCTGCCCCCAGATTGGAGACATGCTGAGGTGGTGGTGTTCCACAAACCTGGTCGGCCCCCCGAACAGCATGCTTCGTACCGTCCAATTTCTCTTTTAAATGTGGAGGCCAAGGTCTTGGCCAGGCTGGCTTCATGCCCCGACGGGCGATGCAACAAAATATTAGGCGGGCTCATGTGGCGGTGGCGGTGGTTCGCTCCACTGGGGTGCAGGCGGCGCTCTTCCTGGCCGACATGGACAGGGCGTTGGATTCGGTTAGCTGGATATACTTGTTCTCGCTTCTGCCCCGACTGAATCTGGGGCCCGTCTTCGTGTCATATGTTCGATTGCTTTACACGGATTTGACTGCCTCCGTTCGTGTGGCGGGGGTGTCGTCCTCGAGTTTTGCCATATGGAGGGGAACCAGGCAGGGCTGCCCCCCCTCGCCCTACTTATTCGCCTTGGCCATGGAGCCGCTGGCTGCGTGGGTCCGTGTGGATGCGCAGATGCGGAGGTTTGAGTGGGAGCGCGGTCTGTCCGACAGAATCGCTCTATATGCGGACGATGTCCTGTTTTTCTTAATGGACCTTAATAGGTCAGGCCCCATCTTATGCGCATCTTACAAATTTTAGGAGAGACGTCGGGTCTCTATATCAATCCGGGCAAATCTACCCTTTGGGTGCTGGGGGATGGCCCAGCACTCGGAGACTGGGCGTCGGCCCTTCAGACAGCAGTGGGAGGCATTAAATATCTTGAGGTATTCCTGTCCGAGATCTCTGCTGTATCCTGGGAGCGTACGATTTACGGTAGGTTGGCCATCTTTAAAATGGTGGCTCTGCCTAGACTACTTTATCAGTTGCAAAATCATCCCTATCCTATCTCACCCTCTTGGTTTCGGCAAGTGGACTCGATTCTAGGACAATTTCTATGGGTGGGCGGTGATGTCCGGGTGGCGCTACGCACGTGCTTTCGGTCGACGTACGGTGGGGGGTTGGCGACCTCTGATGTTCGCTCATATTACCAAGCCTCACATCTCCTTGTATTAAATGAATGGTGGTACAGGGACAGGGGAGACCCGACCTATGCACTGGAGCGGTTCCTTATGGAGCCACACACACTCCACACGTTGCTGTATGAGACGCAGAGGCGCAGAGCACTGCCGTCAGCGACCCAGGTAGTATTTGATGTTTGGAGGCAAGCCCTGCGGCGAATGGGGTGGTGGCACGCCCTGACTGAGGAAACCCCTCTCTGGCGGAATGGCCGTCTCCCTGACCTAGCCGCCCTTCGAGGCTTTGCGGGGTGGGATAATATCGGCATTTCCAAACTAGATGTCATGGCGGGGACGTCGCTTAAATCGTTCCAGGACTTGAGTGCAGAATATCATATGCCCCATACCCAATTCCTCTGTTATTTACAATTTCGGTATGCTATTGCCCCATATTTGTAGGGATTAACGTCACTTCTGGAATTTAGTCCACTGGAGGCTCGGGTCTTTATGGGAGACATTGAGACAAAGAAAATATCACGCATCTATCAATCCCTGATCATACATTGCTCTTCCGACTTGCAGAAATTGAAGGGGACCTGGAAGGATGATGCAGGGACATTGGAAGAGGAGGACTGGAATGAGGCTCTGGCAAGCCCCAGAGGCGCGGCCATTTCTGTCCGCCTTAGGTTGATCCAATTCAAATACCTGCATAGGGTATATTTCACTAGGCGGAGGCTGTGGCAGGCGGGCCTTATTGTATCCCCAAACTGTACTAGGTGTGGAAGTGAAGAGGGCACCTTCTTTCATACGGTGTGGGGTTGTAGCCGTCTGGACAGGTTCTGGAATGGAGTATGGAATGGCTTGGATGAAGTCCTTGGATGGGTGCTCCCCCGCACGCCTCGCCTGGGCCTGTTGCATGTTTTGGATGGAGTGGGGGGAAACCTCTACAAGAGGCATTTACTGTTACTGGGACTTACAGTGGCCAAACGAGATATAGCGCAGGCGTGGAAGGACCCGAGGGCTCCGACATTGGAAGCGTGGAAGAGGGGGTTAGATTTTTGTATATGGATGGAGAAGCGCATCTTTCTTGCCTGGGCCGTCCTCGGAAACACTATAAGATCTGGAAAGGTTGGGCTGATTTCAGGGGCATTTGGCTCGAGCCTCCGCCAGAACAGGACCCGATATTGGATGACTGAGCGTGCTGTGCCGATAGATGTGTGTATACAAATTGCTGACATTGGCTGATACCGTGTGGGGGGGAGGGATCCGGGAGGGCTGGGGGTTGGGGGGGTTGGGCCGGAGGGAGGGGGGTTAATAGTATTCATTTTTACAGTTTTTTTAATGTAAAAGACATGATGGATTGCACTGCGTTACGTGTATCTACTTGATTGGCAGCTGCCTCTAGGGTACAGAGCTCTGCAATTTCTATGTGGTCTATCAATAAAATCTGTTTAAAAAAAAAAATAGGGGTCGATTAGACTAGTGCAAGGTGCCCACTAGAACTAGTGGACATCATATGCCAGGTTAACTTCTCACAACTGCCCCACACATATTCTTCATAAATGAGGCCCTTTGTTTTTAGCCACACCTTTGACCCCCACCACGATCACTGACCTTTGCTTTGCTAAATACTTTTTAATATTATTTCCCCACTGTAAAAAATATTTTTTGGAGGGAAATAAGGGCGTTTATGGTTGTCGATAGTTGTCAATGATGAGGGTACTAAGTTCTAGAACTTTTTGACTGGAGGGGGTCCTTACGCCGAAAAGATTTTGACAGGGGGGTCTCGGCATCAAAAAGTTTGAAGACCTCTGCTTTATGGTATAAGATAGTTCACAGTATTCAAACATCTAGGATTGCAGTCCGTACTTTCAGCAAATATTTATTTTATTACAGATCAGCATGTTAAAAAACAATACACGGTACAAAAGGAGAAAGAATACAATTGTTGCCCACATGTGATATAGTAGATTGTAATCACTGCTCTAAGTAGAGGCCTTTTATTCGCAGGTTGTTCAGCAAACTGTCCTGCAATGTCTGTACAAATGGTGGCACCTCCTGTCCCACATGAAACCATAAACCTGATGCACACATACTTCGGGGCTGCAAATACCTAAGGCCAGTGGCATCTGACTTCCATCTGACCCCAAAACTCCACTTGCCTCTCCTGGGTAGTATTGTTTAATGTAAGAAACAAAATGCCAATGATATACAGCATGAACATAACATCCTAGATGACAAACTCCACAAATGTGCCCAAAACTGTGGATATGAGCCCTAGAAGGCCTTGCAGAGCAAATCTCATAACTTAGTAAATAGGCAGCACCAGGTCTTATCACCAGGTAGCCAGAATAGCCCTTAAAACTACAGCAGACTGGGTGTAGGTAAAGAAATGTAGCTGTTGCTTTCTGTCCATTTGCTGCTATCTGGAGATTGCATATTGTCTCCTCTGTAGGAAAGGGGCAAGTTATCCTGGAACCTTTTCTTGACTAATCCTTTGGCACCTTTGATGACTGCCACTGTTTTTGTTCCTTTGTTCCACATTGTGCTCAGTTACTTCATCCCCCTATAGCTGTTGTCGTGTAGTTCCTATAAACATATATAGGATCTGCACGTTCAGACAACATACACTGTGGGATTGGTGTCCAGCATATTCCAGACACCCCCACCGGGTATGTTAGCCTGTACACCAGCTACCTCACAGTGTCACTATAAACCCTTCTTACCAAAGAGAGAATAGTTTTTAGCAACTATTGTACATAACAACTCTGTCCCATCAGGGATCGTGGAAACAGTGCAGTACTTTTCGCTCAGTTACTCGTGCTCACTTTTGTTTCAGAGTAATGCACAGAATAAACAGTAGGGACCTTTTTCAATAAGCATTTATTGAACCAGCGTCATTCTGCTGTAAAATAGGTGTGCTGAAACAACCATAAGACAAACAGATCTAAATGATTATAAGAACCAAAAGAGTAAAAGGATGGTAAATTCCTACCATTGTGCTAGAACAATGAATACAGACCAGAATATAAAATACATGACAGTAATAAATTCCTACTCCTACAATGCAGCACTATCTTGATGTACCTACGTGTACCTAACATTTATGTAGGTGTAGAGCCAAGAATCCCCCTAGGATAAAGCCAACCCCATTACCTGAAATGAGAGACTGTGTGACCCTGTCTTGGTCTGAAGATGGACACACTGCGAGGGATGTCACACCACTGCGAACTGGAGTGTCTGCCTGCAGGAACATCAGCGTCTCGCGTCAATGTGTCAGTATGAAAGTCCTTCTTCGCCTCCCCCTGCCTCAGGAAAGATATGGTGTTTATATGCCCAAAGTGGTACCCTCAGGGGATCTACCTTGCTGTGTCATGTCGGACTAGGATGACGGAAGGAATAACCCTTATACATAGTTATTATGCAGGAGATGGTAGTCTTGCTGAGATTCCAAGAACCCTCATGTATAATGGATGAGGCTAGTTTTCCCGAGAAAAAAACCCACGTCCTGTAAGCAGTACCGTAACTAGGTATAATGTCACTACCAAGAACCGTTATGTAGTGTAATGGCAGGGAAGATATAGGTAAAAGGTTCGGTAATTACCTGAGCCTATATTGGGGTATCTGTATGAAACATAACACTGTGAGCAGGTGTGGGTTTTTTAAACAATGCCTTGTCTCAGTAAGTGGTAAGTGCATGCATATGGTTTTACTTCTATGTGGAACTTCTGATGTTATATTGGCCGTGTCCTTCTAATAAATGCCTTGTCACTTTCTTTACATTCATACGGTTACGTCATTAAGAACACTGTTGCATTTTGTTCATTCATATAGAATTTCCCAGGGACTTTCTGATGTTGTTTTAACTCTACCTTGCTAATAAATGCCTTGTCAGATTCAGTGTAGTCTTAAGTGGGGACATTTCATATTGTGTTTGCTCTCCATTTCTTATGAATGCACTCTCACGTTCAAAACATTTATATAGTTTCTCTTCAATGTGAGCATTCTAAAGTCATATTAAATATTGTTATGTAGCAAATCCCTTGTTGCATTCTGTGCAATACCATGGTTACTCCCTAGTGTAAATCTGTTGATGCTGTTTTAGCTTATTCTTCCTATTTAAGACTCCATCACATTCTGTATGTACATCGCATTTCTCTCCATGTGGATTTTCTAATGTCATTTTAGATCGCCATTTGTCATGAATGTTTTGTGAAAGTCAATACATTGATATGGTTTCTCGCCTGTGTGAACATTCCGATGTTAAATTTAATTTTGCTTTCTAACAAATCCCAGTCACCTTCTGTACATTGATATGGTTTCTCTCCAGTGTGGTTTGGATGTTGTTTTTTAGCTCTCTATTTGTTAAAAATGCTTTGTCACACTCCGTACATTCATTCGGTTTTTCCCAAATAGATTTTCTGATGTCGCTTCAGATCTCCATTTATTAACAATGCATTGCCTCACTTTGTACATTGATATTGTTTCTCCCCAATGTCGCCTTTATGTTGTTTTAACACTCCATTTGTACTTAATGCTTTGTCACACTCTGTACATTGATATGGTTTCTCCCCAGTATGGATTTTCTGATGTCGATTTAGTTGCCACTTTCTTATGAATGCTTTGTGACACCCTGTACATTCATACGGTTTTTACCCAGCATGGATTTTCTGACGTTGCTTCTGTTCTCCATTGGTTATAAATGCTTTGCCACACTCTGTAGATTGATATGGTTTCTACCCAGTATGGATTTTTGATGTCCTTTTAGCTCTCCATTTGTTATGAATGCTTTGTCACACACTGTACATTCATACGGTTTCTCCCCAGTATGGATTTTCTGATGTTGTTTTAGCTGCCACTTTCTTATGAATGCTTTGTCACACTCTGTACATTTATATGGTTTCTCCCTAGTGTGGATTTTCTGATGTACTTTTAGCTCTCCATTAGTTATAAATGCCTTGCCACACTGTGCACATTTATATGGTTTCTCCCCAGTGTGGATTTTCTGATGTCGTTTTAGCTCTCGATTTCTTATAAATGCTTTGTTGCATTCTGTACATTCATATGGTTTATCCCCAGTGTGGATTTTCTGATGTTGATTTAGATGCCACTTTCTTATAAATGCTTTGTCACACTCTGTACATTGATATGGTTTCTCCCCAGTATGGATTTTTTCATGTCGTTTTAGCCCTTCATTTCTTATGAATGCTTTGCCACACTCTGTACATTGATATGCTTTCTCCCCAGTATGGATTTTTTTATGTCGTTTTAGCCCTTTATTTCTTATGAATGCTTTGTCACACTCTGTACATTGATATGCTTTCTCCCCAGTATGGATTTTCTGATGTTGTGTTAGCTCAGGATTAGTTATGAATGCTTTGCCACACTGTGAACATTGATATGGTTTCTCCTCAGTATGGATTTTTATATGTCGTTTTAGCTCTCCATTTGTTATGAATGCTTTGTGACACTCTGTACATTGATATGGTTTCTCCCCAGTATGGATTTTCTGATGTTGTGTTAGCTCAGGATTAGTTATGAATGCTTTGCCACACTGTGCACATTGATATGGTTTCTCCCCAGTGTGGATTTTCTGATGTCGTTTTAGCTCTAGATTTCTTATAAATGCTTTGTTGCATTCTGTACATTCATACGGTTTCTCCCGAGTGTGGATTTTCAGATGTTGATTTAGCTGCCACTTTCTTATAAATGCTTTGTCACACTCTGTACATTGATATGGTTTCTCCCCAGCATGGATTTTCTGATGTTGCTTCTGTTCTCCATTGGTTATAAATGCTTTGCCACACTCTGAACATTGATATGGTTTCTCCCCAGTATGGATTTTTTTATGTCGTTTTAGCGCTCCATTTCTTATGAATGCTTTGCCACACTGTGAACATTGATATGGTTTCTCCTCAGTATGGATTTTTATATGTCGTTTTAGCGCTCCATTTCTTATGAATGCTTTGTCACACTCTGTACATTGATATGGTTTCTCCCCAGTATGGATTTTCTGATGTTGTGTTAGCTCAGGATTAGTTATGAATGCTTTGCCACACTGTGCACATTGATATGGTTTCTCCCCAGTGTGGATTTTCTGATGTCGTTTTAGCTCTAGATTTCTTATAAATGCTTTGTTGCATTCTGTACATTCATACGGTTTCTCCCGAGTGTGGATTTTCAGATGTTGATTTAGCTGCCACTTTCTTATAAATGCTTTGTCACACTCTGTACATTGATATGGTTTCTCCCCAGCATGGATTTTCTGATGTTGCTTCTGTTCTCCATTGGTTATAAATGCTTTGCCACACTCTGTACATTGATATGGTTTCTCCCCAGTATGGATTTTTTTGTGTCGTTTTAGCCCTCCATTTCTTATGAATGCTTTGCCACACTGTGAACATTGATATGGTTTCTCCTCAGTATGGATTTTTATATGTCGTTTTAGTCCTCCATTTCTTATGAATGCTTTGTCACACTCTGTACATTGATATGGTTTCTCCCCAGTATGGATTTTCTGATGTTGTGTTAGCTCAGGATTAGTTATGAATGTTTTGCCACACTGTGCACATTGATATGGTTTCTCCCCAGTGTGGATTTTCTGATGTCGTTTTAGCTCTAGATTTCTTATAAATGCTTTGTTGCATTCTGTACATTCATACGGTTTCTCCCCAGTGTGGATTTTCAGATGTTGATTTAGGTGCCACTTTGTTATAAATGCTTTGTCACACTCTGTACATTGATATGGTTTTTCCCCAATATGGATTTTCTGGTGTTGCTTCAGTTCTCCATTTCTTATGAATGCTTTGCCACACTGTGCACATTGATATGGTTTCTCCCTAGAGTGGATTTTTTTATGTCGTTTTAACTCTCCATTTGTTATGAATACTTTGTCACACTCTGTACATTGATATGGTTTCTCCCCAGTGTGGATTTTCTGATGAAGTTTTAGCTGTCCATTAGTGATAAATGTCTTGCCACACTGTGCACATTGATATGGTTTCTCCCCTGTGTGGATTTTCTGATATAGTTCTAGATCTCCATTTGTTCTATATGTTTTGCCACACTGTGTTGTCATCTTCTACATATTCACACGGTTTCTCTTATTTGTTTTCTTTCCTATAATAGGTTAGTTCTTCCTTCATAATAAGCATCTCATCAGACTTGCTCAGTTTGTTCAGTGTGTTATGTCTTCTATGTACATCAGCTGATCCCTAAGTGCCAAGTGCAGACCTCATTGGACAGTACGGGTTTTCAGCTGTAGAAAAATACTTTGGCACGGCATTAGCCTTCATGGGAAGTGATCTCGAGGCATATTGTTTTTCCATCACTTCCTAAACAAGTAATTTACTGCCTTCACCTTGTTCGAACATTATTGCATTTGTTTCATCTATAAGAAAAAGATTTAAAAATAAAAACACACTGGATAAGCTTAAATGCAGAGTCCATCACGAAAATTTGTTGGCATGTAATTGTTCATAAAGACAAATGCGCTAATGAAATTCTAGATTACACTTTCAATGTAAAGATGTAGTAGACAGAGAAAGGGCATACGACCCTTCAATGATCCCCTTCTATCGAGGAGTGCGGACTAAAAGAGCAACCAAGACACCAGAGAAGGTTCCTTGTTCATTGAGTGAGACCCTCTCCCTACGACACGCTACAATGTTAAATACATAGCAACACAATGCCTCCTTTCTTATCCAGGGAATGCTTCCTATTCTCACAGAGATTAACAAAAATACAAAATGGAGCCTTTTCTAGTGAATGGACCATGCAAGACAGAGCATCACAATAACGACAGGAAACATAAGCGTATGCTGCAAGGGAGTCCTTTATAGTATCAGAGAGTCTGGAATAGGATAGACAGGTAATCTGAGTATCTTCAATATAGTGTAACACTAGAGATCTGAGACTCTGACCATATCTAGCCAAGGAACAGGCGGATTAGAACTACTTTACGTCAATGTAATAGAAAGAGGCCCTGTTGATCCAAGAGACAGGATTCCATGTAAGACTTAATCCTCACAAATAAATTCTCTTGGAAAACTAGATTCTATTACCACTATTGTTCATCACCTCTTACACCGTCACACACCAGTCATCAAAAGTACCACCAAAACAATCCTTGAATATCAAGTTTAATATCAAACAATATATACATATATATATATATATATATATATATATATATATATATATATATATGTATATATATATATATATATATATTAAAGCTCCAGTTTACGCCGGTCTCGAGGGTCACTCTTGGTGTCGGGTGCCGATAAAAAGCGCCGGTGTATCGCGTTTAAATATTGCAGCTCCAGTCCTTTCCACACATGCCCAGCCGGGCCAGGAATAAAGACACGGCACTCCCGGGCTCAGGTACATACAGCGGAGGTATTTATTTAAGCAAACGCGTTTCGGGACAGCGTCCCTTCGTCAGTGGTTCAACAGTGAGTAATGCAGTTTCAAGTTTTTAAAACGGCGCCACAACTAGGCATAAACATAGAAAGTGGACTAGTCCGTCCACAATGACATAGCGCCATCTTTGAGTGGAGTCAATGTACATATTCAACAAAATACATCACAGTTTGTAATTGTATTAGAGCTTTACGCCGTGTATCGGCAAATGTGACTGATTTAATAGTCACAGAAACACTTATTCAATGTTTATATATTTTAAAACCAAGGGAAATAGTAAAATAATATTTTAGAGTGCTTTGAGGTAGGGTAGCTCTGAATAGAGCTGTTGTGTTGTGTGGGTGATGTAAGTACCAACATGTAGGTACCAATGAAGAGTCTAAAATTCAATGTACACCGTCTCCTCTGTAGATATTTTGTATGTTCTAATATGGGTTATTTAAATGTAAATGTGTGGAAAAGCACTTCATGCTTTAAAGCAATTGTATTTTTGAACTGATTGTTCTTTCCTCTTAGTCCTCCTCTTTGGTTTTTTTTCCCCACACTCTTCTTCAGCATGATAGTTGATAAATTTGTTCCCTCAAAAAATGTATATACATAAAACAATTATATTAAATACATATAAAATATATTTTTCCTTTAAAAGAAGAATACATTTTACAGCTTTTGATATTTGCCATTAAAAAACCATTGAAATTCACTGAAAAAACCATAGGTTATAGACCATATATAGTTAGGAATTAGCTTTTACAAAACCTTGAAAAGTCACTGAAAAACCATAGGTTATAGACCATATATAGTTAGGAATTAGCATTTACAAAACCTTATTTTATCATTTGAGATGTCATCAGTGATGTCACTGACCATGTCATGAATGATGTAATATGTGACATGATCAGCAGTGGATTGCGGGTGCGCGATATATAGTTAGTGCAACTAACTATATATGCGAATTTCAATTGTTTTGTGTGAGTAAAATAAGGTTTTGTAAATGCTAATTCCTAACTATATATGGTCTATAACCTATGGTTTTTTCAGTTAATATATATATATATATATATATATATATATATATATATATATATATATTGTTTTTTCTCACAAAGTTCAAGTATAATCAATCTAAAACCAGATAACAAATCATTTGGCGACCACATATAAGACACACACATTTGTTATAAAAAATGTTAATTTGCAGGAATCAATTAGAGTAATTGCACTGTCTGAGGGTTTTCTTAACGTGGTCCCAGGATGCTTGTTTCCGGTCCAGGGAAGACATGGCTTGGCAGTTCGGGCTGGACTGTTCCCATGAGGCACAGGGACAGACTGATTTGCATATGTCCATGTCTGAACTGGGGTGGCAGAGTGAGCTAAAGAATGGTGATGGATTAAACCCAGATCAGTTGACTGGGGGTGAGTGTTTGATTTTCTCAAGCGCTCCGTTCATCATCCCCTTTTGTATCGCTACTATTCTAATGTGTTTTGAGAATACAAAGGCTATTTTTGATATAACCTTGTGTGGAGTTCCTTTTGTGGTGTGCCTGGGATGTTGTTGCTGTTGTGTGCATGCGCAAATGCTTTACACATGGCCTCCGGGATAAGCCTGACTGCTTGTGCCAAGCTACCATGAGGGTGAGCAGGGGTTATCTTTGTTGTGTAACTCCCAAGCCCTGACTAGAGTGATGGTCTCAGCCTGGCTCTGGCGCAAGCCTTAGCCAACCAGAGATCCCATTTCTAACACTACCACTACCTAGTTGGGCGCTTTGTTGACAGTGCGATACAATGTGTAATTATTGCTCTGAAGGTCATTTTGGATCAGTCGCTATTGAGCAGCTACAAGCTATGTTGTTCTAATAATGTTCTGGCTTCACAGGAGAGAATAGGAGTTCCTCATTTCTAACAGAGTTTTCACAGTTATTGGAGACTTTAGTCAGTACAGTGAATCCAGTGCATATAATTAACTACGAGACATTCATTTGAGTGCTTACTGTCAGACCACAAATACTTGGTGATTAAGGATTAAAAGGGGTATGACGGAATCCCCATCTTCTAATTATGTTTACAAACACGGCTCTAATGCTTGGCTGCTAATGACAAGGGTAACTCGTCATGGAGTTTCCATTGATTTCAATGGAAAGTGTTAATAAATGTTTCCAGGGGCTTAGCATCCAAGTGGTTAAGCAGTGTCCGATGTAATTATGACTGATTATGCTTCCTTTCCCCCTTTCACTCACTTGTTAATAATCACGTTTGAATGTCACTATTGCGTTTACATTTACATTTGAAATCTTTATTTCGACCAATAAGATCATAAAAGATGTACAGACAATCAAAATCATTTGTAATTTAGACAATTCAATAAAACACTGCTTATAAAAATTAAACTACAAGGTATAAGTCAGTTCATCCTCAGAAATGCTTAAAACCATTAGTAAACTAAGATTATTAAAAGTGTTAAAGGTCCACCTCCGCCTTCAAAAAGCGAGTACGTGCGTGCCACATTGCCGTTAAATACTTTGCCACTGCGAACACTATTGGGGGACACACATCAGTCTTTAGGATTCTGTACGCAGGGAGGAAGTGTCTGAAGCCCAGATTTTTGAGAAGGGGGACGAGCCAGTATTTCCTGATTTTTTGGTAGGTTTTGCAGAAAAGTGCCACATGTAAGTCATTTTCTTGGAAATGCGTGCATGCCGGGCAGCACTCTTTAGTCGGAGGCAAAGACCAGGAACGGCCATATCGCCACTGCAGAAATAACTTCCTGGATAACACAGGGGTCATACCATCCAAAGCACATTCCAGGGAGTAACAGTCTTTACTTTGAATAAATAGGTTCGTTAAAGAACCCACACGCGTACTATCCAAAGCAATAGTAAGCTTTAGGTCGTAATAAGCTTTTGACAGTGCTTTGCGTGTAATCCTGCTACTTGCATTTGCCGGGTCAGTCCATAGTTCTAATAGACCTAGGCTCTTGAACGACCTTTTTATGTAGCTTAACCATGGAATATGGGTGGCATTTGGTGCGGTTAGAAACTCCTGGAGCTCAGTCCTGTAATTAATAAGTTCTTTGCTGCTCCACAATCGTCGCCAAAAAGTTAGTGGTTTGAGTCCCAATTCCTCTGCAATTGGCCTAATACCCAAGTCCAATCTCAAAGGGAATAACGGCGTGCTTGGGGGTAGAGCTACCAGCTGCCGGGTGAATTTATTTTCCGTAATCATCAAGTTTTGGGCAGAAGTGTGACCCCACAATTCGCCCCCATAGGTAACTGCCCCCCGTGTGCCTGTGATTTGTAGATTTGGATAACAGGACCAAGTGGACGATATGTTGAGTTCTTCACCATCCTCGAAATACCACCCACTATCTGCACCAGTTTCATGTTAACCTTGGTCTGGTGTGTTCCCCATGTCATATTCTCATTTAGGGTTACCCGTAGGTACTCAAATGTAGAGACACTCTCTAATCGCACTGTGCCAAGCAGGGGATTAGGGCGTGTTGAGGGGGTGGGGTTTAAGATCATATATTTTGTTTTTAGAAGCGTTGATCTCAAGGCCCCTCTCCATGCAACATTTTAAAAACCCATCCAGGGCGTGTTGAGGGGGTGGGGTTTAAGATCATATATTTTGTTTTAGAAGCGTTGATCTCAAGGCCCCTCTCCATGCAAAATTTAAAAAACCCATCCAGTACCCGTTGTATTCCCATGGGGGATTTCGACCGCAGCAGGGTGTCATCCGCAAACATGATAGCGGGCACCCTGCTGCCATCCAGTTTGGGAGCGTCAATATCACCGATCCCTGTCAGGTGGGCGATTACCCCGTTCACAAAGAGGCAGAACAGGGTCGGTGCGAGCACACAGCCCTGTCTCACCCCTCTGTCAACGGGGAATCTATCCGTGAGGTTCCCATTCCTGCCACACCTGACACGCGCAAAATTATTCTGGTGTAATTTCATCAGAATAGAAAGAATGTCTACCGGGACACCTATGTCTGCAAGCACACTCCATAATTTAAATCTTGGCACCAAATCGAAGGCGGCTCGCAAGTCCACGAACCCCTCGATTAGTGCGGTCCTCCAATAAATGAGGTTTAGGCGGAATATCTGGTCAGTTGTAGACACCCCCCTTCTAAAACCCGCCTGATATGAGCTCAGAGTAGCAGTTTCCTCAAGCCAGTTCTGCAGCGGATCTAGTATAAGCCTCCCAAAAAGCTTCTGGGACACATCTATGAGGCTGATGGGCCTGTAATTGGCTGGGAGCAGAGGCGAGCCCTTCTTGAATATAGGAACAACCTCTGCGCCCAGCCAAGTACAGGGCACCTCCATGCCATTCAGGACAGCATGGGGGCCCATACATCGGGCTCTTGTTTGAAAAGGTCGCCTGGGAGACCATCCAGCCCAGGCGCTTTGCCCGATGACAGGCCCGCAATAGCAACTCGCACCTCCTTTTCTGTAAAGGGGTCCCCCTCTACATAGTTAGTCGCGGATGGGGGTAAATAACGTGTGGCCCCAGTTTCCTCTGTGTAGAGGTACTGAAAATGCTCTTGCCATACACTTGGTGCAATATTTGGTTCTATTGCCGATACTAGATCCTCGGATCCCGTATTAACAATTCGCCAGAACTTACGGGAGTCCCTGACCTCTAAAGATCTAGAGAGCTCCTCCCATTTATCTTGATCCCATTCCATCTTGGCATTGGTGACCAATTTCTTGTATTCCCGTCTTCTAGTCTGTATCTCCAGTCTACTTTTGCCCTCCTTAATAGAAGACAGGAGATCTCCCTTTGCCTTGCGACATGCGGCATTATACCATGTAATACGGTGGAAGCCGCCACCTCTACTATGTCCCTTAGAAAAGAGGTCTGCCGCCAAGGTCCTAACAAGTTCCTCATGTGCCAGCCACAGTAATTTATGAGTTTCCCGTGTACTGGGTTCCTCGCTGAGGGTACCCACTTTTTTAATATTGGGATGAGTCTTGTGTAAAGGCTGGGTAGCTTCTCTCTACTACTAACTAATTTTTCCCACCTTACTCTCCTTCTGTTGTTTTCAAGGAGACGGCCAGAATTTGACACCACCGTAGCATGGTCCCTACCCTCCTTACCAGGGAGAGCGTAGTCCAATTCTAGGGCGTTATGGTCGCTATCTAACACCCTAAAATCAATAATATGCGACCACGAGGACAATTGGACTAGGACATAATCTAGTCTTGACTCCCTCCCCACTCTATTGAAGGTATGTTTACTGGGATTATCAGATTTGGTGCGCCCATTACACGCCCTGACGCCATGTTTGAGGGTCAGGGCGGTGATCTGTAGCGCAAGTAGGGTCCAAGCTCTAGGCGGAGGAGCCACCGTGGGGGGTACTGACCATTTAGCATCCTCCTCTAGGGAGGACCCATCCAAGAGGCCTGCAAGGGGCTCAAAGTGTGAATTCAGGTCCCCACCCACCACAAATGGGATCCCCTTGGGAATTTCGCTAAGGAAAGCTGACAGTTCCTCAATCGTAGGCGATTCCCGTGATATGTTTACTGGTCTAGAGTATACATTTATCACGGCAAGTCTCCGGGAGTTTGTCCATTCGAGCAGCACAACTAGTATGTCCTCTGAAACCAAGGGGAGACTTGTAGCCTGGCATCCCAGGTGGGTTGCCACCCATGTTGAAAGGCTTCCAGACGGGCGGCCCCTGCCCCCCCATTTCGCAGGAATGGAAAATGCCGCAAAACCATGGGGAGAATGCTCATCCCTCGCCCAGGTTTCTTGAAAAAGGCATATATGTTTAGAGTCAATAAAGGAAGTCCATTCCAGTTGGTCCAGCTTATTGCCCAGGCCAGCCACGTTCCATGATATTATCTTCAAGGATGGTGGCCTTAGGTTCGGGGGTGAAGTAAGGGAGGGAAGTAAGGGAGGGAAGGTTATCATTTGGGTTACCCCGGGGGCGTCATTCTTGTAGCCGAATCTCCTAATACTTCTCCTGGTTCCCTGTTACTACGGAGCGGCTCAACAATGGTTTGGTTGACCTCCCTATTATACCTTGGAACATCAGACTGCCCTGTCTCTATCGATTGATCCCTTATAGATCTAGGGGGTGTGACAGTTGCCTCCATACCCTCTCTGTGACAATAGTAATACTCCTTACCATTGCGCCCAAACTGTCAATCCACCATTTCTAAGTAGCTGTACCTATTGGATGTAGGAAAATATATAGGCTGGTGGGCCCTGGGGCGGGGGTAGTCTCCTGTTTCTTTCCCCCTAAACACCTCCCCTCCCATGATACATTTCCCAACCCTCCTCCTCAGAATTTGTTGTAAAGTACGCTGGATGTTGGTTTCTGGGGTGGTTGAAATTTCCTCTCCCACTAAAATCCCACCCACCCCCCCTCTTCGGGAGGCTGCCCCATCTCTCCTCCTCGCATGCGTAAGTCAACGGGGGTAAAAAAAAAGAGAGGGGTAGGGACTTGATATTGCTCCCCTGATCATCGGGGAACCATCCACAAATGTGGGAGACGGTCCTAGGATCTCTAAAACTGATCAGGACACAATCTCCATTGATGGATTTTTTTGAACTGCCTACCCATGGAACCCTTCTTACCATAAGGACATCGCTGGTTATGCCTTGCGGGAGGTCTGTACATAGATAGCCAACTAACCACCTTGTTCTTTAAAGAAGCTGTGGATTCTTTAAAAGTGGTTTTCAGCTCTGGAACCCCTGCTAAAATTACTGTGTACGGACTCGCCTCCGGAGGCAGGTTCACTGCTCTAAACTTCTTGATATTGCCTAATGCCTCAACTGTTGGTGCTGCTAATTTCTGGGACTGATTGGGAACAAAGGCGTTGTCCTTAGCCTGCATAGACATAGTTTGAGAAGGGGGTTGTTGTACATGTCGGGTTGTGGGTTGATTAGGATTAGCTGCATTAACCTTGGATTGCATGATCGTACTTTGGAAGGGGGTTGATTTAGCCTTTTGGACCAAGGGTGATGCACTATTGCACAAGTTACTACATGTGTAACGATATATCTGTAAGAGACATTAGTTAGTATTAGATTCCTTACCTTAGAATATCCCCAGGCGTCAGACTGGATCCGAAAACTTTTGCGTAGCAGTACCCTTGCGCGTCGGTAGGCGTCGTCTGCGGCTCCGCGTCCATCGTCGGCGTCGTGGGCGCCGTGATGACGTCGTTGGAGTACTTAGACGCCGCCTCCGCGTGCTGACGTCAGTTCTTAGACACAGCTTTTCCGCGCCAGAAACGCAGAGCCATGTTAAAAACCAACACTGGTGCCATTGAAACTAGGGCCCTGAAAGGGGACAACCATAACCCTAGATATTGGTTCGCAGAACGGGGAGGATGGGCGGGTCGGTAAGGAATCTAATACTAACTAATGTCTCTTACAGATATATCGTTACACAAGTGGACAAAAGTGGGGAACTGGGGTGGGAATAGAGACCGAGGCCACTGGGCAGGCTATGGATTCAACAACCCACCCCCTGGTCATTTTACAAACTGGAGAGGCCCACCTCTAACCAACAGATATGAATGCCTGGATATGGTCCACTGACCATTCGTTCCCTTTGCTAATGACAAAGTCAGTAACACCATCCAAATTCAGTCAATCCCGTCCAGCTCTCCTTCCAAGCTTAATACTTCCTTGTCGGATTTACCCTTCTATCCGACAACTCCCCTGGCTCAAGACCCTAGCCATGCTCACCTACCCCTTTCTGAAGAGCCACATATGAGGCAACAGCATAACTCTTCAACCTCTTCTGAATTACAACTCCCTTCTTCTACCCCTTTCCCAATTACCCAGATCGATGATTTAATAATTCCTGCACATTCACATCCACAGAACGCTAACTCCATTCTATCATCAACTTGGGATCTTCCAGTCATTTATTGGAACGTGGCGGGCCTCAGATCCAAGATACATCTTCAGTCATGGATTGATGCGATTAACAAACACAATATAGTTTGCCTCCAGGAAACCTGGGCTATTGACCCCATTCACATTCAGGGGTACAAAACTTTCCACATCCCCGCCAGTCCGTCCATCCATGGCAGACCAAAGGGTGGCCTAGCTATCTATCTTTCTAATCAAATCTCGTTTATGACGATAAAGGTATCCTTAGTGTCCCCATCTATCCAAATTTTAAAATTAGCCTTTGATAAATGTTCTGTATATTATTTTATCAATATGTATAACAATCTTTCGCCTGCTGATTGTGCAAAGTCTTTGTCAGAAATCACTTTTTACCTATATGAACAGAGAGCTAAGAAACCGCAGCTGCAATCCTATGTTGTGCGGGGTGGGGACTTTAATATCTATCTGTGCAGCAACTATAAAAAAGGCATCTGCGGGCTCCAAGACGAACATGACTCCCCTATCACCCACTTTATACACTCTAGCACAGGGAGCCTTTTAAACGACTGTCTCTTTTCATTAGAACTCGAGTTTGCGAACGAAATAGTGTGTCCCGCTGTTGAGTTCAAGCCGACCTTCCATGGTAGAGGCTTGTCCACCACCATCGACTATATCTTGTGTTCGCAAATCCTAAAGAATCGTTTAAAACATTTTATAACAGGTACCGATCCTTCAAGTGATCACTATTCTAATAGTATTACTATTATATTTAACACAGCTGTTTTAACTAACAGTAAGTCCAGTCTTTTAACCCAACAATCCCTGGTGATGGACAAAATCAATGGCTATACAGTAAAATGGTCAAAGATCAACCCCAAGGAGGTCACTAATAAGATCATCCAAAAAATCCTTCCCCTAATATATATTTGTTTAGATGAGACCTCACCTCCTCGTATGATTCTCTCTACCTTTGGCAAAATCTTAGAAGCTATTCGGCAGGAGCTTACTCGCCAACATAAGGCACATGATAAGGACTCGCGGGGATGGTTTGACTCCCGTTGCCGCAAAGCCCTTAGTGCGCTAAAAAGAGCACTTCATAGTCAGGATAGGGACACGGCCCTAATAGCCACATTAAGAAGGAACTATAAACTGGCCCTGAAAACTCGTAAAAGGGAAATAAAAAACAATCTCTGGGCTCAACTCCATGAGAGCACAAGAAGTAAGGATAGCTCGCTATTTTGGCGAACAGTTAAGTCCCCCTTTTTAGTGGACGCTACAGCTGCTCGTCACCTTGATGTGGCTGTACCTGCTGAAAAATGGGTCGCTCACTACTCACAGATCTTCGGGGATTTCTCCCCAGCAGCCTCGGCCTCTCGAACCAGTGGGGAGGTCCTTACCACGGATAACATCTATCCTATCGACCTCCACTTCGATCTCACAGAGGTCACCGCTGCATTGACTTCCTCGAAGACCGGAAAAGCTCCCGGCCCTGACGGAGTCCCACTCGACATCTTCGTGAGTAACCTAGATCTATGGTCCCCAATTGTTACGCAAGTTATGTCCGCAGTCTCACAGGCCGGCTTAATTGACTCTTGGTCCTCATCTGTCCTCCTACCCATTTTTAAAAAGGGAGAACGAGACAACCCAGCCTGCTACAGACCCATCTCCCTCTTGGACTCGCTGGGTAAGGTCGCCGGGAGGCTAATCCTGGAGCGCCTCCAGGATTGGGCCATAGAGAATAAGATCATCACCGACCTCCAGTTTGGGTTCCAGGAGGGACTGGGGACTGTAGAACAGGCCCTTAATCTGACACTACTTATGGGTAAATATGCTAGGGCTAAAGGCGGAAATCTTTATTTGGTCTATGTGGACCTAAGCTCCGCATTCGATTGCGTAATCCATTCCAAGTTATGGGAGATTCTGAGCAATCTGGGCGTAGACCCTCCACTTCTGAAATTTCTTCGAGAGCTCTACACAGATGCCAAAGCTTGTGTGAGGTATGGCATTAATGGAGAGTTATCGGATTCATTCAGCATTGTTAAGGGCGTCAGACAGGGGTGCGTCCTTGCTCCATTTTTATTTAACATCTATACAAATGGAATGGAGCAAGCCATGCTGGTAGGCGGCAAAGATCTCCCCTGCATAAACACCCGACCAATTCCAGCACTACTATATGCTGATGATTCTGTCATTCTAGCGAGAACGCCAAACCAGCTCCAACTCCAACTGGACAAGTATTGTCAATATATGCTCACTCTTGGCCTAAAAGTAAACAAATCCAAGACCTTTGTTATGCATATTGGCAAGAAAGTTCAGAAATGCAAACCTCTCTATATTGATAATACCAGATTAGAAAACGCCAGGAAATACCCTTACTTGGGAATCCTTATCGATGATCAAAACTCCTGGAAACCTGCCATCACTAGTAAAAAAATGCAGTTTCAGCGCACAACAGCAGCGTTGACTTCCTTTTCCAGGAAGTTGGGTAAGCCTGCTCCCGCAGAGATACTTAAAATCTTCCAAGCCAAGTGCTTGAGTGTGGCTACGTATGGAGCGGGCGTATAGGGCTACGCTCCCGTTGGAGAGCTCCAAGTAATCGAAAACGACTTATTGAAATATGTACTAGCTCTCCCTCAAAGCGCTCCTAATTACGGTAGTCATATCGAGCTCGGTTTGGATTATCTATCTGACATCATTAGATTCCAACCGATCCTCCTTTGGCACCGTATATGGACCAAGGAGCAATGTCACCTTTCACGGTCACTAATAACTGACTGTCTGTCATTGACCCACTGGAAAAAGATTCCCTGGCTATTTTATATTTTTAATTTTCTGAAGGATTTGAACTGTTTAGCTTTCTTCACCAACCCTTCCTCTTTAATGGACATACCCAGAAAGACTTTGAAGAATCTATGCATAACCCATTTAAGAGACCTTCGTATGTGCTCAGAAATTGGTAAACAATCAAATACCCATTTAATGGCGATTCAATCCTCTCCTGGCATACAACCTTATTTGACCTATTATTTGTCAAATTATGACAGATATGTTTTAACAAGATTTCGTTTTGATTCTTTTTATCGTCTTGTCTCGTTTCCAGAGCTTTTAGACTGGCAACGTGAATTAATTAGATGTCCTTGTGATGACTGTACCCCCCAGTCTACATTGCATGTAATTTTATTCTGTAGTCTCTACGAGACCCCGCGTAAACGGTGGTTGGTCCCACTTCTTCGACAAACAGGTCTTAGAAGATGTAGACCCGCTCTTTTGGCACTACAGTTTTTAGACTCCCAATTTGTCGCAAAATGTATAGCTTGCTTTTTAAAGGCATGTCTGAAAATTCGATCTCAACTAGCGGTTTCTGCATTGTAAATTTTATGTGCAAAATTCTTGTGTATATAGCTTTTTGCTAATCGAGGCAACATTGTACAGACGATTTCTTTTAAAATTTAATTCAATATTTTTTCCATATATTAGTTAATATTTTACTTACGAAAATGTTTATAAAATTGTTGCAAATATTTTCTATAATGTACTTTTATGATTGTAAAATCAATCGAAATAAAGTTTCTTTTGACTTTTTGACTCTTACAGATATATCGTTACACAAGTAGTAACTTGTGCATCTGAAAGAGACACGTTAGTATTAGATTCCTTACCTTAGAATAGATACCCCAGCAATACCAACCCCGGTGGTGGGTCTGCGAACCAATAATCACACCAGAAAGTCCTGGAGGACGGAACGTCCAAAGAAGCCATCCCTCCGGACTTGGCTGTCCAGGCAGTAGTGTCTTGCAAACGTGTGCAGCGATGCCCACGTAGCTGCCTGACAGATGTCTTGTAAGGGCACACCCCTGCCCAGGGCAGTGGTAGTCGCATTGGCTCGGGTAGAATGAGCCCGCAATCCAACAGGGGGCTCCTTCCTAGCCAAGGAGTAGCATGCCTGGATACACAAGATGATCCACCGGGAGATGGTCCTCTTGTGCACCGCTTTCCCCTTCTTAGCGCCCACGTAACCAACAAAGAGTTGGTCATCCACCCGGAACTGGCGTGTGCGATCCAGATAAAATGAGAGCGCACGTTTTGGGTCCAGACGGTGGAGCCGCTCTTTCTCTTTAGAGGGATGCGGTGGTGGAAAGAAGGTAGGCAAGGTGATAGACTGCCCGATGTGGAAGGTCGTGACAACCTTGGGCAGGAAAGAAGGTTTGGTATGCAGCACCACTTTGTCCGGATGGACAGAAAGGGAAGGTGGAGTACAAGAAAGGGCCTGAAGCTCACTCACGCTCCTGGCAGAGGTGATGGCAACCAGGAAAGCAGTCTTCAAAGTCAGAAGGCGAAGAGGACAGTTGTGAAGTGGCTCAAAGGGAGCGCACATCAGAAACGTAAGAACCAGGTTCAAGTCCCACTGAGGCATCACAAACGGAACAGGAGGAAATGTATGTGTGATGCCTTTTAGAAATCTATTTACAATAGGGGACTTGAACAAAGAAGGTTGATCAGGCAGCCTGAGAAAGGCTGAAAGGGCAGAAAGGTAGCCCTTGATAGTGCCCAGAGCAGAGCCCTGCTGGGCAAGAGAAAGAAGAAAGAGAAGAACCTCAGAAAGAGGGGCAGCAAGAGGATCCACAGCCTTTGCTGTGCACCATGCCACAAATCTGTTCCACCTGCAGGCGTATACCGACTTTGTGGAGGGACGCCTGGCTGCCAGAATTACGTTACAGACTTCAGGAGGCAAGTAAAATGGCCTCAACTGTCGCCGCCCAATCTCCAAGCATGGAGGTGGAGACTAGACAGGTTCGGGTGGAGGACCGTCCCCTGCTGCTGCGACAGAAGGTCCTCCCGAAGAGGCAGACGAACCGGGGGATCGAGTGACATACTGAGTAGCTCTGGATACCAGTACCTTCTCGCCCAGTCCGGAACCACAAGGATAACTTGGGCCCGGTCGCGCTTGATCTTCTTCAGCACTCTGGGCAGAAGTGGTATAGGCGGAAAGGCGTAAACAGACCGCAATTCCACTCGCGACGAAAAGCGTCTCCGAGCGAGTGCCGCCTTGGAAATTCCAACGCGCAGAACTGATGACATTGCGAGTTCTCTTCGGTGGCGAATAGATCTAACCAAGGCTCTCCCCATTGCTGAAAGAGGCCTTGCGCCACGTCCGAGTTCAGATGCCATTCGTGATCCATCAGGCACTGACGGCTGAGCTCGTCCGCCCTGGCGTTCAGAGAACCTGCCAGGTGTTGAGCCACCAGGGTCACGCCATGGCGTTCCAGCCACTGCCAAAGGCGCAGAGCCTCCTGGCAAAGGGTCCACGACCCCACCCCGCCCTGTTTGTTGCAGTACCACATGGCGGTGGTGTTGTCCGTGAACACCTGCACTACACTCCCCCGGACAGAGGGGAGGAATGCCTTCAGTGCTAGACGAATCGCCCGTAGCTCCAACAGGTTGATGTGGAGCCGGACCTCCGCCGGAGACCAGAGGCCTCTGATCTCCGCCACTCCCATGTGGCCTCCCCAGCCCCGGAGGGACGCGTCCGTCACAACTACGTGCTCCGGTTGGGGAAGGGAGAGGGATCTGCCGCTGACACAATCGCGGTCCGTGAGCCACCACTGCAGCTGTCTCGCAGTGCCCTCCGAGATCAGGACGTGGTCGGACAGGTTGCCCTGATGCTGGGCCCACTGAAACTTCAGGTCCCACTGCAGAGCCCGCATCCGCCACCTGGCGTGATGCACCAGAAGGATGCAGGAGGCCATCAGCCCCAGAAGCCGCAGCGTCAACCTGACCGAGACCCGGGATAACGGCTGAAAGATGGGAATCAGAGCCTGAATATCCCGGACTCGCTGTTCGGGTGGATAAACCCGAAACTGCGCTGAGTCTAGAACTGCTCCGATGAAGAGGAGCTTCTGAAAGGGGCACAGGTGTGACTTTGGCACATTGACGGAGAACCCCAGCTGGTGCAGGAGATCTGCCGTAGTCTAGAGGTGGCTGACGACTGTCTGGGGCGAGCCCGCCTTCAACAGCTAGTCGTCGAGGTAGGGGAAGACTGAAACCCCTAACCTGCGCAGATGAGCTGCGACCACCGCCATCACCTTTGTGAACACCCGTGGGGCGGTGGTAAGGCCGAAGGGGAGCACGGTAAACTGAAAGTGCTCGTGGCCAACCGTTAACCGCAGGTAGCGCCGGTGGGCCGGCAGGACGGGGATGTGGAAATAAGCGTCCTGCAAGTCCAACGCTACCATCCAGTCTCCAGGGTCCAGGGCAGCTAAGACCTGAGCCAGTGTCAGCATCTTGAACTTCTCCTTCCGGAGGAAGCCGTTGACGTTCCGTAGATCCAAGATAGGGCGTAGGCCCCCTTTGCCCTTCTTGGGTACCAGAAAGTAGTGGGAGTAGCAACCACACCCTACTTCTGGCCCAGGAACGAGCTCGATGGCCCCCTTGGCCAAGAGGGCCGTAACTCCCTCCTGCAGAAGTCGCAAATGATCCCCCGATACACGGTGGTTCTGCGGTGGCATGGCTGGAGGAGTCGCCTCGAAGGGGAGGGAGTAGCCCCTTCGGACGATTTGCAGCACCCACCTGTCTGAAGTGACAGTGCGCCAGTGGAGGTGGTGATGGCGAACCCTGCCCCCCACTGGCGTCACATGGGCCTGAAAGCACGGACTAGGAGGGTTTTGAGGCGGATGCTGCGGGGGAAGGTGTGGACTGACCTCGCCGTTGACCCCTACCGCCTGGACGGCGGTTACCACGGCCGCCACCACGTTGGGTATTGCCCTGCGGAGCGTGGCTAGCGGCACGTGTGGGTGCACCCCTTCCGTGGCCACGAAAGGAGTGACATAGCAGCCGATTGCTGGCGCGGGGCCGAGAGGCCCAAGGACTTGGCCGTAGCCCTGGAGTCCTTAAAGCGCTCGAGCGCATGGTCTGCTTTGTCGCCAAAGAGGCGACGGCCATCGAACGGCATGTCCATGAGTGTGTTCTGGACATCTGCCGAAAAGTTGGCGGACCTCAGCCAGGCGTGGCGTCTGACCGCCACCGTCGTTGCCATCGCTCTACCTAGCGAGTCTGTGGTATCCAGCCCACACCGGATGGAATATTTGGCTGCATCCCGGCCCTCCACAAGGGCTTGGCCGAGTTTGGCCCGTACCTCCACTCTGGCAGCACTTCCGCGACCGTATCCCACAGAGAGTGGGTGTAACGGCCCAAGAGGCATGCGGTGTTGGAAGACCGCAGACCCAGACTAAGGGATGAGAAGATCTTTTTACCATACTGCTCATACCTCTTGGATTCCCTGTCCGGCGGGGCCGACGGGAACGCGGTCTGGGAATTGGAGGCCTGGATGACCAGGCTCTCGGGGGTGGGGTGGGTGGACAGGAAACATGGGTCGCCCGGGGCAGGGCTGTGGCGTCTGGCCACGTTCCTATCTACGGGCGAACCCGTAGCGGGCTTGGACCAAGTGTCCAGAAGAACGTCGGTCAAGGCCTCATTAAAGGGCAGCAGAGTATCGGCCGAGCTTGACTGTGGTTTAAGGACCTCAGTGAGGAGATTAGTCCTCACGACCGTGACGGGGAGCTCAAGGTCCAAGGCCTTGGCAGCCCTCATCAGCACCACACTGTAGGTTGCCCCCTCCTCCGAAGCCACGGTAGGAGGGGAGACAAAACCAGTGTCTGGAGAGGTGTCCAGGCCACTGGCCTCCCCAAGGTCTCCTGCCCAGTCCTCATGAGATTGACACTCTCTGGTCAGAGGGTCCTCAGACTCCTCCCAGTCCTCTTCATCACCCATCTCCTGAAACTCAGGGTTCTCAACTAATGGGGCCTGTTCATAGAAGTGAAACTCTCCAAACGACGTCTGGAGCGGCACCCATCGGGGCCGTCCCGGCGCCGGAACAGGAACGAAGGTGGAACCGGGGACGGCGCCGCCCGAGGACGGTGCCGGAGGCGACACCTGAGGGTCCGACGCCGGGGAGGTCGTAAGGTCCACCGGCGACGAACCAGATCCCGAAGGAGGTCCAGCGGCGTCCCGCGGCGCCGGGCCCGAAGGCGCCGGCGGCGCCGGAACAACTGAACCCCTCGGCGCCGGGCCCGAAGCGCCAGCGGCGTCGGGATAGTGGGAACCTGAGGCGCTGGGCCCGAAGGCGTCGGGGCCGCAGCACCCGACGGCTTCGTGGCCGATCCCCCCGACCCGCTAGGGGTCCCAGACAGGTCCGCTGGGCCCGAAGGCGCCGGGGAGCCCGTCGGAGGAGAGAGGTTCCTCATGGCCATGAGGAAGCGCTCGATCTCCTCCGGCGCCGCGTTTAGCCCAGGGACCGTAGGGTATGGGGCTGGACGCGGCGCCCGCGACTCCGACGGAGCCGCGTGGGTGGTGTCACCCGAACCCCCGCCGCTTGGACTTCTTGTGCCTCTTACCTGACGACGACTTCGACCCGGAGGAGTGCGGCCTACTCTCGGAGCTGTGGTGGCTCCGAGCCCGCGACCTGTCCCTCGACCTCCCATGGGACCGAGACCTCTCGCGGCGCGGGACCGACTGCCGGAGTGCGAGTTGCCTGCGGGACCGCTCCCGCCTGGCTTTCGAAGAGAGGGTCCGGCAGTCGGAGCAGGCCTTGTCGTCGTGATCGAAGCCTAGACATGTTAAACACCGGCGGTGAGGATCCGTGACCGACATCAGGCGGTCGCAATCCTCGCAGTGCTTGAAACCAGGCATCCCTACGGCACCGATCGGAGTCAAAAGACTTTGAGAAATGATCAAAAGCGATCAAAAAGTTAGTCAAAAAATGACTAGGGTTACTGCTTTTTCCAGATCTGCGCTTGCTGGCGCGGAAAAAAGAAGAACTGACGTCAGCACGGGGAGGCGGCGTCTAAGTACTCTGACGACGTCATAACGGCGCCGACGACGGATGCGGAGCCGCAGACGACGCCTACCGACGCGCAAGCGTACTGCTACGTAAAAGTTTCCGGATCCAGTCTGACGCCTGGGGATATTCTAAGGTAAGGAATCTAATACTAACGTGTCTCTTTCAGATACCCATTTTAGTGGTAGCTGGGACACCCTTTTTATTCTTGTCTCTACGCCCCCTCTACCGCCCTTAATATCTGCTTTTAAGCTATCGGTTAGTTGCACCGTTGATTTCTCTATGGACACTAGCCTGGCTTCCATCTTAATTAGCCGCGCTTCTAGGGGACTTAGTAGAGACCTCAGAAGAACGCCTATGTCTGCAAGCGTAATATCCTCACCAGAGGTCTCAAAGGGGTTCATGTTAGTGTGTTCTGTTGTCTCTACACGCGGGATCTCGGTTGATATAACCTCAGTTGTATCGGTGGGCAGGTTCTCCGTTGTGCTTAGGCCAGGGCTGTTGACCTCCAGGGTAGGATTAAGCTTTGGAGTTTTTGCCTTCCTTCGCCCTTTGTTTTGAACTTCTCTTTTCCTTTTGGGGATAGCTCCTTCCCTTACCCCCTGCAGTCAATTACTATCTCTGCCATTGGTGGTATCAGCGTCGGGGGCAAGGGCAGGAGTAGGGAATAGGGAATAGGATAGGGTGAAGTTGGACTTTTGGCAAATTTAGCATGCTCAGGTCGACATATTCGCTGAGGTCCTTTGCACTGCAATGTGAGGTTGAGTTTATTATATCTAGGTTCACGGAAGAATCGCCAGCACTAGATATCCCATTGTTAAACTCAATGTGCTCAATATGCTCAGGTCTGTTGTCAGGGGTCTTAGCCTGTGCCAAGGGATCCATAGAGGATCTCCTCACCCAGTCTATTTCTTGTGAAATGCGCCTCTCCAAGACCGTAATTTCATCGATCAATAGTGACCCTGCTTTAACAAAGTAATTATCCAATGTACCTTTGGCAGCTCCCGCTGCTGCCAACGTGCTTTTACTCCTTGTTTACCTCGTGGTCATCGTCGCACAGAATTAAATCCAATGTTTGCAGGAAAAGGATTTCAGATGAAAGTAAATCAAGGGGGGTGGCCCAGTCCCGGTCTCAAACAGCCTCAAACGGCCCGCCCTTTGCCCGGGCTTAGCCCTGGGCTGAGTCCCGTGCACGTCCCGCGTGCGTGGGGATAGGAATGCTTATATGCGGGAGTTGGGGGCGGGAAGAGACACCAGGTGCGCTATGGCGATGGAGCGCTGTGCACCCTGGGTCTCGCAGTCCCAGCCCCGGCAGCAGTGGTAAAAGGGCGGAGAGTAGAAGGTCCTCGTTGATCAGGCTTCGTTTTGCCCAGAAGTCCGGTAAAAGGCAGGGAAAAAAAGCCCTGCAGCAGCTTACAAAGTCCCAGGCTGCGAGCGGCTCCCGCGGAGCGGGGGCTGCGAGCCTTAACTAGCCGCAAGGGAGCTGGGGGCGGGAAGAGACACCAGGTGCGCTATGGTGATGGAGCGCTGTGCACCCTGGGTCTTGCAGTCCCGGCCCAGGCAACAGCGGTAAAAGGGCGGAGAGTAGAAGGTCCTCGTTGATCAGGCTTCGTTTTGCCCAGAAGTACGGTAAAAGGTAGTGAAAAGAAGCCCTGCAGCAGCTTACAAAGTCCCAGGCTGCGAGCGAGTCACTATTGCACTTTATGTCACATTTTATTCACTCAATTCTTTAATGCGCCGTCTTGTAAAAAGTATTTATAAATTGTAAATAAGTCTTGATTGAATAATCTTCATGTACAAACAGGGTGTTTATGAATGAAAATTAATTCATAGATTAAAAACGGATGGTTACCCTGAACTCTTTTGGTTTGAATTTGCATTGTGAGTGAGCTCCTAATTTGGAGCACTGTCTTAAGTTGTTGTAACAAGCTTTATTTCGATATCATGTATCTTAAAAAGCAGTACAAAATTGGATAAAAACAGTGAAAAAATTCAGTGCATACTTATTAACAAATATTTCATAATAAGCAAAGAAAAGTTTTTACACATGAGAACAAATATGCTTAGGTAAAACAGTAAAAAATTCAGTGCATACTTATTTAGCATATATTTCAAGATAGGCAATGAAAAAGTTTTTGCACAAGAAAACAGTCTAAAATATATGCTTAAGTGACATGCAGTAACCTAAGAGATCTGAGACGCCAAGCCCAACCTAAAAATTTGGCCAAGCCACATGCAAACAGGGGGCGAGGGTCAGAACTTAAGATTCGTAATGCTTCTTCGTGTGATCTGGTGCCAAGACTTCTACAGAGTGGTTTCAGCCATTTGGCACGTGGGGCTGCATAGGCTGGGCATTCAAATAATAAATGGGGTACTGACTCAGGCCTATTCTCGCAAAAGGGGCAATACAAAGTCCTTTGTGCAGGAACCTTCCATCTAGCAGTTAATTTACCCACCGGAAGTACACCCGCCCTAAATTGAAAATATAGCGCCCTTTCCCTGGAATTTGAAATCGTATCCATGTATGGTTCGCATAAGGGGACCTCCTTGAACATCAAAAATTCCAAACTTGTTTTGCAAAGATTGGCCCTACTATTTCTGCCACTAATCACCCAAGTCCAGTATAATTTCTTCAGAGTTGACTTGGGCGGGGCGGATCTGCACAGCCAGGCTTCTTCAAGACCCAGGTCACAAAGAAGACGCTTAACTTCCTTTAGCCAGCGGACCTTAGGCCAACCTGGTAAAGAAAGGAGATCGTTAAGGCCCTCTGCATAGCTAGACAATTCAGGGACCCTCCAGATTCGTGCCCACAACAGAAGAGGACGTAGTCTCACCAGATCACTGATGGCCCGAGTACCTGCATCTAACAGGAGTGGGAGGGACGGTGTGCTATACGGGAGTCCCATAAGGTCTTTGTGGAATTTGTTTTCAGAGCTAGATAAGGAATCTACATTCTGTATACCCCACAGCTCTGCCCCATACAAGGCTGCACTCACCGCTCTGGCCCTGTAGATGTCGAGTACTGGAGCGATGGGTTTTAGGGACGAGGTGCGTTGTTCCTTGAGGAGGATCCCCGCCACCCTCTTGTGGGTCAGCAGCATTTTTTGGTGGTGGGGTTTCCAACTCATGGAATCACAAAGGCGCATCCCTAAGTAATCGAACTCCTTAACCCTCTCAAGAGGGACAGAGTCCAAGGAGGGTGGGATAATGGGCTTCTTTGGGGGGTTTAACACCAGGAATTTGGTTTTCCCCGCATTAATAACAAGTCCCCGTACGTCGCAAAAGGCCTTAAAATTAGTTAAAAGGCTTTGTAGGCCTACTGGGCTTTTTGAGATCAGGAGGGTGTCATCTGCAAATAGAAGGGTGGGGATCTTCCTGCCCGCCAGGGATGGTGCATCAGCTGGGTGCTTTAGCAGATGCTCCACCACTCCGTTAACGTATAAAGAGAACAGAGTGGGGGCTAGTACACAACCCTGGCGGACACCCCTATTTACAGGGATACATGGTGTTTTTTGGGCCTGATTTCCCCACCTGATCTGCGCGAAGTTGTCATCGTGGAACTTTATAATGAGATTGAGTAGATAGCGAGGAATACCCATGGCGTCAAGAACACTCCAAAGTTGAGTACATGGGACCAGGTCAAAGGCAGTCCACAAGTCTATAAAAGCAAGGTACAGACTGCCCTTGCCCAGTACAACCACTTTCCAGTATAGCATCAATAGCCGGAAAGACTGTTCGATGGTCCCCGTGCCGGTTCTAAAACCAGCCTGGAAGTCTGAAAGAATTTGCTTCTCCTCTAACCACTGTCTGACCCTCCCTAAGACTACCTTACCGGCCACCTTCTGGGTACAATCTAGAAGACTTATAGGGCGATAATTAGCAGGGTCGTCCCGGCTTCCTTTCTTGAAAATCGGGACGACTTCTGCGCCCTTCCATGAGTCCGGGAGGTTACCCCCATCCAGGGCATTGTTCAGGAGGGAAGCAATAAGTGACCCCCACTCGGCTGGATTAACCCGAAGCAGATCTCCTGGGACACCATCGGGTCCCGCGGCCTTATTTGGGACCAGACGGTTAATTGCTCCGATAACTTCCTTAGGCGAGAAAAAGATAGCTTCAATAGATTCTGTGTGGTCAGGAGGGGGCTGTGACAGCATACTAGTGATAGGGCCCATTGATTGAGAGTAGAGCCCGGAGAAATGGTTAAACCATACTTCACCAGTTATATTACAAGTTAGCAAAGAGTCTATTGGTTTGTTCCTTGCTCTCAACAAGTCCCAAAAACCTTTGGGATCTTTCCTAGAGCTAGCCAGCTTTAGGTCATTCCAAAACTGTGTATCGTGGTCACCCTTTGCCTTCAGTATGACCCTTCTGTAGTTTATCCTCGCTAGTCTGATACGACCAGGGTCCTTACCTTTCACTGCATTGATTAGTTCCCGTTTAGAGGAGCGGCAAGCAGACGAATACCATCCTGCACTGCCTAATGGCCCTGCTCTTATATTGCCTCTAGAGCGTGCTGAGCTAACCCTAAACAATTCACCAAGTACGCCTATAGTTTCAGAAAACAAAGTTGGAACATCAGGTTTGTTATAGCCCTGAGCATCTAGCTTCAACAGAGCATTTGACATTATGGATTTTATTTCAATGATCTTTCCTTCGTCAAGAGCAACTTTGTTCCATTTTAGCCGCCTCCCGCAGTTGGAGGGGCATACTTCGTGCGAAGTTTTCCAAGCATGAGTGGTGAGAGCTGGAGCCTTAACATTCCAAGGTGTAACCAGGGACAATACTAAGGGGTTATGGTCACTGTCACTAGTTGGCAAGACCACCATATCAATCAAATAGACCCAAAGACTAAAATTCAGGAGTATATAATCAATGCGTGAAGAGTGGCCCACTCTGTTATATGTGTGTGCCCCAAGAGGGTCAGACTGAGATCTGCCGTTGGTTGCCCTAAGATCGTGCTCCACCAAAGGGCATTAAGATCTATGGCACTTTGAGATCAGCACCTAATGGGCGCAAGGGTAAGAGGATTAATACCTCTACTAGCATCATCTTCCCCAGTGCCCAAAATATCCTCGCCAGCAAGTGGCTTAAATGAGCAGTTAAGGTCCCCTGCGAGTAAAACAAGGGCATCAGCTTTACAGGATCCCAGTTCCTCATCGATTCCTGTAAGTGGAAGCATGGATTGGCCACCCCTAGCCCCTCTAACATAAATATTAAAGACTTCTAGGTTCCTGCCTCCGGGCCCTTTAATTGAAATTCTCTGGAGGTCAGGAGATTTAGTGGGTATTGGCCTAATATTTAGACCCAGGGAAATGCTGGCCCAAATTAACAAGCCGCCCGACGGACTACCTTTACCCCCTAATGATTGGACCGCGGGCACAAAGTAGGTAGAATATCCCACCCTGTGCCGCGGTTCCAGGCACCAGGTCTCCTGAAATAGGCAAATCCCGAAGGAGTCAACAAAGGAGTACCATTCGTGTATATCAATGTTACGTGCAAGGCCCGCTACATTCCAGCTGACCACTTTCAGTGTAGGACCGCCAGCGTCCCCTATTGCTGGGGCAGAGGCGGCCACTAGTAGGAAGGGAGTACAACTAGAGATCCCAGCCATACTCACGGTTAGCGAATCCCCCTTAATCACCGAGGGTAAAGTGTGAGTAGTCTCAGGACCTGGGGATGCCCTCGATGGTAAAACGAGACTACCCACAGGGAGATCTTTATCTCGAGTTTCCAGTTCCAAAAGTACAGACACCCGCTTAGTCTCTGATATAGTATACGGTACTTTGGCCACAACTTGGGAGGGGTCAGTGGTCAGATTTTTAAGGAGATTTGGGGGAGAGCTAGGGTCCAAAATAGCAGACGCTAACCTCCCTGTACCTGGTCCTATGCTTGCAGGTCGGTTGTTCTGTAAGGTGCAGCTTGGTGACATAGAATCAGTACTCAAAGAAAGGGGAATGAGATCGGGGCCATATGCAGGAGCATTTTTCCTAAGGAGTCAATCTACCTCATCTAAACAACCAAACCTGTTAAAGGTTGGTGCCCCTTCCCACCAACTGTTGGGGCCTGACCATCCATCTCTTTGCCCACCCCGCACAGGGTTTCGAGCTAGTGACCAATTCCCCACAAGGTTTGGACTTGGCCATGGGGGATAAAAAAAGGTAAGTGGTCTAACTACAATAGTTGAATTCTCACCACGTGTATCCCATGAGCATAGGTGCTGTGTCGTGTGGGGGTTTTCAAAAGAGACGATAATGCAGTCGCCTGGGATAGATTTGGGTGTAGAACCTACCCAGGGGACCCTTCGTACCATTAAGATGTTACTTCTTATCTGGTTAGGTAATTGCCTGTTTGTATTTAGCCAGTGGATTACCTTGTTTTTGAGTGACCAGAAATTTTCTTGGGATTGTGTCTCCAATGCAGGCACTCCAGCTAGCACCGCAACGTAAGGCTTTGCATCGGGGGGAGATCTATGTAGCCCCCTCGAAAGTTATGAACATTTGGAGGTCCCTGCGGATATGTTAGGTGGGTCACAATGTTTTTTGGTCTCGGGGCAACAGCATCTTTTATAGGTGGTATTCGTTGTACAGGCTGTTGAGTGGGGGCTTTGGCTGGGGGATTAGTGACTATGGGGTCATAAGCCTTTGAGCGTGGTTTGGTTATTGGCTTAATCGGGGGCTGTACTGGTGGGGCTACTATTGGTGCCTGCATAGTATTCTCTACTCCCAGCAAGATATTGGGTGCGTTTTGTTTTAGGCTAAGACTGGCTAGCGTAACAATAGTCTTGTCCATCTCAAGAAGGTGATTTTCTATACGTGAAAGTCTGAGTTCGAGGGGGGGTAAAAGCTTTTTCAGAGTCTCCCATACTATTTTTAGAAATTCTTCATCGCTACCCTCTAGCTCGCACGCGGGTCCCCCATTAACCCCCGCAGCGAGGTGTGGACAAGTCTCCTCAACTGGTGTGTCTATTTCGACTTTACCTATACTCGAGCAGTTCTCCTCGCCACTTGAACAAGGATCGGCTTGGGATATATCTCCACCCACCCTGCTTAGTCCAGAGGGTCTTCTATTATTAAAAAAGTGTGCCCTAGCAATTTTGGCCTTCTTCCTGGCATAAGCAGATCTTGCAATGCGTTTTCTTTTTTGAACAACATCCCTATGATTAACACACATATTCGTCTTGTGCGCCTTAGGGCTTTTGGGGATACATAAATCTAATACAGGAACATTCGTCAAGGGGCTCAGGATCGAGTTAGGAGGGGCCAGCTCTAGAGTAGTGGCTTGCACAGGTGGTAATGTGACTGAGGTGTGGTGGATATCAACCTTTGTGATTAATGGCCGGGGGCCAGTCAGGCGTTCAGGAGTTTTGGCAGATGCAATATTGCCTAGAGATGACTTTTTCGACATAACTAGGTCCTGGGATAATCTTCTGGCTGCGTCTAGCTCTATGGATACTCTGTGTTGCATTTTGGAGATTTCGATGTCAATAGCAGTATTTGTCTTAGTGATGAAATCATCAAGGGTCCCATTCAGCAATTTCCCTCCTTTAGCGGTCTTACTGCGACTTGCACGTGAACACATAGTCTCTCTGTGGGGATTGTTTCTGGCAAGCGTGCAGGCAAACTCTAGCAGGGAAACAAAGAAAAAGGGAGCAAAGTGAGAGGCCCAGTCCAGTCCTTACCGTCCTCGAACGGCCTCAAACGGCCCGGTCTTCGCCCCGTGCTGCGTCCCGCGCGCGTCCCGCGGTCCGCGAGAAGGGGCGGGGTTTAGTAGAGAGTGCTGGGGGCGGGAAGAGACACCAGCTGCGCTGTGGTCATCAAAGCGCTAGGAGTGCTGGGTCTCGCAGTTCCGTCCCGGTCCCCGCAGCCAGTAGTCTCTGCTCCGGTGCTCCAATGACCTGTGTGTCAGAACTCCTCCGGTGGGCAGGGAAGAAAAGCGGAAAGGCAGTGGCAGTGAGCAGCTATGCAAACGGCACCCGTGGAGCGGGAGCCAGAAGCCGCTTTTAGCCTGCGATAGTGCTGGGGGCGGGAAGAGACACCAGCTGCGCTGTGGTCATCAAAGCGCTAGGAGTGCTGGGTCTCGCAGTCCTGTCCCGGTCCCCGCAGCCAGTAGTCTCTGCTCCGGTGCTCCAATGACCTGTGTGTCAGAACTCCTCCGGTGGGCAGGGAAGAAAAGCGGAAAGGCAGTGGCAGTGAGCGGCTATGCAAATGGCACCCCTGTCTTAAGTAACCATATGACTAATTGAACTGTGAATGATTCAAATCATACTTTGAAGTAATCAGGTTACATACCCGACAGAACCATTATTTATATTACATTGTATTGCCCAGGTTCTGAGGGATACGGGGTCACCCCATGGTGATTTACATGATTATGAACTTAAGCAAGGATATATTTTAACTCCCTTACTTTTTCCTTTTATATATGTGTGTCAGTTATCAACCAAGTACCTGAGTCTTGACTCCACAGGGTCAGAAGAATTGATCTTGATTCTTTATCTTTGAAGAATTCTTCCCAATTCCTCCACTTCACTGCAATCGAAATATATTCAAGTAGCAGTAAAGAATGGGAAAGGGGAATGGGAATTAAAAGAGACTGCCACTGTAAGATTACTTGCTGATCACCCTCTAATGTTTTTCAGTTCCTGTAACAACAAAAACACAAGGTTACAGAATCTTTCTTTTAACTACTTCTCCTGCTCTAGTTTCTATTTTATTCTTATAAACTATTACCTGCGTAATCAGTGGTTTTAGTTTCTCTCTGTGAATAGTCCTTTAATATGCTGTAGTTGAAATCTTTTATTTTGATTGTCTTTTTCTGTCCTTTTTTACTCTTCTTTTTTAGATGCAGTACTTGTCCATAAAAGATCAAGTCGACTTGTTGGTGAGTATAAATATATATATATATTTTCACCTACAATAGTTTTTTAAATATTCAGTCTTTTGTTTTGAGAATTCAATCATCTCTCATGTACATAATCTTCCTGTCCTTTTCTATCTTAGATATTTCTTTGTCTTCAGTTAAATAGTTCTTTCTTCTAACATTTAAAAAAAAGGATCAATATAGAGGGAAAATAGTAAAGGGGAACAAGGACATCCCCAGGATAACTTCAGTTAGATCCAAGGGTAGTGGAAGAAGTGTTCTATTTGTGGATCAGGATCCGGGTCTGTCTGAGGGCATTGGTAGAATCTAATTGGGAGCAGCTGGTATCAGAGACTCAGAAACAATTGGATCTCTGTGAGTGCCATTATCAAACTATGTTGGGAACATGCAATGTTCTTAAAATGCTGATCTTGCCGAAAATCTTATATTTTTTTACGGCAGTCCCTTTAGAGATCCCAAGAAGTAGTCTTGCTTTGTTGCAAACAATATGTGCCAGATTTATATGGTCTCAGGGCAAAGCGCGCAGAGCAATGCGGTACATGGTCCTATCCAGGTAACAGGGGGGCTGGGCTGTACGTTGTACTATTACGTATGTATGATACAGCGTATGAGTATACTTTTGACTGGCGTTGAATCAGCAACTAGTGCGGAATCCCCCTCCATCTATCAAAGGTTGCTAGGTAGTGACGCCCGCAATAGACTGTTTATTAACGTGGACGGGAGCTACTATAAGCGCACTCGGTTCAAGCTCATTATTGCTGCTTACAAAGTATGGACAGTGGTTAAAAAAAAGTATGGGGTGCAGAAGATATCTTGGTATACGCCATTAACAATAACTACTCTTTTCCATCAGTATTCTATTACCGGATAATGTGGAAATGGAGGGACAAAGGGGTGTGTACAGTTGGTGATCTATTTCTGGTAAATGACATGAAATCTTTCGATCAATTAAGTGATCAATTTCATTTACCTCAGGCTGACTTTTTTAAATATTTACAAATTCGTGATTACTTTTTAAAAGCCCGATGGAGAATTCAAACTATTCCCCTTTTTGAGGCAGTTCGGAAAGGATCATGGATCGGCACACAGTATGCTTTAATGTTAGATGTATTAGATAACGACTTGGAAGCTCAAAATCATAAATGGGACAACTGATTGGGGTGTCAGGGTATTCAACTGGAGACTTCCTTAGAGCTGGCGGGGCAATTATTCATGTCAGCAAATCTGCACGCCCAACATTTTAAAACAGTATTTAATTTTAAATTACATGCCAGCCAAATTGTCCACGTGGGGTTGTGTAAATGGGGCTAAGTGTTTTGGCTGTGGGACCGAAGCAGCTGATATTGTACACGTATTTTATTCATGCAGGCACTTATCCACGTTTTCCAGGCATATAGAGAAATTTCAGGCTGAGATTTCGGGGGTACCTATACGATTAGCTGCCACTCAGGTTCCGTTGGGGGTTGAAAAAGGATCGACAGTTGATATTTTACCCATACATTTTGTATATTTGATTTTTCTTGCTACTGCCGTTGCAAGGCTCTGTATCGCATCAATGTGGCTACAAAAGGACCCCCCATCTTTTGAGTTATGGCGGGCAAGATTTCTGTCAATTTTTTATTTGGAATATAGTTTATGTGCCGTGAAGGGTAGACGGAAAAGGAAACTAGGTCGCCAGATATGGGGGGTAGTTATGAATTACATCGAGGCACAAACGTATTGTCTTGTGCCTTCATTATATCTTTCTCTCTTAGTTAGGATGATTGTATTTGTGTTTGCCAGACAGTAGCAGCTATAACAAGACTAGCTGCGTTTAGTTTTGTAATTATAGGTTACGGATATCCGGGACTGATGTGTAATTTTGATGATTGTACTGTCTTTTCTTTTTGCCTTTGCTGTGAATGACTTTCTCTTTGAGAGAAATTATGTTATTTGTTAGATTTATGAATATATTTGTACTCATTAAGCATGGGCCAAAAATCCGCTACCCACGCGAAATTTGTGGATTTTTGGCAATTTCGCGATCTGCGAATCTCCCGAAATTGCCGACAATTCGTGAATTAGCGAGCAGGCGGATTTTTCTTTTTTTTTATGCCCAGCTCACTCAAGGGATCAAAGTTACAGGCACACATGGTCACTGGAGACACATCTTCTGGCCCTTTACGCAGCTGCAGTGTAGTAAAAGCACTATACATTTACCCAACGAGGTAGCACTTACTGATTAGCCAGTAGAAAGAACTCCAGTTGAGTAGAGGTATTGCACAAAACGGTGGCATCTTCGTGGACAAACACGCAGGGCGGGATTCATTCTGGCACGATGCTCCTGTCACAAAAATTAAACCTCAACAGGAAGCACTTACAGATATCAATAAAGCAGGTGCCCGAGTTAATGCTCAAATTCAGTAACGTAGTAATCAGCCCTAAAAAATTGTGAGCGAGGCTGTGCAAGTGTCCTTTATCCCCATATCTGCCATCGAAAATGAGCTGTAATCCTTGAGGAGGTCTTTGCATCCATGTGTTTCTCGAGTGCCATCCCTGTGTAGTTACTGTGACCAGAAGTCTGTTATCTCCTCATGGCATGCGAACTCGCATGGAAGCCCCGCCCATTTGGCCCCACCACACACACACTAGGGTACACGACATCACATTATTGCAAATGGCAAAAAAAAATCCGCAATTTCGCGGGAAAATCCGCACACTTTTTTGCCATTTCGCGCAAATTCGCGGACCACGGATCCGCAAAATTCGCCCGTACTTAGTACTCATGGACTTTAATAAATGAATAAAATAAAATAATAGTTCTTGATGTTTAAATTATCCTTTGATATTCTTGCGCTGATAAATAAGATGCCCAAATGCTGGTTCTATTATTTATCAAGAATGAAGTCTCAAACTGAATTCTGTGTCTTTTCAAGTCTCTAGTTAGTTGATTAATTTCAATGAAAATTGACTAACTTCTGAGAATACAAAGTTCTGAACTGTTTTTTCCTTTCAGAATAGATGACTAGTACCTGAATGTTCTCGATGATCGTTTCTAATGCTGGAATTCCACTCTAAATCTCTTCTGAATCTCTCTGTAACTTCCGATTAAGAAACTGATATTTTCGCCAATAATCCTGACTGAAAACTGAGAGCTCCGGCGACTCCCAGCTGATTTCTCCGATGCGGGAGTTGAAGTGCGCAGAGCTTCTAACGCTCGCGCACAATGTAAAGGATCTCCTTAGACGCTCAAACACTAGAGTGCTAAACTCAGTTCCACAATTACGGCCGCCATATTGAGGTTCAGCGCAGCAGCTAAAATACAAAATAATGATTGAAGAAACGCTCTAACACAAATGTCAATCTGAATACTGGGACTATGGCCGCCATCTTGAAATTCCACGCAGCCACCAAAATAAACTAAATAAATTGCTGAGCTACTATTTGTCTCCAAGATAACTGTAACTTCTTTCTCTTACGTCTTGAAAACGCTTTGTGACCCAAAAGCCTAGAGATGGCTTGTCTGGAAATCATATTCAAACTAGGACCCAACCTGACAATATGATTCATCTAATCAATTTCGTTTAACAATTTCCCACCAAATAGGAAAATGTTAAGTGTTATTCTTTTTTGTATCCCGATGACTTAATCTTATTCGATCTCACTCCAAAGAAATCGAAGTGTTTTATATAAATATACTTTGAAACATTACGTTAAGATGAATGTTCAGAAAAGTAACATCAGATTAGCTGATGTAAGTAAGGAAAAAAATATGTATTGCTGGAAATCGGGGAATGATATAATGAATCAGGAGAAATATCCCCGTTTCTGTAGAATTTTCTCCCAAAATCTAGATTCAAAATTCCATACCACATATTTAAGCTTGAAGGCTTTAAGCCGCAGGGAAGCGACTCATTCATTATATAAAGATATTGGGAAAATGTACTTTAAGCACCTTATGATGATACATATAGTTGGGAATCCACATTGTCTCATTCCTGTGCAATCTGTCAACTCCTATGGTGGTCTTGGTTCCAACGTAAGGGTCATAGATACAGGAAGTCCATGAGTGCCATACATATTGTAAAATTGCCAAAGCTTGTTTGACAGATATATTGTTTTAGCACCGCCAATGCTTGTTTTGGCTACTGAGGTGTTGTCACCACTGCTTGTTTGTTGAAAGGTAACCTCCTGCACATTTCCTGCCGGCTGCTTCCTCCTCTTGCTTGGCAACCACTACCTGTGAGTGTGGCAGTTGTTGTCCACTGCTGCCTGACAAGCTGGTGGTACTTCGCTTTGTTTCGGTTCCTTCCTTGTCAAACAGCTGACTCCTAGCAATGCTCGCAAGGGAATTCCTCAGCTTCCTTCCTGCAGGGTCTGGTGCTGATCAGCTCCCTTTCCTGGAAACGCCCACAGGGAATTCCTCTGCTTCACTCCTTGCAGCCTCCTGCGGCAGCCAGAACAGATTATGGAATAAGGCCTCCCTGGCCAACAGCTAAGTGGAGTGTGCTCACAGAGACTTGTTGTGTGTTTGAACTTTGTGCTCATAGTCATTGGGGCCAATTCCATTGTGGTTTGGAAGGCCTCCTAACAGCATTTGCTCCGTCAGATTTGGATTGGGAATGTGTCTTTCCGACCGACCGAGTACGATGCAGTTAGGCGTTAGGAAGATTCCAATCCTAACCGGATGCCATTTGGAATGACCGAGCCGTATGGAGCAGAATATTACGTCTGTATGGGCAGCGTTTCCGACCGACCGATTATGATGCTGGATTTGGACAGCCTTTCTGAATTGTGCTGTCCGACTAGAATCAGCAGTCGGAATCAGACTTTGGGAGCCTGTAGCGGGTCCCCCTGCACTCTGAGCCTTCCCAATCGGGTCTGTGGGGTACCCATGGGTCCCCCTTACCAGTCATGTATAGTGTGGCAGGCACCAGGGGGTGTCCACCACAGGGTGCCCGATTTTGTCTTAGCCACCCCTTTCTTCAATGGGAGCCTAAGCATTTGGTCAGAACATAGGCTCCCATTGAAGTCAATATGAGTCCAACCAAATCGTAACTGGAAGGATCCGGATGCATCGTACTCGGTCGGGTGGATTCTCCTGATCCGAGTCGGTCAGAAACCATTCCCAAACCGATTTGGTCTGGAAGATTTCAAACCGCATCGGAACAGGGCTCCTAGTGTATTTTGACCAGTGCTCAGAAAGACAAGCTGTGTGCTTTGAAATGTGCACTAACGCTTCTGTAATCACAAATGTAAGCAGAGTAAAGCAGTCTGTTTGGCAATAGCAGAGACCTTTGGACCTTTCTCTTTTTGGGACAATCTCTGCCCTACTGTGTTGTGAACGCACATCTAGCATACTCATTTGTTGCTTTTTTTGTTATGTTCGTTTGGCGTGCACGCCTCCTGTTAAGGGCTGAGGGCCATCCTGTTATTTTCTGTTATGATTATATTATTATTTTACAGTGTGTAATGACTTGTAATGAGAAACTACTACTTTGAAAGCACAAGGATAGAATGAAAGTCCCTAGAAGCAGTGATTGCGTGTACTAATTACCCTGCAAGGATTAACTCAGTGAAGAGAGTGCACATACAGGTGATTATTATATGAATGTATGTAGCATGTTGGTCACTGTGTAAGCGCTTATGCATCGCTGATACCTGTTCTCTTCCCCCATGTAGCATTGTCTCTTCCCCCATGTAGGAGTGACGACATGGCCATAATGAGGGACTAACAAGCCTCATAATCAATCAGATGGCATCATTTATGAAAGAAAATTACACAAGCCAATTAAAAACTACACGAGCCAATTAAAAACATGGGGGGAGATTGGGCCGAGCTTCCACTCCACACTCCATACTCCATTACTGCATGCCTCGCAAAGCGAGTAGCTCATGCGCGCTGCCGCTATAGGCTCAACCTAAAAAAGTCTTGATGATGGAACCAAAACTAGTGGACCAATGGTAGCATCACTCCACTAATGCGTGAATGAGTGCTTGTGCGTGCACAAACGGAATTACACAGGCACCATTTCTTATATGTACTGATCCAAGATAATGGACACACATTGTATTGTATTGTAATTGCATTTATATTGCGCTTACTACCCCTGACAAGTGGTCGAGGTCTTTTTACTGCAAGTAGCACGCTACTCTGGGTCCCTTATAGGATTAGTGTTGAATTAATATAGTGAAATATGAAAGTAATTAAAGTGGTGGATAGGTTAGTCAGTTATTTGGATTCTGAAGGATAGCGGAGGGGGATAGAAGCGGAAAAAAGGGCTGTATTTATATAGCGCTTGTTACCCCTGATGGGTGGTGAAGCGCACATGGCTCTACAAATAATTTTTTATGCAAAAGTGACAATAAAAAAAGGACAGTGAGCACAATGTATTAATATAGGCCACAAAATAATTGCACCTAATGCATTGTTCTTTGGTGGTAAAGGGACCGAGAACAAGATGTCCAAGAGGTTCACAGCACAATGTGTAACTAAAAAAACATGATTCAAATCTCAGCTTCCCAACATGGTCAATTTTTGGGACCCTATGAAAATATGTAATAAATATAAATACCTAGACGCGGCTATTGTGCATTAACTGATATATTACATCATAACTTTTATTGGACGTTTTGCAACAATCACTACAAATATATTGTTTTACACAGTATCTTTAATTTTGGTAAATTTTTACAAGCTTGTAATAATGGGACCGAACCTCCGTACTTGTGTCTAATATATTTTTAAACACAAACGAACACTGCAAGCAGAACGTCTTTGAAAGTATTAGTAACAATTGTACTACAAGACTGGTATTGATGAAGAATGGTAATGAAATTGTTCAGATGAAAGATTACTACTGCAAGACTGTAAGAAAGAAGAAGAGAAGATAATCTAATGCCACAGTCAGAATATTACACCCCGCTCTTTAGCATCCTCGGTCAGTGTACAGTTTCAAGCTCTGGGTGCTGTTGTGAGACTGTCAATAGGGTTTGCTCCAGCAGAAGGAAAAACTGGTAAAAATGTCAGAAGTCTTGTTATTGCTGCCCATCCTCGCACAAAACCTCAGCAGCAAAACTTAGGGTGGACACCCTCTGATAGTGGAAGCGATGAGCCATCCTTGTACAGATATTCTGATTAATCCAAGGATTTACAATTTGCATTTCACACCTTGCCAACTCTAGTATGTCTCAAGGTTTGGCACATTTTTGTACCCATGCAGCGACAGGACTGAACATTAATCCCAAAGCAACCTAAGATCATAGGATCCATGTGTTGTAGAGGAAATTTCCAGGTAATCTTTTGTCCAATACACAAGGTTATTTTACAGTTTTTAGTTTTCAGTTGTTCGTTTATGACAGCTGTGGTTGGACCATCAACACTGATTATGGATTAACGCCACAGCAAAGATGTCAGCATTACTGTAATTATCCAAGGAAATGCAACGATTAGGCCAAGCTTGATTAAAAAATATCAAGGGTGCCACCCATTACATCAGCGGAAACACGATTAAACCATGTGTGCCTAAAATAATACAGGATGGATCACCCCTTATGGCAGGATCACTGTTCTGTGAGGAGTCGAAATTATGTCCAAGACTGCCGTCAGTCTTGGACATAACGTTCAAGATGCATCCCTCACAGCAGCTGCAAGTCATCTCCATGAGATATAGGACTTGATTTCATGTACATATGCTAATTCTTGGCAGTTCACTCCGAGCTGATCTGAGTGCTACAGTATGTTGATGCACCAGTAAATCAATGAGGATTCCATTTAAACAGTTTTTAACAAGAGCAATACGACACTAGTTCTGCAAAAAAAAAAGATTCAATTATCTCTTCTCTCCAATCTCACGAGTGTGGATTTTCTTGTGCAGCTTTAAGTAGCCGCTGGTACTGAAAGCCTTCTTGCACTCAGTACATTTATATGGTTTTACCCCTGTGTGGCATCGATGGTGTATTGTTAGATGGGACTTAGTAGTGAAAGCTTTGTCGCATTCAGTACATGGATATGGCTTCTCACCGCTATGGGTTCTCTTATGCTCTATTAATGCTCTGTTTTTAATAAAAGATTTGTCACACTCAGAACACTTATATGGTTTCTCACCAGTATGGATTCTCTGGTGTATCAATAGATATGCTTTATCAATGAAAGCCTTTTCACATTCTGAGCATTTATGTGGTTTTACCCCAGAGTGTAATTTCTGGTGTCGTGTTAGCTGTCCCTGTGATCTATAAGCCTTGTCTTCACATTGCATACACTCATATGGTTTTTCCCCAGTGTGTATTCTGCAGTGTACTATTAGCTGTTGCTTTCTAAAGAAAACCTTGTCACACTCTGAGCATTTATAGGATTTCTCGTCACTATGAATCATCTGGTGCCACGTTAGTTTTCCTTTCTCACTGAATGCTTTGTCACACTGCGAGCATGTAAATGACCTTAATGCTGTGTGGCGTGCTTGGTGATTCTTCAGAATGGATTTTATACTGAAGGCTTTGCTGCACTCGGGACAATTATAACGTTTTTCCCCAGTGTGGCTGTTGTGATGCTGCCAGAGTTGGTGTTTTGTGAGAAAAGCCTTCTCACACTCAGTACATTTGTGTGGTCTTAACCCTGTGTGGTGTACTTGGTGCATCTGTAGAAGATCATTTACATGGAAAGCTTTTTCACACTCAGTACATTTGTAGTTTATTTCCCCAGTGTGGACTTTCTGATGGTCCATGAAGGTTCCTTTTACAGCAAAAGACTTGTTACATACAGTACATTAATGCGATCTCTCCCCAGATTGGACTCTGTGATGGTCCAATAAAGATTTCCTGAAAAAGAAAGCTTTGTCGCATTCAGAACATTGATGTGTTTTTACCTTGGAATGGTATTTTTCATGTTGTGAGAGATGTTGTTTTGAAATGAAGGTTTTGCCACATTTTTAACATATATAGGGTCTTAGCCCTGAGTGACTTGCTTCGTGTTGCCTCAGAGATTCAATTCTATTAAACGATTTCTCACATGTAGTGCATTTGTATGGCTTCTCCCCAGGGTGAATTAACTGGTGTCTCACAAGACCTAATTTAAAGGAAAAGGTTTTGTTGCACAGAATACATTTATTTGGCCTTCTCTCGCTGTGTTTCTTTTCAGGACTCATTAGTAAAGTTTCCTAACATATATTTATTGTTTGGACTAAATTGATGTGAAATCTCCTAAGAGTAGTGTTACTAAGTTGGAGTTGCTACAGTAAGTCACTCTACTGTCTCATTAAAGCTGAGTTAGCATGGAAGATTTTGTCAAATTCACAATATCTGCGTGGTCTCTCCTGTGTTACTCTTCTGATATTCCGAATTCCCTGTAGCCAGCTTCAGTACTTTAGTGTGGTCTGGCTCCTGTATGTTTCTTCTGATGCTCCGTGTTCCCTTTACTCGTGTCGTGTTATGTTCAGTACATTTGCGTGGCATATCTCTTGTGTGAATTATGAGGACTAAAAGTTCTCTTTAATGATGACTTTACATATTTGGTGGATATTGATTGCCTAGCTGGTGTAAGACTGGGCGTACACAAAGTAATATTTGCTCTGGAATTCCTCTTTACAGTAATCACACTGATGGGCAATCTGTAATGGGTTAAGGTTTCCAAGTTTTAGTTCATATTTTTTAACATAAAATGGACCAAATTAGTTTGCATTACCTGGTGCCTGGGAAGAAGCTTCTTGGATCACGACAAGAAAGTGTCCAAACTTCGGAATGAATTATACACAAAGTTGTTTATCGGTTTCCTGTAGGACTGCTCTTTTGTGACCTGTTAGATTGACAGAAAAGTAGAATAAGTGTTTCATGAGACAAATTAAATACAAATCATTTGAAATAATCTATATAAAATACCTGTTTCTTCAACAGAAGTAATCTATGCTGAAGAAAGATTGGAAATTATTTGCACACATCAAAGGTTGAATAAACAGGATTATCTTTGATTATAGCTCCTACGCAAAATACAGTTTATCCTACAACAATGTACACAACACGGATTAAGACTTCCCCCTGTACGAGCCTCACTTTTATTTTTACACAATCCTCATTTGTTTACTCTAAAAATATTCTAAATATAACAACAAACAATATGAGCAATTATGGAAGCAAATAAATCAATATAAAAATGGTAAACCAGGGACAAACATCATGAAGTGCTGCTTAATGGAGAAAATACCGACAAGAGTGATATTTTCCTACTTGTCTACTTAAAGTCACCCCATGACGATAAGATTGCACTTATGCCTTCAAAGTAGCTTTTCGATATGAACAACAAACTAATGAAAGATTTTTTGATCTGGCGTGGAAAAACCACCATGCAAATGCACAGAAAGATGTTATGGATCTACACGCTTCAGCCATTGGCTTGTTTCTGGAAGCCGCCGAAAATTGTTGCTTGCTTTGAAGTATCCTTAATATTTAGGATCAGTTGTTTTGTTCATTTCATTCTCTTTCTTGTTTCTGGTGCCACGTACAAGGATTCATGGTTTGCATTGTTTCAGTGTGTCCTGAGGAGTGCTCCTTTGCAATTAATACATTTAAGACCAGCCTTAAATTGTCTTTGCTTATAAACAACAAGAGAGGTAGGGTTTAAGAGACACTCCTATAGCCCAAATCAAAGATAAATAACAACAAAGGAGTGACTACAAATTCTGGCAAAAAACACATAAGAACTAGTGTCTTTAACCAAATAAGGAAAGGAAAAACGTGACAGAAGTGTACCGAAAAACCATAAAGGTTTTTAAGAAAACCCTCACTCACCCCTAGTGGGTGACATGCCTCATCATCGGGTTCCACCGGGCGGGCCGAATGGCTACCCAGTGTGCTAAGACACCTGCAATTGCAGTGGAGCTGGTTTTTCATGAATGGTAGTGAACTAGTGATGAGTGTGGTTAAAACAGAACGTACTGTAGTCAGAAATTAATTTTAATAAAGACACAGCAAGCTCTCATTAAAAACAATTATGGACAAACATTTGGCCATTAGTTTGAGCCAACTGTGTCCAAATAGTGATCAACGGTCGACATGTTTCTGCTCAGGGAAGCCAAGTCAGCTGAGCTTTCATCAGGACCACAGAATAGTGTAAAAAGAAAACCCCATTGGGCGGTGTACACATGCTAAGGCGTACCCTAACCTCAGCGGTGAAAGTGCAAGGAATGTAAGATTTATAAAAAACTCACAATTTTGTACCGGACTCCCCTGGCATTTCCAGGTGTCCGAACCTGTGGAGAAAGAAAAAACGGAACACACAAACAAAACAACAGATGAAAAAACATGCACCCATTGTCGTCCTGGACTTAACTGAGCTCCATTATCAGCCCAGTTCTTAGTCTATCACGCTTCAAAACACCGAATGGTGATCAAATGTATTCCCTGCTCAAATCCGCATAAGAAGTTTTTTGCCACAATATTTATTGACTTTAAATAGTAGCCCTAATGGGGAATCTAAATAGCCCCTTTTCAGATACCCATTTAGTAAGTCACGACGCGTCTAAAAATAGTATCTATCGCGTCTTTGGCGTAGACATTTACTGAAATATTTTTGGAAATAATGTGCAGTCAAAAGACTCAGAAGATTGACAGTGAGTCCCATCATATTACAAAAAAACGGGCGTGCTGGTATGGCCCAGAGAGAGAGAGAGAGAGAGAGAGAGATAAATGGCAGTTAAAACAAAGGAAATTACGTGAAAGGAAATCGCACTTCACTCCATGGGACCAGTGGTGGGGGTTACTTCACGTTGGAGGTACTACAAGAAAGGAAAGAAAAAGGCGATCAAGCAGTTTCGGTGCAGCGTCAACAACACATCGCCGTGCATACACCACAGGGGTGTGGAATTTATTAAAATATCTACTTGTCCATGGGGCAGGTCGATTCCTAAATCTACTTGTCCTGTAACAAAATCCACTTGTCCCTTTGGTGCCATGTTGTGCAACGACAAATTATGGCAGAAATCTCATTATATAGGATCTCTTATAAAGCCTCTCTGATTATGCCAGGGATCATACCATAGTAGTGTTTGAATACTAGCAATCCCTTTATGTTGCTACGTTTCCGCCGATCTACATGCTGGGACTGAAGGTAGTGGTAAACAATAATTCCAGGGTTGGAATGTTCTTTTGAGTCTCTGCACACCTCCTAACTGCCATGTTTTAAGGGTTTTCAACAACTTTTCTCTAATCTTTTCCACTACTGAGAAATGTTGGAAATTTACTCCTGACAATGGCAGACGTAAACCTTCTTCCAGAGTTGGGAAAAAAGTGGTTGGAGGGAAAATAAACTTGCAACACTCAGGTTTTCGCATGAGCAAATCTACACATGCAAATTTGCTCATGCTAAAATGCAGTTCACAAATATTTTCTAGGAGTACTATTTCTTGCCCTACTGCTGTAAATTCTTGTGAATTCACGAAAGCCATATAGTTGCCCTTAATGCAAGGACATATACCAAGGGGGCACTTTTTAGACTTTCTTTAATAATAGGGCTCCTAATTTAGTCTGGCGTTAACCATGACCGTTTGTGTTTATTAAAATTCTCTCTCTGTATCGGCTGGCTTCATGGTGAGGGACAGCATTGTGCTCTTTCACAAGGAGCATATCGGCACACAAAGTAGTTTTGTTCAGTGCCAGTAATTAATGTGGCCGTGTGTGCATTTTGGAAACGAAAAACTATTTTTGCTTTTGCCAGTGTTTATTATAATGCTGAGGGTACGGGAGCTCTCACATCAATAAGGTTTTACAAAAACCATGCCAAAACAAGTCACGCATTCCCAAAACTAAAAAGCAGACCACCATTTCAGACCTATTGTCTTTGCCAATGCTTGTTTATTTGCATGTTTCCAAAAATCTTATTGAAACTGGTTACACTGATTTTCTAATATGAATATTTTGGGGAAATACTAGCATGCATCAACACATGTTACTAAATGATGCTGCAAAGAAATGGTACCTGAAATTTTACAGTAGTTTAGAAAAAAAAAAGTTTTTCCTACTTTCATTTTTTTGGAACATTCTATATAGAAAGCAAAGGATCATTAATCCTGCTTTCAAGCTTCTGCAAATATTTGCATCTAATCAGAGAGCATTTTGGGAGCATTATGCATAGCCTGATATTGCTAAACTTTGAAATCGTGTGCCCACATTTTTATACTGGAACCACTGTCAGTAGTGCAGACAGAACTTACATTTACCGAGAGCGCTCAGCCTAATAACAAAGGCTATCAATTAATTAACCATAAATACAAGTTTAAACAGCATTAATATATGCACACAAATATTAACTTATCTGCAGGCAGTGCCCTTCCCTGATCCTTAATGTGGTACTACAAACTGGCAGCCAAAGGGTTTGTGCTGCAGGGGGTTGGGCCTGCTTGTCCCAAGGACAAAATGCACATTAAAACTTGTTGCCCTTGACCCCAAACAATATGTCCTGGGCGTCGGGCTATAGGAATTCCACATCCCTGCACCAAATCACCTCTTACTTACTTCACTCCAAACAGCTCCCCATCTGCGACCTAGTTTATTCGCATCCACCGCCCGAATGTTAGGGATTGTGATTTCACTAGCGGTTAATGAAACATTACGCTTCAATCGCGTAATGACGACATGTGGACCCGCCCTGTTGGTATCACAGGTCCACCCCCCGTTTTGTCGTGTATACTTTCATCGGCGTAACGAAGTAAAGGATCTCTCCCACGTAATAATTTTATCACCCGAGACAGTTTCACTTTGTTCAAGACTTTTTAGAGGGGTCAAGGGTCACGTTTCATAATAATAAAAGTAAAAGGGTCGTTTTTCCACAAAACACAGTACGAATCAAAGGGATGACGTGCCAAAGATATCACGTGATCTATGAGCTGGAGTGTGATATTTAAAGGTGCAGAAGCCAAGTATATCACAAAACTTTATTAGTCATGTTCCTTTTCACAATAAGCACAATAAGATCACGCCACAAGTGCAGGTTAGTGCATTTAGCACATACATTTCAGGTGGTCATGATATATAACACAATGGGCGAAAAGGAACCCAACAATACGAAAGGTATGTATGAAGGCCAGGTGTCAGATAGAAGAAATTACAGGTCACATGGGATAACGTATTACATAGTACCTAACCAGCAATTATTAAACATAAAAGTCAAATAAAATTGACGCTGAGCAGTTCCTGATATAGGACTAAGTATCAGTGAAAAAAGGTTGTAATATACCATGTAGTTCATATTACATTATCCCATAGTTGGTGGTTTGTCCACAAGATAGGAGAAACCAATTAATGATGCAGTACTGAGCCCCAGGGTATATTATCGTTCAAACCCCTTTGATGGGTCGAAAGGCGATAAACCCAACGCTGTTCTTTCTCATATAATGACTCTTGGATCCTAGTGCCACCCGTTAGTTGTTCTATCACTGTCCACTTTACATCATTAGGTTTGTGATAAGCTTGTATGAAATGAGTAGTAAGTTTTGTTGTGTTCTTTCGGCACCTAATGTTGCTACGATGTTCACCAATCCACAATTTTATACGTCTCGTAGTCATACCTACGTAACGTAAGCCACATGGACAAGTGACCAGGTAGGCTACGTTTTCAGAATTGCAATTCGTATGTTGATGTAACACCCACCGTTTACCTGGCTCAAGATCTAGGGTTTTTGTGGGGGATGTAAGATGGCATATACTACACCCCCCACAGGGATAGTGCCCTAAAACTGGAGGAAGTCCCCATGCATTCAATACAGTTTCGTTGGTGGGTTCTGGTATATGTGTTGGGTTGTGTGTGGACCAAAGAGTCCCTCATGCTCCTGGCTCTCTTATAGGAGAAAAGGTTTTTTTCCCATTTATGATTTTTACCTGTTAAGATCTGCCAGTGCTTGTTAATGGAATGACTCACTGTGTTCGACAAGGAGTTATAGGCCGTGACACATGTTAAAGGGATATTTTCCTCCATCGTCCTGGGATTGTCTTCCAACAGAGCATCCCTCTGTTGGTTCCTGGCTCTCTTGCAACTTTTGTCAAGGATTTTGCGTGGGTATCCACGTCTCTTTAGTTTGTTTGTCAAGTCCTGTGACTGATCTTTAAAATCCTTTGTCTCACTGCAGTTACGCCTAAGGTGTAAATATTGCCCGAAAGGTAAATTCCAACAAAGCGGGCGTGGGTGGAAGCTCGTGAAATGTAAAATATTATTCTGCTCACCCTCTTGGTAGCTTGGCACGAGCAGGGTTATCTCAGAGGCGATGTGTAAAGCATTTGTGCACGCACCCACCAGCAACAACATCCAAGGCCCCCCCACAAAAGGAACTCCACACAAGGTTATATAAAAATAGCCTTTGTATTATCAAAACACATCAGAATCATAATCACAGGATGTACGTTGTGCCAACTGGCACGGGCAAGATTTACAAGGGATTATATGTACACAGGACAGGGCCACACGGACCACTGTCAGGAATAAGCACTTGGTAGAACTAGAACATAGAACATAGAACATAGAACAAGCAGAAGCTTCACACATGATGCATAGAAACACATTCAGAGGTATAGGCTAGAAGCTTTGCACATGATGCATAAGAACACATTCAGCGGTGTAGAAAAGCAACTTTGTACATGATGCATAAAACACATTCAGAGGTACCAGAACACAGGGTGCGCAAAACATACAATACACAGTACATTTCCTGGCACCCTGGGAAGCACATAAACTAGCATTTAGCGCACAAATCACATTTAGGTCATAACTCACATCAAGGTCCAGGTTGCACCACTGCGCCAGAACCTAAACGAGCAGCTGCCCACTACTTGCTGGGCAGCTGTGACAAATTGCGACAGGGGCTCTCACTAGCCCTAGGACAAAACTGCGCCAACTGTTGGAGCCCTCTAGGCTCAGGAAACACTACTGCAGCACAGGTTGGAGCCATCTGGCTCTGAGAATCACTGGGGCTTGCTCCTGCCCCGGGAAATCATTATTAAATTGTTGAGGCGGCCCACTGCCATCCGGGGCCGCCCTGAAGGCACCTCTGAGCATTGCGGAGCGCACGGACTCCGACAAACATTATGCCCCCACAGGGCCCTCGAGGCTCTAAAAATACATATTGTGCCCTTTCTGGAGCCCTCCAGGCTCTGTACAAAACGGTGGGGCGGCCCACTGCCATCCGGGGCCGGCCTAGCTCTGTGCTCCCCGTGGGAGCGGGAATTACTTGCGCCCTCTCCCCCCTCCCCTCCGGGCAGCCGTACTCACCAGCTGCTTCCCGGAGGCGGCAGGGGCGATGTCCTCTTCACCCGGTCCCTCATCTCGGGACCGGGGCTTCCGGTAGGGGCTACTCGAGCCTCCGGGCAATTTCCCTCTTTCCGGGGCTCCCTCCAGGCCATGGGAGCCCCGTATCATCGGCGCAGGTTGCTGCTAGCGGCCCGGGGCTCTCCCCAGCTCATGGGAGCCCCGGGCCGTGGGAAACCTCCACCCAGCCAGCTTCCTTTTTCTTTGGCGGAGGGGCGGGCAGCCAATTGCGGCGCTGCGGCAGGCGGGACTTCCTCGAAGCAAGCGGAAGTCCCGCCCCACTCCAGGCGCCCGGCCGCCTGACTTCCTGTGTTGCTGCGCCATCACTGCTTGGGGGCAACAATGAGGGGTAGGCACCCTCGAAAAATACAATAAAGGTAGAAAAGGGGTGGGCACCCGTGATTAGTCAATAAAAAACGGGTAGAACGCAGGGTAGGCACCTGCTAATTAAAATAACGATAATCTGGCATAATGCAGGGTGGGCACCTGCGAGGAGCCCAAGGCAGGGAGAATCCCCAGCACACGATGCAGCCCAGCGCTGCAGGGCGGAAACAAGGCGCTCCTTTAGGAAAAATAAAGCACCCACTAGGTTCTGGGGCACAGCAACCATCAAGCCTCCCAGGAAAGACTCCCAGAGCAAAGGGGTCCCAGCATCAAGCAGGGGATCCCAGAAAAAGGTCTCCAGGGCAAGGGGAAAGTCACCCCACCATCCTCAGGCCAGTCAGAAGGGTCCAAAAGAAGTCCTCCAGCAATCCAGGGGCTGGGCAGGGCCCAGTGAGGCAAGCCTTCCCCTGGCCCCAGCAGCAGCACGCCCCTGGTAGATTCAAGTCAGAAACAAGAACATTTTACAAGAGGTCACAGCCTCTTTTTATACACACAATTATTTTGTCTAAAGGTGCAGGCAAGGGGCGAACCAGATACAACTGGTTCCTGAGCATTTTGTTTTGCTCAGCCCCTCTACCTATTCACATGATGGGTCAGGGACATCAGACACACCACAGGGGATGGAGCCAGTATTGTGGAGGGAAAGGCCAGCCCTATTCAGGTCCCAGGTGCACTCCTCCCCAGCCATCAACATGCAGATCTCCCATTCACCACCGGGGCAGCCCCATCCTGACTCCAGGAGCCTGGCACACCAGCCAGCCCCAGCCAATCACAAGCCAGCACATTCACTGCACAGACAGGCCAACTTCTAGAAGTGGCACTTCCACACTAGACACAATAATGGCCCACACATCATCGCGCAGCATTTAATCACACGAGTCCGCACATACCAAACTCGCATCTGCACTCCCCACGCATCAGGAACTACCAGGGACACACACATTCCCCATGCATTCCTATGGGAGGGCAGGCCAATCTCACACACGCACTCAGAGAGCCTGCACTTTACACTTGGACACTGTCAAAGTGCGCAAAGACCAGAAATCACTATAATTATGAAACACTAAAAAGCAAAAAGTTCAGGGGTGAACCTGCCAGAAGGGCCAAGTCCAACAAATAGTAGTGTGGACCACATCACAAAGGCACACATCACAAAGGCACTATATGTAATGAGAGGCTTGGGAGGTTTAACAGAGTTCCGAAAAAATACACCAGAGAGGTGAGGAGTTGCTGCAGTGATTGGAAATATTATATTCAGCAAGATTATAGAGTTATCACATTACTCCGCATAGTGATCGATGGGTGAGTTTTGAAACTGCTTTGAGGACGTGAACTTGCTTCTGACTTGCATTCATGGTTGCTTTAAAGGCATAAAAGGTGTGGAGCATAAGAGAGAGGAAGATGAACAGAGGGCTTTTAGTAACTATTACAAAATGAAGGAGAAATATGATAAAGAAAAGAAAGTGTGATTGTCTACTTTCAAAGATGGCGATTGGGTTTGCATTTGCAAACCAGTGTTTACTGCCCAGAGTGTGGTGACACAGGATGGCAAGGTTTGGAATGTCTGGAATGTGGCAGATTACAGTAATGGTTTGGCTGATGAAGGAAAGGTGTATGGTTAGGAGATTGGAAACTTCATAGTTAAATTGAAGAAAAACTAAAGTGGAGAATAATTAACATGCAGATATGAAAATGAAACCAATTCAATGGGAGTTGGGAAATGATATGTGTATGAATTTTGGTTAATAGTTGTAGAAGATGGGAGTCCTTCATGAGTAAAACATCGACAATTGTCTCTAACAAAGGGCCAAGTAGCCCACTGTAGCACTCGACTCTCTCAGGGTAACAAAGCACAGCAGTCCAAGGCCTACTCAAGGATGGCGGTGTAGGCGAGTAATCCCAATTTGCTGTTATGCAACAACACTACTCAAATTATTGTCCAGTCAGTGATTTTTTCTTTAAAAGAGAAAATGTTATTCTATTAAATACACATTACTAAATACAATGCATTATTTTACAAACAAACGTATTCAGGTACGTGAAAATACCTTTGGCGACACCCTCATAACTTATTACCTCCCCCCCCCCCCAAGTACTACCAGATGCAACATCACAATATAATGGGCTGTTTATAATGAACTCGCTGGCTTAGTCAGGGTGTCCCCACATTAGCAAAAGCAATCAAGTTCTGACTCTACATTGTTCCACTATTAAAACCATTAGGGATAGTATCACATGTAATGCATTCAGTTCAGTTCAAAAGCTTTATTCGGTTTGTGATAACAACCATATAAGCAAACATAAAGAAAAAAGTACATAATCACAGCCCCCGTAATATTCTTAAAATTGTTAATACTTAGTATGAGGAACTATTTGTGCAATATAGGCATTATACAGGTGTGCAAATTTCGCAAAATAAAGTGTCTGGTGCTTACATTTTACGTAACAAACAATAGTCATAACCAGAGTTACAAATATTAACAATGTAAGTTGTGTGCAAATTACGCTATAAAGTGTCACGTGCCAGTAAGAATTCCTTTCTGTGTAAATTATGCATTAAGTGCAAAATGCCTTGAATACAAGATTTATTGTACCATATCATATTATAAATAGACTTTAAAAAATAATAGATTTCCTAGCAGCAATGCATTTTAAAATATAGGATGCCACATAAAAGCAAACATCCGGACTTTCCAGTGTGGATAGTAGCCTCATAGCATTTTGAGTGGATCGAACATGATATTTTAAAAACAAAGGTTTCAGATAAAATTTCCTTAGAAAATAATAAAATGTACAAAACATTAAAAATGGCAGCAACTTTTCTTTGATATGTTATCACATGGGCATATAGAGTTGGTACTTCTTTTCATAATCGGGAATGCCACAAGATGATGAACAATCCCTAGCCTTAAACGTGTCAGGACAAAGCGATTAGAGATTTTTGTTACATCAACCAAGTATGCCTGAAAACCAGCTTTAAGGTTTGATTGTTGGTAGAATACAAGAGTAGGTTGTTGCCCAATTAATCTACCTTGTATCTCCCTTTTATAGGCTAAAAATGTTTCTTTAAGCTCTTTTTGTGTGATTAAGGCTACATACTCTGGTTCTATAAAGATGTTACAGTTAAACAAAAGGCTAAACCAATAATGAATAAAGCTTAACCAAGGGATACGTAAGAAATGGTCAAGCTTCAGACAATCTTTAATAATACCTTTATTAAATAAGTCCGCAAAGCATAAAAACAGGTTACCCCCTTGCCAAAGTATATTTGCTGGTAAGAAGATCAAGGTTGACACACTGTTCCAAAGTACCTAAACCCATATTGCGCTGGTGATAGGATTGTATTGTCAAGGGCCCATGTTTCGAGTCTTTTCAGCATAACCATACTCATTACCTTGATAGATGAATCCAGCAATGATATGGGTCGGTAGTTACAAGCTTCTGATTTGGAGCCTTTTTTAAAAAGGGGAATAACTATTGACTGACCCCAGGATGGCAAAAGGTGAACTTTTACAGCGGCATTAAAAATCCTTGCTAAAATCAGGGCCCATAGATTCATTTCGCTCTTATATAGGTCAATAGGCACCCCATCCGGCCCCAGGGCTTTACCCCCTTTACTGGCCACTAGCCCTTCATATACTTCTTCAATATTTATCAATAGGGGTAGTATGGGCCAAGTAGAGTTGGAAAACAAATTAGTATTAATCCTACCTGGATTAAAAAACATTTGTAAAATGTTCGATCCAGGGATTGCAATTTACATGAGAGGTTAGCTCTGGTCGACAATCATCCTTTAAAAAGGGGCAATTAATTGTCTCCCAGAACAGTTTGCTATTGTTGGTGGCTGCTGCTATACTGAGTTTATCCCATGCTTCACCTTGCAATTCTCTTTTGCGGGCCTCAATAGTTAGTTTATAGTTGAAACGTAGTTTTTGTATATACACTTTGTTAAGTGGCTTAGTTCCTAATGCTAACTTCAAATTATGTAAAGCCTGAGTGCAGCTCCTATCGAACCATCCCACGTGTGCTTGTTTTTTAGAACTATGGTTCTTAACAAAGAGCCCCTTTAAAATTTAGTTAATCCTAAGGAACTTAGAAATCAGGGACATTGGGTTTACATCTTCACTAAGGCAATAATCTATTTCCTGTCTGCATTTGACGACCACTTCCTTTTGTATTTTTTGTGGGTCAACACCTGCCCATTTTATCCTCATGCCATTTGTTCTTATAGGGGTAATATCAGTAATATGGTTGGGGTTATTTAGTTGTCTATTCCCCAAGCATAGCAATGATAACAAAATACTATTATGGTCACTGACAACCTGTTCTGTGATCCATAAGTTATCATAGTCACTATTACACGAGATTAAAACATGATCAATAGTAGTGGCAGCATTCCTGCCAGTGAAAGTTGGGCAAATAATGTTTTCCAGAGTCATAGTACATCTCAACAGTTCCAGGTTATAATTTGCTTTTGCGGAATTTAAAACTGTGCCATATTCACCATGGGGAAAATGCATAAAATCAACATTATCCTCTGTGGTATGACCCTTTGTAAAGCCACAACTTTTAGTGTGGGCTAATGGGCACGGTTGAATGTTAAAATCGCCAACCCAGAGGATAATAACTTGTCTGTTTGGCACTGCCAATGCCCTATCAATTTCTATTTCCAAATTATATACTCCCCCTATTGTTGTTAAAAATGTTATTGTAATAATTGATAAGTAGCAAATCTTTGCCCTTATGAAATCGGAGCCTCATTAACTGGCAATGAGAATCTATTGTAATACAGCTTACAATTTTACATTCCACTAGTTTGTTGGAAACAAGAATCAGGAGACCACCCTTAGCCCTTCCTGACTTAGAGTCAACGGCTTTGGTCCAGTTTGAAGTGTATCCCTCTACAAAGATTGGATCTCTATGTCAGGTCTCCTGCAGGAAGATTATGTCATAATTTGATGTAATAAAATCTTTCCAGAATGGTGTATTTAATTTCCTGTTAAGGCCTCCTATGTTCCATGTCATAATTGTATAACCTTCTTTTACATTGGCTGTGACAGGCACCTAATAGGATGCAAAATGATTTGGCACTTGTTAGTTATAGACACTGACGTTACATCACTAGGCAGTATCTGGGTTTCTAATAATCCACCTACGTTTGATTGCAACAATGTACTAACTGGAATTGTAACCGATTTGAAGTTACGGTTACTAGAATCCTGGTATCCAATAGGTAAAAAGGATGACAGACTGACCTCTGGTACTCCTCTTTGAACTTCATTAGCCCGACTCCCTGTTACTTTGGGCTTCTGTAATGTTCCAACATCTCGCATAAGTCAGTCATTATCTTCCATGGAACTCAGTACCTGATATCTGTTAGATAAAGGGACAATTGTGCAGGGTGGTGGTAGTGCTGATAATGGTGCCTGTTTGTTAGAATTAAAATTGTAGATTGAACTGCCCTGGTTTGTATTCAACATTAGGTGTCTATAGAAGTATCCTAGTGGCATAAGAGTCATATTATACTCACATTGGGATGGTGGGGGAGCATTAGCTAGAGTATTCTGTGCCCAGGCCGGGGATTCAAAATTTATAATAACACAATCTCCCTCAAACTTTTTCTTGAGTGGGCCAATCCATCCCACCCGTTGCGTTAGCAATATCTGGTTTTCCCCCGTCATCGGGAAGCCACAATTGTTATACAGCCAGTGTAGGGTTTTGTTTTTAAGTGCAGTGTGATTTTCCCACTGTTCTTTCCCTAGTTTAGGCACATTTATTAAGACTGCCACATAAGCCCCACATTCAGGGGGCAGATCAATAGTTAGGGGTGCTTTATTTATATTAGAAAACGTGGGATTTAAGTTGCCTACTCCAGGTGTGTCTAATACAGGGGGGATTACTAGCCCCTACATTTATTTTCTCCCTTTGATTCTTATTACACTTGGCAATGGCATCTTGTTTAGCTTTATTCTGCAAAAAGTTTTCCTTTACTACTTCGTTATGGTTTAGATTTCCTTCAGGTATCCTCTCTATGTGTTGGTTAGTTGAACTGGATATTGGTGGGTTGCTCCAATGGTGTGCAACAGGGGAATTTTGGGTAACAATAATGCATCGGGCTTCTCAACTGATGCTAGAGGGGTTATGACATGGGTTAATCCCAGATCTGACTACACGATACAACAGGTGACGGCGGACACGGAGGGTCGATTAGTGGTCTCCACATTAAAGGTTAAGGGATTGGAATTGTTCATAGTGAATATCTATGGACCAAACTTTGACTGCCCGGAGTTCTGTACAACTATGGCTAACATGATGGGGGAAAATGGAAGGCTATCAATTCCCTGGGGTAGCGACTTAAACCCAGTTAGGAACCCTGAGATAGATAGATCGGGAGGCCCAGTGAGACGGCCAGTAGCGGCAGCCAGGACTATTGAAAGCATCATGATTAGCAAGGATCTAATGGACGTGTGGAGAGAGATGCACCCACATGATGGTGGCTACACACATTACTCTGCATACCATAACCTCCACACATGTATAGCTTATTGGCTGGCGTCGTCGTCTCTCGTGTCTGGGATTCGCGCTTGTTGGGTCTTGCCGCGCACTTTGTCTGACCATTCTCCGCTTTTATTGGTTTTGTACATACCCAAGAAAACAATACCAGCGTTTACGTGGCGATTCCCACCCTATTCGCTTCTGGATCCGGTCTTTAAAGAAGAGATGGCGGAAGCTATTGACGCATACTTCGCCACGAATATTGGCTCTGTGGATAGTGTCCAGGCGATGTGGGAAGCTTTAAGATGTACATTGGGGGGTGGCCATGACTAAACATTCGGGGGTGCTCTGCTCCATTCAACAGAGGTTAACGACCTTGGAAAGTGGAATAGGGGATCTGGAGGCACGACAGTTGGCAGGGAAGGAAGAGGAGGTAGCAGGTGCAATGAAGGGCTTGCTGAAGGAGTATCAGGAAGCGGCGGATAGCGAAGTGAAGCATATGGGGAAATATGGAGCGGAAGACGTTCCATACCACCGGCTTGAGAGGTTATTCGCTGACCCTCTCCCACTACCAGCTGTTATCTTGAAACCGGTAGATCGTAGAACAGGCATACTTGATTTCCTCAACTCAACAAGGCACGAGTGGCATTGGCTATTACAGCAGCAAGCGGGTGCATTATTATACTCCCCGGAAATGCCAATACAATGGATGATCTGGCCAGCCCCCTGTAGAGACAGGGGGGTCACGCGAGCATTGCACGCGTTAGCTACACATTAAGCAAGTGACTTGTTCTTGGGTGGCATTGCAAAGAAGTGGGACGAGGTCTCGGCCACAGTGGAAGCCCCTACAATATTGCAACGTTTCCAGTATCACAGAGTGCGGAAGGAGCTACATCAACAATTAGGGGATGACATGGACAAACTCCCAGAGGTGCGGAAACTGACATACCTCATTAAAACCAAATCCCCTCGGAAACTTGTCTCCAATATTTATAAGTTGGCAATGTCCCACAGAGCAAACCAACATACGAAGGCGAGACTAGCCTGGCAGCGCGAACTGGACTTGACGATAGACTACGCCATTTGGTCCTATTGCTATAACAACACGAAACGTATCTCATTACACAGTAGAAACAGACTTATACACTTCAAATTTATCAACAGAGTGTATTACACACCGGAAAGGCTGCACAGATACGGACTGAGAGAGGAGGCGAAGTGTGATCGATGTCACTCTCCGGCAGCAGATTTCCTGCACTTGGCGTGGACCTGCAAGGGGGGAGAATACCACAATAGAGACAACAACAGCGATTGAAGATGGGACTGTTTTCCCCATCTCTCAGTAGATGGTGCCCTCTTTCGACACCGGGTACACATACCTTGCGGGGCGATGGTAGATGATTGGATTGACGGACGGCACAGGTGACTTAGATGGTAATTAGACGATAGCGGGGGTAACTAAAAGGAGGGAAGAGGTTTAGCGGGCCTCGATGGATAGGCTCCATGGTCATGGGCTGAAGAACGAAGTGAGAGTACTGATAGTGGTAGGCAGGGTTGACATCTCTTTGTTTGTCATAAAATTTGAATAATGTTTCCGCTTACTGGTGCACAGAGTTCGCTCCTGACATGAAAGATGGGAGCTACGATTCTTAATTGTGACGCTGCCCTGCCTCTTGAGTGTGGGATAAGAAGCTGTGTAGAACGATAAACATTGACGAGCTGCCGGTCTTAGAGTTGTGGGCGTAAAGCTGTGTATACCGGTGACAACTTTTGAAATAAAAATCTAAAAATAAAAATCTTAAAAATAAAAAAATGTCACTGCAGTCATAACATAATAGGTGTATTTGTAAAGTGCAGAAATACCCGTAGGTGTCTTGGCGCTGAATAACAGATGTTTATTGTTACCCAACTCAATGGTACTCATTTTATCGACCTCAGATGGATGAAAGGCTGAGTGGACCCGGCGGGATTTGAACCTGTGAACATGAGGTCAAACACAGGCCCCTGCAGTTGCTGCTTTAGTGCACTGAGCCACCAAACCCGGTTGGTCATGGGACCAACTACAAGAGATCTCCACACTCTAGAGCCTGAGCACAAACGCACAAGCTCAAGGAGTGCTCACAATCATGGTAACCCTCTCCTGGGCACAAGGCCCCAGGAGACTTTAAGAGGCATCAATTTCTCAAAACATCTGAGAGTCTGCTGCCACCACCGAAGGCCCCCCACAACATTTCTGAAACACGGTTGTGCCTCCTCACATGCCCCTCCAGGGTACAAGGGCCCCAGGACTCCTCACATGCCCCTCTAGGGTACATGGCTCCTCACATGCTTCTCCAGGGTACAAGGGCCCCAGGCCTTCTAACATGCTCCTCCAGGGCACAAGGGCCCCAGGCCTCCTCACATGCCCCTACAGGGTACAAAAGTCCCAGGCCTCCTCACATGCCACTTCAGGGTACAAGGGCACCAGGCCTCCTCGCATGCCCCTCCAGGGTACAAGGGCCCCAGGCCTCATCACATACCCCTCCAGGGCACAAGGGCCCCAGGCCTCCTCACATGCCCCTACAGGGTACAAAAGTCCCAGGCCTCCTCACATGCCACTTCAGGGTACAAGGCCTCCTGGCATGCCCCTCCAGGGTACAAGGGCCCCAGGCCTCATCACATACCCCTCCAGGGTACAAGGGCACCAGGCCTCCTCGCATGCCCCTCCAGGGTACAAGGGCCCCAGGCCTCATCAAATGCCCCTCCAGGGTACAAGGGCCCCAGGCCCCCTCCCATGCCCCTCCAGGATACAAGACCCCAGGCCTCCTCACATGCACGTATTGACTATGGCAACGCCATCCTCAACGGAATCCCCAAGGTCCACCTTGCTCCAATTAAAGCTGTGCTCAACCTTGCAGCCAGGCTCATCACAGACTGCAAACGCTTTGATCATATCTCCCCAGCTCTCAAATCTCTTAAATGGCTCCCTATTGAAGGGAGATCAGCTTACAAAACGGCCTGTATTACTCATAAAGCCCTCCACCAAAACACACCGCAGTACCTCCCCAAGAAACTCCTCATCGCTGGTACCACTCGTCCTCTGAGAAGCACCAACGCCCTCCTCCTAATCCCACCTCTGCATGAAAAGAAAACCCCACAATCTCGCTCCTTCTCTGGCAATGCCCCTACTATCTGGAATACCCTCCCTAAAAACCGGCGCTGTACCCCCTCGTACACTAGCTTAAAAAAATACCTCAAAACCCACCTCCTTAACTACTACTGGGGACCCTAACCTGTGCCCGACTCCTGATCTCTTTTCACCATACCGTATTTGTCTCTGTAATATATGGCCCTCTTCCTGTACCCCACTCTACCTATAATACCTGTATTGTATCTCTTCAGCTCCTGTTTCATTCCTTCTTCATTTGTAATCATGTTGTTTTTTACTTTGTTATTGTGCTTTTTATACCATGTTTGCCTTATTCTATCCCGATCATGTAAAGCGCTCTGATACCTCTGGGTCTAGCCAGCGCTATATAAAACCTTTAAAATAAATAAATATAAATGCCCCTCCAGGGTACAAGCCCCCCCCCCCCGCTGCCTACAAAGGGGGGGGGGGGCTTGACCACAAGATCATGGGAGGGGGGACAGGGCGGTCTCTGCCCCCACCCACCACACACACTCCTATCTATGCACGTGCCCCGGTGCCCCCCTCCACTGACGTCATCAGCCGCCTCCAGGCGCTCCCCTCTCGCTCTCAGCACCCAAAGCACCTGAAGCCATCCACTTATCGCTGATTGCTTTGATTCAGCGCTTCATATCCACCTGATTGTGTGTCCTCGGCAGCTCTGCAGCGCCTGCCCGCGTTTGAACAGCCTCCGAAGCGCTCTGCCGCCGGGGAGAAGTACCAATTCCTCTGAGCATGCGCAGCTCCGAGTTCACGAGCAATTATGACTGAGCATGCGCAGCTCGGAGTTCACCTTGACAAAGACGAGCATGCGCAGCTCGGAGTTCACAATGACAAAGACTGAGCATGCGCAGCTCGGAGTTCACGTTGACAAAGACTGAGCATGCGCAGCTCGGAGTTCACGTTGACAAAGACTGAGCATGCGTAGCTCGGATTTCGCATGAACAAACGCTGAGCATGTGCAGCTCGGAGATCAGACCCGCATCTCAGAGCATCATCTTGTACCTGTGTCGCGGTATCACAGCGTTCACGCTGTGCAGAGCCTAACAATTGAGCATGCGCAATCAAATGTCACTGTCTTGTATCAGTGTTTCATTATCTACGCATGCGGAGTCGGATATCCACGTCTTGCACCTGCCTACCTATGAAGTCGGGCATCATGAACTTTCTTTGTGTCATGATCTGCACATGCGCAGTCGGATATAAACAAATGTCCCGTATCTCTATATGCGCGTGCGCAGTCGGGCATGTGTAGTCACTCCATGTCTGGGCGTGCGCAGTCGGGGATCGAGGCGGTGCTTTGGGCGGTGTTCCGCTGCTGGTGCTCACTCTGCCGCCGCTGACCCGGAAGCAGACACGTGTGTGAGGGCGGGGGGGGCTTCATTCCGCCCCCGCTGCTGGTCCTGACGCTGCCCCCGGTGACCTGGAACTGTTCATCTCTCAGGCCTGAGGAGAGCTTCAGCGGCTCCGTTGCTTCTGCCGACTCTGCCCCGGGTGACCCGGAAGTGAAACTGTTCATGAGTTTCCAACATTGAAGGAGAAGAGAAGAGACCCTGAGAGAGGAGAGAGGGTGAGACTGAGGGGGGGGGGGGAGAAGGAGGATGAGAGGGGGGCAGAGGAGGAAGGAGGAGGGAGAAGGGGGGAGGAGGGGGCAGAAGAGAGGGGGCAGAGGAGAGGGGGCACAGAGGGGGCAGAGGAGGAGGGGAGAGGAGGGAGGGGGCAGAGGAGGGGGTGAGGGGGCAGAGGAGGGGGTGAGGGGGGCGGAGGAGAGAAGGGGGCAGAAGAGGGAATGGGGAGGAGGTGGGGAGGGGGAGAGAAAGGGGGAGATGAGGGGGGCACAGAGGGGGCAGAGGAGGAGAGGGGGGAGATGGGCAGAGAAGGGGGGGAGGGGCAGAGGAGGGGGTTGAGGGGGAAGGGGGCAGAGGTAGGAGGGCGAGGGGCAGAGGAAGGGGGCAGAGGAGGAGGAGGGAATGGGGCAGAGGAGGGAGGGGAAGGAGGTGGGGAGGGGGAGAGAAAGGGGGAGATGAGGGGGGCACAGGGGGCAAAGGAGGAAAGGGGGGAGATGGGCAGAGGAGGGGGGTGAGGGGCAGAGGAGGGGGGTGAGGGACAGAGGAGGGGAGCAAGAGGGCAGAGGAAGGGGGGCGAGGCCGAGGGGCAGAGGAAGGGGCAGAGAAAGAGGGGACAGAGGAAGGGGGCGAGGGGCAAAGGAAGGGGGCGAGGGGCAGAGGAAGAGGGGTGAGGGGCAGAGGAAGGGGGGCGAGGGGCAGAGGAGGGGGGTAAGGGGGCAGAGGAAGGGGGCAAGGCCGAGGGGCAGAGGAAGGGGGGCAGAGAAAGAGGGGACAGAGGAAGGGGGCGAGGGGCAAAGAAAGGGGGGGCGAGGGGCAGAGGAAGGGGGGCGACAAGCAGAGGAAGGGGGGCGAGGGGCAGAGGAAGGGGGGACGAGGGGGCAGAGGAGGGACGGGGAGGAGTGGGTGAGGGGGATCTTAGGAGCATCAGAGGCAGAGGAGGCGGGCAGAGGGGGCTTTAAGGTGGGAGTGAAATAAAAAAGCCAAGACTTGGCCTTCAATAGATATTTTTAAATTTCATATCCAAATATTCTTCTACCATCTGTTAGAATGTTATTAGTGATGATTCGCTCAGCAATAAATATCTGTTATAGGAGATACCCTTCGAGGGGAACATGCGCTATCCAAGAAACACGTTATGTCTCAGTGATATGAGACCTTTTACTGCAACTCTTGTAACTCGGCCGTGAGTCGGTTTGACAGTAAAAGGCCTCTTTCCCCGTCTGACACCCACTAGTGCAGGTTACAGTAAAAGGCCTCTTTCCCCGCCTTACACCCTCTAGTGCAGGTTACAGTGAAAGGCCTCTTTCCTCAACTTACACCCTCTAGTGCAGGTTACAGTAAAATACCTCGTTCCCCATCTTACACCCTCTAGTGCAGGTTACAGTGAAAGGCCTCTTTCCCCCGTCTTACACCCACTAGTGCAGGTTACAGTAAAAGACCTCTTTCCCCATCTTACACCCTCTAGTGCAGGTTACAGTGAAAGGCCTCTTTCCCCGTCTTACACCCTCTAGTGCAGGTTACAGTGAAAGGCCTCTTTCCCCGTCTTACACCCACTAGTGCAGGTTACAGTAAAAGGCCTTTTTCCCTGTCTTTCACCCTCTAGTGCAGGTTACAGTAAAAGGCCTCTTTTCTGTTTTACACCCACTAGTGCAGGTTACGGTAAAAGGCCTCTTTCCCCGTCTTACACCCACTAGTGCAAGTTACAGTAAAATACCTCTTTCCTTGTCTTACACCCACTAGTTCAGGTTACAGTAAAAGGATTCTTTCCTCCGACTTACACCCTTTAGTGCAGGTTACAGTAAAAGGCCTCTTTCCTGTCTTACACCCACTAGTGCAGGTTACAGTAAAAGGCCTCTTTCCCTGTCTTACACCCACTAGTGCAGTTTACAGTAAAATGCCTCTTTCCCTGTCTTACACCCACTAGTGCAGGTTACAGTAAAAGGCCTCTTTCCCGGTCTTACACCCTCTAGTGCAGGTTACAGTAAAAGGCCTCTTACCCCGTCTTACAACCACTAGTGCAGGTTACAGTAAAATACCTCTTTCCCGGTCTTACACCCTCTAGTGCAGGTTACAGGAAAAGGCCTCTTTCACGGTCTTACACCCTCTAGTGCAGGTTACAGTAAAATGCCTCCTACCTCGTCTTACACCCACCAGTGCAGGATACAGTAAAAGGCCTCTTTCCCCCGTCTTACTCCCACTAGTGCAGGTTACAGTAAAAGGTCTCTTTCCCCCGTCTTACACCCACTAGTGCAGGATACAGTAAAAGGCGTCTTTTTCTGTCTTACACCCACTAGTGCAGATTACTGTAAAAGGCCTCTTTCCCTGTCTTACACCCTCTAGTGCAGGTTACAGTAAAAGGTCTCTTTCCCCGTCTTACACCCACTAGTGCAGGTTACAGTAAAAGACCTCTTTTCCCCGTCTTACACCCACTAGTGCAGGTTACAGTAAAAGGCCTCTTTCCCCGTCTTACACCCACTAGTGCAGGATACAGTAAAAGGCCTCTTTCCCGGTCTTACACCCACTAGTGCAGGATACAGTAAAAGGCCTCTTTCTCTGTCTTACACCCTCTAGTGCAGGTTACAGTGAAAGGTCTCTTTCTCTGTCTTACACCCACCAGTGCAGAATACAGTAAAAGGCCTCTTTCCCTGTCTTACACCCACTAGTTCAGGTTACAGTAAAATACCTCTTTCCCCGGTCTTACACCCAGTAGTGCAGGTTACAGTAAAATACCTCTTTCCCCGTGCTGTCAGTGTTGGGCGCAGTGCTGGGGGCTCCCACTCCTGATGGGCTATTTCACAAAGCTGCTTTAAGAGATGTGTGGAATTGCGTCAGTATGTGGGCGACAAGTGTGGCGTTCTCATAATGCTTTGTTCCGTTTACCACAGAAAAAACACAAACTTGTAATAACAAGCATTGGCATAGCCAATAGGTCTCGCCTTTGGTACCTTATAAGTATTTAGCTATGCAGCACAATATCCTTGGTGCAACAACATCAACTGTTCCATGGCTAAACACTTATAAGGTCCCAAAGGCGAGACCTATTGGCTATGCCAATGCTTGTCTTATTTGCAAGGGCATGGTGTTTGGGGGGGAACCTTTGTATGCGGGAGCTTAGTTTTTCGAGGGGCTGTTTGGAGGGGCCTTGTTGCATGGGTGGGCTTGTGGGTGAGAGTACGTGAAGCTACTTGGGGTTGTCTTGTTTGAATGTGGGAGCAGGTGGGGAAAGCTTGTTTTGGTGTGGGGATGGATGGTGAAGAACCTTCTAGTATGCTGTGGCTTGTTGAAAGTGCTTGACTAGGCGTGTCTGTGTTTATGGGGGGTCCCTGCTTGGAAGTTGTGGCTCAATAGAGTATTGCTCGGACACAATCCTATTGGGTGTCTTCATCGAATGGCTGTTGAGGGTTGTTATTTTCATTGTGTGTGTGGGGGGGCTCGTTGGGAAATAGTTTGCTTGGAAGTGGAGACTGGTTGTGAAGAGCTTGATGGGTTGTTGGGGCTGGCTTTCTTTGGGCGTGGGCTCTCTGGGGTATTGTGTAGGCATGTGGGTTGCTGAGGGAAATTTCCAATGGGTGTGGGTCGTGGCAGGTGGCTATATGGTTGAATATGGGGAATGGATGGGGTGTTCTCCTTAAGATGTGGGTGTTCACAGGGCTAATTTTGCTTTGCTTTTGGGACTGGTTGAGGAAGCGTTATTTTGGTTTTATGCAATGTAGAGCTTGGGAAGAGCTTTACAATGTCAGTCCATTTGGTGGTTTTCTCTGGATTGAACGTGAAATCACTATGGGATATTGCGTGGGCGCTATTGCGGAGGGTTGTTCAGGACGTTGGGCTTGGTGTACCTTGAAATTTGATTGGTATTGTTTTGGTTGCATGTGGTGCATGGCTGTACTGATAGTAAGGTTTGTTTGGATGAGGGTGGGTAGATATGAGGGTTGGACTTACTTAGACACACGGGATGTTGGAAAGTAACTGTTAATTAGTCTTATTTATGCTGGGTGTGGGGACTGCTTAAATCGACTTTGACTGGAGAGTGGGGCTGGTTCGAGGGAGCATGCATGGGCGAGGGGGCTGGTTGGGAGTTGACCTTACTGGCGTCTACATCGTCCTTCATCTGATGGTGATGTTGATGGCACTTACTTTGTTTATCTGCTGCCAGCACATGTTGGTGGTCATGCTCAAAGGAGGGGTGCACTGAAGTGGTTTACCAGGGGTTGCGTTTTGCGCACATGTGGATGATAGTTTGGGTGCTTTACCTTTCGGTGGGATGTGAGGGCTCGTTTGATGTCGTGCCCTGGGGTTTATTGGTAGGGAGTCTTGCGGGAGTCTTTTCACAGCAGCTAGAGCAGTTTTATCAAGAGGTCGGAGTGCTGAAATCACGGAGCGCTGAAATCCTGAAACTACGCACCAGCATGAACTACTCCGCTCAGTATCATCTGTGTAGGTGGAGGGGGCACCGGTAGGTGAGGGGGGAGGCGGCACCAGTCTGACCCCCTCATGCACAGGTTCTGGGGAGGAGGGGCCGCGCTCTGTGCGCTCTCACCCCTCCAGCCCCGGCCGTGCCAGGGCTCCCCGGGCTCTCAGCCTAATTACCAGCAGCCCCGAGCGGGGACGGGATGTGTCCTGAGGTGCCCTTGGCAGACATTGCCAGGGAGTGACGTGCAGACGAGAGGGAGGCGGGGACCGGAGCACCGGGGCAGGGGGTAGGGACAGGGAGTAGGGAGGAGACTGGGGAGCACCAGGAAGGGGGCAGAGACCGGAACCGAGCTCGGTGTGGGGGCCGAGGGGGCTCCTCTCCCAGTCCCCGCACACCCTCGTCCCTCCGCCGCCGCATCGCACCGATGGTAAGCAGAGGAATGAAGACAGGCGCACACTAAAGAGAGGCAAAGTGGGACGGGAAAAGAAGAGAGAACGTGAGAAGTAGAAGTAGAGAGGGAAATTAGGCGGGAAAAGAGACGGAATGAAGGATAGGAAGACAACCAAAAGAGAGAAGAGGAGAAAACAGAGTCACAGTGAGTCAGGTGAAAACAACACAAGCAGGAGTGACGCTGACTTTTCTCTATTTCTGCCGTCCCACTTGGACGGACTTGGCCTGACTTCCTGCTGCCGGAGAAGGTTTATTATCTTCTTTATGGGGCCATCTGTTTGGCCCCATAAAGATAACAAACCTTTTGGGCCAGCAGGAAATCAGGGCAGTCCGTCCAAGTGGGACGGCAGAAATAGAGAAAAGAATACGTCACCATGACCTATTTCCCAATAGATGGCCACCGTTTAGCATAAACGGTGATGCCGGCCAATGGGAAAGAGGGGCAGGGCTTAAAGCCCGCTAGTGACACTCACTAAAAAAAATGCACAGCCATCGCAGGCTCGACCTAAAAACAAGTCTACCCGACCCCCCAGACATAAACACACATGACCCCTTTAGAAACAGTTTGGGTACAGAAGTAAATCATACTTGGCAAAGAAAGGGTGCTCCACCCCTCGCAAGAATGGGCTTGTGTCAGAATCATAATTCAGGCCCCTCTCCCCGGCTTTGGGTCCTGGTGGCACTGTACCTGCTGTCCCACTGATAGCTATGCCTCTGCAAGGCGCATGTGACGAGGAATATGACACAGCAATTTAATTCCCGTGGGACTCAGAACGAGCGACTCGGGGTTTTGGAACAAGACGGGTGATCATTACTCAACTCAATGGCAGCCCTCTTATCGGCAGCAATACAATGAAAGGTTGGGATGTCCTACGGCGAATACATATTTCTACAGACAGCACGCAACCCACTATAGCAATGGCAGAAATCCTGCAGTGTATCATCGCAAGGGGAGGTATAACTAGAGCTCTTCACCTGGGAATCCAAGGTCCCACTGCAGCCTGCGGGTATACACTGTTCCTAGTTAATACATTGCGCTACTAACCATTCGGGCTTTCCTTAAAAAAAAAAATGTTGAGAGCACCACCATATGGCGTTCTCTCATAAACAATTGGCAGTGTTTAAAAAAATAAGTGCTGAGCACTTGAACACTTGAAAACACCGGCACAAATTAAGCACTGCAAAACACTCTTCTTTAGGTCTTGCTAAGCCAGTGCATGCGCTGCTCGGAGAGACATTTAGTAGGTGAGTTTTCAAAGTGCTATTGGCTGGCCTAGCGCTTGCGTTCACGTGAGCGTGCACGCGTGCAGGCCAGCCATCTGTCTTTCATTAGCACAACTCGGCCGCACGTCTTTCGCATTGATCGCGATCACTTTTGCTTTCACGCCAATTACCTCCTCCGAGGGACAGCTGGCAAAGAGCTGCCGATTTGTCGGTCATTTTAATAAAGTGGGCTATTGAGTAAACTCATGCTCCTGATTTACGTGTGATCTGCACTTACACCTTCAAATTCAGGTAAGGCCAACTCGGCCTGTCATCCTTCTGATGTCATTACGTCATAGTAACTCCTGCTGGCGACCACCTTCTGCGTTAAGGCGACAAGTTATCAGTGACCGTTAGTTAATATAAAAGGAAGTTCTTTATTTAAGTATCATTGGGCTTCAGGGGTTCATTAATTGGCTTTTGCGACTCTCCCCCCCACCCCCCACACACACACACTCAACATCAACGTCCTGGTTTGCTCGTGGCTCGACACTATTGCGCACCTCTGCCCCTGTAGTATCCCTGCCTCCTCACACTGTCTCTTCTGACGCGTTTGCGAGAGTTAAACATAATTGTTCCCTCTTAGGTTAGAGCGAGGACGCTATCTCCCGCCCAATGATGCTAGAAGGGAGTTGGACAGCCAGAGTGTAAAGTTTGTTGACTACTTTTCTGTGGTGCTGTCAGAAGCCTGATAGGGCTGAGCCACTCTAAACGGGATCCAGGTCAACAGTAGCCGGTCACATCACAAAAGGTGTGGCTTAATGGCTCAAATGCGGCATTTTTTCCCAGCTCCAGGTGGCAGGTTGTATGCATATTGCCGATGTGCAACAAGAGGACGTTAGTCTATTCATTATCTTGCTTGGTGTTGCACCTGGTACCTTCAGCCCCCCCACCCCACCCTTACGTTGACTGTCCCTGTTGTAATTGCATTTGTTTAGCGCCTAAACCCTCTTGAGGTGTCAAGGAGCATCAGCCGAAGCCAGCACGGTAGGCCATGGGGTAGTGTTTGCCAGCACGGTAGGCCATGGGGTAGTGTTTGGATGAATGAATGTGTGTTGAATTGCGTTCATGTTGTGGGGTCCTGTGTGTCTAGAAGTGTGCTTTTCAGTGCTTGACCGTGTGAAGGTGCGACGTGGGAGCAAGGAGGTGGCAGTAGCTGAATGCACTCTGTTGCACAGGCCCTGCACATGCATAAATCGTGGCTGCTTATCTCTGGAGGGATGCGCCTTCGGACGTATGCAGGCTCTGTGTAATGTTAGTTGTGGAGGCGCAGGAGGTAGGGGAGAGTGCAGAAACGGATGCTGAGCGCTATTCTGTAGCCAGGGATTGTTGCTTTAGAGGCAGAGGCTGCAGGGACGGGCTAGATTTAAGTCTCCCAGGGTAGATGTTGTTGTTGAGGGTGGTTTATTGCACTTCAATGGGAGAGCCATTCCTCACTTTGTCTCCATGTTCTTAGTAAAAAGTTCGATTGGTTTGGGAGGGTTGTTGGTGAGTACACCATCGTCACGTGGTTTGCATAGAGGTAAGTGGCCATGTCATGAAGGTCTTCCTTGCTCACCCTGTGAGGATACAAAACCAGCCCGTGGTCTGAGAATGCTTCATCCAGTCTGGATAAATATATATTCTGGAAAACCAAGTTGTCTATAATGCAGTGATTCGTCTGCACTCGACCAAGTGATTGTGAGTAATATTCAGTTCTCCCCTATTGTGTTTGAACCAGAGTGGCCCAGGGGTCATGCCCATCGCTGTGGGCACATGGGGCATAAAAAACCACATAATACATGAGTGATCCCAAAGGGTGTGTGAGTTTTCTCTCTCTCTCCCACTCTAGGAGCTGCATGTTATCTCTCCCCAGATCACAGCTTCATCTACTTTGCTTTCTGAGTCTCTTCATGTGGTTGTCATGTACTGTCTTGTCAGGCCAAGGGCACAGCTTGGTCAGTAAGATTGGGGTGCAATGAAGTTCTGATTTTCCGAACAATCTCACTGGCAATGCTTGTTAAAATAGACCATGAAAAGCAGGACATGAGGGGGTGTAAGGAGCAGTGTGAAGAGGAAGGTGGGCTCTTAAGAGTACTTAAAACTAAATATTTTTCAAACTAACCCTTCTTTAGGGCCTTCAAAACAGGCAAGACAGTGTAATGCTGCAGGGATGGTGACTTGTGTCACTTGCAGTAAAACTACTAGTATTCCATGGTATAGAATCCGGTGATTCCAGTGGAGCTGCCTTTAGAGCACCTTTCCGTCGTTGTGAGGGCATAGGCAGTATTGAATGAGAGGCAGTGCAGACCGGGGTGGGGGGCTCTATACGGGCACTCTTAACGGAACAAATGCAAACTGGTTTACTCCGTGACGGTTGGCATAAGACCTCCAGATCTGTACCTGGCGGAGCACCAGGGAAGTGGCATACACTCACCGGGTCAATCTCTTCATCCCCCAAGGCTGGCGCTCCTAGCATTGGCTTCATCTGTAGCTGACCTACTTATTATTGGGTCCTTATCCCAGGCCTGGCAGGCAGCCTGGTGCTAACTGCACCCTCTGGGAAGGTTTGGCGTATGGTTTCCTCTTGGTACGTGCTGTGAGGATAGTTGCAGCAGCTTTGGCCAAGCTTCCCAGTGGTGTATTTGATGGGCTGGATCACCTAATGCTCTAACTCCACTGTTATCAGGAGAGTAGTCCAACTAGGGTTCAGGGAGGCCTCTGACCACTCAAAAGGTACAGTGGCGGCTAGTCGCTCACCGAGATGTAAATCAGGCCGTCCTACCTTTGCAAGGGCATGAATACTTGTTAGTTCTTCAACACCCGTTGGGCTCTGTAGAACGGTGATACCCAAGGGAATCCAGATAATTATGCATCTTTGCCCTCTTCTCTCCCCTCCCCACAATGCCATGCTCTCCGGTGACATTGTTGCCTATAGACACTCACAATAAAGGGAAATAGGTTTTGTTGTGGTGACACTGACTTGAGAAGTACCTATTCCTATAAATGAAGTGGAGTGAAACAGGTGATTGTGTGGGGTGTGTGGTAGACCATGTAGTGTATGGTGATACTTTTTAAAAGATGCATAGGCAGAGAAGCAGTTTGAAAACTGTATTTCCTCCTGGAGATGAGGCTTATCGCTAACTGCCTGGAACAAGGGAACCCAAATCCTGCGCTTGACCAAGTCATGAAGTTTTACTCTCGAAGAGCAGCTGTATCTCGGGACAGTGCAGGCACCTGGGTGATGTTCAAGGCCCCAAAGGGCATTTAAGCCATCTGTGGCATTGAGCACACTCCACCGTGCCCTGCAGACCAGGCCCTGGATACAAGCTTCTTTAGAAATAGCTTGGGAGTGTTAACGCACCTGCTGCACAGCTCATTCTGTCCAGCAGGCAACTATAAAAATATTAAGATAACTCAAATGATCTTTCTGCTGGAGAGCCAGCGGAGTCTGGTGGGTCATCTTAAAGTATCGTAGAAGTAGGGCTCGAGTCGGGGTACCACGCAGGTGGATGGCGTCCCCCTACTTATTTTACTGGGTGGACGGCGTCCCCCCCTCCCCGCCAAACAGCTGGACTTCACTCTTTGGCCTCTCTGGGGCGAGATCGGAGCTCACAGCACGCTGCTCACGCGCTGACTTCTCAAATGCAGTCACATCTAAGGGGTGAGCGAGGGGAGGCAATGAGCCCGATGGGCCACACTCTAGATGGTCTGTTTACCAACAACCCGCATATAGCTATTACCCAGGTCATCCCCTTGATCTGGACGGATCACGCAGCAATCTGCTTCTCTATCGAAATTAACCCCAGCAAACTTAATTCCACCTCTCCGTCTCTAGTCTCCTACAGAGACTGGAAACATATTAACCTTGATCACTTAGCGGAGATAATGCAAGATAGCCATATCCCGGACGAACATGACCCCACCTTAGCGTCCTTTAATTACCTGACCAACCTAAACACAGCCTGTAGTAAACTAGCCCCGATCAAAACCTCTCACCGCAGTAGGAAACTTCCTTCAGCACAGTGGTTTACGGAGCCCGTACGAATTCAGAGACAGTACTGCAGGAACCTGGAAAGGCAGTGGCGCCGCCATTACAGCCCTGCTGACAAATTGACCTATAAAAATGCCCTTTCCACCTACAAAAAACTCATAATATCAGAAAAAAGTCATTATTACACCTCCCAAAGTAACCAGGCGAAAAACTCGGTAGGGGAATTATTTCAGGTGGTTACTCACCTATCCAACCCCCCTGCCCCACGCCTAGAAGGATCACAGTCTCTTTCTGATGCTCTGGCCAATTTTTTCGAGGATAAGGTTAGTTCCATCTTTTTGACCTTTTGCCACTCCCCCACTTCTCCAACCCCCATGGCACCTCCCACCAACAACCCCCCGAGTTTTTCATGCTTCGAAACGACCACGCAGCAGCAGATTCAACATCTGGTAGCTTGTACTAAATCAGGATCCCCCCTCGATCCATGCCCTCCTGCTGTCCTGAATCGCATCCCGGAAGCAATCTCTCCTGCCCTATCAACAATCTGCAATGCTATGTTTTTAACAGGCACCTACCCATCTGTCTGGAAGAAGGCTATTATTAAACCACTTTTAAAAAAGCCAACACTGGACCCTCTCCTCCCTGCCAGCTACAGGCCTATTGCATGTCTCCCCTTTCCAGCCAAGATTTTCGAAAAAATAATGAACACTCAACTCTCGAAATTCATTAACGATAACAATCTACTTGACGACACCCAGTTTGGTTTCAGACAAGGTCATGGAACGGAGACAGCACTACTCAAAGCAGCAGATGAAATAAGAGCTACGATGGACAAGGGAGGATCGGCAGTTCTTATACTTTTGGACCTCTCCGCTGCCTTTGACACGGTCGATCATGTCACTTTGATCGACCGTGTCTCAGCTTTAGGAATAAGAGGCAAAGCCAAAGATCTCCTTGCCTCATTCCTGGCCAACCGTCCCCAGACAGTTAAGATGGGTAACTACACCTCCCAGACCTTTTCTCTCCCTTGCGGAGTACCACAGGGCTCCTCGCTAAGTCCGACGCTTTTTAACATCTATGTATCGGACTTAGCGAGGGTAATAAAATCTTACGGAATCGCCCTCACAACGTATGCAGATGACACCCAATTAGTGTTATCGGTACACAACGATGGTACTTTAGTCGCAGCCAACTTCCAAGAGGGAATGAAGGCAATAAGTTCCTGGATGTCATCAAACAGTCTCAACTAAACTCCGATAAGACGGAGGTGATGACATTCGGGAACTTGCAGCCCATCTGGTCCCCTCAGTGGTGGCCATCTCAGTTGGGGGTCCCCCCCCAACCAGTAGTCAAGGCACGCAATCTGGGAGTCATCTTTGACAACAAGATGACTTTTCTTTCCCACGCCAACGCTGTGGTATCTTCCTCCTTCTATATCCTAAAAAGGATTAAAAAACTACTTCCATACTTACCGCCGTCTGCGGGCAAAACCCTAATTAGCACCTTGGTGTTTTCTAGAACAGACTACTGTAACGCCCTCTTTCTGAATGCCCAAGAAAAGGTCCTCAATAAATTACAGACAGTACAAAACGCTGCAGCCAGAATCCTTTTAGCCATTCCCAAATTTGCTCCCACTTCCCCTTACATCAGAGAGCTGCATTGGCTCCCCATACGGAGTCGGATCAAATTCAAGGCTCTATGTATAGCCTATAAAGCTATCAACAATCCTGGCCCACAGTTCTTAAAAAAAGCTCTCCATCCCCTGGAATATTCTAGGACCTTACGATCATCTTCAGCCCATTTGCTGAAGGTTCCACGGACAAGAAGGACTAATTGGGGAGACAGATTTTTTACCATAGGAACTGCCAAACTGTGGAACACACTGCCATTCCACATTAAAACCGCCCCCACGCTATTAAACTTCAGAAAGAATCTCAAAACTTGGTTGTTTTCACCTTAAACCCATACACATCTCAAGAGTAAGTTCAGCAACACTAGCGCCGAGACACCCTATGGGTATTTGCGCGCTTTAAAAATCGCATAAAAAAAATAAATAAAGCCACCTTTTCTGACGTCACTTCCGGTGACAGCGTCGCCCCACTTCTTTTTTTAGGACTTGTACCTGCGTAGAAGGTTTATATGCCTGCTGCAAAGAATGTGTAACCTGTACATCACAGAACTGTTTTTTGTAGATAGCTCAGTGGGCTTCTGCTTATGTCACAGATCCTTTTCTTACAGTTCATAAGTTACAATCCTAATATAGCGCATTGAGCTATGAACTCATCAGAGCTGTCTGGTAAAGGTTAGAAAGTTATGTATATTTTTTTAAGTCTTTCAGTATCCTAATGTTGATGGATTTTGTTTGGGTAGAAATACATTCCTAAGGCCATTCCTTGTATTACATTTTAAATTGTGTGTGTGTGCTTCAGCAGACCAAGCAGTTTTGAAGTATCCTGCCTCCCAGTATGGCTGACGTGACTTCTACACCCTGTAGTCTTCATTGTTATGTATACACAGTTTGACACACTTCAGATCGTCTTTGTTATGTGTGTGGTAAGTGTTTGGACACCCTGCACTTGTAGGGCTATAAATGGAATACATGTGAGATGGGAGATGAAGGGCTCTGTTTAAGGTTGGTAGTTATGGAATCTATGGGGTAGGCGATACGAGGGGGAGGGGCAACAAAGAGAGTCTCACCAGGCACAGCGCCAACGCCGCCCCTGGCTGACCATGTCAAATGGCTTCTTTGCTTGCCCCTAATCTGCGAAAATCAGATCAACACACAGGGATCTGGCTATTATTTCTTCTACTTCCCCTCACACCAGCTGTAAAGTTAAGGAGAGGTGTTGGCCCAACGGCTAGGGCGGTCGACCTTGAATCTGGGGAACCGGGTTCGAGTCTCGGCAATAACGCTGAACATCCTGTGATTCTGGGCAAATCACTTAATCTCCCCGTGCCCAACAAAAATGAATGTGTCCTCATGTGACGCAACTGGTGCTATGTAAAGCGCTCTGATTCCTTTGGGTCAACTTCGCGCTATATAAAACTCTGTAAAAAAACAAATAATCGGGGGCTCTTAATTTTGGACTGCCAAGTGCATTGAAGGTTAAAATGAAGCCTTCGTGAACCCCTTTCTGTTGTCTGTCTTCATAATGACCGAGTCCTGTTTCTACTACATTCCAAATCCTTGGGGAACCTACACCCACAACCAAGAATATTCAAAAGAGGTTTCCTATGACTGCATTAGTGAACACAAGTGGAGAGCAACTGCACCCCCCCACCCCCCAGTCAGGATATTTGCTGATTTGTCAAAGTGAGACCCTTCTAGCAGTGATCTGACCTCCCTTCACTTCACAGGTGTCCTTCTTGTGTATATTCGGCATATGGCCGCGCTTGGGTCTGTTGCACCAATCTTTGCATCAAGATTGTGCCGACAGTGGTCCTACTGCCCAACATTTGCCTACAAAGGGCCCGAGTCATAAAAGTAATTTGAGACAAAATCCTTCCTTTACTACTGCTAAATGCCTTTTGTGAATGCCGAAAGTCGTAAAGTTAGGATTTTGCCTCAGATTACTTTTGTGAATCTGGCACAAAGTGGTTAATTTTTCTGCATTCAAAGCATGAGGCCTACCATAATTACCCACACGCACCTGCTCTGTGAATGGTCAATGCTGCATGACTGGGTTGATGGACCCCAAAAGCCTGGACTGACATTCAGCAGTAGAGTGTCAGACTTCAAATCTGTATTCACCCCTGGGACTCTTTATATGGCTTTTCAGGGCAGCTTGCTGGTTCCTTTGACTATTTCCAGTTTCTGCTGGTCCTGGCTTCTCTATTGCATGATTGCCAAATAGCCACAGTTGTCTCCATGCCTCTTTCCCGGATTTGAACTTTTCTTAATACTTGAAGTTCTGGAGGCAAGGTCTTCACATGTGTACATTGTGAGCCATGCCAGTCAGTTGTAATAGTCCATGATGAGTCTCACCCCCTGCTTCAAACCCCGCTCCTCTTTTCAGGTGAAGGCTTTCAGAGGATTGCCACTGGGTTCAACAAAGCCCCTTTCTCCAGAAGAGCTCTGCACTAAGGCTGGCTGGAATGTAAATGAGACTAGTGTCATGTGGGTAATGTCGCACTATGCTTGTTCGAAACTGCATCATTATGCAACATCATGCAAGGGCTCACAGTTTACAGTAAATTTACAGCACGTTAAAATAACCCCACACTGAAATTCACCCGTGCTGCAGAAAATGGCACAAGGGTGCATTTTGAGCTAAAATATGGTGCTAAAAGTCAGTGTTGCTTTCGCTTTTGAGCAGATTTCTGAAATTGTGCATAATTGCACAAAAACAAATTGCGTGGATTTTACACATCCCTATGGAGAATTCTGTTCCTTGGGTGAGTTAGTGTTCAGTAACTGAGGTGAAAGCAGCCTGCTGCACTCCAGGAGAATCCTCAACTTGCAACTCTAGTTCCCAGCCTGCTGAAACCTGTGCTCTTTTATAACCTGCAGTTGTCTATGGAGTTGTCTTCCAGATCTTAGTCGAGCAGAAGAACACGCATGGCTTCTTGTGATGGGCCAAGTCCAGTGCCTTTTGTTGCTGCCTATACGTAGGCATGCTGCAGGACCCTTGCAGTGCACCAGACTACCACAGGGATCTCTGGAGAAGAGTTGCTCTGACTGTTCCGTCCCATCCCCGATGCACGCATTGGGCTCCCAGACCCCCTCACAACATCCCATCGTAAGTCTACTTGCAGAAGAGTATGTGGTTCCATAATGCATTCCCCACTCCTGAGAAGACCTTCTGAGCCACTGGGGTTCTCAGCCTGGAGTGAGTACTTTCTTAATCTTCATGTACTCTAGAATCCACAACCGTGCCAGGATTCTACTATTGTCACTTCTCATGCCACAACAACAATAATGACCTAGGTCTAGGGCATTCAATTTCAACTTAGCTGGGGTATCAATTGTCGTAATCTGTTACAGACAACCTCCCAATCTTTCTAAAGCGACAACAGGAGGAAGGTCCTTCTCCTACCTGGCCGCCAAGACCTGGAACTCACTCCCAACCGACCTGCGCCTGACCCAGGACCACCTCTCCTTCAGGAAGAAGCTCAAGACCTGGCTGTTCGAGCAGTAACGGCACCCCCCCCCCCCACCTAGCGCCTTGAGACCCTACGGGTGAGTAGTGCGCTCTATAAATGACTTGATTGATTGATTGATTGACTGTGGAAGTCAAAAGGCTTCAACAGGTGAGAACTCATTGGCACCTCCACGGTTGGAGATATCTGGGGGAAGGGGAAGATCAAATCATTTGAAGAATTGTAAGGGAATATAAACTCGCCCAATCAGAGTACTTTCGATATGGATAGGTTCGACATTCCCTCCGCTCAGCGTTGCCCGGTGAGACGGAACCTTCGGAGGCTTCCCCTTTGGAAGATAGAATATTAGATGGGCACCTTCCTGACAAGACAATTTCTTTAACATATAGAAAGCTGATTAATCATAGGAATGACTCCCTTAAGGCATTAAGAGATACGTGGGTGCAGGACGGCATTGTGCTGGATGAGGAAGACTGGCAGATAGCTGTGTCCTCACCTAGGGAGGAGGCAATCCCAGCTCGCCTCCGGCTGGTGCAACTCAAAATCTTGCATAGAATTTACCTTACGGTACCCAGATTGGTACGCATGGTGCTTTCAGATTCGGGACTGTGTAAAAGGAAATGTGGTCAAGTCGGTACTTTTATGCATATCATCTGGGAGTGCGAGCATGTTGCCCCTTATTGGAGTAGCATTCATAACATCATACATGGAGTACTTGGACTGTTCCTATCTCCAGAGGCCAGGAGATGTTTGCTTAATGTATGGGAGCCCACTGATTTAAACACTTCACAGACGCAATGGGTCACTCTATGTTATATGATCGCCAAGCGAAATATTGCACAGCTGTGGGGAGCGGAGCAGCTAAGGGACACCCCCGAAAGTGGACATTGGTGTCGGGGCCTTGGAACAGCTATAGGGGAGAAATTTGTACACCACCAAGGGCCGCTGTCCTGGAAGAATCCCCTCCCCGTGAAGTTCCAATGTAATTGCGAGTATTGTTTTACCTGTATCCCACGATGTATGCTCAGCTGCCATAATTGACCCTCTGTAATGTATATTTTTGCTGATGTTTGTTTCAATAAAAAGAAATATAAAAAAAATGCTCAACCAAAACACCGTAAAACACAAAAAAAAACGGACGCCTAAAATTCCCTAATTCAAAATTAAAAGTATATTAGCAGCACTTGTCCGTGATAGTAGCAGTTCAGGAGAGATGCTGGCAACTGGAGACAGTTGCAACGCTTGCATCTGTGCTGCATTATACCTTCAGTGTTGGGCCAGACCAAGCTTCAACAACTAGACCGCAATTTAAAATGGCTGACTTCTAAGTATCCTCTGGTTATGATAGATGGGTTTATCCTCGCTGTCACTCAGCCGTCCTGTCAGTGACCTCTTGTCATGTTAGATGGGTTTATCCTTGCTGTCACTCAGCCGTCCTGTCAGTAATCTCTTGTCATGTTAGATGGGTTTAGCCTATCTGTCACTCAGCTGTCCTGGCAGTAACCTCGGGTTATGATGGATTGGTTTATCCTTTCTGTCACTCAGCCATTCTGTCCGTAACCTCTGGTAATGTTAGATGAGTTTATCCCTGCTGCCACTTATCCGTCCTTTCAGAAAACTCTGGTCATGTTAGATGGGTTTATCCTCGCTGTCACTCTGCCGTCCTTTAAGTAACCTCTGGTCATGTTAGATTGGTTTATCCTTTCTGTCACTCAGCCGTTCTTTAAGTAACCTCTGGTCATGTTAGATGGGTTTATACTCGCTGTCACTCAGCCGTCCTCTAAGTAACCTCTGGTCATGATAGATGGATTTCTCCTTGCTGTCACTCAGTCGTCCTTTCAATAAACTCTGGAAATGTTAGATGAGTTACTTTGCTGTCAAATCCATGGTGAATACTATTCTGTCTTTTGGAGGATCTTCACTAACTCCCGTCTATTATTTAAACTTATAAAAGTGATCATAATTTCAAAAAAATCTCTTAGGCTTAGGCTTAATGCTCTAGTACTATTCCATAGGTAGCTTCCTTTGACGTTCTGTGATTGGGCGGACAAGGCTAATAGAGGTTTCAGAGACCTTGTCTGTAAGATCTCCAAATTTATTCCAAGGGCAAATATGTACGCTGGAGAATCCACTCCTGGGCAGAGCACTGGTTATAGTGGGGAAAGTGGTTGTCAAACCTCGAGATCTCTGACCGTTCAGCAACAGCCCAGCTCTTTGAACTGGATGTGCCCTCAAGGGACCCGAGGAAGGTGAGAAATCACTAGAGATATCTTCTTTAAAAAAAAGGAAAAATAGTTTCACTTACTGTGGTCTTGTAGAAGGTCATTGATAGTGGGATGCACAAGCACTTTGGTGTCTTGTATAAAGGCATTGATAGTGGGATGCAAGAGTGCTTTGGTGTCTTGTGTAAGGTCATTGATTGCGGTATGCAAGAGCGATTATGTGTCTTGTAACAAAGGGTCAGTGTTGGGAGGTAAATGGACCCTGCCCCAGCATTTCTGCAAAGTTCTTAGGCTCACATAGAAACGATGCTGTCTTTCATCATGAACATATTTCTTAAGTTGCCTTCCCTTTCACACAATAACCTTTTACACACGTTTGCGTGTGTGACAATGTTGGATTTGTTTCTTTGAAACCTCTTCGCTTACAGCGTCCACTTTGCTTAAGATTATCACGACTCCTTGAACACCAAGGCCCGACACACTTTGTGCAAATGTTCTATTTTTCATTTACGGGCAACATAGCTATCTGTAGACCATAACAACGCTGTCTTGCCCAGGACTCGCAAGGATGCTTTACATTATAAATAAACATCCGTTTCCTGGTGTTGTAAGAAGAGCGATTTGCCGTCATTGGCGAGGCCTCTACATGCTGATGCTTCGGCCCAGCAGCCTTCTGATATCTCTGCAAGGGGTGTCCTGCTCGTGACCACGATGGAGACCTCCATTCTTTCCCTTCAGGTAACAAGGGTAGGATCAACCAGTACGTGGATTCTTGGCAGAACACACACACGCCCTTGTCACTTAGGTTAGGGGAGGCATAGTTGGAGTACGCCAGATTTCTATATTGTTTTATATGCTTGCATGTATAAATTGTTTTAGCACGATGGTGGAACTTTTAATTCTGTTTACTGTCCTAATACTTCTAATAACTTTCATTTGCTTCTGTCTATTGATCATTGCAGCACATATACTCTACACAAAAATCATGTTGGTTCAATAAACATTGAAAACATCCCACTGTGTATTCCTAATATATTTCTCTGAGAGGACGAGAGCACGAGTGACTGGGCAAAAGGATTCTTAATCTGCGCTTGGTAATGGTAGAGCCTCATTGCCAAGCATGTGTTATGCAGCATCTGAACAGCTCTTATGAGCTGACAAAACCAGATCATAGAGGGAATGTTATTTTCTAAAATCAGCTTCCAACGCCACACGATGTCACTCAATACCAATTTAAGGATCTAGGTGACACAAGATTATCCCAGCAAAGACCTTCCCAATAGTGCATAGATGTATGGTTTGCCTGTCTTGGCCATGGAGCTGACCACTGTTTGCAGACTGAAACAATGGAAGTCCCAGGTCAACTAATGGAAGTGCGTCTGAGAGGCAGGAAACGTCCTAAACAAAAAAAGAAACCCAGCAGCTGGAAGGAAACTTTATGTCCTTAATAGAAATCCATTCCGAACAGGGTTTGGCTGTCTAATATGAGGGTCATATTTGATGAGATTGAGTTTGATTACTCGGTATACCTGAGTTCAGAAACTGGGGAATGCTTTCTAAAATGCTCTGATGCTGACTCTTCTTCTAAAAAAAAAAGTGCAGATTTAATGTACAATTCTTTTCACTCTGGAGAGAAATTATGTACAACCAATGGCCAATAATGTATACTTTTTAAAGGTCTTAACAAGGAACACTTGTGAGAAACGTCAACAAGTAGGAATTATGTTATTGGTAAAAGACACGAAGGCAATAAAAGTGAGTGATGTTAACTAACAAATATAATCATCTGTGAGGTTTTTAGGTTACGAATGAGAGTATTGTCAATCTCTTGGAGATAAGTCAGACTCTCCTGTTTTTTAGGCTATGCTATTAATTGTTTGTATACAATGAATTATTTGTATAAAAATATGCATTTCATTATATTGTATTACATATGTGTTTTTAAATATTGTTTTACAGCCCTGATGAAGTTCTTCGTATAGAACGAAACGTGTTGGCTGTTTAGTGTACAATTGTCAATATTGTAAAGAAGAATAAAGAACTCTGATTTTTCTCAACATTGGGCGGACATTCGTATATTTACTTCTTTATGGATTTCTTATGTTAGGTGGTGCAAACTACAGTTGGTAAAGTGTATTTGGGTTGTTCTAACCGCCCCAGAGGAACTGCAGGGGCTGGGGAGTTGCACACATTGTGAGCATAAGGCTCAGTTTTCAGTTCAAACTATTGAGGAGATTGTATAAGGAATGAGGTGCATCACAAAACCAAGGGAGTTTTTGTATAGGTTGGCCGTTCTCTTGTTAATGTGAACATTTTGCCTTGATTTTCTCGTTTTAAAATGTTTCTGTTCTTTTTTCATCCCCTTTGCAGATACTGGATCGCAGAACATCAACATTCAGAATGTGGAGAGCGCAGGCTTCAGAAAGGGATGGAAAAGTCCCAAATTCACCTGAAGGTCTAAGAGCAACACTTGCAGCCTTTCCAAGTCATAACTTCTCTGCTGCAAGACCACGACCTGAAGATCTCCACAGACCTGGAGGCGCCAACAACCTGGGTTCCCAGATCTGTGGATGGACCGCCCAGGAAGAGTTTGGAAAGCTACCAATGCCAGACACTCTGCTTTTTGGGTCCTGCCAAGAAAGCATCCTCATAAATGCTTTGGAGAAGGATGTGAACAACTACAGCACAACTGTAAGCAGGACTCGCACCCCCCCAAACATGACCTCCGATGCGCACAGTGGTCCTAATCCAGAGTCACATGTGGCGCACCCTCCCACTCTGGTAGTGTTTGCCATGCTAGAGCGGCTGGAAACCAAACTCGATAACTTGCACAATTCAGTGGGAGAGGTCCCTTCTCGAGTTGCACATCTTATGGAAAAGATCTGGGTAGAAAAGGGTCGAGATTTCCTAGAAGGCAGTGCAGTGTCTTTGGAAGCAGTGAGTCCAGCAGGCGTCAGAGATTGTAGCTTCCCCAGGTCCCTTCCAACTGCTCGTCCAGCGAGCCCAGGGGAGCCTAGCACAAGTCTACAAGTCTTTCATGATAGTCATGACCCAATGCGGGTCCCCGGCTTACCACCAGTGTTTTCAAGTGAGCTGGAGTTAGATGAACCCTTGAAGCAAGAGCCATTGTTGATAGTTGGGACCCACAAGACAGCCATTTCATGAAGCCACCATCTCCAGGGGTGCATGACTCGCAGAAGGACCAACGTACTGGGCCCATGCTTCAGACTCGGCTGGACCAGCAGAAGGAACCGTACCTACAACCAGGACTGCTGGGGGGGGCAAGACCTCAGCATGCATCTAGTTCTTCCAGCTGGACAGGGACTGCAGCGGGACCCATGTAAGGAACCAGGGCATGAACCACAGCAGCACCACAGCTTGGAACTAATGCTTCCAGATGGGAAGGAACCAGGTGAACACCTAAAGCCAGACCCATTGCCCGTGTCATGTATTCCTATCGGTTCTGAATCGATCCCCCTATTCCTGACCCTATTCTAGTTAAACAAACCAACAAGTTAACTAGCAGTCAGCCCATGAGGCAGAAAACCCCCATGATGCAGATACCGTTATCTGACGCAGTCACACTACGGCACAGGAACGTGTTATCTGATTAGGTCATAACGCTTGCGATCTAATTAGACAAGCGATATTCCTCCAGCCCCTGATAAGGCATACGGAGTTCTCATAACAAATCAAACCTATGACAACCTGGGCAAAACCCTGCGGCCATTGTTTTGATTTCACCGAGAACTTTAGTAAAAGAATGTGCTAACGAGCAAGTCGTCTGGAGTGGGTGAAAGGTTATATCCTCCAAAACCTCGCAGGAGGGAACTCCTATGTATGGTTCTTGGTATAGTCAACGTTGAAGGATAACCAGTTCCAAAATATTGTGCATCTAATCTTTGTTTCCATAAGAAACCTGATCTGCAAACAAACATAATACCATCCTGTCGGTAAAATGGGAGACAGTGATGAAGAAAGAGAGGCAGTTAGATTAGCAGCTGAAATCGCAGCAGCTGATACTGCACTACAAGATGCTGACCCGGAGATAATACTCATCCCGGTCACCAAAAGGAGATCTATAACCCTAAAACTTATAGAAAATGGACTGACACCTAGAGGTGGCACAGTCATATTCGTAATTGAGGCACACGAATATCGGCAGACAGAGGTATATTATTCATGGATACATTTTCCAGCAGCAAATGCTGTAACAAAGTACTTCCACTATTACAAAATAGAGGTACCACCTGACATTTACACTCCTTTCGAGGAGGTGGAAGTACCACTCAAATTTCAAGAGCATTTGCTCTTATTTGATGGCGCCCTAAAACATAATAATCACATCACCAGGCTCGGTCCTTTAGGTAGACCAGGAGCAACGTGGCCGGTCTTAGCCGGATACACACCACACCCAGACATCGAAGGGATGTCTACAGGAGAGCTGTTAATACAGCTAAAACAATTACTAAAAATTCATAGACAATTAGTCCAATATGTAATGCGGACTTCAACAATTCAGCCAGCGATTAAACTTCCACAGCTGACCCCTCACCAGGGGAACACAAATAAAATTACACCACAGGACATCCAGTCTTGCCTAGGTAAAGTACCGGCTAAACGGAAACAAATACCATTTTGGTTGGCACAGAAAATTACCCAAATAGAGGCGGTGTTTCCTGACACCACCCCGCTAGAAAAACACAGGATTCTGACTATCTGTCTTCCTATGGGAATCGCACCACACATTGAGGACTGTGACACTTGGGGTACAGTCTTTGCTTCCATCTACACAAAAACGCACGGTGTTCCATCCATTTCGGTGATACCAGATGTGCTAAAACAAATTCAAGACGAATACGGTCCGGAACCTGCTTTAACTCTTGGTATGAAATTACTAAAAGACTTCAAGCAGGTCTCGGCTATACTATTAGCCAACATAAAAGGTGAAGCAGCAAACGTGGCGATCCGCCAGAGGTTAAAAGAGACAGATATAGCAGACCAACCAGCTGAAATTGCCAGAATCATAGAAAAATCCTATGAGGAACTAGGTAGAGATAGTTTAGGTGGAATACCAGTAAAACCGCAACTGATTGAAAGTCCAGAAAAATTATTTTTTAATAATAATTCACCAAAAAAGAACTGGGATGGAAACAAACAATCCAATCCTAAAGAAAAGAAATTCCAGTCCCGAGGAAGGTCTCCTAGGCGAAGAGAAAAATCTCCGAACCAAAGACACAGGTCACCCCAGAGTGACCCCTCTGGGAAAAGATATAACCTTAGAAATAGGGATAATATAAAAAAACCTGATAGATATCAAGACATTGATACACGTCCCTCTCAATCTTTTCAGAATTCCTCGCAGAAATCGGAAAGAAGAGGACGATCAGAACAAAGAGAAGAGCACGCCAAGTCCAAAGACAAGGAACCTGCTCAGCTAAAAAAGAAATTACAATTTCCAAAAAAGAAGGTAGCCAGTATCAAGGTAGTTAACAATGCCGAGAATACTGAGGACACAACTGAAAAACGGAGAGTGGGCTCAGACAATGCTAGACAGTGCAGCAGAAGTGAGCATAGCTCGCAAAGTCCTTATGAATCATCTGGAGACAGTGGACACGAATGAATATCTTCAAGTGGAAACTGCGGACACCAGAGTTAGCAAACCTCACAAAATATACGAAATAACATTACGTATAGAGGGAGATAAGACTAGGAAAATAAGGGGACTATTTTGGGATAATCTCTCCAAGGGCTATGATATCCTTCTAGCTGAAAAAGACTGGCCACCAGAGTTTGTCAGGGAGTGCCCTCATGGCGAAGAAGTAATTATGCCTGCCTTCTCAAATCAAATTCCAATTCATAAAAAATACACACTTGCTAGAAAGTGGGCAGTGGCTCTAGCACCTGCTTTATATAAAAATCACGTGGGATGGGATGAGGACTCCCCTCCTCACAAAATCCAGTTAAAATCACAACCAACTGCACAAAGGCAGTACCCAATTAAGCAAGAAGCTAAAAAACAGGTAAATGAAATACTAGATCAGCTAGAATACCAGGGGGTGATTGAAACTTGCACCTCACAAATGAACAACCCTTTGTTTCCGGTCTCCAAACCAGACAATTCATATCGTCTAGTTTTGGATTACCGACACCTTAACACATGTTGCAAAACTTTTGCAGTGCAAAACTCACACAGTGCTGCACTAATGAATAACATAGTGCGCAAAAAATACAAAACAACCTTAGACATCTCTAATGGATTCTTTTGTCAAAACATAGCACCAGAGAGCAGATATTTAACTGCATTCTCAGTAAATGGCACTCAAAAACAATTCTGTCGATTAGCCCAGGGGTACAAGAACAGCCCGGGGGTATTCTCAGCGAGAGTAACAGAATTACTACAACTATATGATGATGAAGCATTATCTTATGTCGATGACATTTACTTAACAGATGATGACTTGGAGACTCACTTGAAAAGAGTGAACACCATAATACTTGGGTTCGCTGCAGAGGGTTACAAATTCAACTTTAAAAAATCCAGAATTGCCCATCTGACAGTCCTATTCTTGGGATATGAGTTATCAAGTGAAGGCAAAAGCCTGGCTGACAATTTCCTAGAGAAATGTGCCGTACTCCAAGCACCTAGAACGCTAAAAAACTTACAGTCGATTCTAGGCTTCCTAAATTTCGGAAGAACATACATTGCAAATTACGCAGAAAGGGTCAAACCCCTTTATGATCTGGGGACGCTCGTTCATTTCAAGGAGGTAGAGGGGCTGAGGGGCGAGTGAAGAGCTCCCTGGCCGCAGCACCGCAGCACCGCTGGTCGCCCTACCTGGGTGAAGGCTGCCGCTGCCGCTGCAGATACCGCGCCACCATACAGCCACAGGGACTACATCCCCCAGCCTGCTTTGCGGCGGAAGCCGCCCACGCAACTTCCGCGCCCGGAGGCGCTTTAACTGGGAGGCCAGACCCGGCGGAGTGGGGACGCTCGTTCATTTCAAGGAGGTAGAGGGGCTGAGGGGCGAGTGAAGAGCTCCCTGGCCGCAGCACCGCAGCACCGCTGGTCGCCCTACCTGGGTGAAGGCTGCCGCTGCCGCTGCAGACACCGCGCCACCATACAGCCACAGGGACTACATCCCCCAGCCTGCTTTGCGGCGGAAACCGCCCACGCAACTTCCGCGCCCGGAGGCGCTTTAACTGGGAGGCCAGACCCCGCGTCGCGGGACCACGCGCGGGACGCGCCGGGAGAAGCCCGGGACAAGGGCGGGGCCTTCTGCGGCCATCAGAGGCCAGAGGAGGACGGGCCGGGCCACCCCCCTTGGCCGTGCACCGAAAGGAGGTAAAAGAACTTGTTTTTGAAACATCCCATGTACCATGACATGCAAGGGGGGCCGAAAAAATTCAACACAGACAAGGGACCTGGCTAAGGGGACGCTGGTCCACTACTTCACCAAAACAACACCACTTACAGTCCAACAAACAGTAAGAACAGAACGAAGACGACTGCCTATAGACTGTCCCATAAGTGACTCCTCCCCCCCGCAGTCAGCTCCCCCTCCACAAAGCCTATCATTGTTAGAGGAACTTAATAGTTTATGCAAAACCAAGTATGCTGCTGTTAAGACCACCCCTGAGCAAACTAGTGCTTCTACCCGTCCTATAGTCATTACAAGTCCCCAATCCTGCATATTATCCCCACCATATGGAAATCTCCTGGGTACGCCAATTTCTTCACCTGCTATAGATAACACTAACCCCACAATGTTCCTCCCGGACCTTTCTGGTACAAAGCAACAAAAATTGACTTTGAACTCACCATTGCTTATTACCCTTTCCCCGGAAACATGTAAGGATCCCGCGAAACTGTTAGTCCCTGCACCCCTTATCTCACCAACCCTGTTGGCTCAGATGCAAACCATGATCAACTCTTTGATACATCCCCTGATAGAAAGAATGAACAATCTTGGGGATAGGATCGTGGCAATTGAGGAAATGACTAAGACAAACTCACTACTTCTAAAAAGTATGGTCGGCTCTAATCACTCACAGTCTCTTACCAATACTGCAGTGTCTTTAATAACTCCTCAAAGTAACATCAACCAACTCCGACCAGTAGCCTAACGTTCGTTAATTCCAACTATCCAGAATGTGCACGCAAAACGTATAACACCACATAGTTGTTCACTTGAAACTGGGCTGAACAAAGTAACTATACCACCCAAAAGGTCACTCCCCAATCCAGTGAATATTCCACAAAAAACTAACCACATACAACTACCACCGGAGGCTGCCCCGTTTGTGTGCGTCCTTTCTGGAGTCCCAGTACTTACTAATGGAAAAACAGAAAGTCACCAAGAACTAACAAACAAGACACTGTTTTGGTTAACAAAGAATAGACCCCTGCCTCCTGATATCGACGGCAGAATACTAAGTGTTAGAAGGGTGGGTTGGCTGGGCCCGCTTCGAAAAGAGAGACCTGGCGATCTGGTGTTAATAAAGTTTAGAAACAGTAATGTTGTCCCATACCTCCAGACCTGGCAACCACAGATAGGAGATGGTCCTATACACACCTGGGGACTATCTGACTTTTATCCCAGAGAATCATTTCTCCCTTATACAAGTTTAAAGAAGAGAGAAACTTTTGGTTGGGCCGAAATGGCGCCAGGGTGAGGGGCACTAACATTCAGACTTGACCTAATATACTCCGCAATGATCTATTTGGTACCTGATTTCTTTTTAAGATTTTATGCTATAATATTACATGTTGTAAAATGAGATGAAATGAAATGTAATGGTGATTATATATTGCAATGTGCTTTTATGATTTTATACTTCAAAATCGAATAAAGCTAATGAAACTGAAACTGATCTAATTAAACCAGACTTTAAAAGATCCAGTTGGACTCAAATACACACAGAAATTTTGAGATCCTTACAAACAGACATGCTAATTAAATCAAAATTAGAAACACGTGATAACACACGCAATCTTGTGATTCGAGTCATCCCAGGGAGATGCGGATTCACATACCTGACCTCTAATGAGGGGGAAAAGGTACCAATTGCATTCAAATCACACTTGTATACTAAGGCTGAAATGAAATTTAGCCCAACGGAAAAAATTCTTACAGCAACACAGACAGCTATAGCAAAACAACGAGCCCTGGCACAAGGTAAACGAATAATAATCGTGACACCAATACCAGCCCTAGAGGCGGTAACAAAGGCAAGCATTCCAAATGCTAAAGCACTCCATCCGAGATGGATACAATGGGCTAATTCTCTTGCTGCAACAGACGTGGTGTACGAATTTGATCCTTACTTAAAAACACAAGAATTTCTCCAATATGAATTTGAATGTCCTCCGCCAACCGAAATTCTGCCTCTAGACCAATACGGCTGTATAATATATACAGACGGATCAGCACAACCCGCAGTGGGGGGTAAGCAAGCTTACAGTGCTGCGTGCGCGATCGTTAAAGGCCGCTGGCACGAAGGAAAATTTAAACCGGCAATCACTAAAACACAATCTTTAGGAGATTGCACAGCTCAGCGAGCTGAACTACTGGCGTTCAAGATGGCGCTTGAAAATACCGATCGAGAATTCCCCACACTTATAGTGTGCGATTCGTATTATTGCGTTCAATCCTACAATGAATACTTGCAGATCTGGCTTCAGAATGGTTTCAAGGATGCGAAAGGTGGCACAATCAAGCATAAAATGCTCTGGGAACAAGTAGTTCTTTTACAGAAAGAACTACCAAAGACTCACGTGATACATACACTCAGTCATCAACGTGATGGCGTTCACGTTGCAGGGAATTCATTGGCTGATGAGGCCACGAAGGCAGCTGTGCAAACGGCTTCCGTAGCTGCCGTCACCCGGTCAAAAACAAAAATAGACAGCGAAATATTACAAGCTGTCAGCGCTTCAGAAAAGGATTCGATAGAACCACTCCCTAAAGGCTTTCCAGTAAAATACTCATACATAACTGATGCAAACAATGTTCCTTTTGCTCGAATCCCTGGAGTGGGGGATAGGGCAATTCCAAACATGGAACATAGGTTATGACTAATAATAGCGGCACACGAAGGGCTTGCTTCTATACATGCTGGCGTCTCAGCCACAGTATCATTATTAAAACAGAGATACTGGTGGCCACAAATGAGAAGACAAACAAGGAACTATGTTCTAGAATGTGAAATATGTCAAAGAATGAAAGTATCAACGGTGAGACGTCCAGCGCAGACGCCCCTTCTAATCTCAGATAAACCATTAGCCTGTGTCTATCTGGACCACTGTGGTCCCTTACAAAGGGATGGTAACTATAAATATATCCTGGTCGCAGTGGATTCATGCACGAGATTCATATGGATGTGGCCCCAGCGAACGGCTGACGCCAGAACTGTTATAAAAGATTTGCGAGTCTTTATCGGCACATACGCAATTGGCATGCTGCATTCGGACAATGGTCCTGCTTTTAGCTCTCGGGCTTATAAGGAGGCCATGGTCAGCATGGGCGTGCAATTGCGGTACTCTTGTCCATTTCACCCTGAGGGGAACGGAATTGTTGAAAGAAAAAACCGTGACATAAAGCAATCTATAACGGCAAAGGTATTAGGTTCGGGAGCTGGGTGGGTCAAACATCTAATAAGTGTCCAACGTAGTCTCAATAACTTGCCAAGAAATTCTCTGAAGGGATTCAGTGCGTACGAATTATTATTTGGAACTAGGATGATTATCTCTGACATTGATAGTCAGACTTCAGTGGTGAAAGAAAAAAGCTTTGATATCAAAGACCGTTTGGCTATTTTGCAGGACTTAAACAAAACAAGAAAAGACCTGAGCAACATAAAGTTGAAACAACAGCCAACAACCACTGAAGAACCACCACCTGTCCCAGCAAGACCTGTCTGGATTCCAAAAGTCGGGAATCTAGTCAGGGAAAAGATCGCGGTAAAGAAGGAATTTGGGCCTTCTTACAGAAAAGCAGTTCCTGTCTTGTCTGTCAACGGGACAAGATCAGTTGTACTACCGCCACTTGCTGGTAAAAAGGAGAACCGAGTTGTATCAATCGACCTGGTAAAAGCACAACATGTGGCCGATAACAAACAGTAGGCCAAGTGGACTCCCAATAAATAGCAGAACACCAAGGTTTGCTACCAGTACAGAGGTCCTAACAAAGAGGCTCATCACATTCGAAACGCCTACAGAAGAACAACAAGGACTATGCAACAATGCAATAGAACTCAGACCTCTGAAAACCCAAATAAAAACATTTAGCAGAGACACACCAATCTATAATGAAGTACCAAGTGAAAATGCAAGAAACAAAAATCCTGAAGCAATTGGAACAATTGACAGAACTGCATCCGGCTACTTCATAAACTTCGATGATTCCTCTGAAGGCTTCAGTGAATCAAAGACACAGCCATCATCAAAAACCTTTAAAGATAAAGCTAAGGAACTTTTGAAACAACTGAAAGAAACATATCTGATTTCTCCATGGATTGAATTTTGGGTGGGTTTTGGTGCATTTATCCTCATACTTTGGCTCATCATGGTACTTACTTTGGGACGCTTCATTGAGGGAAAATATGCTAAAATGGACACAGCAAGTCAGAACATCAACTTGATCCTCAAACCACACACATCTTCACACGTCGAGAAAAGAGAACTTTCTTCAGCCAACTTCACAGCCAATCCTATACCTGGTGGGGTAGCATGGGACAACACTGACTATGAAATTTATGGTCCGGTCGAGATCCTGAAATATCCACACCAAATTAAGATCTCATTGAGTGACTTTGCAAAACCAAACTCATTTGCTGATGATTGGGACTTCGAAAGCATTAATAATATGATGTCTGACTTAGTAATGTCTGCTAAATTTACCAAACATGATTATTTGCAGGGTTCTACAAATTATGACAGTATGTATTGCTATAACCACTATGGTAATCACTTTTTACATAGATCTGCACAACCTAGAAATGTTTTAAATTATAATCAATGGGAACATTGTGCAACACCTCCAAAAGGGAGCTCAAGAACCGTTTACGACAAATATTCATATTTTTCAGGTTTTAACACAAGTAATGCTGAAACCTTTTATTTTAAATTGTCAAACAAGACAGGAACCAAGACCATGATAACCAACACAAAATTGTTATATTCAGACTCATTTTTTGAACAAATGAATACTTTTGGATTTGATTATTGGGACAAAAATGTTGAATTGAAAAGTGTTTGGGGTACAAAAGAATGGCAAGTACAGGGTATAGAAGCTTTGTTTAGAGCCTGCATGATCCCAGAACAAATGATATTTTTAAATGACACTGTTCAACAGACCACCTGTCTTGGCTTAGCCAAAATCAAAGATTTAAATAAACCGTCTATTCCAAAGCCAACAATGCTTAGCAATAACTCTGATACAGATGAAGAGATAGACGTAAACCATATATTAAACCAAAACAGAACTCATCCTGATTGGAAACAGTGGTTGATCTGGCCCACAGATACTAATAACTGTCAAGACAGATTCCTGAACAAAACACAGGGTTTCAAAATGAACAGGCCAGACCCTAGATATCCTCAAAGACATCACCCAGGGATAATAACCACCTACAGTGTGGGCAAATTATGCCTTCAATGGCTACAAACTTCCACACTGGCAGAAATTAAGCAACACCTAACTTTACTTACTGATGGTGCTGACTTGCGTGATTTCACTTTGGGACCACGCAAACAGCGTCAAAAGCGTTTCATAGCAGCCTCTGTATATGCAGCATACAATGAGGCCTGGAAGGTTAATCAAATTGAAACAGCAGAGAGAATACGGGAAATTGACCGTATTAATTTGGAAAAATCACTTTCTGTAGTGGACAATGGGTTAATGACTCTGTCCTCCAGAATTTTTTCATTGGACAGCATTGTGTCTTCAGCAATCGATATATTATCGCAAGACTTACTGTTATTACAACATGGTCAGTCACAATTGCGTTCTATTGTACAGCTTGGCTGGACGTTACAAAATCTGCGTTCAGGCTATGTGCCTTGGCGTCTAATCAACACAACGTCACTATTCCAAATCTTTAACCTTACTGATAGACAAATCGGTATGGCGCAAAAGGGTGCTGATTATACAATCTTGAGCATTGAAAAACTAGAAAGATTACCAATGACAATGTCAGAACGACCTGTCAGTGAATGGATAATACACGGAATCATAAATATTCCAATCTCAACCTTCAGGTTTCAATACTGCCAAAAATATATACAGGCTGGCATGTACGAGAAATTGGGAAAGGGGTACCTTAAAACAACTTGGAACCTGCCCTATTCACATGCATGTGTCAGTAATAAAGGACAGAAAGTGTTTCTTAGTGGCAACAATTGTGCGATGTCACTAAGCGGCACGCTTCTGTGTAACGGAATTAGTTTGCATGGAGCCTGTGAAGGGAATTCATACAACCTTTCATGTCACCAGCAAGGCGCACCTGCAACTGAAATAGAACCATTCTTTCAAAGACTCTATAATGGGAGTTACATTCTTATTGTAGACCGCAGATGTTGTAGTCTTATGCCCGGGACTCCTTATCTAGTTACTACGACTGCGAAGGTCAAGTGCTGTGGACGCTCATTGTTCCCCAGCTCCTTCCCAGACAGGGAGGCAAGGGCATGGCCCGATTTGAAAATTACTTCTATTCGAATAGATACTTTAAGCAGAATGAAAACAGTCCTTCTTCAGACGCCTACCAGGCTCTCGTCATCAAAAGAAACGTATGATCTACAAGTCGCAAGGACGACTGCAGAGATACATACATTATTATCAACTAATTCCCCCGTACATTTCGCGGAAATCCTGAGTGAAATCTTAAATATTTCTGATACCAATGGGGTCTCAAAGGTATTTAAGACAGTATTTTCGATGGCATTAACACCATTCAAAGCCATACTGGGTATTTTTCCAGATTTCGTCCATTCGATTTTTGGCGGACTTCCCCTGATCCTGGGACTAATTGCAGGAATCCTATTCCTAGTCCTTATTTTTCGATATGGCAACCCATGTCACAGACAAAACTCTTGCGACAAGGGAAGAAACAATCCTAGCCATTGGATACCGGGACCGGATATCAAAAATCCTGGGACTCTCCCGGCTTAGAGACCTGAACATGACTTGGTTTCTATCATTTCGACCAATGTGGCAAAGATGTGTTTTACCTGTATTGAGGTGTCTGCTATGCGGAGAAGAATGCGTGTTAGACACCTGTCTGACGCTACAATCGGATGCGCCAGTGGATGCAGATACATTGTTGGTTCCTACCAAGGTTCACGCTTTGTGCTGCCCTCAAAGGCTACCAATCCTGATGACGGCATTCGTGGAAGCTTCACCACTACGATTGATGGGTAGTGAAGTTCAAGATGAAAGCAGCATCGAACAGGTACGACCTTCTGTCAGTAATGCAAATCAGAATGTCAATGGAGACAATCATGCGCAAGAATGCATGATTACACCTATTTCCGAGTTAGTGGAACTTTCCCAGGAAGCTGTTGATAGTTTTTTCGAAAGCCTAAATGATATGATGTTCTCACCCGAACAGAAATAGAGACTTTTGAGCAAGCTCGCACACGGCGTTCCCTGAATTCGGCCTTCAACTTTAAAAATAAAGTCACATGAACATTATCGCTCCAGTTCACGGACAGCAATTTTTCAGCATCCCCAAAATATTTTTGCATATTTTTCGGGACACTATCTTCTGCTTAAAGTAAGAACTATTCTTAAAGAACTAAGGTTTCTAAAAATGTTTAGATAGCTTATAGACATTAGCTGCCCGCTGGTATGTTCATAAATATTTTATTCTATGATGGAATGGTCTCGAACCTTTTTTCTGTATTATTTTAAGAGCCATTTCATGTGTAATTCTCATATACCAAATAAGCAATAATGTATACAAATGCGATTACTTTGGCATTATTCAACAGCTTGAGTGCATACAATATATGTTTGCAATTTTTTCGTATATTTGAAAATTTCAAAATGCATTTATGTATTTTGGGGTGGTAAGGTATACACAGTACTCTATAGTATGTTGTACTATGTTATACTATGCCTAGATTAGTAAATATGTCCATAGTTAGCGTGGAGTGGGTGTCATGTATTCCTATCGGTTCTGAATCGATCCCCCTATTCCTGACCCTATTCTAGTTAAACAAACCAACAAGTTAACTAGCAGTCAGCCCATGAGGCAGAAAACCCCCATGATGCAGATACCGTTATCTGACGCAGTCACACTACGGCACAGGAACGTGTTATCTGATTAGGTCATAACGCTTGCGATCTAATTAGACAAGCGATATTCCTCCAGCCCCTGATAAGGCATACGGAGTTCTCATAACAAATCAAACCTATGACAACCTGGGCAAAACCCTGCGGCCATTGTTTTGATTTCACCGAGAACTTTAGTAAAAGAATGTGCTAACGAGCAAGTCGTATGACATCTTTATTGACGTATCTATGTCCATCCTTACGTCAATCTCGGCACCTTAAAGGTATAAATATTACCGATCTTGCCATAAGCAAACACACGCGTGGTGACGAGACGGAGCAGCCATACTTGCCGAAGCCGAGAGCAGAGCAGACCCCGCTGGCAGCAGCCCCGCCTTCCTGACGCGCTGAGAGACGCGCTGCTTTCTCCTGCCGAGAATCCAGCACCGGCGTTTCTGGGCAGCCCTCGCAGGCCGCCTGGAATATCGAGACCAGAGAGAGAGATACCATTCCTCATTCATCCTAAATTCCAGGTACAGAACTGAATAACCCCTCACAGAGAATTCTTTAGTTATTCACTTGGCAAAAACAAACTTAACTTAAACTGTAACTTTCTATTCCCACCCACGCATTAGACTTAGGTCAGGTACACGGGGTAGGCGTATTTAGAAACACCAGTTGAGTACGTTTAGTCAAATGTAAATGTGTATGTAATATATTTTATTCATTTTAAAACATCTTATGGCTTAGAAACCATATCAATGTTTTTACAGTATTACTTTATACTATTGCTTTTAATGTATGCACTTTACTTAGCTATAAGTATTGCAATAATATCGATCCATTTCTCTTGTATGAGAAAAGAGACTGATCAATAAATGACACCTTTTTATTGAACACGCCCATCTCTTCCTTTTCTCTATATTCTGATGAGACTAAGAATGCACGTACTGACTGAGTAAAATAAATTGCCTTTTGTTCACACGACTCTCGAGATTGACTCTTGATTAGGGGAGAGCAAAGTTGTCATGTTCTATGGTTGTCAGAAACTAAATCCCTTCTTGTCTAATCAGGGAAGTTAATTCCTCCTTGAACATTCGAGAAAGTTTCTAGCGAACTCTGAGCTACGCTGGCAAACCCAAAACTTTAAGTCTAGTATCGACAGTAGTAGACCTAGTTAACGTCTGGCCTAGGCCTTTACTGCTGTAGGTATTATTCCAATGCGCAGAGCCTATTGGGAAGATAGGAACTACACTACACCCGTTGGTGGGCATGGCTCAGAGTGGAACCAGCGCACGCAGCCAGTGCGTCTTGATGTACATGAGGCAGACGTGGATTACAAGGTAGTGTCACCATGTACTGATGCCCACAGTACATCCGCGCCCACATCATGCCTCGGACGGGACACTCTCCGTGCAGGTGGGACGGCTCTCACAGGCTCATTGGCGAGAAGAAGTCTGGAATCGGTTCTACTACCAGCCATGCCAGGTATTTGTTTCACAGTCTGTGTTTACGCAGAAGGGTACATGGCTGTGTGGTGGTGGGTTGTTGGTTAATGTGCACACTTCAAAATCTGTAGGTGTAAGGCATGGGCTGCGGGTGCTGGGACGGGCAATGCGCACCCTACAAGAACCTCCGCATACAAGACAGAGCCTGTGTGATGTGGTGTGTGGGACAATATGTCCAGTGTAAGGGCCCTGGAATCTAAGAAGGGGCTGGGGTCGTGGAGTGGTTTCGGGCATTGTGCACTGTACAAGAGGGTCTGAAACCAGAAAATGTCTCTGTTCTCGGTTTGAGGAGAGTTGAATATCAGGCGTGGTCTGCCCTCTCCTAACTCCCTGCAGACCATGCCTGATATCCAACTCTCCTCGTACTCTACACATTGCCCTGGACACCCCAGTGCACCGACAGTCCCATAGGGCCTTGTACTCTGCACGGTGTAGTCACCTATACTGTCGCTAAGGGCGAGAGTGTTCAGTTCAGTTCAGTTCTTTATTTATTTTGGTGGTTAAAAACCATCATAAAAACTACACAATGCATTACAAATCAACATATAGTCATTTACATTGTTACTCTGAACATTACACTATTAAAAACACATGTTAAAAAAAAGAAAGAATTCTTATTTACAAACATTAAACAGAAGGAGGGAGCAATTTGTTCATTTCATCCTACATTAACCCCTGGTATTTCTTAGTCTGACCATAATTTAAAAAAAACTCGAAATAGAACACAGAGTGCGCATCTCGGTTGCTCTTTGGAGGAATAATAAGGCAGTTTTAGCATGGTAAATTTTTGACTCCTTTAAAATGTCCACTAAAAATCTTCGACGCGGGATTTTATAAAAAGAACATAATAATACAAAATGAAGGGTGTCCTGCGGAGACCTATTGTCGCAGCCGCAGGCACCCTTCTGCTCAATTGTTAACGTAAAACCAGACGGATAAGCAAGTAAGTTATGTAACAGATTGAGCCTAAAACGAGTCATTAAAAACCTCTCGTGTTGACTATACATTAAAAAGAAGTACGGTTCCATGCCCATTTCATTACTCACAAGCGAGTGTGCTGCTACAGATGATTTATTAGAGTCAAATTGATTACTCCTGACCTCATATTTTTCCATTAGCTGGTTCTGGACTCGATTTTTACAAGAGCTATCAATATTTAAGGGGACAGTAAATAACATTTGCTGATCAATAGACTCTAGGGTGTCTTTGATGTATTTTAGCCAAGGGATTTGCTGCCATCTGTCTCTCCGAAGACAATCATCAATAATCTAATTAATGAAAGAAGGGGGTTCCCCAGTGAGTTTTTAAGGATGTAGGCAGGCCGTAAGGGGGAGAAAACAGAAAATAGAACAAGGAACATAACCCCGCCTAATGATGTAATGGTCCTAACAATAGGATCCCAATATATATGGGGTGATTAGCCTAGGAGTTTAGCAGTGCACATGACAAAATTTAGTCAATCCAATTATACTCAACAAAAGGTATTTAGAAAATATATATATTTTTTTATTTTTTTATATATTCTTTGGATTGATGTAAAAAAGGTTGTACAAAAATAGATAACATTTCAAATCCACAAGATATCAAACAACATACATTAGTGCAAAAAGGGGATAAAAATAAGAGAGATTCGTTTTACTTTTAGAGCCTACCCAGTAACAAAACATACTTCACTCATACTCTCATGTTCACAAATTTCCAAAATAACCTACCTAATATTCTCTCATTCAACTTTCATTCTTCCATGCATTTATTCATCCCTATCGTCCTGGAATATGTAACACAAAGATGGTAAATTTGTTACATAAATCAGAATGTTATTCCAGATAGATGACATTAATACGGCTTTTGATGATTATAAAACAGTACGCCGTATTTCTGGAAACACAAGCCGACGCGCGTTTCGGTGACAGTCCTGAAGGGCCACACCTTCGTCAGGGCTGGGGGTTGTTAACTGGGAGGGAAATGAACAAAGATCTGGAAATAAAAAACAATGTCTTAATTTTTTCATTCTATAAAAATACAGTCATAACGTATTGGAACATGTACTTTTTCACTCTTTGATACAAATTAATACAGAAAAATACATTGATTATTAGTATTAGTATGACAACTATATAGTTGACTTTTTGTGGCTATGCACCGCCCGACTACCTAGTGACACTCCCTAGAACAGACTCCCGGTTAGGTGAGATCTGTGAGAGGTATAGAGATAACCTTAACTAAGCGACCCATCGAGTACATTTCATCACAACTTTCGTCTATCACAGTACATCATACATTCTTTCTAGAGCACATTTAACCAAATAAAAGACAGATTCTTGCAATTGCAAGTGACGCTCAGGGACAAAAAAGGTCCACCCATGGGGTGAGTTCATTTACTCAAAAGGGAAATGGAGGAATAGTAGGCTTCATCTTTGGACAACTTTTGTTTCATTACTGGGATTTAGAGAACATATATGGAATAAGCGCAGTATTTTGGGGTCAACCACAATGGTACCTAACGATTTCTCCTTCTATTCTTCATAGCAATTGTTTAAACCACTAAAGACAAATTATATAAAAAAAACTTGAGACCAGTAATCCTATGTGCAGTAGAAGGTAGTTTCTATTTCCGCTCACACTGGGTACCGCGAAAAAGAACCTATAAGTAAAATGATACTTTAAGTAAACATGATATTATTAAAGACTGAGGTGTCATATTTAGTTGGAGACATAGTTGGATTCCGATTCCAATTATAAAGTTAACAGCACTAAATCCTACGTTCTGGTACACATTCGAGGATAATATGTTTCTCACAATACCTGAGATAATCTTTAAATGGTTCTTTCGTAGTAATGGGAATTTAGGGTGTCACCAAATGCTGGCAATCTTATAGATCCTAATAAACAAACAGGGATACTTATTATATATGGTCTCGCGTTGTCTAGTCAACCCACAACGATTGCACAAGGGGAGTGTTTCATTACCTAAAATAGATGGTTATCAGGTGGCAAAGAATAAGGGAACCGGTTCCAAAATTCAGCAATCTATGATGTGAATTCGCCACACTTCCGGCTATCCGAGTAGGTAGGAGCGGGTAGGAAACTATCAGTCAAAAATCCCTAGTAGAGGATAAACGGCCAGAGTTAAATGTGTATTATTGTTGGTATCCTCTGATTAGTACAAAGTAGGATAGAGGGGAATCTGGCAAATATACACACCATCAGCTTAATGAAGCAGGGTTCACGGGTGATATAGATGTGGATCCGCCGTTTTTCGTCGCTATTGAAATAAGTTGATGGCTGTCAATAAGAGTAAAGAATAACGCGCCTATGATAAGTAAACATTATTGAATTAGTCTACTAGTTATTTCGAAAATCAAGTACAGGCGTATACACACCGTTATTGGGTGATGCGAAATGCCACTGTCTTTTCCACTGTAGGGAGGGTACAGAGCTGCGCATAAGGCTACCTAGTGGTATAGAAGGTAGAACAAGAACAGTGATCAGAATATGACTAAGCATGTTTTGGGTCTAAGTAGTAGCATGTCGATGTGTGGAACATACCTTCGAAAATAGCGGATCAGTCTGTAGAGGGGGTTCCGCCGATGGACCGCATCGACCTTCCGGCGCCGGAGATAGGACTCTCATTGATTCAGAGCCGGTTTGCATTTAAATAGCCCGCTTTTCGCCTCACAGAGAATCGGTATCACCTGCGTAGAGTGGTAAACATCGACGACAGGCTAGATTTTCCCGGTGGATAGATGGCGGCCATCTTAGAACGGCTTGAGATTAGGAAGATGTAAGGTACCAAACATCGACTGCCGACTAGATTTTTCTGATAGATATATGGCAGCCATCTTAGAACGGCTAAAATTCGGAAGCTGTAGTAAAGGAAACTGGACCTCATTCCTTTAGTTACTTAATAGTCACCTTTTTTAAAAAAAAAAGGGAATTATATTCTATTTTATTCGACTAGTGGGTATATTTTAGGGACATTAAATTTTTAAATTTTGCGCACCTATTCGAAAGTTCTCCCTAATAATGCGCAAAAGTGTCCAATAGACAGATGTATCCAAACGCAAAGATGTTTCCATCCAGTTCATTATAGCTTTTATCCAATAGGGTGGTCGGACATTATTGCTGGAGAGATCATTTTTACAGAAATGCCTGGTGCCAAGGACATTCTTCATTGAGTCCTTTGTCCACAGCGTTCAAAAAGAAAATCCAGAATACTTCCCGTTTTTTTCATAAACCCACGGGGTCCGTTCCTGGATTCACTTTAATTTTTTCTAGAATGAACCAACGCAGTTCTAGTTCTTTGTGTCCCTTTTCTAGCCAGTGTGTTACAATTGGGACCGCAGTTTTTTGATTCCTAATATTGGATCTATGCTCCCCTATTCGTACTCGGCACTCTCTGCCTGTCTCCCCAACATATGGGAGGTTGCACGGACACAGAATTAGGTATATGATGTTACTGGTGCGACAGTTCGTCATAGTGGCGTTCCGTCGTACAGATATAGTGCGGGTGTTGGTACTGACAATTTCACCCACGATAGCCTGCGGGCAAATATGACATGTCCCACATTTGTGGTTGCCATATATAGGTTCCATTCCAGTTATGGTGGTTTGAATATTTTCTGGGGTTTCTTGAATTTTGCCTCTTACCAAATGATTTTTCAAATTGCGTTTTTTTTTTAAGGCGAATATAGGTCGATTCAGATGTGGCTTCTCACTTTCCAAATTTAGAATGTTCCAACTCGAGTTGATGGCTTGTCTAATTCTGTGATTCATTTCTGAATGGCGAGTGACACAGACTAGTTGGTTTGTCTTTTCATGTTTTGCTCCTGTGAACATTGATTCTCTATTAGTATATCTTGCCCGTTTGAAGGACTCTTTGATCAATCTGGCTGGATAACCTCGAAACCGGAGTTTTTCTTGTAAGATATCTGCTTGAATTAGGAAATCCTGCATATTTGAACAATTTCTCCTAATTCGGAGAAATTGACTATAAGGGATACTATCCCTCTGACTCCGCGGATGGAAGCTGGAGTACTGGAGCAAGGTGTTTCGAGCTGTCGGTTTAGTGTAAAGCGATACCTTGATTGAGTTTTCGTGGTGTTCAATCCAGATATCCAGGAATTCAATTTTAGTTGTACTTGTGTGACTGGTAAATCTTAAATTGGCATCCGCCGCATTAAGCCATTTGATGAATTCAGACAATTGTTCTTCAGCCCCCTTCCAGATAAAAAAGATGTCGTCAATAAACCGTTTCCAGTTTTTGACGTTCTCGAAGAAGGGGGCCATTTCATTGAAAATGTTGATTCTTTCAAATTCTCCCATGTACAGGCAGGCTATGCTAGGGGCACAGCTAGCTCCCATGCTGACTCCGGTAGCCTGCCTGTACATGGAATTATCAAATTCAAAGTAGTTCTCAAAAAGAACTATCTTGAGACATTGTAGAATGAATTCGTCATTGGTGATATCCGAGTTCCTTGAAAGTATGGTTTCAATCACTTCATATGCCCCTCTTTGAGGGATGTTGGAATACAATGATTCCACATCAAGGGTGACCATTATCTCAGAGTTTTCAAAGAATGATGTGCCTTCTATTTGTTGGATGAAATGTCCCGTGTCTCGCACATAAGATTCTAATTCAGTGACCATAGGATTTAAAAATTTGTCAATATACTTTGACAATGGCTCGGTGGCAGAGCCAATTGTAGAGACAATTGGTCGCATGGGAGGATCAGTGCTATTTTTGTGGGTCTTGGGTAGCCCATATATAATGGGTATTTTGGTGTTACTCGGGGTTAGAAATTCAGCTTCCGCCTCACAGATATGATTTAAATTAACTCCTCTCTGAACCATGGTTAGAATCCGTTTTTTCAGAGCATTTTCGGGGTTCCGTGTAATTCGTATGTAATGACCTGAAGAGGAAAGTAAATCGGTCATTCTTCTTTTATAGTCAGAGGTATCAAATACAGTAATCCCTCCCCCTTTATCACAGGCTTTAATTGTGATATTTTTGTTCAATTCAAGTTCTTTTAAAGCTTTGTTCTCTGCTACAGGCAGGTTAGCTTTGGGGATGGGTACATATTGAGTCATTTTATTTATTTTGTTCATGACAGTCTTTTCGAATATGTTTACCTCAGGGCCTACCATTTCCAGTGAGGGCGTGAATGAGGACGGGGGTTTGCATCCAGATCTGTTATTGTCTTTGTGAGTAGGTGGAGCCTCCAAGAAGAACTTTTGAAGACGGACCTTTCTAAAAAATTGCTGCAGATCCCTGTTTAATTCAAATTTATTGAAGTTAGTTGATGGTACAAAGGATAAGCCTCTCGTTAACAATTGAATGGCCATAGGGTCTAAAGTTTCATTCGACAGATTAAACACAGGGAGCCCCCTTATGTTCGCCAATACTGTTGATGGCGGGTCTGTACATACATCTGCGGTTGTCCGCGACCCTGACGGTAATTCCTCGTTTGAGGGGCTCTCGCAGGGGGACGGGTGTTTCCCCGGCGATTCCCTAAAAAACGATTCTGTTGATAATTGTAGTTTCCATTTCTATTCCCTCTATTGGAATTATGCCCTTGATTAGGATTATATCCTTCGTCATAGCTAGGATCATACTCTTCAGGGGCATCACCTTCAGAATCGGTAGTTTCTGAGAAGGTGGTGACTTTTCTTCCCTGACCCTAACTGGGTGCTTGCCCGCGAGATGTATTTTCTTCCTGGGCAGTATAGAAGTTAGCTCCCAGGTATGGGTATGCCCTTTCTTGGGAAAACATTCGAATATCTTTCCGCAGTTTTTCTGTTTTCCTTTTAAGGAGATACTCAGAGAAGGATTCCAGTTCGAATTGGATCTCTTCATGTTTTCTTTTGCCTTCATCTACTGCATCTCCCTCTTTCAATTTATCCTCTAATTCACGAATTTCTTTGTTAAGAATCTCAATCACGGCCCGAGCTGTTTCCCCGATGAGCATCATCCAGTCCCTGGAGCAACGGTTGGATATGAGGGCCCATCGCTCCAGGAACTGTCTGATTTCTATGAACATCCCTGGGATGTTCTAATTTCTAATTTAAAACATTTATAGAGCGCAATGTCCACCGAGCGGCTTCTTGGCGCTAACAAGGTCCGAATTACTGAGGATTGCAGGGGTGAGCGAGTTTATGAAGGGAAGGCCTGTCTAAACAGAAACGTTTTGAGATCTTTTCGAAAAGAGGCATAGTGGGTGGCAAAACGTAGGTGATCAGGCAGAGAATTCCAAAATGTGGGGGCCAAGGTAGAGAAATTGGCACCGCCCCACTTTTTTCGCTTAAAGCGTGGGGTTTGGAGGAAGGCTTTAGAGGAGGACCGGAGCTCTCTGGAGGGAACATATTCGCTTATCAGCGAGGAAATGAAGGCCGGGGCAGTGCCTTGCCGGGCCTGAAAGGTCATACAGGCGGTCTTGAAAAGGGAACGCTCCTTGATAGGCAGCCAGTGGAGCTCCCTAAGAAGGGGGGAGGAATGATGGTAGCGTGGGAGACCATAAATAAGCCGGGCCGCGTGGTTCTGCACCACCTGGAGCCTCCGTAAGCTGTATGCCGGAATGCCATTATAGAGGGCATTAGCATAATCCAGCCGCGAGATTACCAGTGCGGCCATGATCAATTTGAGAGCTTGGGGGGAAAAAAAACGAGAAACGGTACGGATTGTTCGAAGGGTGAGGAAGCAGGAGGAGACTACGGAACTGATTTGGGAGTGAAGAGTGAGGTGACTGTTCATTTTCACTCCCAGTGTTTTTACTGTGACTGAAGGGGTGGGGGCGGGACCAAGAGTAGGGGGCCAAAAGTGGGGGTTCCAGGGACTGGATGAACCACCAGTGAGAACCAACTCGGTCTTCTCCGGGTTCAATTTGAGGTGGTTGTGGTTCATCCAATCCCTGATGAAAATCATAATGGACTGAAAATTAGAGACAGAAAGAGAGGAAGAAGAAAGATCGAAGATGAGCTGGAGGTCATCTGCATAATTAAATACAGTGACCTCCAGCTGCTGAAGAGCGAAAATAAGAGGAGAGATATAAAGGTTAAATAGTAGAGGAGAAAGAGAAGAGCCCTGGGGGACACCACAGGTGACGGGGAGTGGGGTGGTCGTGAAGGCTCCCAGCCGAACCGCCTGGGTACGGTCCCTCAGAAAGGAGGAAAGCCAAACCAGGGCTGTTCCCTGGATTCCGGCCGCCCTGACACGGGACAGAAGGATGTTGTGGTCAACCGTGTCAAAAGCGGCGGAGAGATCCAGGAGCACCAGCGCCTGGTGTTGGTTATGATCCATTCCCTTCCTGAGTTTATCTAGGACCGATACCACGACTGATTCGGTTGAGTGCCTGGGACGAAAGCCAGCCTGGCGGGAAGCCAGTCCCCCATTTGCCTCTACGTGGGCGCTGAGTACCGCGGTGACGTGGCGCTCTAGCACCTTGGCCAAGTAGGGCAGTAGGGAAATGGGGCGGTAATTGGCTGAGATGGATGGGTCCGCGCCAGGCTTCTTCAGTATGGGCACTATGGTGGCAGATTTGAGTGCAGGTGTCACGACTCCCTGGGTCAGAGAGTTATTCAGGAAAGTGACGGGGGGTTCAGGGCAGAAGGAATAGATTTGTTGCAGAATGTGTGCAGGACAGACATCTGCGGGGGAGCCCGATTTAACCTTAGGGAGAATCTCCAAGAAGGCTTCCTGGGTAAGGGGGGGATAGAGGTAAGACAACATGAGACGGTCGGGGGGGGGAGGGTCGACGAAGGCAGATGAGGGGGGAGGGATATTAGCCTTGATGGTATCAATCTTGTCTTGAAAATATGAATTGAGTTGGGCACATAAAGACTGGGATGGAGGAATTTGGGGTGAGGCTCTGTCAGAGAAGGCTAGATCATTCACTATGCTGAAGATCTCCCTGGGCTTGTTTTCAGCTGAGGTGATTTTGGTAGAAAAATAGGCGGTTTTAGCATCAAGGATTGCCGTTTTATATTTGGCAAGTGCAGAGAGGTAGAGGGTTTTTAATGAAGGACAGTAGTCCTTCCTCCAATGTCTCTCTGCTTGACGGACGGACAATTTGAGTTTTTTTAAATTGCCATCAAACCATCTATTTGAATCCTTGGGTCGACGGATGGAGATACGGCGCAAGGGAGCTTCAGAGTCACAGCCTCTGTCTAGCCAGGCATTGATTGCCTCGGCTTGAGAGTTTGACGAAAGGTCAGCGAGGGTCGGGGTGGAATTCCGAAGCAGGGAGGTCAAAGCAGGAAAGTCAACTCTATTCCAATTTCGGGCCCATGTGTTTTTGGCGCGTGGGATCTTAGGCGCTGGTTCGGTAAAGATGAAAAAGGAAATGAGGGCATGATCTGACCAGGGGCAGGGAGAGACAGTCACCGGGGAAATTGGGAGGTTAAGGGACCATACCTGGTCGAGAATGTGACCGTGAGAATGGGTGGGAACCGAAATATGGGACACAAAGTTCAAGGAGAGAAGGGATTCTGTGAATTCTTTCGAGGTGGCGCACTCGGAAGGGTCGGAAGGCCAATAGTTAAAATCACCGAGGACCAGGACCGAAGCGTAGTTGACCACCAGGGTGGCCAGTAAGTCCTGGAACGCAGGTAGGAATGGGGGCGAGGACTGGGGTGGGCGATACATCAAGAGACAAGTGATGGGGGGAGAGAAATAAAGGGATCGGGCAACAAGGAATTCAGAGGGAGGGATAGAGGGGGATGAAAGGATTTGAAAATTTAAGTCCGCTCGAGCAATCAATGCCACACCACCGCCTGTCCTGCCCGCCGGGCGGTCAGCGTGTAGGGCAACATAGGAAGAGGGGAGGGTGGCCAGGAGGACGGGGAGGGACGAGTCACAAAACCAGGTCTCGGTCAAGAGCAATAGATCCGGCTTCTCCAAGTCGAGGAGGACAGATAGCTCATGGTGGTGTTTAACCGCAGATCTGGTATTGAGTAGGATAACAGATAACGGAGGATTGGAGGGGGGAGGGGCCGATAAGGAGGGGCAAAGCGACGGTGGGGCCGACAATGGCGGCAGCAGTGTACGGGTAGAAGAGGGAGTGAGATCTAACGACGCAATGTGCCTTCCGATGGATTCTGAGAGTGGCCAATGGCCCTGGAGAGAGGTCAGCTCCTCAGAGGAGTAGCACATAAAATTGCCATGGGGACGTGCCCCTAGCCCTGTCCGGCCGCGGACGGGCGCAGACGGGCTTGCCTTAGGCGCGCCTTTGGCGCGCAAACGGCGCGCCCGCTGCGCACGTCCGCTGCGCGTTCTGGGGTTGCACATTGAAAAAGGAGATCTCTAGGGCGGGGAGGGGGCGTGGCCTCAAGGTGGGTGTGGCCGGCGCGAAGGAAGCGGAGTGGAGGGTGACACGTGAGCGCTGGAACCGCTACACGGCGCCCTCGAGGGGTAAAGTGCAAGGTGCTAGCAGCAGTCAAGGTAGGCTTTAGTAAAATACAAGAAATACACAGAAATACAGTTTTAAAATCAACTGCCCCTGGCTGTTTTGCCTCAGGAGTAAGAACCAACTGGGCGCTTGTGAGTCAGCGCTTGAAGTAGGGAGGGGAGGGGGCGTGGCCTCAGGGTGGGCGTGGCCGGCGCGAAGGAAACGCGAAGCGCGAAGGTAGGCTTTAGTAAAATACAAGAAATACACAGAAATACAGTTTTAAAATCAACTGCTCCCGGCTATTTGCCTCAGGAGTAAGAACCAACTGGGCGCTTGTGAGTCAGCGCTTGAAGTAGGGCGGGGAGGGGGCGTGGCCTCAAGGTGGGCGTGGCCGGCGCGAAGGAAGCGGAGTGGAGGGTGACACGTGAGCGCTGGAACCGCTACACGGCGCCCTCGAGGGGTAAAGTGCAAGGTGCTAGCAGCAGTCAAGGTAGGCTTTAGTAAAATACAAGAAATACACAGAAATACAGTTTTAAAATCAACTGCTCCCGGCTGTTTTGCCTCAGGAGTAAGAACCAACTGGGCGCTTGTGAGTCAGCGCTTGAAGTAGGGAGGGGAGGGGGCGTGGCCTCAGGGTGGGCGTGGCCGGCGCGAAGGAAACGCGAAGCGCGAAGGTAGGCTTTAGTAAAATACAAGAAATACACAGAAATACAGTTTTAAAATCAACTGCTCCCGGCTGTTTGCCTCAGGAGTAAGAACCAACTGGGCGCTTGTGAGTCAGCGCTTGAAGTAGGGAGGGGAGGGGGCGTGGCCTCAGGGTGGGCGTGGCCGGCACGAAGGAAACGCGAAGCGCGAAGGTAGGCTTTAGTAAAATACACAGAAATACAGTTTTAAAATCAACTGCTCCCGGCTGTTTGCCTCAGGAGTAAGAACCAACTGGGCGCTTGTGAGTCAGCGCTTGAAGTAGGGCGGGGAGGGGGCGTGGCCTCAAGGTGGGCATGGCCGGCGCGAAGGAAGCGGAGTGGAGGGTGACACGTGAGCGCTGGAACCGCTACACGGCGCCCTCGAGGGGTAAAGTGCAAGGTGCTAGCAGCAGTCAAGGTAGGCTTTAGTAAAATACAAGAAATACACAAAAATACAGTTTTAAAATCAACTGCTCCCGGCTGTTTTGCCTCAGGAGTAAGAACCATGTTACGGACTCTAAGTCCGATTGGGATGGTGCCGGCGCGTAAATAATCGAGCATAAATTTAGCGTGTAACTCTGTCCTTTTAGATTTTTTTCGAAGATTGAGTAGTTTGTTCCAGTCTCCATTAAGTCCTTTAGGGACAGTGAAGTCCTGGTTGCCATCCGCAGGGAGACCAAGCATTTTGGCAAAGTCATCATCGGTAAAACCGAATGTCTTTATAGTGTCCATTTTGGACATTATTATAATGGGGCTATATCGTATTAGAATAGAGTGGACAAAAATAGGTTCTGAGAACTTGGAAAGGAAGTTAGGTTAGGCGTGCTCCACAGTCAAATACACATTCATATCATATATCAACTCTCTCTCATAGCCCGTCTCGCTCAGGTCACTTAATTTTCAAATACCCGGACTACCCCCACAGCACAGGGCTGTGAGTAAATTAATGAAAGAAGGGGGTTCCCCAGTGGGTTTTTAAGGATGTTGTGGTAAATAAATAAATAATACCCTATTTTTGACTAGACTTATAGCATAACAGATAGCTCAATAAATAAGAGTCAAGATTCGAGGTAGTAGGAGTTTCTGCAGGTTTATTACAGCATAAGGACAGGATCAGGACAACCTGCATGGGAATAGGACAATAAGGCCCGGCAGCTGCCGGGGCTAGGTCTGGGATGAGCGCGCTAACATTCAATAACAAGACATTCATTTATATACATAACGCAAACACATAGCATTACATTGCAGTAGGCGTAGCAGTGGGTGGAGCAGAAGGCGTGACGTGTAACAGTCGCGAGAGATAACAGTAATAAGAGGTGTAACTGGGAGTTTACTTAGACATGTGATGTAGAACGTAACAGAATATGTCATGAATGGGCGGACACATAGGAGGGGGCTACCTAAGGAGCCGGGACCTCTAACCTAATGGTGCGCGAAAACTGGCAATGACGTGTTACTAGGAGAAGCTGGGGGCTACGAACTCTGTTCTAGGAGCAGAGACTAGAGTCTGGAGGGTCGGAGCGACATGTACCTAAACCCTATCTGGTATCTAATGTTTAGGGAACATGTTGATATAAACTAGAAGTCATGAGGGGAGAGGCTAACCTGATTCTAAGACTGGACCATGCATTATTCTACATGTAGTGCGTGAAGAATATTAAATGACCATTAAATACAGTATTTCTCTAACATGGAGACGAGAAGGCTAGACAATGACGGGAACTATTGATGCAGTTCAGTAGCTTAGGAATGCAGAGGAGGAGGACTGAACTGATAGCTGGAACTATAACATACTTTTGGCAGACTTAGAGGCAGGGCCGGGCTGCACCGGGCACTGCAAGGCAGGAAGTAAGTGAAGGGTCGAGGATACAGGTGGGGGCTGTATCGCTCCTCAGCGAGGCTTTCAGGAGACAGGAGCTGAATCTGTGGTCCGGGCCCTTTTGAGGCCTGGAAACGGGGACTTTATAATGGAATAACGTGCACACTGAGAAACGTGGCAACATTATTTTACATAGGCCTGATATTCGTAGTATTCACGAGGACTGGAAACTAACATATTAGAGGTGGACACAACTGTAATTGCGTCATTAATCAGAAATGGGGAATAACATATGCATATTGGTCATGCATACATAACATATGATGGATGGGGCGTAGGGACACAGAACATGGCAAAATTTACTTTTCCACATTCCCTCCTTGTCACTACGTTTCCATCAGGAAACATCAATATTCATGATACCGTCTATCATTTCATACAGTACCATTTGCTCGTCTCGAATTGTCTTGGAACGGGATTTAGAACGGGGCTTGGGACTAGGAATACAAGAGGTAGCACACATGCTGCAAATCGCAGGGCCACATTGTATACAGAGGCAGCAGCTAAATATGATCGCTACTGCAATACCTAGAAAGGACAGGACTTTCCATCCCCATGCGGAAATTACATTCCAGAACCAACCGGACCATGTCCAGGTGCCTGGATCTTGATGTAACAGATGGGCAATTTTATGGAGTCTGGTTATAGCTGAATAAACAGACGGCGCGTTATTTGGAATGAAAATACAACAACTGGATCCGAGAATTCTACAGGCCCCGCCCCTATCGGCCAGTATGACGTCAAGGACGAGACGATTCTGTAAAACGACAATTCTCATAAAGGATTGTTCTTCAGTTAAGTTACCTAGAGCGGAGGCAGTCTCATCTACTACTGCTTCAAGGGTTCTTGTTAACCTACGGATAAGCTTACTATTTACAACTGTACCTAAGTAAGGGAAAACACCTTTATCTATATCAATGAATTGCTCTGCGGCAGTTTCAGTATAATCGACAATCGGGAGATTTCTCTTGTGTCTAGTGTGTACTAAGAAAGAATTCCTATGATAGTCAGGTGGGGCTAGGAAAACAGGTGGCAGTAGGAAAGCAATGTAACAGGTTCCCTCCCAATCGAGGGGCAGACGGACATATGCAGTTTGACCACAAACAAAATAGGAATGACGTGAAGCTATAAAAATAGATTTCCTACTGTCACTATACTGGATAACAGTAGTACATTCACTATGACCTATATGTACAGAACCATAACTACGGACACATAATTCGCCTTTGACTGGTAGTACTGAAATAGCGGGTGAGTCTGGAGTAGTATCAGACTGAACATTCAGAACCATGAAATTCGACGAATAATTTCCTAAATTATATACTTCATTTTCTAGATCTAAACCTGTTCTATGGGGGAAACCTTGCTTGTCTGGGAAACATGTACTGTTAAGAAAAGACATATCTGTTGAGGATGACGTTAACGTGGACCATGCTCCACACGAACCATTGTGTGAGAATGGATAAGGAAAGAGTGGCAGAACTCCCTTCGGTGTCTGGAAAGGGGGGAGTCGACCACACACCCAACAATTTGTGGCATTGCTGGTCTGGTGTGAATAATGTAACATACGGATGAATGTGTTATTACGCATTGCGAGGCGGTATGAATATTCGTGATGAGGCAGATCACTAAACGTGTGCTCTACTGTAGCATGAGCAGACATATTTACATGAGGAACTGAAAAACACAGATAGAAAGCATAGCTGGTGCAGGAAATCATTATGCTGATGAATAATACGAAACTCAGAAAAACGATACATTGAAGTGAACTTCGACTGACTCTCTCACTATGGGGGTCTATTTTATACATGTCAGAAACAGTCTAACCGTTTCACCTAGGGGAGGACTTATACAATCAAACTGGCTGACTTATTAGACCTGAGCTTTAACTTATACTCCTGTTGCGGGGTTTTCTCTAACAAGGGAGGGGTTGTAATAAAGTCTGGTGCGGGACAGTCCTTTAAAACAATGTTCTGGCAATCCTTCGAATCCTGGGAAATGTTCTTGGCAATGTCTGGTTCCGATCCTTTGAAAAGTTTTACATGAGAAAGGTGGACCCACCCCTTCCTGCCTTCCAACTTGACGGCAGTTCGGGTGGTCAAGAGGACTTGACGTGGCTCTTTCCAACGTGGTTCCAGCGGACTTGATCTGTCAAAGTTGCGGATCATCACCAACGACCCTGGAACGATCTCGTGCGGTGCCACCTCGGTATTGTCTGGAAATGCGGCGGCAACCTGTGAACGACATGAGTTGAGGGCAGACATCAAGGAAGCTAGGTAATCTGTCAACATATTACATGAAACATCGGTAATACTTCGGGGTCTAGGAGTACCCCACATGTTAGGGGGGCGGCCGAAAACGACCTCATACGGGGACAGACCTGATCTGGAATGTGCGACCATACGCATGTAAAACAGAGCGACTGGCAAAGCTACTAACCAATCCACACCCTTGTCTTTACATACTTTTGCTATACGGATTTTCAGAGTCTGATTATGCCTTTCGACTAGTCCAGCTGCTTCTGGATGGCGTACACAATGGAACTTCCACTGGTACCCTAACAACAGGGAAACGTGTCTCATGAGTTCGGATGAGAATGGCTGGCCGTTATCAGAATATACGACTCTAGGGAGTCCATATCTAGGGAAGAATTCACGAACCAACTGCTTGGCAGTGGTCGCGGCTGTGTAATCTGGGACTGGATATGCTTCTGTCCATCTGGACAAGGCGCATACAACTACAAGGACATACTTGAAACCTCGACATCGCTCCATTTGAATATAATCCATCTGGAGGACCTCAAAAGGGTGGTCAGGGGGCTGGAAACCACCTTGTTCCACCGGAACACTTTTACCTGGATTAAACTGACAACATATCATACAGGTACGGACTTTCTGCTTGGCTGCAGCTCGTAAATGCTTGTTGAACCAAATGTTCTGGATACTGTCTAACATAGCTTTTTCTCCTAAATGTGCTGGACTATGTGCGGTATTGATAATGACTTGAACCATAGAATCGGGGAGAAACCATGTGGCTCTACCCTTCGTTAACCATCCTTGATCTGTCTGGACCCCTCCTTGTACAGACCATTTCTTGATTTCATCGGGAGTAGCATGTGACTGGATATCTATGACATCTTGTGTAGGGTCCTTAACTGTCATGCATGTAATCGGATCTGGAGTATGTGTCAGATTGACTGGAATGTCTGGAGTCTGTGCTGTAAGCTTGGCTGTGCGGTCTGCTAAATCATTACCTTGGGAAATAATGTCAGTGACTTTCGTATGTGCTTTGCACTTCATGATAGCAATAGATGTCGGTAAATGTATGGCATCTAATAGGGCTTGAATAAGGAGACCATGCTGAATCTTGGTTCCATGAGAAGTCATAAAACCTCTCTCCTGCCAGAGCACTCCGAAGTCGTGTACAACTCCGAATGCGTAACGTGAATCTGTGTAAACATTAACTTTCAGGTTCTTGGCATGTATACAGGCTTGTGTCAGAGCAACTAGCTCTGCTGCTTGAGCGGACAGAGTATCAATACGGTGTGTTTCAATAACTTCAGTGTCAGTAGTCACTGCATACGCGGCGACTAGTTCTCCTGTACTAGTTCTCATACATGAACCATCCACATAAAGTGTCAGGTCAGGATCTGGTAACGGAATATCTGTCAGGTCTTGTCTTGGCTTTGTCGTAATGTTAACTACTTCCACACAATCATGTGCGTCTGGATTTGAACTAACTGATGGTAACAGTGTAGCAGGATTCAGGACGTTGCAGCGTCTAATTTCTATGTGTGGCTGGAACAGTGTCAATTCATAACCTGTTAAACGTGCAATTGTCAAGTGCTGAGTTTGTGTTCGGTTTAAAAGAACTTCTACTGAATGTGGGACCTGTACTGTCAGGGAATGTCCTAAAACTATGGAATCACTTTGTCTGATGGCTAGTGCTGTGGCTGCAACTGACTTGAGGCACGCAGGCAACGCCTGGGCGACTGGATCTAATGTGCTCGAAAAATAAGCACAGGGCTTGTATTGACCTGCTTGATCTTGTGTGAGGACAGATAATGCTGTACCTTTGCGTTCTGTAACGAAAAGTGTAAAAGGCTTACTGTAGTTCGGTGTAGCTAGAACTGGAGCTTGGCATAGGGCTTTCTTTAACTCGTTGAAACTAAGTGTATGGTCAGATGTCCAAGGGAGGACAGTCGATACGGCTGCCTCCTGTGTCGTTAACTGTATCAATGGCTTGGCTAGGAATGCATACTGGGGAATCCATTGTCTACAATAAGAAGTAAGGCCGATAAAAGCACGTACCTCCTTCTGGGTTCTGGGCTGGGGAAGATTCGCTATTAACTGGATACGGTCGGGTGTCAACTGCCTACCCCTCTTGGACAGCAAGTGTCCTAAGTATACCACTTGCTGGACACAGAATTGAAGCTTCGAAGGTGACACCTTGTGCCCCATCTCGGCTAGAAAATACAGAACTGTAAGTGATGCTCGCTCGCAAGCACGTTCAGAACGGGCTGTGATCAGTAGATCATCGACATACTGGAGTAGGGCAGTGTCAGTTGGCATGTGAATGTTGTCTAGTTGTCTCTTGAGTGCTTGACTGTAAATACTAGGGCTTTCTGTGAAACCTTGAGGAGCGCGTGTAAACATATAGCTCCTTCCATTTAAACAGAATCCGAAAAGAAACTGGCTGTCTGGATGAATTGGAACACTAAAAAATGCATTCTTAAGGTCAATGACAGTGAAAAACATGGCTTCGGAATCAATGGCAGTTAACAGAGAAGAAATGTCTGGAACAACTGGGTACTGAGGACTAATACATTTGTTAAGCTCTCGTAAATCAATCACTAATCGATATACTGGGGGTGCATTTGGATCAGTACGTTTCATGACTGGAATGATCGGAGAATTACATACATTGGAGTCAGTTTCTACAACTACTCCTTGAGCCATGAGCTCGTCAATAATTTTGGATAAGGCTGCTACAGCCTCAGGTGGCAATCTGTACTGCCTGATTCGTGGTAACACTACACCTGGTTTGAGAGTCACACGATAGGGTGTGATTTGCATGTAACCTACATCAGTTGGACCTTGCGCCCATAAATGCTGCGGAACATTAGACAATCTTGAATCAAAATCTCGTAATACATAGTGACCCTTAAAGTCACGTAGGAACAGACGTATTCCCTCTGGGGAACAGCAAATAACTGCACCTAATTCTTTCAATGTCTTAATGCCTAATAGATTTTCTGGACATGACTTAGTAAGTAACAGATCAGTAGTACGGGACAATGGACCTACTTCTAGAGTAACTGGCTTAGATATTTCATTAACTATGGGTTTTCCTGAAAATCCAAGGGAAACATTTCTTGAGCCTGAGAGCGGAGCCCCTGGAACTTCGGCATGACTAATTGTGGTCCTACTTGCCCCTGTATCGATCAAAAACTTTCTGTCTTTCCCTAATACTTGACTGTGAACATAGGGACCTTCTTGGTCTACAGGTATCTCGATGAGAGGCAAGCCTACCTCCCTCTCTAGGCTGTTTCATGAATATGACTGGTACTCTGGATACTCGGACTGTGCATACTGGTACATCTGTGATGTAACGTGCTGTGTTGCAGCAATGGGCTGCGGTACTGTAACTGTCTGTGGTGCATTCTGTGACTGAGGAATCTGTGAAACTTGTTCTTGTCTAGGCGGACGTGGTCTTTCTTTAGTCTTACCAGTAGCTATGTTATGTTTCAGAACTGCACACTCTTTTATAAAATGACCTGGCTGTTTACAATAATTGCAGTTCCCTTTAACGGGAGCCGCAGGATGACTGGCTTGAATCGGACCCCTCTTCTGACTGTCTTGAGGAATAGATTGTGCAACTAGCACTTTCATTTTCGTGTCTTTCATACGTTTTCTTTCGTGTTCTTGCTCTTCTCTAATTCTATTCTGGTGATACTGGAGCATCTGGAGCATCTGGGACGGAGTATTTGCTTGCCAGGTGCTTTCGACTTTCAAAACTCGGTTTTTAATTTGTGGACTTGAATTCTCGACTAATTTGGTAACGAAAAGATGAGGGTATGACTCACTACTTGTCTTGAGACCACTATTAATACTGAAACATTTCTCGAATCTAGAATAAAAATCACTAATGTCTTCATCTTGTTTCTGTTTACAGGCTGAGATTGCATCCCAGTCTTCTTTCCTAGTTATCAATAATCTGGGTAGAACTTGAATCAATAATTCTGGTAATTCTTTACATTTATCTCCAAGACCGGTACCTGGTACTCGTGCCTTGTCTTCAGCTTCTAGAGCTGCCCAATCGATCTTTTTCTCTCCCACCTCCCATTCTTTTTCCTTTAACTTTTCATACACCCCTGCGGGTAGCAGAACCTTTAACATTTTAATGACATCTGGGTACGTGTATTCTCCCATACGGAGCATGTCTTTTAATTCTCTATGGAACCCTGCTGGATCTTTGTCATGGCAGGGAATTAGCTTTTTCATTTCGAGGAGTTCCATCTTTGAAATCGGAGTGTATACAAACACTCGTTGCATTTCGCCACCCGTCCCTTGGACTGGGTGGACTTCTCGTAACGGATTCTGTCTGTCTATGTAGAATGGTTTACTTTCTGGGGGTGAGACGTGAACAAAATGCGGGTTCAGGAACGTTCTATACTTGTGACGCTGTTCTAGAATAACACTAATTAAATCGGTACCTAGACCTCTCCATCTGTACTGGAGTAACTCGTTCAGGATATCGTGTAACGGGCCTGGATCAGAGTGTTGACCCTCATACTGAGTAATGAGGTGCTGGATCATATACATACCCACCAGTCGTTGCTCGGCTGGGGGCAGTTTCAGAAACATTTGTGCCACTATTTCGTCTGGAAAAGTGGTAGAATCAGTAATCCATCGGACTGCTGATCGGGCTAATTCTTGTTCATGCATGGTGCTTAACTCGCTATAACCGACTCGTGATTTCAGAATGTGATCGGTAGCTTGAAATACTTGTTCTAGAGAACAAGGCTCTCGTTCTGGTGCTGGATGATGAAAAATAGACTTGGGTTCTAGACGTAAATGGCGATCTGGAAATCTGGATTTCCCTACATACGCTATTCTGGCGGGATTCTCGTCTTCCTCTTCAGGATCAGAGATACTTTCTTTTTCACTTACTTGTGCTGCTTTACGCTGTTCGTGTAACCTTACTATTTCTTTACGAATTTTCTTGTACATACTTTCCATGGCACTAATGGTCTTGTGCTTACCCTCGGCTATATTATCACTCCACCTTGTCAGGATTCTCATTTCGGCGGGATCTTTAGACGGGTAATCTTGTTCTCTTATTAGACAATTGATCAGGAACTTTAATATCATGAGCTGAATCTCGGCTTTCCTTTGAGACATGATCTCGCCAATACTTTCTGGATCATCCCCTGTACGGATGAAACGATATATTCTGTCTAGATCTTCTTTCATATTTGGTAAGGTGACTAGATACTCGGTCACCCTTCTTACGCGTACGGAATATAAAACCATATTATATTCGCCTGGAACTGGATCATAAACACATTCGGCAAGGGCTTGTCTGATTTCTGTAACAGACTTATTACTTTTAGGAGTACGCTGTGATGCTTGGGCATGTAATTCGAGTGCTGATAAACGTTTGTGTGGCGGCGGGGTTTGAGGAGGACCTCCTCCTGCGGCCCCTAGACTAGAATCGTCGACTGACATTCTTCGTGCTTGCAGGGTCGGTAATTGTAACGTGGGCTGAACTTGTATGGCAGGCTGACCCGGGGGTACCGTAACAGGTACTCCGGTGTCTGGAGGAACGGGAAGTGCCTGATTTACAGGGACTAGCGGAGCGCGAACAAGATTTGCATATTCTGGAACTGTGTCGTCCAAATAGGACGAAATAAAAATATCAGCTGCGGTCGGTTTGTGACGTAGCCTGGTCGGAACTAATGGTGGCGGGAAATTACTGGGTGCCTCTGGGGTCGCTTTTGGCGAGCCTTCGGCAAGGAGAGGATACATACCCTTAATAAGGGCATGCCTCTGTCTGTCTGACTGTTCGGCTTTAACTTGTTCACCTATCTCGATTAATTCTCTTTCTTGGGTTCGTTCTTGGGATTCTCTACTTAACTCTGACTTTCTGACTTCCTTTTCCGTTCTTTTATGAGCTTCCTTACGCCATAACTCGATGGCATCTTTCTGTGACTGTCTGGCTTTCTTTTTCCATAATGCTTCTTCTACTCGCATGATACATTCGGCATCCCATGTACCCGATACGGGCCATCTATACTTTTCTTCTAACTGTTTGGTATACTCTACCCATAAATCTAGATACAATATGGCGCTTATGCCATGTTTCTGATACATAAAGTGACCTGGACTGTCCCTAGGCGGAACAGGAACTGCTGCTTCCAGCAGACCCTTTCTAGTTTTTAACTGACGTAACTTGGAAAAGAGCGGCATTCTAAACTTGAATCGGAACACAATACAATACACGAAAAACAATAACAATTGGGGAAACAATTCAGGCATACCACGACATTGGAAATACATTAAACAACATTATAAATAACAGTTCGAACAGAATACTACCTGAAAATACTGAAAACAGAACAGAATTTCTCGAGAACGGAACAGACTAGAGTTACTGGATGCACTGCTATAACAGTACGGAACATACCGGTCCCATAAAGGAACACATCAAGACCCGTATCCACCTAGGTGAACACTTCGTTTGTGAGCTTGGGTACCACCAACCCACGGACCAGAGTCAATTTAGACTGACCCTGTCTAGACGCTACCCCAGCAATGGTACTCACCGGGCAGCACGGAACGGAAGGCCTCGGACGGGACTGGACTACGACGACGAACTTCGGACTTCGGACTTCAGTTACGGGTGGACCTCCGGATACCTCGGACCTTGGACTCTCGGCTTGGGCTCTGGTCGGGACTCGCCGCGTTCCTCCACCGTCTCGTTCGGATGCTGGACCGCCTCCTCCGTCTCCTCCGTGGGCCTGAGGGATACTTGAAGCAGAAATATCTGCACTTGGCCAGTATGGTTCCGTCACGACTGCAGAGGGTCAGGGGGTCGGCGTGGCTTCACCGACGCGTGGGGAAAGGGCAAGTCCCTGTTCGGGCGCCATTATGTGGTAAATAAATAAATAATACCCTATTTTTGACTAGACTTATAGCATAACAGATAGCTCAATAAATAAGAGTCAAGATTCGAGGTAGTAGGAGTTTCTGCAGGTTTATTACAGCATAAGGACAGGATCAGGACAACCTGCATGGGAATAGGACAATAAGGCCCGGCAGCTGCCGGGGCTAGGTCTGGGATGAGCGCGCTAACATTCAATAACAAGACATTCATTTATATACATAACGCAAACACATAGCATTACATTGCAGTAGGCGTAGCAGTGGGTGGAGCAGAAGGCGTGACGTGTAACAGTCGCGAGAGATAACAGTAATAAGAGGTGTAACTGGGAGTTTACTTAGACATGTGATGTAGAACGTAACAGAATATGTCATGAATGGGCGGACACATAGGAGGGGGCTACCTAAGGAGCCGGGACCTCTAACCTAATGGTGCGCGAAAACTGGCAATGACGTGTTACTAGGAGAAGCTGGGGGCTACGAACTCTGTTCTAGGAGCAGAGACTAGAGTCTGGAGGGTCGGAGCGACATGTACCTAAACCCTATCTGGTATCTAATGTTTAGGGAACATGTTGATATAAACTAGAAGTCATGAGGGGAGAGGCTAACCTGATTCTAAGACTGGACCATGCATTATTCTACATGTAGTGCGTGAAGAATATTAAATGACCATTAAATACAGTATTTCTCTAACATGGAGACGAGAAGGCTAGACAATGACGGGAACTATTGATGCAGTTCAGTAGCTTAGGAATGCAGAGGAGGAGGACTGAACTGATAGCTGGAACTATAACATACTTTTGGCAGACTTAGAGGCAGGGCCGGGCTGCACCGGGCACTGCAAGGCAGGAAGTAAGTGAAGGGTCGAGGATACAGGTGGGGGCTGTATCGCTCCTCAGCGAGGCTTTCAGGAGACAGGAGCTGAATCTGTGGTCCGGGCCCTTTTGAGGCCTGGAAACGGGGACTTTATAATGGAATAACGTGCACACTGAGAAACGTGGCAACATTATTTTACATAGGCCTGATATTCGTAGTATTCACGAGGACTGGAAACTAACATATTAGAGGTGGACACAACTGTAATTGCGTCATTAATCAGAAATGGGGAATAACATATGCATATTGGTCATGCATACATAACATATGATGGATGGGGCGTAGGGACACAGAACATGGCAAAATTTACTTTTCCACAATGTAGGCAGGCCGTAAGGGGGAGAAAACAGAAAATAGAACAAGGAACATAACCCAGCCTAATGATGTAATGGTCCTAACAATAGGATCCCAATATATATGGGGTGATTAGCCTAGGAGTTTAGCAGTGCACATGACAAAATTTAGTCAATCCAATTATACTCAACAAAAGGTATTTAGAAAATATATATATATTTTTATTTTTTTATATATTCTTTGGATTGATGTAAAAAAGGTTGTACAAAAATAGATAACATTTCAAATCCACAAGATATCAAACAACATACATTAGTGCAAAAAGGGGATAAAAATAAGAGAGATTCGTTTTACTTTTAGAGCCTACCCAGTAACAAAACATACTTCACTCATACTCTCATGTTCACAAATTTCCAAAATAACCTACCTAATATTCTCTCATTCAACTTTCATTCTTCCATGCATTTATTCATCCATATCGTCCTGGAATATGTAACACAAAGATGGTAAATTTGTTACATAAATCAGAATGTTATTCCAGATAGATGACATTAATAACATTAATTAGTCATCAATAATCTGTCTGGATAATTCAGCGTTAGGGTTTAGCCAAATTCGAAACCAGGTCAGAATTGGTCTCACTTTAATGAGGTCTGAAATATATGGGATACCGAGCTCCTTATGTGTAATTGCAGCCGGGATGCTCTGGGGTAACTTTAGGAGTTTCTTTAATAATGTATCCTCCTCTACTTCTACCTGATGTGCATCCCTAAAACCCCACACCTCCGCCCCATAAATAGCTTTAGATGTACTGACCGCTCTATACAATGTCATAACTTGCTCAGGGGACCAACGACCCATCCTTCTCGCAAAATAAATAAGGCACCATTTGCTGAGACAAGTTTCCTGGGCCTTTCCTCAATCAGCGGGGAAACCCAATCTTCCCATCAGTCAAGAGACCCAAATATGGGAAAGTATTTACAGTGTCCAAGACATGAGTTCCTATCTTGAACACAAAACTCTTGCGATGATTTTTCCCTGCCACCATGATAAAAGATTTAGTCAGGTTAACAGAGAGATCTAAATCATTCATAAACCTCGCAAAGCCACTGATTAACTGCTGGAGACCCACAGCTGTTCGAGCGAGAAGGACCGCGTCATCCGGGTACAAAAGTACCGGTATGTGACGCGATCCCACCCTCGGACAGTCAGTTCCCAGTGTCAGCAGCGCACTCTCCAGGTCATTTATGTAAAGAGAGAAGAGGAATGGGGCCAGGATACACCCCTGCCTCACCCCGCTAGTGCACGGGAAGGGATCAGTACTCACCCCCCCGCGCTATAGCGGACCTTGGCAGTGGTGTTCCAGTGAAGTTCCTTAAGTATATTAATCAGGTCTGGATCGATTCCCAATCTGAACATAAGTGCTCAGAGTTTAATTCTATTTACATTATCGAATGCTGCTGCAAGGTCCATGAATCCCATGTACATGGTCCCTTTATCTGCTTTAGTATATTTAGCCACTAGGAGGTATAAATTGAGACATTGGTCACTAGTTGACTTGCCTGTTCAGAACCCATACTGGGTATCCACCAAGGTATTATGTGCTTCAGTCCAATCTATCAAACGGTTAAGAATTACCCTACCTAATAGTTTAGCTGAAACATCAATCAGCGAGATTGGCCTGTAGCACTGTGGATTATCCCTACAGCCTTTCTTATATATGGGAACAATCACTGCGGTTGACCAAGAACGTGGCAGACCAGATTTAATTGCAGCATTGAGTACTCTGGTCATAATCGGTGCCCATAAGTCAGTATTACTCAGTAAAAGGTCTGGGGGGGTGCCATCCGGGCCTGGTGCCTTGTTACGCGTCAGCCCTAGCACTGCCTTTAAGTCTTCCGATAAGGAGAATTCTAACTCAGTTGCTCTGGGGCCCTCCCAAATTCCAACACCGCTAACTACCTCCAATTGATTGTATAGACTTTTAAAATGATTAGTCCATTGGTCTGGGAGTATATTAGTGCTGATTACTGGGGAGCTTGAATTTTGGAAGCAGGGTCTGTTTACAATTCTCCAAAATTGGGCATAATCCCTATTTTCTCCTGCTTCTCTAAGGTCTGCCCAGACTTCCTTTTGGAGAGCATTCTTCCTTCTCTTGACCTGCATTTTATAGTTCTTTCTACAATGGGCAATCTCAATCTTGTCTCTTGGGGACTTCTTTAGGCACTGTTTTAATTCTCTCAGTGCCCGTGAGCAATTCGAATCGAACCATCTTGGGGAAGATATTTCTTTAGTAGGCCTTTTAGTTTTTAATAATCCTTCCACTATTTTGGTTAGGGCTTCAAATGCAAGAACCACTTCTCTGCCCTCTGTTGCCAGATCTAAACAAGTCTCTATATAAACTTTCCCACTGCCCACTAAGGAACTATAGAAATCTTGTGGATCGATCATTGCCCATTTTATGCGCCTCCCTTGGTCCGTTGGTTGGATTATAATATCCCCCCTCGGATTTTTTACTGGCAGGTCGTTGTATTTAATTTCAAGACAAAGGGGGTTGTGGTCGCTAAAGATGCTCCACTCCGTTCTTACATTTAAAATCTGTTCTTTAGCAAAAGCAGAGATTACTATAAAGTCTATTATAGACGCACAGCCTCTTCCCTTAAATGTGGGTATGAGAGTCTCCCCACTTTCGCTGGTGATAGGTCCATTGTATGGGTGAAGGCGAAGCTATCTAAAAGCTTCATCAGCAGTGTGCCCTCTCTAGTATGATCAAAATGGGGTCCCTTCTCTATAGGGCAAGAAGACCAATCAGGGGAGATAGGGGATAACTTTGAGCACAAATGACAGTTAAAATCCCCCATCAGTAAGACAATTGGTTCAGACCCCCCCTGCCTTAGGTCTGTTTCCTCATTTAGTCTACTCTCAAGCTCTAGTAATATAGGGAAGTTTCCATCAGTTGGGCCTGGGTTATAGAAATTTAAAAATAAAAATCTCTGCCCTTGACTCTGGAGTGTAACTGCTTGTATATTATCTGACACCCAGTGTGGTTGTGACCAAGTACCCCTTAGGTCTAAGTCCACATATATCACTAGCCCTCCTTTCGCCCTCCCAGATCTGACTTCTTGGGCCGGCCTAAAAAAAACATTTATAGCCATCTAATTGGCAGAGGTCAGAATCTCGCGCCCAAGTTTCTTGTAAGGCTATAATATGGAAGCCCCTTATGTATTCTTTCCACTCCTTATTGTTAAGTTTACCCCCCAGGCCTGCTACATTCCAAGACAGAAGGGCTAATCCTGCACTATTAGCTTTTCTTCCCTTTGTGCTGAGCACCTTTAGTCTACAGTCTCTCTTTTCTTGGCAATCTGGGGTATTACCATTCTCTTCCCTCTGATTAGGGGGTTCTTCTATCCTCACTGTTTGCTCAATCCTAGAACTAACAGATCCCACCTCTGATACAAGACGGGGAAATTCCCCTGGTACTGTGAGTGTTGCAGGCTCTTTATTTGTAGGAGGTAGTCAGTCATTATCGTCGAGCGACTGCAAAGGGGCAAATCTGTTTCTCCACTGAGAATAATCTCGTGGGGGAAGAGACTGATCAGGGTAATTTGCAGGTCTGGATCTTTGGGTATATTGAGGCCTTCCTTGATTCCACATTGCATTTTCAGGATTATTATTGCCCCGTCTCCTTGGGTAAAAGTACCCAAGTGGGAGCGCACAGATTGTACTGGTATAATTTCGGTTAGAATTCTTCAGGATGTAATCCACCAGTCTAGTGTCTCTAAAATTTGCTACAATGCAATCCCCCCTTATATCCTTTTGCCTACCTCCAAGCCAGTTAACTCTTCTTACATGGAGTATCTCCCCCTTTTCCCCGTTATTTAATGGTCTATGTCAGTGGTTCCCAAACTTTTTTGACCTGTGGCTCCCTTGACCTAATCGGCAGCTGGCCGTGGCTCCCCACCTTTTTTTTTACCGGTAGGCATGATGTAAGCCCGCCCCGGGAGTACTTCCTGTTGTCTTCCTTAAAGTAATTGGGACGCAATGAAGGTATTACAATCATATTGGTAACAAAATAAGAAGATAACGTTGTTTTATAAAAACTCGTTAAGTGAGAAACGATACAAGACTTTTTTAAACCACACAATAGTTTAAAAACCTCTGTATAATAAAATATCTTTTTCAATGAACACACTGTTTGCTACCTCTCACATTTTGTTTGCTTTAGATACTTGCATAAGTGCCACCATTGCCTACATAACGGTTGTTCTTGTGCTTGAGTGTCTGCAGTATTATACCTCTACTTGTACTTTGTGCGTTTTTGTAACTTGCACACATGTCACTTTTTCCTCCTGTAATGTACCTTTTGCTACCTCTTGTATTTTGTTTGCTCACGTTACAGCCTCATGTAACTTAACGTTTGCTTTTGTAATTTGGTCACTTGTAATTTTCTCCTCATGTATCATTACTGTTCCTATTGTGAAGCCTCTGACACCTTCGGATAAAGTCTGCGCTATATAAAAACGCATAACCTCAATTAATAAATAAATAAATAAAAAACTGCTACCCTCAGTCTGAGAGGAGATAAACGGCCCCTGCCTGGGGGATGCACGCTGGAGACACAAGTCTAAACTACCTCCAAAGCTTCCGTTTGTAGAATTACACCCAGCACCCTGCAGAGAAGGGCAAGCAAAAGCCTCGATAGGGGGAAAGTATGAGGGACAGGTCTGTCCTGCAGTGCTTAGTTCTCCAGGTCAGAGCGGGAGCAGTGAAGGAGATCAGAGAGCGAGGGAAGAAGTAAACAGCTGAAGCAACTTGCTGTACAAGACAACATGCACAATAGCATATGTTAGATGAATCTACACCTCATTTTCTCACAACTATTGAAGGGCTCTTCTACACGCAAGCAACGCTTGCCCCACATATAGGCAATGGGTACAAGTATTCACTTTGCTCTGAAGCTAGATCAGAGGTCTTCAAACTGGGGGAGGCTTATGTGATCTCAGTTTCTGGGCAAGAGAAGCATCATGCTTTGTTCCGATTGTTAAAAAACATGAGCAACAGTAAGTCATTTTGTAATTGGATTGGCCTTCATTTACAACTTTTGTCATGAATCTCCTGACTGGGAGTATGTGTATAAAGAGGTAAGAGAGCGGGACTGCAATGTTTAAATATGTTTACACATATTTAATAATTGACAATTTAGCAGCATAAGTTAGCCTAATGCTCTGCTCAAAGAATAGCTATCTATATTTCCAAATATCTGTGCCTGTCACACTGGTAATACAGCTTTCTCTTTACAGAGTACAGATGTCAGTAATTGGATTGAAGGATCTATTTGTCCCACCACCTTTTGAACTATAACATGATTCCAGATCACATGTCTTCCTGATGGTCTCTGCCACATCCCCTGCTGTATAAATAGAAAGATGTCATTTAATGTATTACTTTGGTTTGAAAATGTTATCAAAGCCATATCTGTAGCCTGGCGGTGCACTTAGCTAGAGGGACACCCTCTCTTGCTACACATGACACGAAACAACAGTTTTATCATCAGTCTTAAATACACCACGTCCACATGGGAATGCACTGTAAAACCAACTCAAAGCACCATGGGCCATGTCCACGGCAAGCTTGCTATGCATAAAAGAACTCTAAGACTTTATCTGTCATGGCACTTTCCTCCCAAAGACCTTCATCAGGCCTCCCAGTTGAGGAGCCAATTGCTGTAAATGAGGTTTTTTAAGCTATAGGAAACCGCGTGACGAATGCTCATTTCTTAATGAGCTGAGGAGGCACAATCGTTCCTCGCATTCAAGCACCGACTTTCTCCTCGTTCTGTGCGTGTTTTTTCTGGTTTCTGTGAAGGGTCCATTCTACATGAATTATGGGAACATAAAGTGTATAATAATGCCAACAGCTGAGGCAACAGATCTGCCATCTGTGCATAAACACATTTAGAGCTGCCCCTAGAATTTCCTTGCAGACACCTGACCTCGAAGACACAAGGAATATTTGGACTGATGATATATTCGATATAATTATTCATTAGGAAATTAACTCCCTGACAATGAACAAAATCATATCACATGGGGTTTTAACTTCAATGCACATCGGGGGCGCGCCACTACACTTGTTTACTTACCAATTTCTGGTGAAGAGGGTCACACGAGGCGAGGCACGGCATGGCAGGGCACAACACGGGGGTTGGCAGCAACGTTCCTCAAACGCTCCAAACTTGCAAAGGCAGTAATGCTGAGCCTTCTCAGCTTAAGTAGGGCGTGTGCGTACATACGCACGGATGCGTATGGCGGTAGTGTGCTGGGCAAACCCATTCTAAAGGTGGCAATTTAACCCCCCCCAACCCCCCCCCGTGCCTGTTGGGCTGCAATTTACATGACCCACATCCTGCGTGGCAGCGTGGCGCCCCTGGCTGCTGATCACGGCGCACCGGGGTGCCGCGGCGCACACTTTGGGAACCGCAGGTCTATGTATATTCAGCCACTTAGAAAGTTTCACATGTAATTGGGAATGCGATTCTTTGTCAGAGGTCCAGAGTTCCGGAACCCCCGCGAATACTATTACAAAGGGACTTGCTTCTGGGGGTAGATTTATGGGCGGGGGAGAACTATCTGGGAGATAGAAAGGGTCAAAGTCCATGTGGGGAGTGCTAAGGGGACCATTTCTTAGATGGTGGTCTTCCTGGCCCCTGTGCATTAACGGTTGTAGGGGAACTTTCTCTATATTTCTAGAGCTCGTCTTATGAGTTGATCCTCTCTCTGCTCTAGATTGGATCCCCCTCTCTGCTCTTGAGAAACTTTTGGGACATCATGTATCTGAGCAATCGCTTGTTGGATATTACTTACACAGTTGTTATTTGTCACTGTGTTGTTGTTAGTGGCCGCAATAGTAGGTTGGTTAGGGCCAGAAAGGGGTTTCTTAGATACAACTTCTAGTGTCTTACTTTGTTTGGTCAGTTCGCTCGCTATTTTATCCACTCTACTTATGATGGGTTTCAACTGAGCAATTATGAAAGTTTCCAAGTGTTTTTAAGATCTCCTAAAATTTCCTCAATCCAACCCGGTGGATTTGTAGATGTATGCACCCTCTCCTCTATCAGGATGACCTCTTGGCTATTTTTTTTTTTTAGCTCGAACAACTCAAGTGGCTTATTTTGTCTCTGTTGTCCCTTAGTCCTCCCCCGTTGTTTTGGTTTTCTCTGGGGGGTTGCTTCGCTATGCCCTGAAATGTCGACCCCCGAGGAAAGAGGGGGTTGGGCACAGGGAACAGCCTCTGTTAGGTTATTTGGAGATGCTGCGTTCCCAATCATATTTGGGCTGTCTGCTAAAGTGAGATCTGGGGACAATAATGAGGTAGCTACTATAGGGTTGGGTGAAGCGGATAAGCTTCTTTCCATGCGTTCTATTTCCCCGGAAACCTTTTTCAGCATCAATTCGATAGCGGTGGGTTTTTTCACTTTATTCGGGGCTAGATCGTTTATTTCAGCCAGGGTTTGTTTAGGGGTTACAACTTGGCGAACTTTGCTCATAGCCGAACGTGTTTTAGGGTGATTGCCCATAATATGTAAGATTGTGGGCTAACTCTTCTCCTCCTCTCCACCCCAGGGAGCTGACCAGATGATCCTTCTATTGGGTGACTAAATATCTCGATACTCTTTGTATCTATTTAACTTGAACCCCTATCCCCCCTCTTGCTAGGGCAACAGCAGGATAACCCAAAATCAATTACAATATTACAATCAGGCGGCCTAACCCAGTCCAAGATAGACAATACCTGTCACGGAAAGTCAAAACCAAAGGGGGGGGGGCCCGTCCTGTCCCTGGTCGTCCCCGGACGGCCACAGACGGCCCCACCCTTGTCCCGGGCTTCTCCCGCCACGTGCCCGCGCGCGTCCCGCGGGACGAGGGACTGGCGTTGCCTTTATGCGCCTCCTGGCGCTGGTGAGGGCGTCACTGGTGGTGGGAGGGGCCCCGGTGGAGCCAAGCCCGGCCGGGAAACAGGCGGAGCAAGGCCCGGCCCGTTGCTGGTGGTGCTGCGGCGCTGCGGCGGAGTTGAGCCCGGCCGTGAAAGTACAGGTACCGTTTGTGTCCCCCAACGAGTCTTGGCCCTGGCGCTGCCTTTATGCGCCTCCTGGCGCTGGTGAGGGCGTCACTGGTGGTGGGAGGGGCCCCGGTAGAGCCAAGCCCGGCCGGGAAACAGGCGGAGCAAGGCCCGGCCCTTTGCTGGTGGTGCTGCGGCGCTGCGGCGGAGCTGAGCCCGGCCGTGAAAGTACAGGTACCGTTTGTGTCCCCCAACGAGTCTTGGCCCTGGTGCTGCCTTTATGCGCCTCCTGGCGCTGGTGAGGGTGTCACTGGTGGTGGGAGGGGCCCCGGCGGAGCCAAGCCCGGCCGGGAAACAGGCGGAGCAAGGCCCGGCCCTTTGCTGGTGGTGCTGCGGCGCTGCGGCGGAGCCGAGCCCGGCCGTGAAAGTACAGGTACCGTTTGTGTTCACCAACGAGTCTTGGCCCTGGCGCTGCCTTTATGCGCCTCCTGGCGCTGGTGAGGGCGTCACTGGTGGTGGGAGGGGCCCCGGCAGAGCCAAACCCAGCCGGGAAACAGGCGGAGCACGGCCCAGCCCTTTGCTGGTGGTGCTGCAGCACTGCAGCGGAGCTGAGCCCGGCCGTGAAAGTACAGGTACCGTTTGTGTCCCCCAACGAGTCTTGGCCCTGGCGCTGCCTTTATGCGCCTCCTGGCGCTGGTGAGGGCGTCACTGGTGGTGGGAGGGGCCCGGCGGAGCCAAGCCTGGCTGGGAAACAGGTGGAGCAAGGCCCAGCCCTTTGCTGGTGGTGCTGCGGCGTGAAAGTACAGGTACCGTTAGTGTTCTATACTATCTCATGGACCCATACCCATACTGTCTGCTTAGGGCGAGAGGGTTCAGTACTGTCTCATGGAGTCACCTATACTGCCTGCTAGGGGCGAGAGCGTTCTATACAGTCACATGGAGTCACCTATACTGTCTGCTAGGGGCGAGAGCGTTCTACACTTTCTCATGGAGTCACCCATACTGTCTGCTAGGGGCAAGAGCGGAGTCACCTCTACTGCCTGCTAGGGGCAAGAGAGTTCCGTACCGTCTCATGGAGTCACCTATACTGCCTGCTATGGGCGGGAGAGTTCGTACCGTCTCATGGAGTCACCTATACTGCCTGCTAGGGGCAAGAACGTTCCATACCGTCTCATGGAGTCACCTATACTGTCTGCTAGAGGTGAGAGAGTTCCGTACCGTATCATGGAGGCACCTATACTGTCTGCTAGGGGCGAGATACTTCCGTACCGTCTCATGGAGTCACCTATACTGCCTTCTAGGGGCGAGAGCGGAGTTACCTATACTGTCTGCTAGGGGCGAGAGCTTTCTATACTGTCTCATGGAGACACCTTTACTGTCTGCTAGGGGCGAGACCCTTCCGTACCGTCTCATGGAGTCACCTATACTGCCTTCTAGGGGCGAGAGCGGAGTCACCTATACTGTCTGCTAGGGGCGAGAGCTTTCTATACTGTCTCATGGAGTCACCTATACTGTCTGCTAGGGGCGAGAGAGTTCCGTACCGTCTCATGGAGTCACCTATACTGCCTTCTAGGGGCGAGAGCGGAGTCACCTATACTGTCTGCTAGGGGCGAGAGCTTTCTATACTGTCTCATGGACTCACCTATACTGCCTGCTAGGGGCGAGAGCGGAGTTACATATACTGTCTGCTAGGGGCGAGAGCGTTCTATACAGTTTCCTGGAGTCATCTATACTGCCTGTTAGGGGCAAGAGCATTCTGTACTGTCTCATGGAGTCACCTTTACTGCCTGCTGGGGCGAGAGCTTTCTGTACTGTCTCATGGAGTCACCTATACTGTCTGCTGGGGCGAGAGAGTTCTGTACTGTCTCATGGAGCCATCTATACTGCGTGCTAGGGGCGAGAGAGTTCCGTACTGCCTCATGAGTCACCTATATCGTCTGCTTGGGGTGAGAGTGTTATACACTGTCTCATGGAGTCACCTATACTGCCTGCTAAGGGCAAGAGCGTTCTATACTGTCTCATTAAGTCACCTCTACTGTCTGTTAGGGGTGAGAATGTTCTATACTGTTTCATGGAGTCACCTATACTGTCTTCTGGGGGCAAGTGCCTTATATACTGCCTCATTAAGTCACCTATACTGCCTTCTAGGGGCGAGAGCGTTCTATACTGTCTCATGGAGTCACCTATACTATCTGCTAGAGGTGAGAGCGTTATGTACTGTTTCATGGAGTCACCTATATTGTCTGCTAGGGGCAAGAGTGTTCTGTACTGTCTCATTGAGTCACCTATACTATCTGCTAGGGGTGAGAGCGTTATATACTGTTTCATGGAGTCACCTATACTGTCTTCTGGGGGCGAGTGCCTTATATACTGCCTCATTAAGTCACCTATACTGCCTTCTAGGGGCGAGAGCGTTCTATACAGTCTCATGGAGTCACCTATACTGCCTGCTAGGGGAGAGAGCATTCTATACAGTCTCATGGAGTCACCTATACTGTCTGCCAGGGGTGAGAGAGTTCTATACAGTCTCTTCCCTGAGGCAGCCCAACATAGCACCTTCCATGAGGCACTACAACATAGCACCTTCCCTGAGGCAGTCCAGCATAGCACACGCCACGGCAGTCCAGCATAGCACACCCCGAGGAGGTCCAACATAGCACACGCCGATGCAGTCCAGCATAGCACACGCTGAGGCAGTTCATCATAGCACCTTCCACGAGGCAGTCCAGCATAGCACACGCTGAGGCAGTCCAGCATAGCACCTTCCATGAGGCAGTCCAGCATAGCACACACAAAGGTAGTCCCACAAAGTACACACTGAGGCAGTCCAACACAGTACACACTGAGGCAGTCCAACATAGCACACGCCGAGGCAGTCCAACATAGCACACGCCGATGCAGTCCAGCATAGCACACATTGAGGCACTCCAACATAGCACACGCCGAGGCAGTCCAACATAGCACACGCCGGTGCAGTCCAGCATAGCACACGCTGAGGCAGTTCATCATAGCACCTTCCACGAGGCAGTCCGGCATAGCACCTTCCCTGAGGCAGTCCAGCATAGCACACGCTGAGGCAGTTCATCATAGCACCTTCCCTGAGGCAGTCCAGCATAGCACACGCTGAGGTAGTCCAGCATAGCACCTTCCCTGAGGCAGTCCAGCATAGCACACGCTGAGGTAGTCCAGCATAGCACCTTCCACGAGGCAGCCCAGCACAGCACACATTGAGGCAGCCCAGATAGCAAGCTTTAATTCTGGCTGTACCGTTCCAGTAGATGTCCCTTTCGTAGTTTGTCATTCACCGCTGCCCTCTGGAACCAGTCCAACGCCACGGGGCATCAAGATTTAGAGTGAGAGTGCAACTGACTTTATTGCTAACCGGTGCAACATGACAATGTGACCTACTGATCGTTTCTGGAGCTGCGAATAAGGTCTACGCGCTTACACTTGGACACTGAGAACCCCCGTCTTTTGGTTTGGGACGGTTTAGTGACCGCAGACCAGCCCTGGTGTCGTTGTGTAGATTAGAAAGGAGCTGAGCAGGGGTGTGGCAGCGACATTAAAAGGCAAATAGCATTAGTGAAAAAACGTACTTTACACTCTTCTGTTGTGCACAACACCTAGTTAGTGGCCAAGTCACGAAGGTACAATTACTTGTGTAGATTTACTCCTGCACCCAGGTGTAAATCTCTGCACTTGTTTGAGGATCACCATCCCTGAGTGCACATTTACATCTACTTGTTCATTTACATGTCTGCACCCCCTCAAATTAAGGGGGTGAAGCTTTCTTCAAAACGAATTACAAGGGTAATGGTACTAATAGTAACTTTTCACACTTATATGTGGGTCTTTGCCAATGTGGTGGAAATCTCCCTATAGGAAAGTGCAAGGAAAATTATTAAAATGTATTGTTCTTTAAAAAATAATGAGCAATATGTATTTTTATTCACCTAGAACAAATACAATGAAATGTTCTAGCAGAACAACTCATCAGATTAAATGTTTATTTAATAAATAATTTAAATATATTAGTTTAATTTATAAATAACGATTTAATAATTGTATTAAAAAAAATCCTACCCTCACTGACATTTTTAGTTTTAAATAATACTTACTAAATTTAATTAGAAGCCATGTGGTTAGTTTAGTTAATTTATTTAGTAAATGTTTTTATTTTTTAAATTAGGTTTATTTTTAACTTTTATGATAATATTAATGCTGTGCTCCTTTGAAGCAGACTCTATGACCGCCTCCTGTGTGTCTTCATTAAAAGAGACAGAAGATCTGAGGCCTGTGGATGATGACACCGAGAGGAAACATGGCAGTGACTGTCCCTCAGGTGAGTGACACGTGGTGGAAGTCTCAGAGCACAAACACACACGTGGTCTCACATGACACACACCAAGGAAGCTTACCACCTGCTCTGTCCTGGGGAGGCTCTCTGAGGGTCCTGTATGGATGTCGGGGAGGCCCTAGTTTGGCCAGAGCATTGAGCTGTATTTCTACTACCCCCAGGTCCTGCCCTTTGTAGACGCCCTCTCTGTGGTGCTTCCAGACTGAACACAATACGGTCTGTGGTGGGTGGGACTTCTCCCTGTAACTGTTCTTTACTGGACAGCATGTCTGGGCTCACAGAGGAGGTCTGTGGTGGTGGGACTTCTCCCTGTAACTGTTCTTTACTGGACAGCATGTCTGGACTCACAGAGGAGGTCTGTGGTGGGCGGGACTTCTCCCTGTAACTGTTCTTTACTGGACAGCATGTCTGGACTCACAGAGGAGGTCTGTGGTGGGTGGGACTTCTCCCTGTAACTGTTCTTTACTGGACAGCATGTCTGCGCTCACAGAGGAGGTCTCTGTTTCACAAGTCCAGCCTTCTGGCCACACCACCTTACTGTGAACCCCCATATATATATAAACAAGCATTTGCAATGCAATAGGTCTCGCATTAGTGAAAGTTTGAGCTATTGCTGTTGCAAGTGATAACGTCTGTTACATTATTTTTGTCAACAAATATCCCAGCAGTAGCATAAGGAATAAAAGAAAATCCACAAAGCAAGGAAAGGGTGCACAGGCTGCTACTAGGTGTCCCTGTGGCGTTGTAAAGGGACCTCTATTGATCACATAAGGTACTGCATCCTTACTGCAATTATAAAGAGAAACCTTGCAGCTGAGCACGAGTTTCTGTTTGTTTTTATTGGAAGTTAGATGTTTGTTGGCTTGCGTTTTAAAAATGCACTATTGTTGTTTATTGAGCATCTCATTTCCAATAATAACAATTGGAAACGATTTGCTCAGCTGCAATCTTTCTCTTTATAATTGCATTAAGGCTGCAGGACCTTATATGGATTTACAACTCCACAGGGACACCTATTAACAGCCTGTGGTACTGCACCCTTTTCTTGTTTTGTGGATTTTCTTTCATTACTTAAGCAACTTCTGGTAACCGATGCAGAAGCAGGGGGATAGCAGACAGTGCGCAAAACAGACAAAAAAGGGTGGGCGTGCAGGGATCGGGAAGCGTTTTGGGATTGGGGAGAGGAGTTGGCCTAACGGCTAGGGCGCTCGACCTCGGACCTGGGGATCTGGGTTCGAGTCTCGTTAATGACGCCAAAACCTCCTGTGATTCTGGGCAAATCACTTAATCTCCCCGTGCCTAAAATGAAAGTGTAACGTAACTGGAAAATATGTAAAGCGCTCTGATACCTGATTCGGTTCGGGTCTAGTTCGCGCTATATAAAACTCTGCAAAAAAAAAAAAAGCACATGGACAATGGAAGGTAAGTGGCCATGGGGAAGCGCACGTGCAACGGAGCTAGGGTGGGTATGGATGTGAAGTAAAAGGACAAAGGAATGATAGGGACGCACACAGACAACAGAGGGGAGTAGCATGCAAGAACAGCAAGAAGGTGGGTGGGAATTAAGGAAGCAAGAAGGGCAACAGAAGGAGAGAGAGGGTGGAAATACAAAGGCAAGAAGGAGGATGAGGAACCTGAAGTGCATAAGGGAGACAGCTGGAAAACACATACACTCTCCTAGAATGCTCAACCAAAAATATAAAAAGTAGAAGCCTGAAAAGGGAGCAGTGGAGAGATTCGAGTAATCGGTCTGTGCTCCAGGAGAGGAACAAATACCAGAAGAGGAAGGAAAGCCACAAAAGCTGACTAATAAGAGTCAAACAAATGTGAGTAACAGTAAAGACAACCAATGGTAAGCAATGGACGGGCCTGAAGGCCACTGTAAGTTTAAAATATGCAGGCGGGAAAAATAATAGATCTAACTCAATATGCTCCATATTTGTTGCGTTCATACGAAAAATATTGGAACAAACGGGTTTGCCTCTACTTTTAAAATGTGAATGGTGAAGATAATTTTTATTGTTTGCTATTATAAACGTAGCTTAAATAGTGTAAACTCAGTTTGCTTCAGTTTTTTAATGTAGCTGTTTCAAAGATCAGGTTTGTTTTTGAGATTGAAAATCTGTTTATAATAATAACATTTTTATGTGGCACTTCGTACAGTACTTCTACTGGTTCTAAGTTCTATAAATAAGGTGTGTTTCTAAAAGTTAAATTAATGGCACTCAGTTTGCCACCCTCGAAAGGATGAAAGCGCGAGTTGGCCTTACTCGTGACCTGCAGATCACGGTATTTGTCAGCACTGAGCGCTTAACGCCTGTAGCCCTCTGGTATGTGATGGGGACTGGAGTTAATATCTGTTCCCACCTCTCCTGTCGACAGGTTCACTGGCTCTTTCATGGCGGCTGGAGACTGGGTGTGGGAGGTGGCAATGGTGGAGTTCCCATTCGTGATGTATGCTCAAGGGTAAGGCTGGCACCCGTGTGCAGTCTATGTAAGAAAGAATGAAACTGAAGAGCATGTGTGGTCTAATTTCGAAGGGTATTTCCAGAGTACATGCTATTTTTATTCAACAGAAAATATAAAGTCATTTATTTTACCACCTTTAGGCAAAGAGTGGGCACGTTATTTCGCATGGCTCATGGGCACTGTGCCAGATTTTAATATTTTGTACATGTATCGTTAGGGTCCTTTATAAAATGCAACTATTTTCACCTAACCTATTTAGAATATTGTGCTGCAGAATAAAAAGTTGGCCCCGTTTAAAAAAATATATCTTGGTGGTGTGGGCATGACATTAATGAAACTGTTTTTGGTTTCCATTAAAGTTTGCTTACACAACACCCTTTGTGATCGGGGCACAGGGTTGGGACGGTGCATGCATGGCCGTTTAATGCACCAGCCGCCCCACAGCAAAAAGGCGCAGAGGAGTGATATTGTAGCCACAGCCGCCCCACAGCAAAAAGACACAGAGTAGAGCTAATGTAGCCACAGCAAAAAGACACAGAGGAGAGATATTGTAGCCACAGCCGCCCCACAGCAAAAAGGCGCAGAGGAGAGATATTGTAGCCACAGCCGCCCCACAGCAAAAAGACACAGAGGAGAGCTAATGTAGCCACAGCCGCCCCACAGCAAAAAGACACAGAGGAAAGCTATTGTAGCCGCAGCCGCCCCACAGCAAAAAGACACAGAGGAGAGATATTGTAGCCACAGCCGCCCCACAGCAAAAAGACACAGAGGAGAGCTATTGTAGCCGCAGCCGCCCCACAGCAAAAAGACACAGAGGAGAGATATTGTAGCCACAGCCGCCCCACAGCAAAAAGACACAGAGGAGAGATATTGTAGCCACAGCCGCCCCACAGCATAAAGGCACAGAGGAGAGATATTGTAGCCACAGCCGCCCCTCAGCAAAAAGGCACAGAGGAGAGCTATTGTGGCCACAGCGGTCCGGTGTTAAACAGCCAAAGACCACAAAGGACTCAATCAGTCCATTCAGACTCCCAAAGCAAGAAATAAGTTTCCAAAAGAAATCCAAGATAATCAATTTCACCAGCCTTTCAGAAGAAACACAGGGATAAAAATGTTTGTAACTGACGCGTCAAGAATTTTCAATTCTATTAAGGAATCTGAGGCGAGGATTATGCTTCTTTTTCTTAACTGAAATAACTCAGCAGCCAATCAAACTTTAAATAGCATTACCCGGAAGGACTGCCCCTCCATAGTATGCACCAATCATGTAACCCCCAAAGGTATAAATGTCCTGAACACTAATCATCTTCCTCTTTCTTTACAAAACATCAAAATGTTCATATTGAAAATTGTAATTTCATGCAATGTTATGTATAATGATGTTGTGTTTCTTTCCGCCTATAATAATGTGTGAAGTATATCCAGTTAGTGGTATATTACGGCTTATATTCTCTTTTCAGGAGATCAGAGCAAGCCATAATACACCACACACTGGATATACTTCAAACATTATTACGGGCGGGAAGAAACCCAACATCATTATACAGAACCTTGCATGAAATCATAGTTTTCAATATGAACAATCCATATTACCTATTGTATATTAATGTTTCCAGGGTGGGATAATCCTCGTCTCTGTGTCCTTAATAGAAATGAAAATTCTTGACGCTTCAGCTAGAATTTTTTTATTCTATGGCAGTCCACAGAGGTTTCGGCTCATGCTAGTTCAAAGTTGTAAGAGTTGAGTCGCCCATGCTAGATGTCGAAGAACTGTATTCACACTCTGTGCCATAGTAAGAATGTCTTCTAAATAAATGATGAGTTTCACTCCTCTCTCCCTCAAGAATTGAACCACTGGTTTGAGGAGTTCGGTGAAACACCAAGGGGCGGACGAAAGTCCGAACGGCATGGCAGAAAACTCGTACCATTTGGTTCTCTACTGGAATTGAAGGAACCTCCGAGTCTTTTACATTTTAAAGGAATGGAAGGTGCACCAGGAAAAGAGTCCAAACGCTAATAAGGAAGTCCTTTAAGTTTCTTTTATTCCTTATAGTAAAACATGCAGTCAAACATCAGCTGCACCTTTCATTCCTTCAAAATCTATTGTCTGGATTCCAGTGGAGCCCAACTGCGGCGGACTTCGGAAGTGTTGTGCACAGGACATTTTTTATTTATTGAACGGGGATTGAGGTGCTGAATTAAGGGTCAGCCGCAGTTTCTGGAGTTTCGTAATGGATACGCGTCTTTTAAATCGAGACGCACCATCCAATCTTTTTCTAAGAGCAGATCTCACAGTAAGTGTATGCTCTTCATCTTGAAGTAGCAATACACTACCCAAGAGTTGAACTCCCTGACATTTAAAACTAATCTGAAGCCCTGATCCTTCTTTGGAACTAAGAATACGGTGCTGATGTAACCGTGTGATTGTGAGGGGCTGTCTTTACAATTGCCCCTTTTTTCTTGAGGGACGCCACTTCGTTGTCTAGGAAAGACATTTCTACACGGGAAAAATGTATAAGTAGGTGTCTGTTGTGGGGCCACATACAATTCTATCTGAAAACCCTGTCTGTCTGAAGTACCCAAAGGTCACTCGTCAAACTCTCCCACCTGTGTAGAAACAAGGCAATCCGGCCTCCCACTGTTACCTCCACACTGAATGAGTTTACCTGAATAGGAGGCTTCTCCGCTGTTATTCTGTCCTCGATACCCTCCCTTGTGCTGCCTGCCTCTGCACCATGGTTTCGAGTGGAGTAGAGGTTGGACCGCTGGGCTCCGCCATGTCCTTTTTGATCGAAGCCTCTTCAGGTCTGATTGAATCCACAGCCGGTTGGTCGAACCCTGAAGCGCCCGGCCCTGGTAAAAACCTTCTTGATGATTCTTTGAGCTTTGTCAAGTGCCGAGAATGTCGCCACATATTTCCCCAACTCTTTTACAAATTTGTCACCAAATTGTAACCCATTTGGCAGGGTACCAGCTTCCGTCGTAGCCATGTGCGCAAGTTGTGGGTCAGTTCGCATTAGGAATGACCGTCTCCTCTCAGTTGATAAAGCGCAATTTGGATTGCGAAAAAAACAGAGTGCTCTCTGCCCCCTTTCTAGCATCTCCGTTGCACCTAATGGGGTGGTGGAATCTTTAGCCTGAATAGCTGAATCAAGGATCTTAGTGAGAGGTCCAGATTTATCCAGTAGTTTATCCTGGCGCCCTCTCCATGCCCTGTCTTCCCCTTTTTTTGGTCTTTAGCAAACTTTTTCATAAACGTAGCCAAATTAGGACCCAATTCTGGCGTGTCTGCCACTTTGCCCAATAAGGAAGGCCTAGGGTGTTCTGACCTCAAAGTAGCGCACACCTCGTGCTCAAATCTCTGTCGGAGGTTCTCCTGTACATAGTGTGCTACCTCAACACACGGTCCCCATTGGGTAGACCTCGGGTGGATAATGTTTCTGTGGTCGAACAGCAGTTTTTTATTAGGTGGAGCACTACTCACATTGTGAGTTTTGCGCTTTCTTTTGGTCGCCTTTTTAGGTTCTTCCCTGTCCTGCCCGAAGTCAAATGTGTCCGGGGCGGCAGGAAGAGACTCCTCCGCCTCCCCTGGGTTCAGTAGAGCTGAATTTCCAGAAGGGAGGGACCCGCCATAACCATGGTCTTTATTGACATTAGACGCCACCCGGGAAAGGACTTCAGCTGAGGAGTGAAATGATGGCTCGCCAAGAGATGCCTTAAATTTACGCTTTCCATAGTTTTCCAGGGGCTTAGTAAATGGTTGTAAAACTTTGACCAGCGCCCTGTTCACAGACCCCTGGACGTGGGTATCCAGGGCTTCCACTAACTGCTACTCCATCTGGTGCTCATAGGGCACCTCCTCAAATTCCGCATAGTCATTATAATCTGCCCACTGGTCAACCTCCTCGGGGTAGTACGCCATTGTGCTATTGGAGGTGTGGAGGAGGTTTTGTGGGGGGAACACAGGGGTGAAAAAGGCCCTAACATCCCACACCAACCTGAGTATAAATTTATTCCAGACCCAAAGCCTATCTCTTTTATATCCAATATATTTGCCAAAACTCTGTATCCCAGGAAAAACTATTTTCTTTAAGTGTGGAGGGTGCCACGCCTTTATTCCCTCTAGGGGCAGTGCCCTGCAACACTTATCCGCTCCATCGGGCGTTCACTGAGGACCGGGGATTGAGCTGTCCTTAGACGCGTATGCGCACTCAGCCAATCGGTAATAAAAACCTGATACAGCTGTCCGCGCATGCGCGAATCCAGTGGCAATGAAAAGCGGACTGCTCCCCGAGTGCGCAGAGCACGTCTGTCCCACTCCCGCGCCACTCAAGCCACCAGTAAATATATCGGCAACAATACAGCAATTTACTTGTAACACAGATTGATCATGACTATTAAAACACATTATACATTTGAAATAAATCGCATAGTAACCACAAATCACTCTAGATATAGTGAAATGAATGCACTTAACTCGCTGCTGCAGCAGCAAAGAAAGAGAAAGAAGATTAGTGTTCAGGACTTTGATACCTTTGGGGGGACCTGATTGGTGCATACTATGGAGGGGCAGTCCTTCCGGATTATGCTATTTAAATTTGATTGGCTGCTGTGTTCTTTTAGTAAAGAAAGAGAAGCATGAGGGGCGTGGCCAAGATGGCGTCGGAGTAGGACGCTTTTCCGTGCCTCTCCAGCGCCGATCCGACACAGCTACTTATAGCTTGGTGTCGCCGGCACAGATCGGCCCCCGGACTGTGGGCAGAGGTCCGTGAGGAGTGGCGGAAGGGTCCGGTGCAGCCGGCGGAGCGCAGCGCCGCATGTGAAGGCGGCAGAAGCGAGGAAGGGGTGAGGCCTTGGGATCACCGGCCTCGAGTGATCGGGAGGCCGGCCGGAAGTTCGGGCTACAGCGCCGGAGGAGGGAGCCCGCTCACCGCCCACCCGAGGGTCCCCCCAGACGCCGGTGGCTCGAGGCGCACCACGCAATCGGCGGAGGGGGCGCTATCTGCCAGAGGCCGCTGGTGGTGCTTCGGGTCAGGAGGAGAGGGAGGACCTGTCTATGTAGGAGCGTGGAGGCCCACGGGTACCGGCCCGGAGAGACGGTGGAGTCTCAGGGCGCATTCCGGACGCCACGTGTTTTTGTGCCACGAAGCGGGGCCCGGCCGCGCTGCCCTGGAGGGGGATAGTGGACCCAGAGACCAGGGAGAGTGCAGTGGAGAGAGGCAGGGGGAGCGCGTCTGGAGATCAGGAGGCGGTCTGGAAGTGGAGAGTGGCGGCGCCATTTTGCCTGGCTCCCCCGGTCGCATGAACGCTTAGCGCTGACGCCTGGATAGCTGGACGCTGTGCTTCCCCGCTGCTCAGTTCTCATAGGGGCTTGCCATCGGCGACGGGGGGCTCCTTGTTCCCTGATGTCTGTGCGTTCTCGCCGATTGGGATCTCGGCGCCCAGGGATTTTCCGGGAGCCTCCGGCCCGAAGTAGCGTGGAGGACATCGAGTAGGGCTGCCCTACGGAGTCGATCAACGCATCTCGAGGCCGGGACCCTGTACCGTTTGGCCTTGGAAGTGTCTGGGGGGCCGTCCGCCTCGACGAGGGCTGCCAGGAATTATGGCTAACCAGGTTCGCAAGGGGCGCGTGGGGAAGGACGGAGCGGCCAAATCTTCCCAGCAGCCGGCGTCCCCCGGTCCCAGTGGGTCGCCAAGAGTGTCCGATGATGAGGCCCCGGCTACCAAGGCATTTATGACCGAACTTTTTGCTTCCATCAAGGAGGATATCTCCGAATTGCGGGCGCAGCTGGCGTCTGACCTCCGTGAGGTGAGGAGAGATGTGGATGGGATTGGCGAGAGAGTGGCGACTCTAGAGGACCATGATTTGACCACGGCCAATGATATGCACTTGCTTCAGCAGGATGTCATCCGTCTCACGGAGCAGAATTTGGACTTGCAGGCGCACACGGAAGACCTAGAGAATCGTTCCCGCCGGAACAACATACGTATTAAAGCGGTGCCTTGGGACGGTGAGGCGGGAGACCTGCGAGGCTATGTACAAGAACTGTTTCTGAAGATCTTGGACGACGAGGATGTAAAGGATATCCAGATGGATAGAGTCCACCGCGTTGGTTTGCCCAGGAGAGGGGGGGGACCGCCGCCGGACATCCTTGTCTGTGTCCATGACTTTCAGGTGAAGGAACAAATCCTTCGTAAAGCCAGGGCCATTACTTCGCTGCAGTTCAGGGACCATCATCCTCAGCTTTTTCAGGACTTGGCGGCTTCTACGCTCCAAAAAAGGAGGGATTTTCGGCCGGTGACTTCCTTTCTGCGGGAGCGCAGCATCGCATATTCTTGGGGTCATCCCTTCAGGATCATCTTCAGATGGCAGAATAGGTTGGTGCAGACACGCTCCCTTCAGGAGGCAAAGGATCTCTTAGGCTTGGATGATGTTGCTCCGTCCCAGGGGTCGAATGCCTCCCCGTCTCGGCGGCGACGTCGATCCTCCTCTTGGCACAGAGTGGGGTCCTCACCAGTTCGGGGGCGCCCGGACCGCAATTCCAGCCTGCAGGAAAGGGGGAACGCAGTGGCTTCAGTAGTTTCGGCGACGCTGCCGGTGTCGCAGGCCAGTTCTGGTGCGGCATGATGGAGAATCGAGTGATGACGGATCGGCGCTGGAGAGGGCATGGGCCCCCTGGTCTGGGTGAATGGATGTACTTTTGGAGAAGACTCCCCAGACCATAACCCTGGGAGGAACCGAGATGGTCTCCCTGCCCTGTCCCCGGAGTGGTCGGATCTCCGCGAACTTTGGACAGCTGAGACTGATGAGTATCATGTTCACTGTTTATGTTTCGTTTACTGTATTGATGTTCCTTTTTCTTTCAGGGGGGGGGTGGACTGTTGGGGGGGTGGGGGTGGGTACTGATGGTGGCGACTGGAGCGCGTTGTGGCACTTCTGGTGGGTCTGGAGGGGAGTGATGGTGGCGTGTACAGATCTGGTTGCGTTGGTGGAAGGACTACGGGAGGCGGATGGTTGGGCCGATGAGGCTTGGGAAGGGGCTTTGGGCCGTTGGTCACTGTTTCCTTTGCATGGCGGGTGGATGACTGTGCGGGTGGGGGCTTCAGTGCTGTCTATGGAGTGTTCTGGTCTCTGGGATCGCCATGCCTGTTAGCATAGGGACATGGAACGTTAAGGGCCTGAACTCGCCACAAAAGCGGCAGAAGGTATGGAAGTACATAGCTGACCACCAGTTGGATGTGGTGGGGCTCCAGGAGACACACCTGGCGCGTAAGGACGAGATGCGCCTTCGCCATAAAGCATTTCCCATTATCTATAGGTCCTCGGCGTCCTCGAAGCACAGGGGGGTAGCTCTCTTATTTCGCTCTACACTGCATTTCCAACCTCATGATGTGTGTGGTGATAAGGATGGACGCTGGCTGATGGTGAAGGGGCTGGTCCGTGGGAGGCTTTGTACTTTTGTGGTGGTATATGTCCCCAATGCTGGTCAAAATCAATTTTTACAAGGTGTGTTGCAACGGGTGGGTGATTTTGCGGAAGGGAACCTGTTCCTCTTGGGGGACTTTAACCTGGTGTGGGATGCGAGTGTGGATAGCTCTGGTTCCCATAGGACTCATACAGGGGTGTTTTCTCCCTCCTCGCAGCGGTTGGTGGGTGACCTAGGACTGGTGGACAGCTGGCGTTTTTTTCATTCTACCACCCGAGATTACACTTTTTTCTCGCATGTCCATCATTCTTATTCCCGATTGGACCACATTTTTATTAGCCAGGCACTTAGGGGTGATGTCCTTGACTCCGTCATTCTTCCACTCTCGGTCTCTGACCACAGCCTGTTGGTGCTTACCGTTCGATGGTCGTCTTCTGGTGATGTGCAGCGGAAGTGGTACTTCCCGGCTTCGGTGGTGCGGGATGATGTCTCTAATAAGGCGCTCCGTAAGGCCATCAGGGAATTTTTCGAGCTGAACCCAGTGTCGGACACCTCGGTCTCCAACACTTGGGATGCGCTGAAGGCGTCCATCAGGGGCACCTGCTTGGGCCTCAATGCGGCTCATAATAAAGCGCGGCGCCGGGACAGGGAGGCTCTGGAGACCGAACTGACGAAACTTGAGCAGGCTCACAAGCTAAACCCCTCTAGAATCACTCTCCGGCCCTTGACCGCTATTCGTGGGAAATTGAGAGCTCACTACAACAACAGAGCTGAGCTGACACTATTGAGGTTGGGCAGGCAGTCTTATTCCTGCGGTAATAAGGTGGGCAGGCATCTGGCTAGGCAACTGCGGGATAGGCGGGAGCGTGAGTATATCGGGGGGATTCGGGACGCTGCGGGAGGGTTGCATCACCGGGATGTGGACAAGGCTGCGGTTTTTGGCCGCTTTTATGCGGATCTTTACACTGGAGTTGAGTTGGATGCGAGAGCCCAGGAGCAGTATCTGCAGCGCTTGGCCCTTCCACAGGTGTCCAGTGAGTGGAATGACGTCTTGGCGGCTCCGATTACCAGAGAGGAGGTCCTTGGGGCTATTAAGAATTTGAAACTGCATAAGGCCCCTGGGCCTGACGGATATACTGCCGTCTTCTACAAGACATTCGCATCTGAACTTTGTGATTTCTTGGTGACTCTTTTTAATAGCATGGCTGAGTCTGGCTCTTCGGAGGGTTCCCTGGCCGAGGCGGTTATAACGGTTCTGCCGAAGCCGGGGAAAGACCACACTCAGTGTGCCTCGTTTCGCCCCATAGCGCTCCTTAACTTGGATGCGAAATTGTACTCGGCGATCTTGGCGCATAGACTGCAGGATCTGCTCCCAGCGATTATACACCCAGACCAGTCCGGGTTTATCAAGGGGCGTCAAACTCACGACAATACGCGTAGAGTAGTGCATCTCATTGAAAAGGCGGACCGGTTTCGCATTCCGGCTGTCCTGGTGGGGTTGGATGCCGAAAAGGCGTTCGACCGGGTGGACTGGCGCTTCCTGTTTCGTACGATGGTGGCTTTTGGCTTTTCGGAGAAGTTCATTACCATGGTGAAAGCCAACTTCTGCAGCCCTAGATCTCGAGTGGGAGTTAATGGTCACCTGTCAGCTTTTTTCCCGCATACCAGAGGCACTAGGCAGGGTTGTCCCCTGTCCCCGCTTCTGTTTGCGTTGAGTATAGAGCCCTTGGCGGTGGCGGTGAGGGAACATGCGGGCATTCAGGGCATTCCGTTCACGGGAGAGCAACACAAAATCACGCTCTTCGCGGACGACGTCCTTCTGTCCGTGGCGGACCCGGAACGTTCGCTGCCTTGTGTTAGGGAGGCCCTGCTGTCCTATGAGGCGGTGGCCGGCTTCAAGGTTAACTACAACAAGTCATACATCCTGAATCTTACTCTCTCGCCGGTTGAAGTGGAACGAGTGCGCACTCTGACACCCTTAGCCTGGGCTGCTGCTTCGATTGTCTACTTGGGGGTCCACTTGACTCCTACTGTGGGCAAATTATTCGCGGCCAATTTCCCCTCTTTATTGGCCAAGACTCGAGCCGAATTGGACAGGTGGAAGCCTAAATTTTTGTCCTGGTTGGGCAGGATCCATGCTGTAAAGATGGTTCTTCTTCCTAAATATTTATATTTATTTCAGGCTTTACCCATCTCTTTGGACTGCGACTATCTTCGGCGCCTTAGGACGCAGATATTGCGATTTGTGTGGCAGGGTGGCCGATCGCGCTTGTCCTTTGCACTACTACGTAGACCGCGGTCTGAGGGCGGTGTGGGTCTTCCTGATGTCCAGCTTTATTATAAAGCGGCGCAGTTGAGGATATTGGTGGAGTGGTCGCAGCAACAATCGGAGAAGCATTGGCTGCACATGGACCGGAGTGTGGCGGGGAGGTCAGTGTGGGATTTGGCTTGGAAACCCAAGAAGGACCGCCCTTTGAACGCATATTTAAGTACTCCTACGAGTACTGTCCTGAAGGTATGGGACACACTCGCTGGGGACGAGCGTTGGACTACGTTCCCCTCACCCTTCACACCCTTGCATTACAATCCGGCCTTCCCGCCGGCGCAGCGGGATGGGAACTTCGATGCCTGGAGGGAGGGAGGATGTAGGGCTCTGACCCACCTGTTCCATGGTCCGGTTCCCCTCACTTTTGCTAATTGCGTGAGGGACTATGGGGTTCCCCAGAATGACCAATACCGTCATGCGCAACTGCTCCATTGGGCCACGTCCCCGGGGGTACTGGAGGCGGCCACGAGACCGCATTCTCCATTCGAGGCTTTCCTGCTGCGGACGTCGACAATGAAGGGGGTCATCTCCTTTCTGTACCAGCTTTTGCTTAAATCGGCGATCTCGCCTAGGCCTCGTTACATGGGCCAATGGGAAGAGATGCTAGGGCGGGATATCTCAGACACTGAATGGTCGGCTTTGTGGAGGGATGTAGCGAAGTTTAATCACTCGCTTCACCTCAGGGAAGCCCACCTCAAGACTCTTATGCAGTGGTATTTATGCCCGACCAGGCTACATCGCTTCTACCCGGCCACTTCCGATAAATGTTGGAGGGGCTGTGGGTTTCTTGGGGACTTTCGCCACATCTGGTGGGACTGCCCAGTGATTCGGCCTTATTGGGAAGAAATCCTTTCGCATATTAGGGATATTCTGCAGTATCCTATAGAGGACTCGATGGCCTCCGTCCTGTTAGGCCTCCGAGAACCCGGTCTGGAGCACCAAACCAGGGCGGACAAGAAGATTTTGTGGCTTTGCCTGGGTGCTGCCAAGATTACATTGGCAGCTGCCTGGAAACAAAAAGATGCACCGGCCATCTCACTGTGGCACGCCCGGCTGTGGAAACTCTTGAGTTTGGAAAGAATGGCGGACATTTTCCTTGGTAATTTTAAGAACTTCCAATTCCAATGGGGCCCATTGGTGAATTTCCTGTCTAAGGGCTTGCCGTCAGCTGTCTGCCCAGCATCCTTGAGGTCACTCCATTTGTTTCAGGTGTAACTTGGTTGTTCGGAAGTGTTTTGATTGATTGAGTCGCCACCTTGGGGGGAGGGGTGGGAGGGGGGGTTGTTCTGTTTATCGGGTTATGGTTCACCAAGGTACCTAGCGAGGACCTATGGCCGGCTGTTTAGTTTAGCCGTAATATGGACGTGGCAGCCATGGACACTAGCCAATGCCGGACATTTGCCTATGTTATTGTGGATTCGGCATTTATGCAGTTCTGCTACCGGACTGGTTCTCCTCGAGGGAATTTTATTGCACCTTGGTGAATTTCATCTGTGTGATGTTTTTTTTTTTCCTCTGAAACTGAAAATAAAAATTTTATAAACAAAAAAAAAGAAAGAGAAGCATAATCCGAAGCCGCTATGGACTGCCATAGAATTCGGTTCAACAGAACGGTTACTTGCATTCATTTAAAGTAGTGGGTATTTGTTTTTAGTTTTTTACGCCTGCAGCACGCTCTGCTTTCCCAGAACCTCCTTTGAAATCAGATGCATTAATCCCAGCAGGGAGTCCGACAAAATATGTCAGGCAAATTAAATAAAATCACTTCATTATTCTAGTGTTTTGAGAGGCGCTAATTGGCCAAGAATGTTTTTCTTTAGTAAATGGCTCTTATATCGTACTCCAGCAGTGATTTCTAAAATGTATCCCAACACTCCACCTATTTGTTTTAGATGTAGACAACAAGGTCCTGCTAACTGGTCACATATCATGGTCCATTGTTCAAAAATTAGGATATTTTGGCAGGAAATTTTTGCTTTGCTTCAAATTTATTTAAAGATCATTGCTCCTTGCTATGTTAACTTAATATTATATGTTTTTGATCCAGAACTTAAATTGTCTGAATCGTCAGTTAAGCTTGTGTACATCGTTATTGCAGTGGCAAGATCATTGTTACTTCAGTATTGGAGGTCAGAAACGGTTCCGACAATAAATAAGTGGTTTCAAAAAATGAAACGCATCAGGAAAAGTGAATATATATATGCACAAAGGATTGGGGGGTTGAGAAAATTCTCAAAAATATGGGGATCATATTTTGATTAATGGATACGTGTGTCAGTAGATTAAGAAAGTATGTATTTGCTTATCTTGATTATATGCCTGTATTATTATTATTATTTATAGTTTTATTATATGTGTTATGTTAGAGTATCAAGCCTTATTATTTATTCTGTATTTTTTTGCTAAGATGTGGAATGTCAAGTACTTCAATAAAAACTTAAAATAAATAAATAAATATTCTAGACAAAGCCAAGGCTTGGCTAATGGAACTGGAAGAATGTGGACAACACACCCACCACAAAGCGGCGGCAAGAGAGGAGTGCCCCCCTTACCCCATGCCCAACCCCTCCCCTCCCTCGGACACAATCTCAGAAGGGGCCCATGTGCCGCCACTAAACCAACTGGGCTCTCTGCAGGACCTCCAGGCGCTGCAAGCCCTTGAACTGTTCTAAGCCAACATAGTGCATTGCATAACAAGCAACAACAATGGCCGAACAGCAACAACAATGCTACGCAGTAACAATAATAAAACAAGCCGTGGCAAAGGCCATCATTTTGGCTTTTGTGTAGCAAACAGGATTGCAAACACAGATCAAACACTGTACACGTTTCACACATGTAGGACATGTGTGGCATGGGCAGTAGCATAGGTATGTGTGGCATGGGCAGTAGCATAGGCATGGGTGGCATGGGCAGTAGCATAGGCATGTGTGTGATGGGCAGTAGCATAGGTATATGTGCCATGTGCAGTAGCATTGGTATGTGCGGCACGGGCGGTAGCATAGGCACGTGTGCCATAGGCAGTAGCATAGGTATGGGTGGGATGGGCAGTGGCATAGGCACGGGTGGCATGGGCAGTAGCATAGGTACGGGTAGCATGGGCAGGAGCATAGGCATGTGTGGCATTGGCAGGAGCATAGGTATGTGTGGGATGGGCAGTAGCATAGGCACGGGTGGTTTCCAAGCTCCCCTCGCACGCAGTTTAGTTACAGTGCAGGCAGAAGAACTATGAGTCCATAAAACAAAACAAGTGCAGCCTGGGCACTAGCTGTGCAAGCTTCTTCATAACCGAGCAGGAAGGACTCCGGCAACTTCCCAAACTCCCCTTACTCAAACATACCACATTCACAAGCTGAGGCACGTGTCTTTTTAAGACTTAAACATGTGCTTCTGGCACTCACAAAGAACATTCATTTTTTTGGTTGTTCCCTGAAAGAATGTGGCTTGTCTTTATGCGGGCCAAACATTTGCAATGCAAGAAGCCTCACATCAGCAAACAACAGGCAGTGTTGTGAGGGTGCAGTACCACAGACTGTCACTAGGCGTCCTAAGTGATCTTTTTGACCACATATAGGACTTCACCTGCAACCTGGCCAAGGAAAGGATATGGCGCAGCGGTGGAAGCTGCCACCTGGGAACCTGGGCATCCGGAATCGAGTCTGCCGTCAGCTGGATTCTTTAATTCCCCCCCATGAGCAAGTGCGCTATATGAATAAAAGCAACATTTTTTACATATCTTTAAAGCAGTGTTGTGAGGAAAACATCAACGGCCTCAGAGGGGTGTCGGGGTCTGAAGCAGTGCTGTGGGATGGGTCATGGGGAGGCACTGGGACCCCACTGCAAGAAAATTAAGCAAAAGGAAGTTTAATTGCACAAGTAAACAGAACACTTAAGGAGCAAAGAAACAGCCCTCAAAAAAAGAGTTCTGTCTAAATAAATAACCTGAACAGTAAGAACATGTGTAAGAGTGCCAGTCCTCATGGGAGGATACAAAATTCTAAAAGCAGGGACTATTAAGTGTAGTCACCAATGAAAAGACAGCATTTTCAAAGGACAGCAATAGGAACCAGTGAAAATGATGGGCATTTTTACAATCCTCTACCCTAGATACTGCATGTCTCGAAGAGACAGCGCTATTGCTGCCTAGGCGAGACCTAAAAACAGGATGAAGTATCCTCTGCTGTAATTATAAACATATTACAAGTCACCAAGGACCTCCCTTGTGAACCATGAATGAGGCTGAAGGGCAAGTGGTTTTGCAAGATAATGGAACTCAGAGGTCACTTGAGTTATGAGACATGGATAGTACATGTCTTTATTTTCACAAAACAGATAACATTAATACAAGTTTGAAATTTCTTGCAAACACATTTAATCAGTTTAATGTACATCGGTGTCAGTTGGTTTTGGCTCCCCTGCTTTGAACTCTACCGGTGCAATATATACAGATTATCAGTTAGAAAGGGGTGTGACAAGCTTTCTTCCATTTAATTATTTAAACAAATTTTAAGTGTTTTGCTTTCCACCCTGTCGTCTGCTGGTACTGCTGGGTAGGGGCGTAATGCAGATGAGACAGGTGTTTGTACTCAGTCCTCAGGCCTCCATGTTTTACATGAGGTGTAATGCTTCGCCAACTATGATTCGGAAAGAGTATCGTTTTCACCCCAGCGACTGATGTGTTTGTGTTTTTTGGGGCTTTTCGTAACCTGGGTACCTCTGTCTTACTAGAGAGAGTGAGGGATGTGGCAGCCACTGGTTTAAAGACGAGCGGTTGAATCCGCACGGGAAAAACCTATTCAACTCCAATCTAACTCCTCAGCTGACACCCATACAACAAATCGTATAAACTGAAGATACAAACCAAGATCAGGCTGTAATTAACAATAGTGTCATTCTGATTGAACACTGGATGCACCACAACATTGCGGCAGACACTTATTGACTGTAACTCATACCACGTTTAGGAGGTGAGAGATGAGTGTGTCCATCCATTGTTCAGGAGGAAGAGAAGCTTGTACATTTAGGAGTCTACTTCATAGCCAAGATGCACATGAAGACCTGGGGACGCTTTTTTATATGTGGTGCATTTTCCTTGTTAGTGCCGGGCGCAGCTTTTAAAAGGTGTGCCAGGTGCAACCCGGGAAAGCGCCTTCTTATGTTCAATGGGCTGACCATTCTTTGCCTCCGCGAGAAACAATTGAAGGGGGTTTTTAGAGATTCAGATCTCTCAGGCGCACTACCTCGGTTATACGTTACAAAGTATAAAGTGACAAGATGGTGTGTAGTGCGTAAAGAGCAGGCGGAAAAACACCCTTAACCGTCTAAGAAGTCAAGGGACTAAACAAATATATACAGTTATGCTCTCGCTACTACAGTAAAGTATCACATAAACAGTACAGTGACTGGTGAGTGTAAAAAGAGACAGAAGCAGATTCTTTGGTGTGTTCTTGGTCACAGCAAGACGATGGTTTATTCTCTCCAGACTTGAGGAATGTCATACAAAGCCGACACGTGTTTCGTCGTGTACAGTTGAGTCAACACGACTCTTCAGGGCTGATAATACAAGAATGACATATGCAAATTCAGTACTGCGTCTTGTAGTAGTGACATACTGCAAATGGTGACTAAAAGTGCAGCCAACATGCAGTAGTGCAGTACGTCTGAGTATGCACCTGGTGGTCGTGTAAGGTGGTGACGCTACATATCTGGGAAGTGTGTCACCCCAAGGCTGTGGGTGGTTGCCCTTGGGTGGCGGTGCACAGACGTGAGGTCTTGTGAACATGATGCTTGGGTGTGTGGTCTTTATTAACACAAACACGGTGATCTTGCACTCCAAAGGTTCGTGTGGTAGTGAATCATCCAATTAGAGATTGAAAATGGTGAACTAATGGGTGGGGGTGTTGGTGAGGGACTGTAACGGTAACATGACGTGGTTTGAAAGTGGTGTTCCTCCGTGAGGTATAAAAGCAAGCAAAATTATCCGTTACCGCGCAAAAAAAATTATTTCATTGTCTAATAGACCATTATAATCTCTCTCATCATGATCGCTTGTTTACCTTAGGGCTCAGTTCAGTAGTAGTGATTCACAGTAGGTCTGGACTAGTGTTCAGGTTTATTGCGTTAGTATAGGAGAGAGACTAAAGGAGAAAACATAAAGGGATCGTTAGGAAAAACATTCCAAAGGGGGGATGGCATCTATTCAGTAAAATAGATGGTGGACAGCGGATACGAAATTCTTACCGCTGTATTGATCCAATGTGACTATTTAGAGACAGTAAGCTCTATAAGGATAGTTGCGTAGAAAGTACTTATGGCTAGGCAATCTGCCTTATTGATTGCCAGAAGTCCTTGAATTTATGCACTCTATTTGCAAAAAAAAGGAACAAAACAATGAGAAAAAGAAGAAAGTCACATTAGTTGTGACAGCTGAAAGCGTGGTGTAACGCAATGCTTTAAAAAACAACCAAATTACATCTCGTGTTGATGGTTTAGGCTCATGAAATACCTGACTACTGGTGTGTGTCAGGAGGTAGCCGGGAGGGGATCCGTCTTAAAGAGTCTCGCTAGAAACGGGTGCGTTTCACTAGTGGCGGTGCGCTGCAATAGAAAGAGCAAGTGCACAAGTTAGCTTTAGGAAAGCCCGAAAATAAGAGCCTCACACTGTACAATGAAGGCGGGAGATTAACTGGTGGTGTGTCCTACGTTCACGCTTACCCGTATTCAGGTCTCCCTCCTCCCGTGGTTCCCGGTCGCCGTCTCACGGTACGGACACGTGACCGAGTGGGAGGGGTCTCTTTATAGGAAATATGGACATCGAAGATGTCCAAGTAAGCGGTGGAGTGAAAGCAAAAGGCTTCGCCATCTTTACATGGCAAACGTACATCAGGAAATAGGCAGTTTTATGAGAATGTCGTCTCATAAACACGAAAAGAATACAGTGTTTGTGAAGGAACCCACAGTATAAGAAAACTGCCTAAAAGGCATGTCTAAAGTTTCTAAGTAAACGATCGTAGTTTTAGCTGGTAAGGACTCGTGGGTGTTTAAGAAATGTCAAGTTATGGGAGGAATAAAGATCCACGCCGTTTTCACATGGAAAAAGTGTAAGGAGATGAATACCGGCTGGAAATAATTCTTCTCCTCAGACATAAAAAGGTGGTGATACCGAGGCCTTTAAGAACGGTAAATGAATTATGAGTAGGGGGCGCGTCAAAGAAAACCAGTATAGGTGTAAGGTATTCGATCACAATCACTGAGCGAGATGAAAAAACGTGAATTAAGTGATCTTAGCAATTATGTTGACGCCTGCTCAGTGGCCAAAAGTTCTATACGGTGAGCAAAAAGAAAAATGTGATGGCTTCTCGAGTGAAAGTGCCCCACTATCACCCCTTATTAGTGAGAGTATCATAATATTCACCATGGGGATTTCAGCAAACAATTACAGTCTAATTCTTAGCATCGTACGGTTATTTAACAATATTAGACCAAGGAAATGGTCAAAAATATTACATGGTACAGCCGCTCATGAAATCATGTCTAAACATAGTACATACAATTATTATCATGTTTGTCTTACATGAAGCCTTGTGAGCATGTCTAATAACGTCTGTGTATAACACTGTGAGTTCCTAGCTGTTCATACATCAAAGGTTACGTCGGTCTTTGTAAAGGAAGGATCCCCAGGACGGCTAGTTAGTCGCCCAAGAAGAATTGAAGCTCAGGGTCATAGTTGAGCCCCTGTTCCACGCATTGCAAACGCATGATCCAGGTAGCCTCCCTACGTCTGAGTTTCAATTCGCGGTTGCCCCCTCTGATGTCGAGGGGAATCATGTCTATCCCGAAAACACGTACTTTGATATCATCTCCCAGTGGTTGACATTCTGCTACATGTAATGCTACCGGGTATTTGGGGTCTCTCTTCTGAATTGCTCTTATGTGTTCAGAAATTCTTTCCTTGAAAGCCCTGATGGTGCTGCCTACATAGATCTTGCCACACTGGCATTCTATAATGTATACAACAAATTTGGTCAGACAAGTGATGTTATGTTTGATTTTGTAGATAGCTCCATCAGGGCCTGTGAAAGTTTTAGTGCCATGTTTGCCCCAGATGCACATGGAGCAAAACCCACATTTATGGAAGCCAAGACCTCGTGTGGATAGCCAGTCCTGCCCTGATGTGTTGTGGGGGACTGTAGGACTCAATTTATTTCTCAGGGTAAATCCCTTTCTGTAAGTGATGGACGGTCTGCTTGGAAGAAATTCTTTGAGTACAGGATCATCTGTTAAGATTTTCCAATGTTTGTTGAAACTCTTTTTGATGTAATAGTTGAGAGCATTGTATTCTGTAATTAGTCTGATTTGTTGTCTGGAGGACTCAACCTCCGTACGTGTCCTCAGACAATCCGGTCTAGGGATGTCTCTGGTTCTTCGTTCTGCTTTCTGAAGGGATGAGTTCGAATACCCTCTCACGTGAAATCTGTTTTTCATGTTTGTAATACAATTGTCAAACTCCTTCGCTTCACTGCAGTTACGTTTCGCCCTTAAGAATTCTCCATATGGGATAGAACGTAGTTGGTGCTCAGGGTGAAAGCTGGAAGCGTGGAGAATAGAGTTACAGGAGGTGGGTTTCCTGAATAGTTTAGAATGCAATTGGTTATCCTTCACATAGAATTCTAAATCTAAGAATTCGATATTAGTCAGGCTGTGGCGCATAGTGAAGCTGATTTCCCACAAATTGTTATTCAGATACTCAAAGAAGGAAAGAAGAAGTTCCTCAGATCCTGACCACAAGAGAAAACAGTCGTCAATGTATCGCCCCCAATAGACTATGGAGTCGATATATGGTCTGCCTTTGGTGCCCCAGATTAAGTCAGCTTCCAAGGCCCCCATAAAAAGATTAGCGAAGGAGGGTGAAAATTTCGAGCCCATGGCTACTCCCTTCTTCTGTCTGTACCAATTCCGATCAAAAATGAAAAAGTTATTCTCTAAGATAATCTTCATCATGTGTAGCAACATGTTGGTATGTGCCCATAGTGAAGCCGGTCTGTTAGAAAGAAGTTTAGTAATAGCATTGATACCAAGTTCAGGATTGATGCTGGTGTACAGGGACACCACATCCAAGGTTACCAATCTGGTATCTTGTCGCCACTCTATGTCTGACATGATGTTTAATATGTGTTTCGAGTCTTGTATATAAGACGGAAGGTTCTTTACTAGAGGTCCCAAAAAAAGATCCACATACTCTGCGATTCTTTCGGTGGGCCCCCCAATCCCCGATACTATCGGTCTGCCTGGTGGAAATGGTAGATTCTTATGGACTTTGGGTAAAGTATATAGCCAAGGATACGTAGGTCTGAAGACTTTAAGGTACAGGTACTCATTGTCATCCAGAAGACCGGATTGTTTCCAGTTCAATAGGAGTCCATTTAGTAGTATTGTTAGTGAACCCATCGGGTTATGGTTGATTGGCTCATAGCAAGAGTCGTCACTTAGTTGGCCAAGGACCTCCCTGTTGTAGTCAGTCAGATCCATGACCACCACGTTACCCCCTTTGTCCGCCTCCCTGATGATAATATTGGGGTTGTCGCTGAGAGTAGAGAGTGCTAACCGTTCCCCCTTGGTTAGGTTGTCTCTATATTTGAATTTGGTGTTCAGGTTTCTAATGTTAGTGCTGTTTAGATCCTCAAGGATGTATCTGTGGAATTTATCAATGTTATTGCCCCCCGCCAGTGTGGGAGTCCATTTGGATCTGCTCTTGAGGCCACTCGTTAAGCTGTAATCAGTCTCGACATCAAGCTCCTCAAGGAGCCTTTCCATTTCAAGTGGACTGTCTTCCCTGTCTGTCAAAGAAAGAAGCAGGTGTGTGGATTGCACATCTTTAATGGTCAAAGGTACATTGTCAAATACAGTAGGGATGTGTCTAGGTTGTTTCTGCAAGTCTTGTGATCCAGCAAAATGTTTCTTAAGTTTAAGATTACGTATGAACTTAAATACATCTATTTTGGTTTGACAGATGTCACCAGTGGCATAAGGATTGAAGTTCAGGCCTCTACTGAGTAAGGATATCATGTCAGGTGTCAATGGAAGTGAGGAAAGGTTAATGACTTGTACTGTATCGACTGGTGTAGTTAGTTTCTCTGTGTTCCTGACCTCAATTTCCTGCGATATTCCTCGCTTGTCCCTGCGTTTCCCCCTGTGGGGTTTGGGTCTACAGCGGCCCTTGGTGGCTGGGTCCTGTTGCCTCTCCTTACTCGTTGCATCTCTAAAAAAAAGGTTGAATTATTAGGTTCTGCGTTGGCCAGAATCTCGTTCTCTATGTCGCTGAGTCCAGTAGAACTCAGAGAGGTGGTGCTAGAATTGGCAGAATTAGTAGTGGTAGATCTGCCAGTCTGTGAGCCTGCCTTTGGTTTAGGAATCAGGGAATCATATTTGCGATCAAAAGTGTAGATCCTGCCATTTTTATAGTCTGCCTCATCCCTTTTGATTTGACGTGCCTTCCTGCTCTGGATTTCGGATTGATGTTTAAGAAGAATCTCATCCAGTAGGGTGTAATTCTTCACAGTGGCCTCAGGTTTATTCAAGTCCTTAATCTCTTGTTCTACAACAGAGATTTCTGATTGTAATGAGGCGGTCTTCCGATCAGCACTCTCAATGAGAATATCCATTAGTGTAATGGAATTCTGGTTAAGTGAATCTTCCCATTTGATCATGAGATCCCGATCTAGGTCATCATAGGTCGGGAAAATGTTGGACCGTAATCCTCTGGGAACTAGTTTGAGTTTCAGATAGTGTTTCAAGGTTGCTCCGTCCCACCAACGGGAGTTTTCCTGTTTCTTTAATTTTTCAAGTTTAAAGAACTTGTCTCTTAAACCCTCTATACGTGCAGGACCTGCCGTGGCTGATGCCTGGTGTGTGGGCATGCCTTTGGCCAGGTTCTCAAAGAGATCTGCCGCTGCTTTATCTCTGTCCATGGTGTGGTGGACAGCTATACGTACACAATTAGGGTCTGATGGTGCAAAAGAGTAACGTGGAGGCGCCCAATCTACCAACTTGAGAAACAATTGAAGGGGGTTTTTAGAGATTCAGATCTCTCAGGCGCACTACCTCGGTTATACGTTACAAAGTATAAAGTGACAAGATGGTGTGTAGTGCGTAAAGAGCAGGCGGAAAAACACCCTTAACCGTCTAAGAAGTCAAGGGACTAAACAAATATATACAAATATATACAGTTATGCTCTCGCTACTACAGTAAAGTATCACATAAACAGTACAGTGACTGGTGAGTGTAAAAAGAGACAGAAGCAGATTCTTTTGGTGTGTTCCTTCACAAACACTGTATTCTTTTCGTGTTTATGAGACGACATTCTCATAAAACTGCCTATTTCCTGATGTACGTTTGCCATGTAAAGATGGCGAAGCCTTTTGCTTTCACTCCACCGCTTACTTGGACATCTTCGATGTCCATATTTCCTATAAAGAGACCCCTCCCACTCGGTCACGTGTCCGTACCGTGAGACGGCGACCGGGAACCACGGGAGGAGGGAGACCTGAATACGGGTAAGCGTGAACGTAGGACACACCACCAGTTAATCTCCCGCCTTCATTGTACAGTGTGAGGCTCTTATTTTCGGGCTTTCCTAAAGCTAACTTGTGCACTTGCTCTTTCTATTGCAGCGCACCGCCACTAGTGAAACGCACCCGTTTCTAGCGAGACTCTTTAAGACGGATCCCCTCCCGGCTACCTCCTGACACACACCAGTAGTCAGGTATTTCATGAGCCTAAACCATCAACACGAGATGTAATTTGGTTGTTTTTTAAAGCATTGCGTTACACCACGCTTTCAGCTGTCACAACTAATGTGACTTTCTTCTTTTTCTCATTGTTTTGTTCCTTTTTTTTGCAAATAGAGTGCATAAATTCAAGGACTTCTGGCAATCAATAAGGCAGATTGCCTAGCCATAAGTACTTTCTACGCAACTATCCTTATAGAGCTTACTGTCTCTAAATAGTCACATTGGATCAATACAGCGGTAAGAATTTCGTATCCGCTGTCCACCATCTATTTTACTGAATAGATGCCATCCCCCCTTTGGAATGTTTTTCCTAACGATCCCTTTATGTTTTCTCCTTTAGTCTCTCTCCTATACTAACGCAATAAACCTGAACACTAGTCCAGACCTACTGTGAATCACTACTACTGAACTGAGCCCTAAGGTAAACAAGCGATCATGATGAGAGAGATTATAATGGTCTATTAGACAATGAAATAATTTTTTTTGCGCGGTAACGGATAATTTTGCTTGCTTTTATACCTCACGGAGGAACACCACTTTCAAACCACGTCATGTTACCGTTACAGTCCCTCACCAACACCCCCACCCATTAGTTCACCATTTTCAATCTCTAATTGGATGATTCACTACCACACGAACCTTTGGAGTGCAAGATCACCGTGTTTGTGTTAATAAAGACCACACACCCAAGCATCATGTTCACAAGACCTCACGTCTGTGCACCGCCACCCAAGGGCAACCACCCACAGCCTTGGGGTGACACACTTCCCAGATATGTAGCGTCACCACCTTACACGACCACCAGGTGCATACTCAGACGTACTGCACTACTGCATGTTGGCTGCACTTTTAGTCACCATTTGCAGTATGTCACTACTACAAGACGCAGTACTGAATTTGCATATGTCATTCTTGTATTATCAGCCCTGAAGAGTCGTGTTGACTCAACTGTACACGACGAAACACGTGTCGGCTTTGTATGACATTCCTCAAGTCTGGAGAGAATAAACCATCGTCTTGCTGTGACCAAGAACACACCAAAGAATCTGCTTCTGTCTCTTTTTACACTCACCAGTCACTGTACTGTTTATGTGATACTTTACTGTAGTAGCGAGAGCATAACTGTATATATTCTTTGCCTCCGCGCCCGTGTCTATAATCATACGTGGGCTCAGAGCCAAAGAGATCCCCTCATTTGCAAGAAGCCATGCCTCCATGCAAATGAGGGAACGTCCTCTGGTAATTGCACTGGCGCTATATGTGAGTCAGCGCTATCTGTATTACAGAAAGGGCCGAACAAACTTCTGCGGCCATTCCTGTGATGCCAAAGTGCCACAGGCGTGTGCAAAGCCGGCACTCATGCCCATTGAGCCCCAATGGCACTTTTCATAATACGGCACCTGCACAGATACACTTATGGGGGTTGTGTAAAGAGTTCCTTTTCCCTTCATTCTTTGCTCATCAAGTTAGAGTTGTATGTTCCAGTTGTGCAGAGCATTGGGGCTTTATGCAGTCAGTCAGCAGATTTCACACTCATGCAGACAGTACATTGAAATGTAAATATTGTAATTATTTTTTGGTTTGAATTCATTTTAGGCTATGGGACGATAACAAATATAATTTCGGTCATCATTAAAGAGGAGGAGGAGGAGAGCCATCCCACTACCGATCCGAGGCCAGAGGAAACACAAAACGTCAATTGTGCTCCAGGTAAGAAATTATGCTTTCCTACACAGAATCACGCGAAGGCTGACCGCTCCAGCTGGGATTGCAGTGACACATGCCTCCAGTAAGTGTCTGCCTATCCTCAATTCTGGTACTAGGGGAAGAAGAGCATCAACCAAGCACCTGGCCATCTACACTTCCGGGTCCGTATTATGGAAAGTGGCCCAGGGGCACAATGAACAGGGTTGCCCACTTTATGTGCTCCTGGGGCACTTTGGTATTTCTGAAGGGGCCACAGCCGCTTGTGCTGTCCTTTTTGTAATACAGATAGTGCTTGCGTCAATATAGTGCCAATGCTATCACCAGAGTGTGTTCTCTCATTTACGTGGGGGCGTGGCCCCATGCAAAGGAGGGAATCCCTTTGCATTCTCCCTTTGGAGATGCGGGCGCACAGGCAAAGAAGCTGTCAGGAGGTGTGCTGACAGTGAGCCTCCTGATAGCAGGCCTCTGGGGCGGGAGATGGGTCCCTTGGACCCTTAGGGCCCCCAATGTTGTACATCTGTCACCTCCTGCACTGACTCCTCCCCCATTCCCCCCAAACACAGCAGCACAGCAAGATCCAGACCCCAGGACACTTGGTACACGAACACTCAGACGGATGAATCACCACTGAAAACAACTGGAGAGCAAACAGAGAACGAGCCAGGACAATTGTTAGAAGGGGCGATCCCAGAGGCCAGGATATGCTCTCCCGACCACCCGTGACCCACTTCTCCCAGAAATACTGCCGAGTCCTAACGTGAGGTCCTCGCCGGGGAGGACTTCGTGTCTAAGATTGTACACATTGAGCTCACACCACACTTATGAACGGACACCACACTGTGGATTTCAGTAAGCAAGTTCTTTATCACACAGTAGAGTTTGAGGCAAAATGAACACGTATTTACAAGCGATCGAGGGATCGTAAAGTCTCAGTGATAAGGAGGAGGGAAGCGGGAAAGCCTCAGTATTAGGCCAGTATGAAACGTACCCTGCGCACAGCTCTCAATCCTCGAGCCGGGGGATACGGAAGATGGAGGTCGTACTGGCTGCTCCACTCACTTCTTCTCGAGCCAGGTCGTGTTGGTAGCGTCGATGGTCCAGCCGGACCAGAGTACTCCTCGAGCCGCGACGAGGTCAGCAGGGCTCGATCCAGAGTGAACAGAGTGTCTGTTGGTTCTTGAGGAGCCGCGACCACGTCAGCAGGGCGCAGGGTGTTCCACGAATGTCCTTAAAGTTCAAGGATGAGCCGCAACGAGGTCAGCAGGGCTCTGAGGTTCCAGTTCCTTCTTCACGAGGATAAGCCGTGACAACGTCAGCAGGGCTCGATAAGTTCCAAAGTTCAGTCTTCTCCCCAAGGGTTGAGCCGCGATCAGATCAGCAGGGCTTTCTTGTCCAGGATACAACTGCCCGCTAGTTCTTGGGCGGGCCTTGATATAGCGCAGTGGCCCTTTGATGTCCGGACCCTCGCAGGCGGAGATCTCATGCCGCGGGGCTGGTCGTCGGAGTGTTCCGTCGGCTGGCCCTTTGATCCTTTTGAAGATGCGTCCGGCGATTCCCCGACGCCCAGCAGGGTCTGGAGCCAGCTCTCGGGGAGGCCAGAGGTGCAATCGAAACTCCTTGGTCTTATCTCACTCAGGAAGCCCTCTACCCCCAGCCGGGCATGGCGCGTCTGCAGACTAAGTTTCGCTGGGGCCAGGGTCAGGCAAGGGCTATGGAGTCAGGGGCCTCGGGAAGGGTAATGGCGGCCGGTGGCCCTGTGGGGTGATGCAGGTTCTGGGCGCCCGGTACCGGGAAGAGAATGTGGGGATGGTCGTCCGTTGGTAGGGTCGTGTAGGGAGCGGGGCGGACAGGGAACGGGACGACCAGGGATTTCTGGGTGCAGGGCTAGGCTAACCGGGCGCGGAGGAACGGGGGGAACCACGCCACGAGGCCAGGTCCAAAACGAATGCAGACAGGAGCACCGTCCAAATCCACCTTCAGACAAGTCCACCAAAGGAACTAGACCACCAAACGTGCCGCTCCGGTGGATCGCATCAATACCAGCCTCAACAGAAGCAAAGAAATGTTCACCGTTGTGAAGGATTTGACCTCACAGGCCGCTGCCTTCAACTCAATCACCCCTTCGCAGGACCTCTGCAGCACTTTCAGTTCTTCAGCAACAAAATCGCCACTATCCACAGCAACTTCAAACCTCAAATGGACCGGACAGACCTCTCCAAAGGCCTCCCGATCTTATCCAAATAACTTATGCTCGCCATCACCTCATAAGAACTGCTCCCAGCGTGAAGTCAATCAACTCAGGAGCCCCATCAGAACCCTGCCCCCACCACACCATCTCCAGAGTACTGCAATCCATCAGCACCATGCTCACACTCATTCTGAATGCTTCCTCTTCCACAACCTTCCCAGATGCTTGGAAATAGGCACCGGTTCTCCCATTGCTGATGGAACCCCCTACTGCCCCGTCAATGCTTACCAACTGAAGACCAATCTCCCTGCTACTGTTCCCACCCAAGATCTTTGAGAAAATCATCAACAAACTCCTCACTGAATACCTCAACAACCACAAACTTCTCAACATCACTCAGTCTAATTTCAGACCCAACAACAGCACAGAAGCTGCCATCATCTCTGCCACAGATGACATCCGCATGACTCTGGATGGAGGAAACATGGTGGCCTCATTCTCCTGGAACACTCTGCAGCATGTAGGACAGTCTTCTACCCCATCCTCATCCAAAGCCTGCACAACATTGAAATCTAAGGACACACACTCTGATGGATCTGCTCTTTCCTGATTGGATGGACCCAGGCAATTAGCCTGATACCTCGGATGCAGGTGACCTCATCTGCAAAGTTCTGCGAGGATCATCCCTGAGCCTGACCCTCTGCAACGCAGAAATGATCTCTTTAGCCAGCATCATCCACTCTCCCAACATCCTCTCCTATGCCAACGACACACAGCTCAAGCCCTCTCTCAAAGACCAGAATGACTGAAATCACCCACTGGATGAAGACCAGTTGTCTAAAGCTGACAATACTGAAATCATGATCTTCGTGAAGAGCACTTCACCATGGGGCTTTCCGTGGTGGGCAATAGTTTTTGGACTGACACTCACCCCCACCATCCACACCAAGAACCTCTGGCTTGTCATCGACAGCAAACTCGACATGACAGCTCAAGTCAATGCCGTCACAACCTCATGCTTCCATACCCTGAAGATGATTTTTGAACGGCTCTCAATCAGCACCAGCAAAACCATCATGCACACCCTGGTGACAAGCAAGCTGAACTACGAGAACATCCTCACAGAGGCCTGCAGACTATTCAGAACTATAAGGCCAGTTACACTCAAGCTCCCATGCCGAACTCACATCATTCCTCACCTAAAGGACCCCCTCTCGTTTTCCATACACAAACGAACACAATTCATACTCCTCACCCACACTTTCAAAGCATTACATAGCACTGGCCCAGCATGCCTCAACAATTGCATCTGCTCAAAGAAACCTTCCAGACATCTCTGCTCGTCCGCACTCCTTGCTCAAATCCCACAGACACGAAAAACCATATCTGTCAGTCACACCTTCTCCTACTTCACTCGTAAAGTGTGGAAGGACCTGTCACTACACATAAGAGCCTCCCCCTCACTTCTTGAATGCAACAATAAGATGAAGACCTGACTTTTCAAGTAGTCCCACTAGTCCATAGGTTTGGTTAGACTCAAACCTGCTCAGGGCCAGAACAGTGCCGTCTACAAATCTGCATAACATGGCATACCATATGGCTGTCCAACATGCGTCCTTCATTTAACTAATGTGGGTCTGTCATATGACTGACATAAGTATGTCTCATGAGCGACAAGAGTCTGTTATCTATCTGACATTACCTGAGTGTCCAACATTTGTGTATCAAAGGAATCCTTGGTACTGCCTCTCATTGTAACATGCAAAACATTCCTGTAGCAGTACTGCCAACCACTGAGATGTAATATCCCACATTGGTGCTCGTTTATGTAAAATATTTCCCTGTTTTTTTACATTTCTTTTCATTCAGCAGCCTTCCAGTCAGAAGAAAGAAGTGTGAACAGGGGAGAGACCAGTACATCCACGGAGTGTAAGACGTTTACTGACAATTTCATCCTAAATCAACAACACGATCTCCAGACAACAGAAAGACGCTTGACCAGCAGTGAGTGGGAGAAGGCATATAGGACTAAGATATTTTTTGCAGCACATCAGAGACCCGACAAAGGGCTGAGACCCTTTCCCTGCACAGACTGTGAAAAACGCTTTACTCTAAAGTCTGATCTCGTAATTCACAGAAGAATACACACAGGAGAGAGGCCGTTTCAGTGCACTGACTGTGGGAAAAGCTTTACTAAAAAAGGAAATCTCCTAATTCATCAGAGAACACACACCGGGGTGAGACCATTTCCCTGCACAGAATGTGGGAAAAGGTTTACTGAAAAGGGTTCTCTTCTAAGACACCAATGGATACACACTGGAGTGAGGCCCTTCAAGTGCACGGAGTGTGAAAAGAGTTTTGGGGTGAGAACAGCTCTTACACAACACCAAAGAATACACACAGGAGTGCGGACTTTTACCTGTACCGAGTGTGCAAAATGTTTCACTGTTAAATCTGCTCTATTACGGCATCTAAATATTCACAAGGGGATTAGGCCCTTTCACTGCACAAACTGTGAGAAATGTTTTATTGATAAGACCGCTCTTTTACAACACCAAAGAATTCACACGGGAGTGAGACCTTTTAACTGCACCGAGTGTGATAAGAGTTTTACTCTGAAACCATCCCTCGTACAACACCTACGAATACACAGAGGTGTAAGACCCTACAAGTGCACTGTCTGTGAAAAGAGTTTCACTCTGAGCACAACTCTAATACAACACCAGAGAACACACACAGGAGAGAGGCCTTTTAATTGTACTGAGTGTGAGAAGAGTTTCACTGCAAAACAATCTCTTTCACGACATCTGAGACTACATGCGGAGAAGAAAGATGGAGTTGGTGTAACGGAGAGTGCAGCTCTTTAAGGGCACAGATCCTTTAACTATGCTGGCAACATCCCGTTTTCTGCTGACATTCATTGATCTTATGTTATGCACTGACGTACAGCATCGTTGTTGGCCCTTAATTCATTCGGCGACCGATCTTCTGACGTTTGACTCCTCCTTCAACAGAGTGAACTATAAGTTTGCAAGCATTATATGTAATTTTGTACTACCCTAGGTGGTCATTGAACTAACTGGCTCATAAGACGTATTTTTTTAATCTGCTGTGTCTTACTAGGGAATAATTGCATTTAAATCAGTATTTCCCTGCCTCTTGCAGTGCAGGTAAAAACATTTCTTTGTTCAGAATTCTTTTAAACAATTACAAAATGGGCCCTTTGGCAGTTCCTGATAATCTTGTAATGGAAAGAATCACACCTTGATTTAAATTTATAATATTAGCTAAGAAATTAATCAGTTTATAAAGTACATTTCAACCATGTATGTATAATGCATTGCAAATATAGAATGCACTGAAAATACTCTCTTCTTTTTTTATTTGTAATAGCACTTCCCTAGTATAATATATTTGTTGACATTACCAGTAAACATTGACACTTTTCCACTGGCCCAAATCCACAGTAAATGGATATACATTAGATTTTACTTTTGCCTTGAACCTGACATGCTGTAGAATATGTCATGTAAGTATCACAAGTACATTACTAATATCACAAGTACATTATAAGTATCACACGCACATTACAAGTATACAAGTATTTCACATACATCACAAGTAGGTTTAACAGCAGTGCACGACCCTATACCCACAGCTGACAGCACTTTCCCGCCACACAGGATACGTTGCACGCAAGGAAACAAAATGCAGTACGATGAAATCACCGTCTCTACAGACAGTAGAGCGGAAACTTTTGCTTATACAATGGAAGCAAGTGAGAAAATATACTCTCTAATTCAATCTTCGGGAACAGAACAAGTGTACACAAAAAACAAAGAACAACATATAAAATATCTATTATACTTAACGAGAAAGGAGATCAACCAAAGAATGCACGCATCCACCATGATAAAGTATCATAAAGCTCAGCGTATACCAAGAGGCCTCAGGATAGCTCTCAAGCCTAGCTTATGCAAAAACTCAAAAAATGTCACCGATAAATGGTTCGCCATCCTGAACAAATGCAGTTTGGACCTTATTCTATTGATCATAGAGGAGTTGTCTCATATATTAGAGGAACTTAAACAGGATATAGACCACACTAAAGAAGAACTAGGAAAAATCATCTCACCAGAAGAACTCGCAACTACTCTGGAGGATATAAATAACCAACTAATTAAACACTCTCAAGAGGTCAATGAGCGCAAATTGCGCAAATACAGGCGTGACACATTAGACTATAAACTACATGAAGTGTACACATGGGCGGAAGTATACGCCCGGAAAAGACAAACTAAAGGATACACGTCCCACACAGACACATCCTCCACGGACAGTGAAAGAACAACCCAAACTAAAGGCAGACTACAAAAGGAGCAACAACAGAGCGAAAAAGCAGCAACATCAACCACGGTAGCTTTTTTAGAGGAAGGCCGGATAGAAATGGAAAATCCCGGAGGGGACGAAGAAAAAGGACAGGGGTCAAATCAACCCCAAACTTGAACAACAACATCCAAAAAAGACAAGAAGAAGACACTAAAAACCTAGTGTTGAATATTTCAGATTTTACACTCAACTCCATACAAATAGAAACGCTACAAAAGGGGTTATCATTTGTTCCTACTGCTCACACAAACACATTGGAACTAGACGTCAGCCTATTTAAACTCACAAGGAAACTGCGTTTGAGACACTTTTTTGAGAATGTAGTGGAAAAACAGAAAACAGATGAACCTGATGAACTGATGGGCCTAAGAACCCGTAGCACGTACATGCCACCAATAAGCCACAAGACAATAGACCTTTATGAACAACTTTGTAGTAAAGAACTACAGCAATTGAACACCAAGAAAAAGGCTCACAAAATGAACATGACAAAAAAGGAGGTTGGCATCTTAAGATCAATAGCGACTAATGAGAATATCATATGCCAAAAGGCAGATAAGGGTGGAGCTCTTGTAATACTCAATAAATCATACTATCAAGAAACCATGGCAAAACACCTCAAGGACACAGACTTGTATATGGAGATGGAGCTTAACCCCACAGAGGAGATCAAAAAAAACTTTGCAAACAATAGTAGGCAAGGCCCATGATCTAGGCATCATAACGGACAAAACAAAAAAATACCTAATTCAAGAAAACTGTAAATCACCTTCGATATATCTGGTACCTAAAGTACACAAAGACCTACAAAGACCACCTTGTAGACCGATCGTGTCCACCAAACAAAGCATCCACGAACCAGTGGGTAAATATCTGGACAGATACCTTCAGCCATTAGTGTCAAAAACTCGATCATATCTGAAAGACACCACAGATTTCCTACTAAAACTATCTACCATCCGACCCGAAGAAAACATGGTCATGGTAACTATTGACGTAAAAGCCCTTTACACTTCGATACCTCACCAACAAGGGCTGGAAGCCATAGAAAGAGCGCTTTTGGATAGCGAGTACCAACAAGAACTACAAGTCTTTTTATTAGAACTTATGCAATTCACTCTGCTACATAGTTACTTTGAACATGAAAATAAATGGTATATCCAAAAGAATGGTACGTCAATGGGAAATTGAGCCGCACCGGCGTATGCCAACCTGTTCATGGCAGCATTCGAGGAAGAATACGTCTACCAAAACCTCATCTGGAACCACCACATAGTCATGTATGTAAGATTCATAGATGATATCTTTGCCATTTGGAGGGGCACCAAAGACTCTTTGGAAGAACAAATAAAAATTTTGGATACTAGGTTGGACCAAATAGGATTCACATGGAATATTGACGAAACATGCATACAATACTTAGATGTAGAGATCACCAAACAAACAAATACATTTTCTACCAATCTGAACCGTAAAAGCACGGATAGAATTTATTACAATATAACAGTCACCATCCTCCAGCCCTCAAGAAACATCTGCCATATTCTCAAATGTTACGGGTCAAGAGGGTGGTTTCAGAGGCTACACAATGCACAGAACAACTAAACAACATGGCAAAGAGATTCAGCGATAGAGGATACCCACAGGAGGTCACTCAAATGGCACTAACCCGAGCTCAATCAAAACCAAGGCGAGACCTCCACAAAAGGAGTGAGAAAAAATCCAGTAACCGCATCACATGCGTGAGTAAATTCTCCACAGTTAGCACACAATTTAAGCACATCATCAAAAAACATTGGCCGATGTTAAAGCTGGAACCTGATTTCCAAGGCATATTCGCACAGGAACCCATATTTGCATACACTCGCGCAAAAAACGTCGCAGATTTCCTTAAACCAAGAAGCGAAGAAACCAGTAAAATCACCTTTCGGGGCACAGTGCCTTGTTATAACTGCAATACATGCAACAACATTATAAAAGGATCCATCATAACACATCCTCAAAAGGGGCATCCCATATCATTAAAAGTGAATGCGACATGCGATTCTACCAACTTAATTTACATGATAAAGTGCCCATGTGGAGATGTCTATGTAGGACACACCGAAAGAAAATTGAAAACACGCATAAATGAGCACAAAAGCAATATAAGGTTGAAATCCTTGAAGACCAGCATTGCAGAACATTTCACCCAGAAGCAGCACAACGTCAGCCAATTAAAAGTGTGCGTTTTGGAAATATTGCCCAAAAGAGAAGGATCTTCCAATAAAACCAGTTTACTAAAACGGGAGAATTATTGGATATATAATCTCTGCAGCCTGAAACCAGGCGGACTCAATGAACGGACTGAGTTTTTATGTTACTTATAAATACACATGTCCTGGTTTAAACTATCTATTTAAAAGTTAAATGTAACCATTGTAAATAGGGCACCTGCTTCAGGCAGTACCAATCACGGGTGGAAGCGGGCACCAGGGGGGATCGAACAGGTAACCCTCGCATTAACTTAGTGAACAATAAAGTTATAGTGCAGCAAAAAATCACAGAGGCGATATCAGTGCGCAGGTGTGAACTCCTCTCAACGCTTACCGGAAGAGATGGGAGGTAGCGAGTCGTTTGAACTATCGAGCAGGGCGTAACACGCCGAGGTAAGCGTTTTGAATCTTAAAAACCGGGGGGCTCTAAATAGAGAGCGCGTAAGCCGCTTTGCAATTAAGATGCCAGTATTGTTTGTAGATACGGCGTTTGAGCAGCATCTCACCAGTAGTTTAACCAGAAAGGCCAGCGCGCATGAGCGAGGTTGAAACGATATTATTAGTTACGAGGGTAGAACATCAGCGGCGACTTAATAGTAAACATAAAGACGGCGCACACCCGCCAGAGAAGTTAACAGCAATATCCCCGTGAAGCAAATACTCAGTGAAAGCTATTCAACGTTACCTTTAGATAGTCCTAATGTTCACATGGTTCTTTTCAATGAGAGACGAACAATATGTAACGTGCACCAAATGAATTTAGAGCTGAATATAACCAAGTACTAATATAAATGAGTTAAGACGTTTAATAACAGTACATGCAATGAGTTTGATGACATTACTGATGATGATTTTTTTGATTTTTTGATTATTGTAGAACTTATTTCCCTGATGAAGGCAGAAATTACTGCCGAAATGCATTGGATTTCATGAGGAATAAATGAAATTATGGATAACAAAACATTTTTTGAAGATGCATCATTGTAATCAATTTGAACTTTAACTTCGGATTGAACATTTAGAGCTGGTTACGCAGCACAAATCGGTGCCCAGGGGGACAGTAATACCCAGTTAGGTATCACTGCTACTTGTGGTTCATAGACTTAACACTCCAGACGGGGGGTGAGCCCTGGAGGCACGAAAGCAAGAAAATAACATATAGGTTTAACAGCAGTGCACGACCCTATACCCACATGCTGTAGAATATGTCATGTAAGTATCACAAGTACATTACTAATATCACAAGTACATTATAAGTATCACACGCACATTACAAGTATACAAGTATTTCACATACATCACAAGTATAAAAGTATTATATGTAAATTACAAGTATTACACGTACATTAGAAGTATTACATGTACATATCAAGTATACAAATATTTCACCTACATTACAAGTATATAAGTACTTCAGCTACATTACAAGTATTACACGTATATTACAGGTATACAGGTACTACATGTATATTTGAAGTATACAAATATTACACGTACATTACAAGTATACAAGTATTTCATGTACGTTACAAGTATTTAAGTGTTACAAGTACATTGCAAGTATAAAAGTATACTGTGTGCAGAAATCTATCTTATTGATGTAGGAGTCGCCGAGTGATCTTTCACATAGCAACGTCCATGGCTACTGGTCTGCCTAAGGCACAAGCCACACTGTGCACGTAATCCACATTTTCCGATCATCGGACATGGTTCCTTTTAAAATATAGTGGTTGGATGAATCCCCATCACTTCGGAAGAAGAAACTGATATTGGAGGTCATTCAAGGGTATTATTCAAACAGCTGATTTACTGAAGGGAGCTGAGTTCTTGTCCTTCAGTTTGCTCAGAACGTGTGGAATGCACATGTCAGAATGTTGGCAGTGTAAAATATGGACTCCTGTGTTGCAAGAAATTCTTCTGGCATTAGTGAGTGGACCTTAGTGAGAGTAAAATAGGTTTCTATATTTGTAAAGATCTTCACATATGCCTGCATAAGGTGAGTAATAGCTAACCTGTTGCATTTCTAGAGGCAAATTGGTGGGATTTTGTATGTGTAGTGATTATTTATCTGATCAGCTTCATTGTCTGTTTCTGTAGTACACAGGGAAAATATACCAGGGAGATTCGTACAGCAGAACCCATTTTTCAGGAAGATTTGGATGCTGATAAAAACAGTAAAATTATGTTTTTTCGGTCATGTTCCAGAGAGGCCTCACTGTGATGTTATAAACACGTACTTATGTCGATGCACACAAATAATATGAGAGGGACCAAAATATATCTTTGTGAACGATAATAGATAATATTCCAGAATTATTCCTCTTGATTCAGTCGTAATCAGTGCCTGCAAGTCTTTCATTGTGCAGCTGTTTTTCAGGACAGCAGTTAATTTTTAAAACAACTGTTCTCTATTGCTGAAATGATCGCAATCGAACCCGTCATATAATGTGTCTGGCTAAACAGAAACATCCTGGAGATATACTCTTCGTTAACTACGACTATATCGTCTGAAGGACAAACCAAGATGAATCGGTTAAAGGCAGTAATTCTATGTGAGTGCAGAATGAATGTCATTACACTTTAACACTCTCAAGAACACCTTCTTACATTATAATAGTGACGATGTGTCCTTTCCTCCATGTTCTCCATGTGCATATGGACAGATGCTCACTTAATTTACCACAGAGAGCAGGGCACTGATTTGACTATGACACATATGGGGCTTACAGGTTATGTGCACTCTTTTGAGTCAAACAAGTTGGCTACCGTGGTGGCTTAATAGACAAATGCGTCCCCTGTAGGGGCCTGTGTTTGACCTTGTGGTCCTAGGTTCAAATCCCGGTGGGTCCACCCAGCCTTTAATCCTTCTGAGTTCGATAAAATGAGTACCATTGAGTTGGGTAACAATAAACCTCTATTATTCAGTGCCAAGAGGCCCTTCTGGGTGAACGCACACTTTACAAATACACCTTATGTTATTGCGGACCAGGAGAGTGACTGGGATGATTCACAAAATCTGCTTGTGGAGTAGCAGGCTAGTGATTTGATCGCAAGCTGAGCACAATAGTTTTGCTTCCCAGGTGACGTGACTCAAACTGCGGCTCCAGGAGATGCGCAGGGAAATAATCCTGTTTCAGCAATGATGGCGTTGGATGCCTCTTTACCAGCCGTACAAGTGGAACTGCAGACAAACTTCAGGAAATCCGAAGGTTTACCTAAGAATCTGAACAATATAGATCACAGGGAAAACCTTGGCCCTTGCTCCTTCTTTAGCACCTTAGACACAACCTGGGCCCTACATTGACTCTTCTTTTTTTAAATAGGTCACCCAGCTCAAGTGTTTCTGAGCCCTTGACTACAGCTCCTCACCCAATCAAGTCACTGCCACAACCTGTGGCTTCAACTATGCTCCCCCCGAGGGGATCGTCATTAATAGACATGAGCACTGAACTGACCCACCCACGCGTGGGATCCACAAGCAATTCTTACAAAACACAAATGACAAATCAATTTACGCTTTTATTTTGGAAAACACAAAAGAAGAAGAAAAGTTTTAGAACAACCTTTGAAGTGCCATATTGGCCAATTTTCAGCTATTTACCTAAAAACAATTTGTAGGTACTCACTAGGTATACAAACCGTTTTTTAAGGAAGGATGAAAAAAACAGGTACAATGATGACTAATAGTCTCAAAACTGAGAAGATGGTAAAACTATGCTGCTCCTTTAATGTATAGGATACCTCCAGTATCCCATCATGCCCTGTAGATTGCAGGTGGGCCACTTGTTTGTTTTCCGGGTCCTGCTGCAAGGATCCGGGAGCACTGAGCTTCACCTTTAGATGTTTCATTATTTGTAAACCTTTGCAAATCTTTGAAAAATGTGTTTACTCAATGTCCTTAAATTCAGGCAGCACATTTTGTTCTATTTCTTGCCGGAAAAAATATTTATTCTGCACAAAATGTCGTTGTTTTAACTGTGGGATAAATGAGGCTCAAACACACCCTCGTGCAGTTTGTATTGTTTGCCTTCCTTCTTCTCAAAGAATCTGTAAGATTTCAACATGGCCTTTCAAAGACCGAGAGAAGATACAACCGCAGGGACTTCAGGATGATCTGCACAGGCTCAAAGAGGCAGAATCGGAAAGATCTGATGGACAGGGCGCTTCTTTTACCTCCACTCCTTCCTCTGTTGCCGCGGTTTGCCTGTGGGGGATATCCAATGAAAGGTCCCTGTTAGAAATGGGATTTCTGGTCGGCTAGGGTAAGCCAGGAATAACCCACCACTCTATTCAGGGCAAGCTAGATACAGAATGAAGATAACCTGTGCTCACCCTCTAGTAGCGTGGCGCAGAGCAGGCAGACTTATCATCAGAAGCAATGAGTAAAGTATTTGTGCAACACACACACACACACACACACACACACAGTGACGAAATGAATACACCACAAAAAGACTCCACATAGGTTTATATTCTGAACAAAACAAGACCAAAACCATAAGCATTATATAAGTACTTTTCAAGTTATCATGTTTGTTAAGTATCACATTCAATGCTTAGAAACAATAACATTTGCGCTAAAACTAAACTGGCTTCTCTGGGGTTCAATACTTTATGATTAGAGAAAGCAAATGAGCTTTTAAAGAGAGTATGCAGGTATGGTGCTACAAGAACACTCGCTCGTTTAGTCTGTTCCTTACGGTACACAGTGTGAATCGACTATGATCCAGAAGCGGCTCGTGTCTGGTAAAAAAGAGGGGTGAGGGGGGACGACAACGGAGACACATTATAAACTTTTTTTATAGCAACTTACCTGCCGCCCTCCAGGATCGAGCTCCTCTGCTCTTCTTCTCTCCACTGCAGGCAGGCACATCCTCCCAGACTGCCCTGCAGCCAATCCTGAAGCTGCTCTCATGCATGACAGCAGCTTTAGGATTGGCCTGAGCGCAGATGAGTTGCGCTCTCTTACAAACTGGAAGCCTATGCATGCACTCTCCTACCTGGCAATGCCGCAGGGGTTGGAGAGAGCTTCACTGCGCATGTGGTTGTGGCAGGCCTGAGACGGCTGGCCAAACCCACATGCACAGTGATGGCAGTGCCTACCACTCCCCCTCCAGCTGGTCATCGCCCTGGCTGCACCCCAAGACTCAGCACAAGAAAAATAAAACAGGTTTAAAACCCATTTTATTATAGTTTTATGTTTTTGAGAGTGCTGGCGTAGGGGCAATGCTTGTCCGCCCTAGCTGAGGAGCTGCCACTGCTATGATCCCAGTTGGAACGGACCCTCTGCTTCCTTTTCATGTTAGCGCAAAAACAATACTTGCTGGGAGTTGCTAAAGGACAAACTGTCCTAACGGATTATGGGAGGCTGAGGAAATCACCCAGGGTGGGCTGCCCACGAGAGTGCAGGTGGACTGTGGAGCCCACAGGCGTCTCGGCGGTCTCAATTCCTTTCCTTTTATGTTGTTGGTCTTCGGTTTCGGTCCAGGATGGTGGGAACTTCCTGAAATGCAATCCGAAGCAGTGGGGAGCCACACAGAAATCAGGGACGGCAACCGGAAGCACAGGGTTTTGATGTGGCATCGTATCGTGATCTGTGATTGACCGGCAGGAAAATTGATTCATTGGCAGGTTGCACAGCACTGCTACGAGGAATCCATCCCACATGTGAGGGCGGGGTGCACTGAGCCATGCTGGGCAACCTTCGGTGTTGCAGGGAAAAGCAATAGTCGGCAATCAAGCTGCAAGGCACAGGGATACATGGACATCACACAACGTGGGTGCTAGTGATTTGTACACCAAAAACAGTTGCAGGCACTCTGCCCTGACTTTAGATCTCACTGAAGAAAATCAAGCAGAGTTGAACTTGAGATTGGTACAGCCCAGCAGCAAGCGTTGTGTACGCAAACTCTTTCATGGCCTTTAGACTTCTAGGAACAGGGGGCAACAGGGGCAAATGAACAAGCCCTTGGAGAACACAAATAGGTTGCATTTCACAGAGGTAGTAGGCAGCAGGCCAGCACAGCAAGGCAAGTCGAAAAATGTGGCATTCCCTGCTGCAATCTAACAAGCAGAAGGTCAACACAGCAAAGCAGTTAACAGAGTGGCAGTCCCACCTGGCAGCACAAGTGTGCCTTCCGGCAATGTGTAGATGTAGAGCAGTGATGTCTGGTTACGGGTCCAAATATGTCTGATAAGAAGGGGTCAGAGCCCCAGTACATATACCCTAAAATGACTTTGGAGTGGAGGTGAATTCAAAGGAAAGTTATTTATGAGCACAGGTCCCCATTCAGACCAGCCCTGTCTGCCGGGCTACCCTAGGGGATTGATCAGTGCTCTGTGTGAGGGCAGGACACTACCTATTGAAGTGTGCTACCTCCTCCACTTCCTGCCCAGGGAGCCCCCTCAGAATGCAGATGTATGCAGATACAGCTGAGTGACCTGTGTTTGTGGCGACCTCGAGGGAATGCACAAATCGGTGTTGTCACCGAAGCCCAGGTGTGTATTGAAGACAGGCTGTAAGGTACACAAAGAGCTAAGAGAGAAATGCACACTTTCTAAAATGCTGAACATTGTCAAGCCTTCACTCCCAGTCACAGATCTGGGTTTAATTCATCGTTCTTTAGCTCACTTCGTCA